>NC_040890.2:11269264-11886764 GCF_900634795.4 Betta splendens
TGTATATGTAGGTGCATCTGTGCAGAATGTAGAATGACAGGACCCTTTGTCGAACATAGTAAGTACTAAGTAAGAATGTTATCTTGCAGGAAGGAGCGCTGCCGTGGGTCATTCGTCTCCACAGCCATCATCCTGTACAATACATCACTGCGGTCCCACACAATATGTTATTACATGGTGTACTTTTTTACTATCGAGCAATATCTCACACTTTCACTGTGTGTACTTTTACTGTTGTACATTTACCGGAAGATGTGCAATGTCTCATATTTTTCACCATCAATGTATCTTTAACACTGTAAACATGCAAACACAATATTCTTCACTCTTCACTTAATTTAGATTATCTTTGCACAGTTAATACTGTTGTTATTGTTCTTTTATCCAGTTTATGATAATTGTCTATGGCTTCTGCGAACAGAAGAATTCCCTATTGTGCGGTAAATAAAGTCATATTGTGTCGTATGTAAAGTTATTATAATATTAAATAGTATTTTATCCAAGCCCTACTTGAATAAAAAATAGGCAAATTGTTTTTAATGCAATCTATTTTAGGCTAATTTGACAAAATACAAAAAGAGCTTGATACCTTAGTATAACACCTTATGTGGGGTTTTATTCGTTGCTGCTATTATGACTGGAAATCCCAACATTTGTGCTTGATTTATCTTGAAATCTGGGGGTTAAATGACCTGTCAGCTGCTTTTGAGAATGCCTCTGTGTGATGACTTGGTAAAAGAGGAATAGCAGTCTTGAGCAGGACAGCTCCCATCAACCACACAGCGAGCGCCATCCATTTCCAGGTGACAGATCATTACGGCGTTGATGGTTGGCAGATGGTGATCAATTTGTACTGATACTGGTGCAGCAAAATTTGCGGGGCCGTCGGATGCACAAACTGCTGTGTCACTTTTTTCTCCATGATGTCATGGGAGGGTCAGAGTCTGGTCAGAATCTACACCAACCTGTTCTCACAGAGATAAAACTCGGGTGTGTCTGTAGCTAAACACATGTTTGTTCTGATATACACCCTAAAAATGCTGGGTTAAAAAATAACCCAACCAATAGTGACCCAGCTGCTGGGTCACTATTGGACAGAACACACGTTGGGGTGTTTTGTGACCCAACTTAGTGGGTCAAATTAACCCAACCATTAGGTTCATTATTACTCATTCATTGGGTTGTTTTATTTGACCTATCTAATAAGTCAAAATTAACTATATAGCTGGGTTACATATTACCCATATGCTATGTCATTACCTACACCCCAAATGTTCTGAACAGTTCAACAGATTTTGTAGGACTGGTTGATTCTATCAGTTTGCTCCCCACCTGATGATTACACAGTACAGTATGAAGAGTAGTGAAACAATCAAACACTCTGCATTAACTATGTTCCTGTAGTAATATAGGTGAACAGTGAAGGTTAAGCACATTACATAACTTGAATCATACTTGTAGTTTTTCCTCCACTATGTTTTTAGTTTGGTTCCAATCTGACTTTCCTTCGTATACCGTATAAGTGCAGAAAAGGCTTTGTTTGTATTTTTCACTACAAAAGTTAGGATTTGTTGTGATTCTTGCGTGTTAATTTAACCAGATGGCTGTTTTACTATTACCCCGCAGACTACTTAGTTCAGCGTTAGCCTCAATTTACGGGGGGTAATCCGTAAAATTAATGCTCCGAACTGAGGAGATCGTCGCTGCCTCTTTAGCTTTTAGCTGCGCGGCTCCATTATCTACTAAACATACACTCCGTGTTTACTCCTTACGGCACCGCAGAACAGTCGAAACAAACAGGAAGCACGAACTTTCAATACAGCAAAAGATTACCTTAACCATATGGATTTTACGGTGCTCTTGATCATTGTTGATTTAACAATAAACTTCTGAAAACTAGAGACCGACTGAATCGGCCCCATTTTCATATGTCGACACAAAATATGTCTAAGAGAAAGGATGTGTCTGCGATACTTAGAAGCTGTGACCAGTAGAGAAAAGAATTAGGCTCCATTATATTCTGCTATTTATACTCTGACTTAAACGCCCTCACGTCACGTTAGTCCATCAACGTTTGACTAAGCATGGTAACATTTTTTATGCCGAAAGATGAAACAGATGAGCTGATGCGCTGGCTACCTAATTTTAGCAAAGTGATTTTTTTAAACGCTTTTTAATGAAAATAGTATTAAAGACATTCAGAGCGGGAAAGTAACTAAAGTAAAGTAAGACCAAGTAACTGTAGCACGTGTAATTACATCGTTTTTAGACGTTAGACTAAATAGTACCTAGTCATTGTTAGCTAGCTGTTTTTAGCTAGTTAGATATTACTGTATTAGTGTGTAATAAGAAAATAAAAACCAGTAGCTTCTAAAAATGTATTCAATGTAAGTATTCATTACAGTGATGATTTTATGAATATTTTACTTACTATTGCTCTCTGTGTGCTGTCCAGTTACCACTTCTAATCGCGGGAGTCAGAAAATCTCTGTAGCACGTTCTAGAAAAATGGAAGAGCGGGAAAAGATTTGACCCATACGCTGCGTCACATTAACCCAAATAGGAGTTCAGATTGTCTAAAGGCATTTGACCCAGCATGAACAACCCAACAATATGTTCCCAGTTTATCAAATAACCCAGAATTGTGACCCAGCACAAACAACCCATGAATGCGGTTACAGAAATAACCCAGCACTTTTTAGTGTAGGAACAGATTTGCAATCTACTAAAGACAATAACTAATATGAAGCATCTAACAACAATATGGTCAATAGTAGTACATACAGTACATCACACAAACAGCTCTGACATCCCAATATCCTCTTGAAGTGCAGACATATTCTATGACAAATATAAAGCGATACTGTAGAAGCCGTTCACTTTCATCTTAATCAATTCTGCCATCTAGTGGTCTGAACGTATGAAGCGCATATACAGTATGAGGTCTCTGTTTCAGATAAAGAAATATAGTAGATTAATCAAAGAATTGTGTAATACCTTGAGGCCATGTTTTGTTTCTAAGGTATTTTTAAAAATGTCAATGTCAATGTGGTACAACCATAATTTAGAAAACAAATTACCAAATTATTACATACAGCATGCATAGGTTTTCAGAATGAAGGATTTTATATATAAAAGGTTTTGATGTGAGCATAGAGTGTGCACTAGCTATTTGTTTATTACTTCTTTTCTGTCTTACCTTTTCCAGTTTAGGGCCAAATATGAGAAACAAACTTTGACATAATCATATTTTTATTGAATACCACTACATCTACAGAGGAGTCAGTTGTTATTTTTTCCTGTGTTGCTGAGTCACCTATGAGCTTTATTCTACCCTTGATACATTTTTAGGCTTAGAGATCGCTCACCCAGCATCTTGCCTGAAGATTTGCATCTGCTTTGTCAGCCTCAGCAACAGAAGGTAATCAAATTACTTACCCACCTGGCTTGAACATCTTGCTAGAATTTTTTGTTTTAGAAAATGCTTCTGCATCATCAGTCACATTAATTGGACAGCTGACCTTTTTATAATTTGAAATACCCCACACAGCAGTTTGGGAGATACTGTATATTGTCCCAACACTCACAAGATAACAAGATGGCTGGAGCTGTACATAGAAAAGAACACTTGTATAGGAAACATACAGTACAAGGCACTTGTTTTGATCAGCATATTATTTGAATTTGAAATTTGCTCTATAAACTTCTGCTTCTGTGGTGTTCATTTTGATGTGCAACGGTTAATAAGATTCACTTACACCTCCATGAACAAACAGAAATTTATGTACTACTAATATTTAAATGTAATGTTTGTGTAGTAATGAGTAGATGAGTAGGCACCTTGTAAGTGGACTATATTTAGCTTCCCATTAAAGCATGGCAGCTTTGCAATTGCTTCTGTTTCTACTTTTCTTTGTCTGTTAAAAAAAAATCAGCGAGAGACAGAACAAATTTACCACCATATTACATGTGGTGCATTATCAGAAAGTATGAATAAAGCAATATAATACCTAGAATCAGATTTAGCACCCAGCAAAAGAGATGGTTGCACAGATCTGACAGCCAGCACCTATGATGGTTTTGTGGACATTTACTTGACAGTGACTAGCAGATGTCCCTCATTCAGAGACTCTGGGACTCTTTAACTTACCTCATTCAAACTGACTGAACCTTTTTGGACTGTGGGATGAAGTTGGAGTACCTGGAGAGAATCCAATCAGAGATGGGGAGAATGTGCAAACTGCACTCAGAAAGGCACCTGGATGATCAGGGATTAAATCCTTCCTTAATCCAGGTCCTTCTTGCTGCGAGGCAACAGAGATATATTAATACTATATTCAGTCTGTCAAATACTGTACATATACAACTTCCCTCCTTATCATATCTCAACAAATATATCCTACAAAAGAATAAACATGATCTGTGACTAATGAATCTGGTTCTTCTTCCACCATCTACAAATTTATCCGAGGTCAGCTCAGTTCGTTGAGTCAGCGTACACTAAATACAAATCCCACGATTCAATTTTGCACACGCCCACTCATTGCCGACGAGTTTAGCTTCCGTCCAATCGGTAGTTAGATGTTTATGATTGACACATCAGACAAACGATGCCATTGGTTTCTATGTGGTTTCCAGGAAGTGAACGCCGCAATTCTAATCACCTCCCACATGTGAGCCCCGTCGATGGCACCACGCGCGCCGTGTGGAGGAGAGAGAACCGGTTTGGAAGCCAACGTCATTCCTCGGACCACCGACTCGATTTAGCCTAGCGGGAAGAGAGCGGAGTGGAGCGGCGTTGTCCGAGGCAGGTACCACGTCGACTCCATTTATGTCTTTATGTACTCGGTGTATAAAAAGCTAGACGTTGGTTTTTATATGGTTTCCAGGGGAACTAGGGGAAAGTAGGTCGTATTAGATAAGAACAGGGTGGACGCTAGGGCCTGGCAGAGTGTAGGCCTGCTATTCTCCCCGCACTGTACTGACAGACCCATCCTGGTTAAGGTCTTTCCCTCGCGGCCAGTCCTGCTCCCAGTACTGGTCAGGTGCCTTAACGGACACCGCGGCACTAGTTTGGGGAGGTACTTAACCTAGCTCGTTTAGACTCATATTTTTGTCTGCCTGTTAAAACTGTGATTGCCGGTCAAACTAGTGAGTGGCCGGTTTACGGCATATGCTTTACCCTTCCTTTTTCACGTCTTTTCAGGCGCTGAAGCGATTACAGCAGAAAGATGGCGGACGACCCGAGCGCTGCAGACAGGAACGTGGAGATATGGAAAATAAAGAAACTGATTAAGAGTTTGGAGGCTGCCCGCGGGTAAGGGGTGCCTATCAATATTCTGATACAGTGATTGGACTGTTAAGATCCGGTTTGTGGTGATAGTATGAATGTGTACCTCCGCAACAGCTGGAAATCGGATAAGCTCGGCCGAATTTGGGAGTGGTTAGCTTAGCATTGCTAACTTAGCTTACCGTTAGTACTAGCATGCTAATGGCTAAGCGGTAACTGTTGTCGCAATATTAGAATGGTTCCGTTTCTAATTTATACGGGTGTTATTTACGCTTATATGTTACGGGTGGCGCTGTAAAGAGTATTGCCTCCATTTATACAAAGGCTTAAACATAATGCGAGGGATTTTGCTAGTGAAACTTGCTAATAGACGTCATCCCCGGGAAGAGGCCGCCATGGGTGCCTTTAACAAGAAAGCACGTTGATGAGAAAGCAAGGCCGGCTAGCGTACTGTTGCACTTCCACATGACCAGATACACGCATTTCAACCTTAACCCTAAATTCTCTTGCTTTCGTGTAAATCCTTAGGAACGTGTTTCCACGGCCATGGCACAGAAGCTTTTCAGCCTAACATTCACGCTTTACTAGCTAGAAAAGTGTCAGATGAGGCTCATTCCAAAAGCAGCTGTTTGCCTGTAGGGACATCGGCCTTCTTGTATTAAAAACACGACAACTGAAATATAGCTGGTGCTGCACTCGCCTTTAGCTTGCTCTGCGTCAGTTTGCTTTGTAGTGTTGCGCAGGATGTGCTTTTCTGTGCTACACTGCCAGCCATGTCACATACAGTTGACCATTTGCCCTATATTCAACCAGCTGCTGCTACTTTCCTCTGTCTGAATGTGTGCACATTAACTGACACTGCTATTGTCTTTTGACTGTGAATAAAGAGCAGAGATTATATACTTTTACTAAATACTGTAATACTGTTACTAAAATGCAACTTTGCCCCTCAGCTCCCTTTACAATTCATCACTAATTACTTGTTTAGGCTTAAAAGTCATAATCCAATGACTTGTGTCATTATGTCATAGATATAAATTATTCTGTTAAGGTTTCCAGCCTTTTAACCTAGAGTACTGGTTTATATTGTAGTGCATGTAGTAGCACTACATTTAATAACAGTTTGCGGGTTTGTATGTGTTTAACATTATAAATATGTAAGATACACTATTTCACTTGGATTGTGTCCTTATGTTTTATGTAATCACCAAAGCAAATTCCTACTATTGTAAGATGTTCACTGTTCATGTGCAATAAATGTTTTTCTGATTCTAAAATATTTTCTTCCTTAGTAATGGCACCAGTATGATCTCGCTGATCATTCCTCCCAAGGACCAGATATCTAGAGTGGCCAAGATGCTGGCTGATGAGTTTGGCACCGCTTCCAATATCAAAAGTCGAGTCAACAGGCTCTCTGTACTTGGGGCCATCACCTCTGTACAGCAAAGACTAAAACTATACAACAAGGGTACGAATTTTCAGTTTAATTTCAATTTAAAACTTAATTACAAAGGATCTACCTATATAGCCTTTGTGACGGGCAGATTCTGGGTGAACAATCTATAGCTGTAAGTTTATGAGCCATCTTAAAAGTCTGTTACTATTGTTGTAGCTTGTGTGTGTGTGATTGAGTTGTTAATTGGCTGTAGTACTTTACATGTAGTAGCTTGCATTCAGACAAGACTTGGGGCCTAGAAGTTTGTTTGTCACTGTGGCACACAGTAGGTCACAGATTTGTGTCTTTTCAACTACAGACATGGTGACTCAGGAAAAGAAAACTCTAAATACTTCACTTACTACTGATGGACACACTGTGTGAAAATACATTCTTGTTTCTAACATCTATTTTTTTTTTTTTTTTTTTGTCATTCTGATTAGTGCCACCCAATGGTTTGGTTGTGTACTGTGGCACCATTGTTACAGAGGAAGGGAAAGAGAAGAAAGTCAACATTGACTTTGAGCCTTTTAAGCCAATCAACACCTCTCTGTACCTCTGCGACAACAAGTTCCATACTGAGGTGAGTGCTTCCTTTTTGTTTGCATACAGCCATAATTATTTATAGAAAATGTTCATGAAACCTGAAATGACCTCGTATTTTTACTACATTTGATTTTTATTACATTCACCTCATCCGTTTAATTATTTTCTCTAACACAGGCATTGACAGCCCTGCTTTCTGATGACAGTAAGTTTGGCTTTATAGTGATTGATGGTAGTGGGGCACTGTTTGGCACACTGCAGGGCAACACCAGGGAGGTGCTGCACAAGTTCACTGTGGACCTACCCAAAAAGCACGGTACTGATGCACAATGCTTGGAAATTTTGGTTATTAGTTTTGCTTGGTACAAAAACCTAAAGATTAATCCTGTGTTTCAGGCAGAGGAGGGCAGTCTGCCTTACGTTTTGCTCGTTTGAGAATGGAAAAGAGGCACAACTATGTGAGAAAAGTGGCAGAAACAGCTGTCCAGCTCTTTGTATCGAATGACAAAGTTAATGTGGCAGGAATGGTCTTGGCTGGTTCTGCTGACTTCAAGACTGAGCTTAGCCAGTCTGACATGTTTGACCCAGTAAGTCTGTGCATGTATTTTGACTATAATGATTAAGTTATAGGGAAATATGCCAATTAAAGACACAGTATAATTGTGTATCTTAATTCCTAAATGTAGGATATGTAAAATTGTTTGTTTGTGACACAAACACCTTGTGCGTATTGTGCAAACATCTTGTTTTTGCCCTAAGCAACCAGTGGCAGGCTTAGCACTGTTAAATATGACTCTTTCACTTCCCTGCCAATGTTTTAGTTTATTGTTTCCTACATTACTGAACCCGTTTAAGTCTCAAACCTGCATGTTGCTCTGGTGCGTGTAAACCGTATGCATGTGTTGTTGTTTTTTTCTACAGAGGTTACAGGCTAAGGTTTTGAAGCTAGTGGACATCTCTTATGGAGGAGAGAATGGTTTCAACCAGGCCATTGAGTTGTCAGCCGAAGTTCTTTCTAATGTCAAGTTTATCCAGGAAAAGAAGCTCATTGGTAAGCCATGATGCTGTTACAGGTGTTTTAGGTTTCAATGCCTTGTTTCTCACCCTAATTTTTTTTTTTTTTTTTTGTCTTTCATAGGGCGGTACTTTGATGAGATCAGTCAGGACACAGGGAAGTACTGTTTTGGTGTGGAGGACACACTCAAAGCCTTGGAAATGGGAGCAGTGGAGATCCTTATAGTCTATGAGAACCTGGACACTATGCGTTACATTCTACGTGTGCATGGGGCAGAGAGCAACGGAGCAGAGAATGGTAAACTAACCACATATGTATCATTAGTGACAAACAAGTCATAAATTATAGGGTGCTATAGTCTAAATGTGTCTTTGTTTTTCAGATGAGAAGACTTTGTACTTAACGCCAGAGCAGGAGAAAGACAAATCTCACTTCACAGACAAGGAGGTAAGGGCAGCAATTAAAACAGAATTAGGTTAGACCCTTTCATGCATCTTACACGTCATGCTGTGTGTTTCTGATTGTCTTTTAGACGGGGCAGGAACATGAGCTTATTGAGAGCATGCCACTGTTGGAGTGGTTCGCCAACAATTACAAGAAATTCGGAGCCACGTTGGAGATAGTCACAGACAAGAGCCAGGAGGGATCCCAGTTTGTCAAGGGCTTTGGAGGCATTGGGGGTGAGCACAGCATTGTTACAGCAAAGTAAATTACATAGTACTTGTGTGCAGTGCAAGAGATGAATAGAGGATACGTATACCGACTGTCCTTTACCTGCTGCCTTTGTGCTGCAGCTTGGTTAGTATATGTATTTCTATTTCAGCTGAAGGGGTCAAGTTCAAGCCTTCATATATACATTGTTAAAGCTGGGTGCATTAGACAATTGCTCCCCTTGTTCCCTCCTCATTTTATTTTGCAGAAAATATGCAACCCCATAAACCATACACAGACTCATATACCACTTAATTGTATGCTTACATGAGCCACAATTAAGGTATTAAAAGCAGGGCTATGTTTGTACAACAGTGGCTCGTACTAAAAATGATTGCTAACATATCTACTGAACTGTAGACTAACTCGTACACAGTAGTTAGTCATCAGGGCTGTGCAGAAGAAGTAAAGTCATCTGTTAGAATATACCACATTGTGTTATCCTACTACAGCAGGGTAATACAATACTCTTCCTGATAACAGCAGGGACAGAATGTTCTGTTCTCTTCCTTTTCTGATTCATTTTCCTCTTGTCTTTTGCCCACACTCAAGGATACACATGGTAGATTGGAGCCATCAAAGAAACACATTTGCAGCAGCCTGAACTCTGTAGTGTCCCCGTGTCTATTCAAGTCTCATGATGCTACTTTTGAATCAGTTTAAACGTGGTCTTAATTTTATATTCCTAATTCTTATTCTTCCCAACAGTGCCTTAGTAAACTGTGGAACATGATGGAAGTACTTCAACATGTATACTTATTAAGATACCAGGATGTTTGCCCTCATGGCTAATGGGGATTAGTGTATTCAAATACAAATCGGTACTTTAATGGTGCCATAGTCTGACAAAACAAGAATGACAATGTGATAACCCACCATGTTACCCTTTTTTTTTTAATCCATCATCTTTTGTTCCATAGGGATCTTGCGGTACAGGGTGGATTTCCAGGGCATGGAGTACCTTGGAGAGGACAATGAGTTCTTTGATTTGGATGACTACTAGGTAGTCAGGGACTGATATTGGGAGAAAAAATGAAAAGCAAAGGAATGAACAGAAAAAATTAGGAAAGAAAAATGCCACCTCTCTTGCAGCAAGTGAGAGGCTCAACTGTGTTGACCATATACATATATATATGACAGTCACACCTTCCAATTTACCTGTCGCATACACAAACTTGCACATACATTTAATCTCTACACATGACAAAATACATCACACAGGCTGAAGAGGAGTGAGATTTTCTTTCATCCAGAGAGGGAGAAAGCCCTTCCTGAATAAATCCCTGCCTTAGAGTGCTGGTTCCTTCCCCTAGTTGGATTGGACTCGACTCATTTTTTTTTCCTCCTCCCCTCCATTTTGAATGAACACAACAGCAAGTTCCCAGATTCGTCGCTGCCCCTAACCTGGTCTGAAGATAAACTTTGGGCTAAATTCCTTACACATAGAAAATATATTTTCCTTTCTTGCCTTATCATGACCTTACCCTCTCTCTCTTCTCCTTCTATGCTTCTTTTTTTTTTTTTTCATTTAATTTTTTTTACTGGTAACTGCTGCTGCTGTTGTATTTTATGAGAGTGGGGGATTTTTTTTACCTGGGTTTCTGTAGAGAAAGGGGGACAAAGTATTAAATTTGAAATGCTGAAAACCATTGCTACCTCCTCATCTGCTGTGGTCTCAATCCTGTCATGTGTCTGTCTTCATTGAAAGGCCTTCCTGAAATCAAATGGTTATGCATGATTAGTGTACAAACCTGATTTTAAAAGATTCATCATTCTACACCTCATCTGGAACCAACTGAAGTTGGTGGAAGCAATAATACATCTTTGATATATGTACTTATTAGTTCTTACGTGTAACAGTTGTTTAAGTTTAAAATAATTTAGGCCCAGTTAACAAATTTCACATAACATGGTTTTTGTTAACCTTTGAAATCTTAATGTAATTAGACCTTAATACAAAACCTATGCTTTTTTGATAAGTTGTGAGTGATTGTTACTATGGGGAATAGTTGTCTTCTCTACAGCAAGAAAATGGTTCAGAATGGAACATTTAAGAGATTTGTGCTTTGTGAAAGTGGCATTATTGAATTCAAACTGCTAATGAAATAAGAAACATCCAGCGTTACAGAATCATTTGCAAAATTTACATTAAGTACCATTAATCAATTATTCTTGGAGTTTACCAAGGTAATCTGTACATTTATCAAATTAAATTTATGATTCTGAACTTTTGAAATTGAAAATGCTCAATCATACTTTCATGCCTGTGGGCTGAAAGGTAAACAAAGATACTTATAGTTGCTGAAGAACCCAATTTGATTAGTGGTCCGGGCAACTTTGATGAATAAACAGTTGAATGGTTTTAAATCGGTTTGTTTTAGAACGTTTTATAGGTGTTCTATAACTCAACTCTTTTATGTAGAATACCATGCTTTTTTTACCATACTGTCGCGAAGTAATATTGATACAACCCCTAAATCTTTATTTAAGATACTGTTTTATCGAGCTAAATGTATTACTACCATTGCCTTTAATCACACATAATATTAAAATGGCCAACATCCTGCAGCATCTCGTACAAAGCTATGCGGGTGATTGATTTTGCCTAAGTGTATCCCTCTTCAGGATAGCAACAGCATCTTCATCCATTTGCCCTTTTGTTTGGGGGAGTCACCGGGGAAAGCCTTGGTAGCACGGTAGGCCAATCAATAAAAACTTAGGCTACATGGCCACTCCCCTTTTCACTATTCCCGTCCAATCATCTTTTGCTATTCTGTACATGGGGCGTTTCTGTCTCTCACCCACCCTTTTGATACTGCCCTACCAAAGCTGTGTGGCGGATCAAAGTGAATGACGTCTCTGCATTTGCGGGCCGCCGACGCAGGGCTGGGTTTCCATTTTCAGAGCGAGTTTCGGGGGGGATCGTCAACATGGAACCGGAGATGGAGGACAAAACGCTAGAGATGATGGTGAGAATAGTTTCTTTATGTCATTCTGAACAACCGAAATGTTACATATCTTTCTTAAATTGGGGAAAACGCCGAGGCTCGATTCGACGACCGGAATGAGCTGAAGCGGCTTGTCGGGAGAGGTGGAGGAGAAAGGAGGGCGGACCAGTTATCAGAGGGAGGGCCTGGAATTATCGATACATTTTTCTAAGAAAATTCAGCATATTTGTCGGTTTTGTGAACTAGACTTTAACAACAACATTTGGCAAGTGTGAAACACATGTTGTTTTAGATAATATTGGTAAACAGCCGGCGAATTTAAAGGTCTGTGTACAGTCGTCGGCCGAAGACAGCCGAGGATCGTCGGGGTAGCGTTCACTGCGGTGACGCTGCGCCACTAGCTGGGCCTTGTCTTATAGTTAGCCATCCGAGCTAATGCTGGCTAGAAGGCGATGAACCACGTACATTTACGGGTAACGTTATAATATTTACTTTACGTTAAGACGGTACACATAGTTATAAATGCTTGTAACAGCCATATTGTTTATACCACAGAGTGGAATAAAGTTAAAGTCGCAACAACCTGCTTCTCCTCTGTAAATATTTTCAAAGTGCGTAGAAGGAAGTGTATTGGTTTTTCATTCACGTAAGTTAGCTTTACCACGATTAGCAAAGTAGCAATTAGCTTAATGGCTAGCATGCTAAAACTGCTAGGTGAGTTTGACAGCCATTTCTATACCCAAAAAGTACATGTGTTGTAACAGTAGAGGTCAATTTATAACCAATAACAAACTGTCATTAGATCATCGTTATCTCCTATATACGGTCCGATTTGATCAACCAGCAACACGGTTGTCGAGGGAAAATAGCTTTGTTTTTTGTAGGCTGGCTAGCTAAGCTATTTTAGCTTTCTATTACTAACATTACCATTCGTGGGTCAACGTTATCGCGATAAATGCCATGAGCACATATTTGTTTTGTCGCTCACTTCGACCAAGATATCTGGTAGCTTTTATTAAGTGTATTTGAAGTACAGTTCAAAAGTACTTTATCCAGTAAACCTTTTTATTGTCCCATGCTTCTAAGAATAGCAACTCAAATGTTTCCTGAAGCTTTAGATCGTCAAATAGACCAAATGGACTAGATGAGTCCAGAAGGACTCAAACCTGACTACAGTTTGACCCAAGGCGCTAATAAATGTTGAACTAGTAAAGTACACGGTCACTAGATTACCCTCACTAGACCTCAGTAAGTGGTTTTAAAAGTTGATCTTCTATACAAATCTGTCTCTCCCTATATATTTAAATATGTCATATATAAAATCATTGACGAATAAAAGCGGTATCTTTCTCAATCTAAAGATTCCTTTGGTCATTAGGTTGAAAATGTGCAATAGTGTGCAGACAATTAAAAAGCCAGTTTTTTATGAATGTTTTATTTATTGTATGAAAAGCTATTGGACTAACAAAAAATAAAATCCTAGGCAACAGTAATACTTGTTTAGATTTTATTGACTGAAATCCAAAAAGCCACTGACAATCTTTTAATTTTGCCTGGGTTGTGTCTGTGTATTTCATTTAGTTTTGGTTTTTGTCCGTGTTATTCACTAACCACTCATAAGAGTGGGGATGGCAGAACAGTGGGTGGGTTTTCTGTCAGAACAACAGAGACAAAAATTAACATTTAATCCCATTGACCCTCCCGCTCCTCTACCTATCTCCACCCAGTTCATGTCTAATAATGCTTCTGTGTGTTTATCAGTCTGTATCTTATGTGTGAAGGTGTGTGTGTTCCTGCGCTCACTGTGCCAATGTGTGTGTAGCTCTAATACTGGTTTTTCCCCTCACTATCCCCCACCTCCTTTCCTTTTCTTCTCTTTTCACCTTTTGATAATTACACACTCACCCACTCTAAATTTCAAACCAAACCCTGTTTTATTATACATAATTTTTCTTTACAAACATCTGTTCACACTCCACTTGTCCCTTTCCTCACCTCACTACCATCCATCTGTCCATTCATTGATCTATTCATTCACTCAACGCCTTTGGTTTCCTCCCCTCAACTTTCATTAATCCTACCACCTCTTTTCCTTTACTTCCCATCTCTGATCTTTCGCTCCTTCCTTTCTCTTCCTCCCTCACCCTGTCCACTTCGTTCTCCTCCTCCCTTCCTCCCTTCCTCTCTCTCTTCCACACAGTGCTCTGTGCCTCGCTCTCTCTGGCTGGGCTGCTCCTCGGTGGCTGAGAGTTTGTGTGCACTCAGGTGCCTGCAGAGCATCCCCTCCACCCGGGCTCACAACCAGGTTCTGCCTCTCTCCTCTTTATTCTGCTGCTCCTCCTCCTTTCCCCTCACTTCCTCCCTCACCATATCCTCACCCCTCATTTCTTTCACCCTCTCCACATGACTTCTCATGCCACCCCAGTGCAGAAAGCACTGTCTGACCCCCCCCCCCCCCCCCCCCCCCCCACCCTTCTACCTACTCACTTTCATTGTCCTTTCCTTCCTGTTGGAAGCATACAGCTCCAAGGTTCTTCTCTGGTGTGCCCCAACTCCCTCTGCTTGGTACAGAATTTTAGCTTTACAAACAATAATTGGCTTCTTTGTAATTATGTCCAATCACAGTTCTTGCATCAAAATTAGGCTTAAATGTTTGAATTGTAAAACGGTGATTTTGCTCTGTAATGATAACTGGAATGTTTTCTAATGGATTAGTTTTAATTATAGACCTTTTTTATTTGGTCTGAGTGAAGGATGGATGCATAGGGCTCCAGAGAATAAACCTGCACTGAGGAGTAACATTTTCTCCCCTTCTACCTGGAGGTGTGAGGACTGAGGTGGGGGGGGGGTCTTCCTTCAGGCTCCGAGAGGCAAAATGCTTGCTTGCTTGCCTGCCTGCTTGCCTGCCTGGCCAAATGCTGTCTGTCTGTCCTTTTCTTTCTTTTTTTTTGGAACGTCTGCGCTGCATGACCATCAATGCCAACAAGCCCATTTTGGCTTCTTGTTGTGTCTGCTTCAGTCTAAAAACTTAACCTGTTTTTTATACTTTGTCTGAATGGTTGGCTTGGAGGAGGCCACTGATAATGATCATTGGTTATATTCTAGCACATGCACCTACATCAATAAGATAAATAGGAATAATAATTAAAAAAAAACTGGAATCGATTTCAGTTAATTCAAAATTCTTTTCAGTATAATATTATTTGATGTATTAGTTACTATTACTATTTTTAACATTGACCACTTGCTGAGACACAAACACAAACTTTGCAACCTCTAGCGAAATACCAACAGATGGTCTGTTGCAATACATTTCTAGTGTTTTTTTTTTTGTTTTTTTTTTTCATGTAGCAACACTGACCCTCTCTCTATCACTCTCAAACACATGCAGTAACATTGACTCTCTCACAGGTGTGTCCCATTTCATTTAATTGCTTAGTGAGCACAACTGGGAAATTTCTTACTGAATCTGTCCAGTATGTTGCTTGGATCGGACAAGCTTGTGTTCTTCCAAAGTTTGAAGTGTGTGCTATAGATTTTACACTTCAGGTGTACAGTGTCATTAATAAATACATCATAATTTTAATATCATGACATGCTCATCTTTAAATCACTTAACAACAGCCATATAAGCTGACAGTAAGCACTTCATGGTAAAACCAGATCTGCGTTTCATGCATGAACGCGTACAGTTTACACTACTGCTTCTTCATTGCATATAAAGTTTCAGATTGTTTACTAAATGAATCACTAAATTAGCAGATGATATAAACTAGTTTTTAAGGATTGGTATAAGGGTTAGCCACTCATTCTGGCACTGTCAACATGCGATTTGATGCAACTCTGTAATTAAAGTGATTTAAGTGTCTCTAGCTGTTTTGTAATGCATTGTAAGACTAGTCATGCTAGAAAAGGGTGGGATCAGCGTACCTCCTAGTTTATTTCTATCCTGCATAAGTTTAAATACCACTATCTGTCTTAGGTTTCGTTACAGTCATGCCTGAGTTTCTGCCAGTGACATACCCAAGATGCTGCAGTTTAATTTCCTGTCCAGACCACTTAGTCCACATCACAGACAAGAAAGCAGATACTCCTTTTGTTGCAGTGCCCTTTTTCACGTCGTGTGTATGCAGGAGTGTCTCTGTGTGCACGCCTCAGAAGTCATGATGGTAACCCTTCCATGGCTGTGTTTGTGGTAGTCCTGTGTCCAGCGCTATACACACTGCTGCCCTGGCTCTCACTGTTGCTTTAAACCAGATTTAAAGATGGTGGATGCATTAAATTACAATCTCTGCCATCTATGTGTTTGTTTGTTTTTGCTGTAGAACACATCAGGGATGGAGTCACAGAACCTTGTGGATGATTTGTCGCCAAAGAAAAACACAGTTCTCAAGGTTTGTTTATGTGCACCTGTAAGCCTAGTTTGTGTTGTGTATTGTGTATTCACTATCTTTGAGAAAATGTCTTCGATACAAAAGCTAAGTTTTTATGGTAAAAGTAAGTTCATTTAAATTTTGGGCATTGAAGTGCTACCACAAAGAAATGTATGAGTAGTTTACTTTTATGAACATTTTTTAATGTAAATGTTGTTGATATGAATGTTAGTTTCCAGAATCATAAGTAAAAATTGAATTTCAGAAGTGTTTCAGATTTGTATTATGTTCTCTTCATGCCAGCATTCAAATAATAACTTCACGTGTGATGAAATTACTTTGTCTGACCAAACATGTACCTCCTGATTATTATAGCTTAGTAACGGCCCAGTTGTGGGGTCCCGCAAGCGTCCGTCAGAGGGAAACTATGAGAAGGAGAAGGAACACTGCATTGCTCTGTTTGACCAGTGGTCTGAGGCCGACCAAGTTGAGTTTGTTGAGCGCCTGATCTCCCGTATGTGCCACTACCAGCACGGCCACATCAACTCCTACCTCAAACCCATGCTGCAGAGGGATTTCATCACTGCGCTGCCAGGTACGAATGCTGCATTAATGTGACTGCAACAGCATCATCTTAAGACAAGACTCCACATATTCATTTTCACCCACTTTTAACCAAAGTGCCAAACTAAATGAAACTATTAATTTTACAGCAAACCTGCAGTCAGCCCTGTTTCTTGTTTCTCTCTAGCCCAAGGCTTGGATCACATAGCAGAGAACATCCTTTCTTTCCTGGATGCACGCTCTCTGTGTGCAGCGGAGCTGGTGTGCAAGGAGTGGCAGAGGGTAATCTCTGAGGGTATGCTGTGGAAGAAGCTAATCGAACGTATGGTCCGTACTGACCCACTCTGGAAAGGCTTGTCTGAGAGACACCAGTGGTGAGACTAATTGCATTCAAAAGTGGTTATCCTGCTTTTATTCTACACATTAAAGAAACGGCTTATTGGGTATAAAAGAGGCTTAGGAAGAAAGAAGCAAAGGAACTTGGTTTGTGTTGAGTGTCTTTTTGAAAAACTGCACAAAACTGATTAAAACGTCTTGCAGGGAGAAATATTTGTTCAAGAACCGTACGGCAGAAGTCCCCCCCAACTCCTACTATCACTCCCTTTATCCCAAGATCATCCAAGACATAGAGGTAAGGCACAGCTAATAAATGTTATCTGCTGAACATTGAGGTTGAATTTGGTGGTACTGTGGTATTTTAGCTTTTATTACTATATTAAATTTGTGTTTCCTGTTTTGGCTCAAAACATTACATCCCATGATTTTGTTTCTTCTTCTTTTCTCCAGACTATTGAGGCTAACTGGAGATGCGGTAGACACAACTTGCAGAGGATTCAGTGTCGTTCAGAAAACAGTAAAGGGGTTTACTGTCTGCAGTACGACGATGACAAGATCATCAGTGGCCTTAGAGACAATTCCATAAAGGTATGTAAGAGACTCTTAGGTTTATTACAGTCTATAAGAGTAGGTATCCTTTTCACCTCTTTATCTAATTTTTGTGGTTCACAGATACTACAGGAGAGTAGGAGTTTGTCTTCATTATCAAAGTAGTTGTTGAAGGAACAGAGATCAGACTGCTCCTTTTACCAAAAAAAACTCCAGGCCTCAGATCACAGCTATAAGCATGTGTTTTTGGTAGAAATATGACAAACGTTGCTTACACCATTAACTGCCACTCCTGTGTTGTTTTTTGTTTACCAGTTATTCAAGCTTCATTAAGACAGAGTGCTCCCACATTTTTTTAACTTTTTCCAGTGACATGTTAAAACGCAGTTGTTTTTCATACATTTACATTAACTAGTATATTATTATCCTAATATCATAGACTGCTATATTGCTACACTTCCATATATTTCCTGGGGTTTAATGTTGAGAGGTACAACTTGTTTCCTGCTAATGAGGCAGTGACATCATACTGTAGCCATCTGCCTTAAAAGTACAAACTGACATGTAAAGATAAGTAACACTGATCCCTTCTGTGTGTTTAAGCACCAGCGGTAGAAAGAGCCAAAGTGTTGGCCGTGAGAGGCACATGCTCTGTGTGTGGTGCTTTTCTTCCAACCTGCTTGTGTTTTGTTGAATTGAATCTTCTCCAGCGCAGTGTGGGTTATCATTTCATTGTGCAACGTTGAGCTAAACCAGCAAACACTGAGACCGAACACAAGTGTATTATAGGATAACAGGGCTCAGCTCCAGACCCATTGTGTGTTCCACTTATCTTTCTGGCCAAGGAGAAGAGATGATGAGGAGAGGAATGGGGGGGTGGGGGTAGAAGAGAAGATTTGTCTTCTTATTGTTCTGGAGTGATGCATACCCAGGGAGGAGCTGAATGTGTACCCACGACACAGTCGTGGGGAAATGGGGCATGAAAAGTGCATAAAAACGTCTGAGAATAGGCTTGTTGTAGCATGACCCAAATCTGTGTTTTATAACCCACCTATGTCTTCTTAAAATCTCCTTCTTGCTCCTATGTATGCCTCACTTTTTTTTTCTTTTTCCATATAGATCTGGGATAAGCAGTCTCTGGAGTGTCTGAAAATACTGACTGGTCACACAGGCTCAGTGTTGTGTCTGCAGTATGATGAGAGGGTCATTGTCACCGGGTCTTCTGACTCAACCGTCAGGTATGATGCACTGTAATTTGGTGTCGGAACCAAAGCTGTGGCATTGTGAAGTTTGTTACTCGAGCAGCTAGAGCCTGAGCGGCTATACATTTCTAACTGTAGACCAGTTAGGGCTGGAGCCCTAATTGCGTTAATTGAACTTGAAGTGTGCCTAATCCTATACTCGTTTGGCAGATGCCAGCTTGTACAAGCGCTAATGTTAAGTGTAGCCATCCCTAACTAATCCTAAAAGTGTCAGTATCATGTCCTATCACTGTAAACATGATATGCTGTCTGTTTACTAATATATTATTAAATAAACTAAATACATTTCCATGTTAAATAAAACATACAGTACTGAAATGTCCTGTTTCATAAAAGCCACATTTGCCGTGTTTACCAGGGGCAGTGGGAAATGTTTTATGGCAGATAGTTTGAAACCTGGCCGGTGTGTGCCTGCTTGGCTACTGCAAACAGAAGCTCAACATTAATTCTCTTATTACTTCACACTTCAGACGTACTTACTGGGTGGTTTCCAAGGAAAATGTGACTTCACTTCCTTAGCAACAGCTTGACGGGCACTTTGTTTGTGGCTTTGGTTGTCAGCTTTTCCAGTGTGTTCTGCTTTTGCGCCTTCATGGCCAGTGATGCTGTTCAGAGGTTCCTTGTTCCTGCATGTGCACACGTGATCTTTGACCTTCTTTCGTTGTTACGTTAATGGACATAATCTTCTCTCCTTTCTCCATTGTTACTTTACTTTTCTTGACTCCTACTTCATATCTTATTAAACTCCCCTCTCTGTTCCTTCCTGCTACCATTTTCCACTATTCTCATCCATGCGTGTTTTATGTCTCCAACTGTGCCCTCTGTTCCTGTTTTTTTCTTCCTACCATACTCCATCTTGTTTTTTCTCCCTTTCACCTTTGCCTTTTATCAATCAACAATTCTTCCTACGTCTTTTCATGTATCCTTCCTTCTCTCCTGACCTGCTCCTCCTCTTTCCAGGGTGTGGGAGGTAACGACAGGCGAGGTACTGAACACACTGATCCATCACAACGAGGCAGTTCTTCACCTGCGCTTTGCCAATGGTCTGATGGTCACCTGCTCAAAGGACCGTTCAATTGCAGTGTGGGACATGGCCTCACCCACTGACATCAGTCTACGTCGCGTCCTGGTGGGGCACCGGGCAGCTGTCAATGTGGTCGACTTTGACGACAAATACATTGTGTCCGCTTCAGGGGACCGAACCATCAAGGTAACAAGAATTTAAGTAGAAAAAAGTATCTGCTCAAGCCTCAAACACACATCTGATTAAATACTGTTCATTGTTTGTCTAATGTGTCTGTGTTTGTCTCATCAGGTATGGAGCACCAGCACCTGCGAGTTTGTTCGCACTCTAAATGGTCACAAGCGGGGTATTGCTTGTCTACAGTATAGAGATCGACTTGTGGTCAGTGGCTCATCTGACAACACAATCCGGTACGTGTGAGCAGAAACCATAATGAATCCATGTATTGTTGTTCATGAAAAAAAAAAAAAAATAATAATTTACTGGAGGTTGGAAGTGTATTGATGTAATGTAATCTGACCTTTTTAATTAAGGAATAACATTTAATATTTCTGTGCTCCATTTATTTTTATGTTTGTTTACTAATTTGTGTTTCTGCAGGTTATGGGACATAGAATGTGGGGCATGTTTGCGAGTGCTGGAAGGTCATGAGGAGTTGGTGCGCTGCATTCGCTTCGACAACAAGAGGATTGTCAGCGGTGCCTACGATGGGTGAGTATTGCAAACACGCACAGCTTTGTTCACAGAGACTTGATTTGTTTGGACATTCTGACATCTCGTGTTTCTCTCTGCAGTAAGATAAAGGTGTGGGACCTGCAGGCAGCCCTGGATCCTCGAGCCCCAGCCAGCACATTATGTCTGCGCACTCTAGTGGTAAGTTCAAAGTTTTTATGTGCTGCCTGTGTCTTAAACCAGTTTTCCCCCAAAAACTGTTAAGTTAACTGTTTAAGATCCATATATTGTTTGGAATTTTACGTTTTCTTTTCTTTTACTATTTCAAACCTATTGTATATGTTCTTTTCACCTATAAAACATTGTTTTAATTTTTGACTTGTCGCTGTGTCACAAACACTCATCTTCTATATGTGTACTTCTTTCTTTTAGGAGCATTCTGGCCGTGTGTTCCGTCTCCAGTTTGACGAGTTCCAGATCATCAGCAGTTCTCATGATGACACTATTCTCATCTGGGACTTCCTGAATGTCTCAACCAATGGCCAGTCAGAGGGACGGTCTCCTTCCCGCACCTACACTTATATTTCTAGATAGCAGGTAGGAAGCTCTGCTGATAAGACCTCTATGATAATATGATTGTGTAAAAGTGAGTAGATCAGAGAATCATTTTAAAGGTTTTTCTAATGAGACCAGCGTGTGATTGGACGCTCTGTTGTCTTCCCCAGGTGGCGCCATCAACTGAACCCTTCTTTGGAGGACGCCATGGCTAATGGGTGCATTCATCATCGAAGGGGGCCCATCTCTTCCCTTTTTCTTCTCGTCATCTCTCTGTCCACCTCCCACCCTGTCCTTACCACCTTCCTGCCTGTTCTGACAGATTCTTAGGCTTGTGCCCATTAACCACCTGAACCATGACATACACACACAGATGCATATACACATAGAAATGAGGATGCCCTACTACACAACAAATGCAACTTCTGCTACTAATTTATGTTTTGTAAAGTACACTAATGACAGTATTAACTTAGACCTTATGTAAATCACAAGCTCCCTTTTGCCCCATTAATACAAACTTAAAGCAGCTTCTGCTTCTCAGTTTTCAGCCCTTGCCAGAATGGGATCCTATGGATGTGGAATTGCTCATAGATATATATATACATATCTATATATCTATCTATATTTTAATTACGCAAATACCAACAGTGGCACAGTTGGACAGAGGATGACCGGAGCTGTCATGCGGGAGATAGAGACTCTTTACTCAGCTCTGGAAAGGAGGGAAGGATGGGATGTAGAGGGAGTGAAGGAGGGAGAACTGTGTCAGGGTTGACTTCCCTGCTCCCTCTCACTCCCTCTCAACCCTCCCTGTCTCTCAACACCCACCCACCCCTTGTTCTCTCCCCTCTGACCCCCTCCCAGAGATGCACACTTGCCTGGAATATGGGGCGCACACACAAGTTTGTGGGAGTGTGTGTGTTTGTGTATGTGGACTTGTGAAATGGCAAAACTGAAGCGTCAGACAGAAATGCATGAGAGGTTGCCTTGGATACGGCGTCCTGGTACACCTCTGCTTTTTTTCTCTTTAACTCTTACTTTCTTACTGTTTTTTTTTTTTTTAATTTTATTTTATTACTGTTATTTTCTAATTTTATTTGAGTATTTTGGTTCTTAGTACAAAAATCATACTAAGTGTAGTCCTCTTTCTCTCTGTGTCTTTTTTTTTCTTTCTTCTAACTTTGAGCCTCTCATCTGTCCCCTTCACTCCATCTTTCTCTCCCCATCATCTATGTGCTTGCTTTGGTTATGAGAGAAGCTGGAAGTCAAGAGCTCAAATTTAGCTGTAAACTGAGTTGTCTTGTCAAAAATTGTGTTGTATATTAAAAATGATTTTTTAAAGAACAAAATGACCTTATTGTGAATAAAGTACTTGACAGTGGTGGAGTGTTGAGCAACCTGTAACATGAGTGAGTGTCTAATTGTCTGTGTGTTCTTGTCTGTGTGTGTGTGTGTGTGTATGTGGGGGTGAATATGTGTTGCGCTACTTTGATATCTGACATGTAGATACAAGACTCCTTTGGGCTTTAGTTGGTTTCTTTTGTGTGGGGCTTTCGCTGTTTACTCAATTGATCTGATCAAAGGTTCTGAGGTAATTTTTTTTTGTAGACTTCAAGCCTTTTCAAGATTTGAGTAACTTATTTGCAGTTTTGTTTTGCTTTTTGAACTGTTGTTTATCTGTTGTATGCTCACATGTCATTTTAATAGGATCCAGATTTGAAACTACTAGAACATTTTTTTCATAACCAGACAAACCTGGAGAAGGCAGGTGACCTGCTTTAGTGTGAAGGTGGCTCTTACAGTGCTTATAGCAAAACTATGGGTTAATACATACAGTATAAACCTATGGGCTCATGACATCAAGGTTCAGAAACCTGGACTGTGATGTGGATTCAGTGACGCATTCTGCTGTGGTAACTGTTGGTGGTGAGAACATGCTGCCTGAAAACCAGTTATTAACATGGATGACAGTGTTTATGTAGATGATGTTTAGTTTGTGGGCTAAGGTCAAAATCCAATTCGTACACCTGGCATGGCAAAATCAATATAAACTTATTTTTAAATGGTTCTTCACACAATGTTAAAATGATGGGATAGAATGATGCTATAGAACACTCAATCCTCAGGCTCAATTAATTTGGACTAGGAATGAAGTTTTTTGGTTTTAAGTTACAATATTTAAGCCATGTCTTTCAGTTATAAGCATTTAGTATATTATGTATTATAAACCTTCTCCATCTATTGTAAAAATCGAATCTAATTTGACTTGTATTGCGTGATGACCTTGCCAGGCTGCGGCCACTAGGTGGGAGTAGAAACTCAGTTATGTCCTGCAGAGTGAGCTGTTTATGGGAGTTGGGCTTAAACGCTGTGGTCGCAGAGTTTGGAGTGTAAACAACCTGTTATGTGTGATCATATGCTCAATCCTAGCATAGCTGGGATAAAAGAATATGTGTGTGAAATGCTGAAAGTGGTGCATTCATAGCAAAGCAGTGGTGAGTTGTCTGGTTATTGTCCAGCGTGTATTCCCCACTAGAAGGAGGGGAGTTGGCCGCCTCACTGGGTTGCTTTTCTACATTTCTGGGTTCACTTTTAGTGTAGGAGCATGTTTCAGATTCTGGGAACAAGTTATGTGGGATGGATTTGAGCTTGGTGGAGCACCATTAGTATATGATGTGTGTATGTGTTGGATATGGGTGTGTGTGCTTCCTTTGGGTCTGTGGGATTTTGGCCCATAATTCCTGCAGCTCTCAGGTCACCGCTTCGTTCTCACGCACATATTTGGCATTCCTTCCTCGACATGATTACCATACACCTTCCTCTCTGGGTTTGGCTATGCAGAATATTTCCATCATTCCTGAGTGGAGCTGAAGCAATGTTCCAGAAATGAACAACTCACCCCACCAGCACCGCTGCCACCCCCAGCTCGCTCTTCTTTATCCCACACCCCGTTTCCCTCCCTCTCCCCCCACTGTCTCCTCCTTATAGCACCCCCTCCAGCACGGATTCCTGCTGCCTTGCAATAGGAATCCTGTGGTACAACCCTTTTTCCCCCTGAGTCAGCTGTTTGTGTCTGCCGGCATGATTGGGTCATTTGGCAGCGACATGTCTTCAGTGACCTCCTGCTAGGATCGGGAAGGAAGGGGAGGGATGGGGGATAGATGAGAACAGAAGCAGCTATGAAACTGTCTCACCATGTCTCGCTGCACGTCCCCTCCCTCCTAAATAAGCGCTGCCGTTTATTTGTGCCAAAACTTTATAATGCGAGTTAAAACTTTGCACAATCGTGCACAATACTCTTGTTTGTGCAATATCAAAGTGTTCCTGTCCGAGTGAGGCTGATCCATATTAGGTTTGATTTGTTATGCAGTTCAATCCAAACTGAGGAGAAGCATTAAAACTTGACAGTCTGTTCTGCTGTAGCCTTTAAATGCTGCGCCTCTATTAAAAAAAACACTGATCAAAGAGTCTTTGTATGAAAGGCTGTATGATGAATTGCTCTTGGAAACGCAGAATTTCATAACTTCATAGTGACTCTCATACCTCCTTGGAGGAATAGAGTGAAATTCTTGCCACTGCATGATAGTCTGCCGTTGGCCCTCGATATTTGCCCAGAGCTCATTTTCAAAGATGTTCTCTAATAGCTGAAGCCATGGCTGCTACTAAGTAGTGATTCATCTGTTAATTATAAAAAGCATTGTTGGCGTTTGTGCCTATAATATACACTAAAGGAAGTCATTTAACAGTGTTTGTTTCGGGGTAAGTTTGGTTTGTGATTGGATCCAAAATGACCTGATGCTTTATGATGCATCCTGTTACCATGTTTATCGGGTATCAAAAATATATCAGTCAACTAAGAAATATACGAAACTGTGAGAACCACCAAACTCCGATGAAACAGTGGCAGGAGGCACTATTAATTACCATTAATTAAATAAAGCAAATAACCACTCATGCACCCCCCCTTCTGCAGTTTGAACACTAACGTGTAAATTTAAATCTATTTCTAATTCTAGGTGACCCTTGCAGACAATAAGACAAGAGAATCAGTTCAAAGAGCCTGGGAGACGTGGGAAATGTTTCTGTAAGGTTTACTGAGTCGAGAAAGACTGCTGCACACAGAGCTGAAATAAATAAATGAAATAATTTTATCGTAATAATTATAGTAACCACCATAGTAGGATTGCTTAGTTAGGGTTTCTGTTTTCTTTTATATATATATAATATATATATATATATATATATATATACTTTCAATAAATTGTTCCCTTTAATATTTTTCTCCTGTGTGTATGCGTGAGACTTTGGTTCGTTCCACTGAATGTCCTGGTAGCAGCATTCTGTATCCACGGTATCGCATGGGAGCATCGTCCCCTGGGTCGTTTCTATGGTGATGGGGCGGCAGTCTCCCAGTCGCGCTCACACCTGCGCTTGTCGCCATCTGCAGCTATAAGCTGAGGGCGTTGTGTCCTTGGGGGAGGCAGGGCACAGGGAGGAGCCGTGAGGAAGGTCTCCAGTTGTCTTTGGTCGCTTGATGGTTTGGTTTCCTGTGATTGGCTGGTGGTTTTTGGTGCGGCTTGGTTTTTATACATTCCAGTTTCTAAAGCTTCAGTCCCTGCGGTGAGTTGTCACGGCTTTATGCAGGGACCCGGTGATCCCTTTCCAGAGTCCCTCGTGATCCAGCTTCACTCATGGTTGTTGGTGTACTTGGGCACACAAACAAACAGACACACACACACACACACAGACGCACATGCACACACATCCTCACATACATTTCCTCATCTTCTTCTTACAAGATCCTAACAGATTTATTCAGCAAGTCACTTGATCGTTCCCTCATTCATCCTTTTGCCATCCATCCTTTTCACTCGTCCAAATGTCCCACAGGTTCCCACCAGTTAAGCAGTGAGACAAATAAGTGCGTCACATGTCAATAGTCCATTATTGGTCCATCTGATGTCTGTAGATGATTCCTTCCCTTTTGTCCGTACTGCGATTTTCCTCTCCTCATTCCTGCTTTCCTTTTATCCATAGGCTGAGCACCCACACTCTCTCTCTCTCGTTCCGTCCTCTGTCTGTGTGGTCCAGTTGTATTCCCATACTTCACATTGTCCGACTGGTCCAGAACAAGAGATATAAAGGCCTTGTGGTGGTTGTAGCGGTAGAATAAAAGGCCTTGGTGGAGCTTGTGGCTGCCCTTCAAGTTTCCTCAAATCGGGTCCATAGAGCCTCCAGCCATTTGACCAGTCCAATGGTCCAGTTGGTCCAGTAAGGAAACTAAAACTGAGAGGAATGATCACTATCTAAAGAGCTGTAGTGGCAAATTAGTAGGTGTAAAGCTAAACCACATGAATGATTCATTGAGTTTTTGGTCAATGTTTGCCCCAACAAAGAGAAGCACTCGGTCGAGCACGGCAGAGGGATGACTAGGTTAGCCATTGGCAGGCTTAGGTCAAGGCTTGGGATGAAAAGACAGTGGGTGCTAGCATTTCCCAATACTAGCGGGGGCCAGTAGCCCGCACCTTCTTGCCCCGCTTGCTGACTGTGGTGAAGCGGAAGGGGGTGGTGAGGTCGGGCTGCTCCCCAGGCGGGAAGCGCTTCATGAAGTGTACGTCTTGCTGGTTGGGGAGCGTGTGGGGTCCGCGCCGAGGACGCCCCCTCTTAGTGAAGCCCACGTACCAGTCTGAGTAGCGTGCCGACATCAGAGCTGTGTAGTGGTTTTCCAGGACCTTCTCCACAAAGACGCAGTCGGCGCTGCGGTTGCTCGCCTTCTGAGAGACACAGGTCACATAGAGGCTGGTCAGAAAATTTAATTCATGAACTTTATTTAATGAACACGCGTGGAAAGCAGGCGCCTCACCTTTCCCACCAGTTTTCCCCGACGGTTCATACACAGGTAGAAGTTGGTCTCTTTGCCCCGGATTCTCACCTGGCTACCGAAGGTGTCGGCCTCCACTACAAGCTGGGCTTGTGAAGGGACAGAGAGAGGAACAGACAGACATTAGAGCCCACATAGAGAAACGCAGCATGTTGTGGTCAAGGAGTTGCTCAGATTCATTGGGCTGTGCCACACAGATAGCAGGGGCGGCAATTTATAGCTGCTCTGGTTCCACTAACAGACCCAGAGCCAAGTGGTGGGACAATAGTTGCACAGATTACCAGCGAGCGTTAAATCACATTTGGTGTTTAAACCAGATAAAGCTTTCACGCCGAATCACAGTTTAAGGATTCATAGTTGCTATTAAAAGTGCAGATAAATCACAGACAGATGTAAATGTCTGTGGTTGGACAGATGGTTGTCAGATAAGGCCGGTCACACACGCATGGTTGCGCACTGGGCCTCGTAAAAAGATAACGGGCAGGAGTGGAGGGAGCGCGGTGGTCCGGGGGGAGCGGGCGATCGCCACGACGGCCCTGCGCTGCTGCTGTTTGCAGGTACAGGATGCGAGTGCGGAGGCGCGTGCACGTGCACGTGCACACGCGCCCTTCCAGGCAACGCCGCTTCACTAACTGCACATCTTCAGAGAGCGCTTGTGCCTGTTTAAAAATAAATCCCTAAAATGGTTCCTACATGACCTTAGTCAACAAAGGGGTCAAGAGAAATCAATACCTCCCTCCCTCCCGGCCTCTTCCTCTCTCTTCCCCCAACTCCCCTCTGCTCTTTAGCGTCATGCTTTTACCTTTTATGCCCCCACCTTATATTTGTTTCTTCCCCCTTTCTCTATTTCTGGTCACTCCTGTTTAATAGATTCCACCGTCGGCTTGTTTGTGAATGAAGCAGACGTGCGACGCACAACGGTGAACTCTTGCTTTGTGCCGCGGCGTTCCACCACCTATTGATTGTGTGTGTGTGCGGTTTAAGATCGGGTTAAGCACCATTACAGACAGTGAAGGTGGAGAGGAAGGAGGAGGGAGCGAGGGGGGATGGACGGAGGGGGTGTTAAAGGATGGAGGGAGGGAGAGGAAGCCTGCTGTTTTAAATCCAGCGGAGACAACGGGGAGGATGAGAAATCAATGGAGGGATCAATAAAGGAGATGAGTTTCTAACACTCGGCCCGACACGCTACCTGCTGGGCTTCTCCCTCTAACTCGCACTTTTTTCACCGACACCTTCTCTTTCTCTTTCTCCTGCTCTCTCGTGAATCATTGAGTCGGCAGCCAGTCGATGAGGTCTTTGTACTTCCAAGACAAGCTCCACTGCCCCTGTGCCAAAGCCCGGGGAGGCGTGTGTGTGTGCTTTTGTGAGCGCGCCTTGCTCGGCTGCATTCTGTCTCCGCTCATGCGTGCACTTGGTCAACCTTTAAGCCTTTGTACTCGCAGCCGGGGAGCGGGTGCGAGCGGGCGTTTGGAGCGCGTGCGTGCGTGCGTGCGTGCGTGCGTCTTTCTGTCTTACCATATTTATCTCCGTCCTCCCCGCGGGCGCTGATCCGGCGCCCCAGCACCTGGACGTGTTTGCCGCTGGTGCGGCTGTAGAGCTGGTAGACCCGGTGGTGTCGTCGGCTCATGGTGTCCCGCACCTGCGTCTGGTTTTCCACGTGCACGCTGAAGTTGACGCCGTCCACGCCGAGGACCTGCTGGGAGCACAGGCGAGCGGGTCAACACGCGCGGCTGCGCGGCAGCAACGGGCTTAAGCACACAAACGGAACGGGGGCTCGTGCGCTCGCCGCCATGCATGTGCTCACCTGTAATGGATTGCACATCACCAGCAACATCTGGATACATCTGGAAAAAGTAAGAACAGATGAGATTCTTAGAAAAAAATGTAAGCGCCATTAGCCGTTGGACGAGTCGGGCCTGACACATCCATTTCCATTTCTTTCTTCTTTTCTCTGTCGGTGCAGAATCTTTTCCCCTCGTCGGGCAATTACTGGGCGCGCAGCTGCCATCGCGACGGCACAGACGGACGGACGGATGTCCAGGAATCAGCAGACGTTTATGGTAACGCTGCCGTGCTTTTGAAGCCACATTTTGACCCATCCCTGACTTTCGCCAACCCCACAATCTGGCCTCCAAATGACCCGATTGGGCCGTGGCGAGATGGCAGGCGTGCCGAGACGACCAGAACATGTTTGGGTTGGGACATCTGAGCGACTGGGCTGACTTATTTGGCTGCTCTGTGTATGTAGACAGCTGGCCTGGGCTACAGGTGCACACGCTGCTGTGATGTGGCTTTGGAACGCTGTGGACTGTGGTTCCATTTGGGAATTCTATGAATAAGTGAGAACATGCGCTACCAAGATGTATGGAAATATGATTTATGGGAAAATGGTTTGGCAACTACTAGTATCGATAGTGTAGACCATAGAATTAATATCCACATGAAGATGAAACCTTGTATTATAACTTATTACTTATCTATCTAAAGATGACACAGTGATGATTAAAACAGCTGGTTATGGTTACAATTGAGATCCCTCACACTTTATTACACTGCTTAATTGAAGTTTAGACCTTGACCTTGGATATATCAAATATTATTTACAGCTTTAGTGAGGGAGTGATCTGTTGCGCAAATCTCTTCTGGCACTCGTTGAACTGCTCTAATTTAGTGGCTGAAGACTTGACGCTGTTCAGAACCAAGTGTGTGGGCTGAGAAGCAATTCTATGAATTTTGTCTTTCCCCACCTCATCTTTTGCTATCTTCCTGCACGACTCTCTCTCTCTCTCCCTCCCTCCTTTGTTCGACTCTACTCTCTCCTTTATCTCACCCTCTCCGTCCACTCTACCTTTTCCTATCATTCCTTGCCTCCCAATCTTCCTTTATGTTTAGGCTCAACCGGGCGACTCCTCCACACTGTCATGGGCATGCACACAGATGTGCAGATGTGTGTATACAGGACGGGCAGGCAGCTGACAGCTGGGCCAAAGCTAAGACATACGCACTGCAGGGGGAAGGAGATAGCGGGCGACTGAGAGGTACACAGAGCTGTGGAGGGGATGAAGCCAGGCAGATGAAAATCAGAGCATGGAAGAGAACGAGAGCAGATGCACAGATGTGACACGGAGGAGAGAAGATCGAAAAAAGCGTTAGGTTACCTTTCATAGGCAGGAGAGGAAAAAGTGCCAAAATGAGAGACAGTAGTATAACCACAGAGTGTGGTCTGGCATGAGAAGTAGACAAAAAAATAAATAACGTGAAAGAGGAGGAAGGGGCTTCAGCTCATGCACATCATAACACATGCTGCTGCCTTCTGACTCGCATACACTGTACATACTGTATAATATACACCAGCGCAAACTCTCTGAACGTCTTCTTTCCGTCAGCTGGTGCGTCGTTCTGACATCGGCCCGCGTCGGCGCGCGCGTTTCGCCTGCGCAGCCGAAAACCCCCCGAGCGCCCGTGCACTGTGAGGACCCTCAGCTGTTAAAACACCGGAGCCGCGCCGCCGCCGAGGACGCTGCAGGAAAAGTGCCTCGGCGGTGGATTCCCCCGCTCCCCCAAAAACCACAGACACTCCACGTTGTGCCAGCCACAGAGAGGAGGAGAGGGAGAGAGGAGAGAGGGGCACAGGACCGGTCGGGGGGGAGGAGGGGGGGTAAGAAGCTGGGGCGAGCGGAGTCAGAAGGAGGCACGGCGCGAGGGGAAGCCCGGTGCGCCTTGGCCGCGCGCCAACACAAGCAGGGATCTGACATCATAAACCCGCGTCCCAGTGGAGCCGCCGCACGGAGGCTGCGGTCGGGCCCGCGGGCCCCGGCGCCGCGGGCCGGGCACCAGCGTGAGGTGAGCGCGGTCGGCCCGCTGGGACGCGGAGCGGAGTGGCGGTTTCAGCCGCGCGCGGCGGCGGTTAGACCGGTGGGCGTGAGGCTCTCACCAGCGTACGGCCTGCGAAGCCTCAGCAGCAGGTTGTCGTGGGAAGAGGCCGCGGGCGACGGAGCTGGTACAACATCGTGCTACCGGAGTGAAGCGGATGTGGTGAGGGAGGAAACGAAGAGAGATGATTGGTGGAGCTAAACCAAAAGCAGCAGACTAAACAATGACTCCGCTCCCGTCTGTCAGGCCCAGCGTCATTCTCCCAATTACTAATTCATTGTTGTTGTTTTTTTTTTTTTTTTTGTGAGTCTGTGGAAACAGGGCAGATGTGGTCCGTATGCGGAGTGAGTGTGAGAGAAAGTCAGACAGCGGCAGCACACACCCTGCCCAGGTTGAGCGAGGAATGAGAAGTATCTGGAGATGACTGCCATCTGGGAGAAATACAGCCGGCACGAAGAAAGAAAAATAAATCCCTCCGCTTTTAAGAAGACACACCTTGAATGGGCAAACTCAAGCGCCCTGAAACTTTACCCTCCTTCTTTCGATTTGCCTTTGGCACTTTATCATTTTCCTGTTCCACTAGATAAAGCTGGTGTTATTTGACTCAACTTCTGAAATATTTTCAATAGGAAAAAAGACGCGTCGTCTCGGTGTGGGGGGAAAATGGCCTTCTGCCGGCCAGCTTGGTCGACCCTGAAGTCAGTACAGTGGGGATGGAGATGTTTATGGTAGGTTTTATGGCTAACACAGCCCTGACTGACCCAGCGACCCTGAACCGTCAGCCAATCAAAACAGAGCCTTCCGTGGCATGTTTTCTAGGGGGACTGATGAGGAGTGATGTAATTGTTAGACACTGCAACCTTCCTCTCCATCATCTTTATCTGTGCTTGGCTCAGTCACATAATAGAGTAAACAGATGGTGAGACCGCTACATTATCAAACCATTAAGTGACAAAAGTAACTTACAAGACGGTCAGCGTGGAAAGAAGGGACCGCATTGCTTCCCTCCTCCACTATGGAATTTGGCCCAGTGACAGTCTCCTCGCTTGGTCTGAGCCAGTCCGACGGTCCGCAGAGTTCCCCTCTGTGGTTTGAATGAGCTGGAGGCTGAACAGAGTCAAAGGGTCAGCGGACACTCCCGTTGGCATCGGCGGCAGCGTCTCCCGGTCCTCCCGTGGGTAAAAGTGGTTAAAGGCGAGGCGAGGCGAGGCGAGGCGTGTGAGCGGCGGAACTGTGGCGCTGTGACCGCCGGGCAACCTCCAACAGCTGTCCGGACGCGCCGAGGCGGCGAAGGGGCCGGGATTCGAACGCGGCGCGTGTCCGTGGAGGAGACGAACAGGTGAAAGCGCGCTCACGTGTCACAGATCACCAACTCCAACCGACCTTGTTGACCCTCGCGGTGATGCTCAGCCCCCGTGGACAGATGCAGTGCGTGCGCAATCGTCTGCGTAATCCAATGCGCAACGGTCCCCCGGCCTCGGAATTAACCGTGCACTCTGTGAGATGAAAAGGACGCCGCTCGATGGTTCGTCCTGTCACACACGGGAGCAAGGCGTCGATCTAGTCCCAGCACAGCAGAGTGGGCGTCTGGTGGGAACGGGCTACCTGGGCTGGCTGATGGAGCAAACGGAGAGCTGGAGCGCGAGACGGTGGTTCTGCGGGCGCAGGGTAACGCACGGTGGCCCCGGTCATTTCTGCGCCCCCGCGATGCTTTGACGGCTCTGAGCCTCAGGTGACACCGGCCGACAGTGTCAGACAGACAGGGCGATAAGGTCCCGGAGCGGTCCAGCTCAAAGGGGTATATGGAGAGTGTTGAATGAGAATGGGAGGGGATAATAAAGGGGAAAGAAAGACGACGGAGGGAGGGGTGGCTGGAGAGGATGGGAACAGCTGTGGCTGGGTGGCGGACTCAGCCACCCGCGACACGGCGAGGAAATGACAGCCGCACTTTGCACCTGATTTCCCGGACTTCCCCGCTCGCCCGAGCCGCTGGTTGCCGCTGGCTTCAGTAATCCTCCCTGCGCCCTCTCGACACAATACCAGCCAAAACACAGCACGATGACATCACCTCCAAAATGTTTGAAGGGGGAAAATGCAATCCGATCTTTTTATTTATTTTTTTTAGACGTAGAAAGTTTCTCTGGAGGGGGAAACAGAAAGTCTGCTCGCTCTGAGAGCGAGACGAGCTCGACTTTTGAGGGAGAGGGGACGAGTCGAGCTCCCCGGGTTTGCTGAAGGAGTCGAAGTTGCAAAAAGCGCGCAGGAAAAACGTGTTTACCCCAAATCACAGTGACAGTTCGCCTCCCAGTCTGGGACCTGCACCGTCCCTCCTGCACTAATATCTGCCTCCCTGTTTCATGCACACAGACGCAGGAGAGAGTGCGAAAAGAATCCAGCGGTGCGTTTTTATCCACTTCGCCAGTATTATGCAGATCCGTCTCTCTCCCAGAAAAGTCCAGGTTGTCCGTCCATAAAAAGCTGCTGTTGAGGGGGGCTGCACGGGAGAGGCGCGTCGGCAGGCACGGACCTCACTCCAAGAAAAACCAGAACAAGACTTTAACAGACGCGGATCAATCCTCCCTCCTCCGTTCACTCCCTCCCACCTTTCTCTCTTCCTTCTCTCTCGCGCGCTCTCTCTCTCTCTTACACACACACACACACACACACACACACACACACACACACACACACACACACACACACACACACACACACACACACACACACACACACACACACGCACACACACTTATTGGATCAAAATGGGATTAGTCAGTCGCTATGTGATGCCGACCAAACGTACACTGCGAAAATATCCCTTTTAACAAGTATTCCGTTCTATGCGAAAAACATCTGGTAACGAGGTGAGATAATTTCACTTGTTTACAATGCGAAGCAACTTGCGTGGATAATTTTCCAGAATCCAGAATCAGACCAATCCCTTTTTCGGATTAGTCTACATTATTGCCTTGGTCCGATTACACTTTTTTGTTAATATTTCTAAAATTAGGAAGCACATGTATTGGAGTGAGGCGCAGCTCAAAAACACATTTCATAAGTTTTTTTCAAGAGTTTTGCTAAACTAAACTAAAACCCTCAACGAAACTAAAGCACCTGCCCTGAACGTCTGTCTTCTAAGTGAGCGGACTTCTTGCCCTACTTTATCTCCCCTGAAGATAACCCCAGCCCTGCAGCCTCAGTGGCCCCGGCCTCAGGTTGGAGGGTGGAGGGCAGTACGCTCACACACACACACACACACACACACACACACACACACACACACACACACTACAGAACCACGCATTCAAGTAATGTATTTTGACTCCACATTTCATAACTTTTAAGTTAAACCTTAAGAGGGAAAATGAAAAGGAGAATGAGAGACAGTCGGGAGGGCGGTATGTAAGCAGGGACACGGATCCAAAACGAACATTTCTCAGGGATTTCGGCAGCAACGCCCGCTCTGCGCTCCCAAAACTCCCTCTCACCACCGCACAGCCGCAGACGGTCAGCCAAGCCAACACAACACTCCTGCCATACCTTTCATTCACACACACACACACGCACACACACACACACACACACACACACAATAGAGAGAAAGAGAGTAAATGTGTGTGTGTGTGTGTGTGTGTGTGTGTGTGTGTGTGTGTGTGTGTGTGTGTGTGTGTGTGTGTGTCCTAGAGGGAGGGGGCTGGCCTCATGCATCAGGGACAGTTATCTTGGCTCCAAATGTAAACTTATTCTTTTCAACATTGTACTTTCAAATCGCACGCGCGCGCACACACACACACACTTTCACACAACTGGACAGGTTTGAGGCGGGCTGGGTAGGGGTACTGTGGTTGAATGCCTTTTCAGTCATGCTCCATAGACAAGCCTCTGGCCTTCGTTCCTCCTACTGGCTCTCTCTGCCTTTGCACCTGTGTCTGGGTGCTTTTTCATCGCTCACCACAGGCCTGCAAGGGACACAAGTGTAAATGTTGTGGGAAGGGATTTGAACCACACACTGGTGATGAGGTATGGGCCCATCTGGTACGCTAACGCTCATATGGAAAGGCTCAGAACACTGGCTGTGGCTCATCTTGGTACAATGGCAGAAGAGCAGACACTCACCAATGACTGATTTAACAGTATAGGAGCAGGACTGTGAATGTTCACACATGTGGATGTGGACGAAAACACAAAACCTTCTGCTGAGATCCTCATAGTCTCATTGCAAATACTGAACATTATTTTTCTACAGTCGGTGATGGTTTGTCTGAAAGGAAGACGGGATTAGAACTGAATACTGCTCAAAGGAAAAATGAAACATTTACTGTCATAATACCTTCAAATAGGAAAGTTTGAGAAAAGTAGTATGAGACACACCAAGGCCGTCCTCCTCTTTCCTTGTCTCACTATCTGTCCCTTTAATCTCTCCGGCTGTTTTTTATCTGCTCACTCTGTCCCTCCCTCTGTTTGCAGCCAGAATATTGATCGCCCATGTCTTTCCCTCTGCAGCTCCTGCCTATTGATCCTCGACAAACACACACACTCACACACACACATGAATGCCCCGTTTCCTGATCCCTCATGCTCAAAAACATTTTACTTTGGAGGAGAAGAACTTTGCCAAGCATATTATTTGTAAATCACAAGCGTGTGCTCTCCCACGTGCACAAACACACACAAAGAGACACACACCAGGACACATATTTTCTGCATATACCCTCTGTTGCATTGAATAGACTTGGCATTGATGGACGTTATGTCTTTGTGCTCCTTTCTCGACTCATTAAAGTGAATGAGAGTAGTTTGTGTGTGTGTGTGTGTGTGTGTGTGTGTGTGTGTGTGTGTGTGGGGCCCTGTAACTGCTGTAGGTCTGGGCCCTGCAGCCTTTTCTCTGTCTCACTTACTCTCTCTTTCTGACCGGGCCTGCAGGCTTCTCCGTCCAGGGAGCCTGGTCAATATGGCCATTCTGTCTAGCAATTAACATCGATCAGCGCTCGTCAATACCATCAGGACCCAGACAAAGACCCAGGGTGCATTGCGTGCGTTTACCCTTTCTCTATCACAGTCCAACAAATCCCCAAACAGCACTTTCATTATATGAGGGCATCCTGGCCTGACCCCAAGGTCATCGTGGAGGTGGTGAGCTGGACACTATGTTGACTGGAGTAAAGCCTACTGCAGAGTGTTGTCGACTCTCAGGATACTGTGTGTGTGTGTGTGTGTGTGTGTGTGTGTGTCTGTAAAGGTGTTTGTGAAGGTTCAGGCTTTGATACAGCTGCTCCTGGACGCAGCCAAAAACCAAGCAGACTGGCCGTGTTACCCCCTGCTGTGTGCTGTGAAGCGTTGGACATTTTGAAAACTTTGACTGCTATAAATGCAATCCATCATCTCGGTGACACACTGTGCCGATCTGGACTTTTCAGAGGAGTGTGTCCAGTTAGCGTTTCTATAAGGTAGGGGCTGTATATGTGTGGATGGATGGAGGGACCAGTGAGGCAAGGCTGTGTATATGTGGGAGCTCTGCGGGGAGACAGGCGTGTGGCTTTGATTAATACCTGCAGACGTAGACCTTAAACTTCGCATCAGATGTTGAGATGTCAGCCTAACATTGGTTTCTGGGATAGATATCCCCACTCTGTTAATCACGGGCCAAGTTTAAACTGTTCCCCAATGTGTAAATGTATGAGACACTTAATAAAGGCCCTTTGATGACAGGGGGGCCCAAGCAAAGTCAAGGAATGTGTACAGTGTGGTGAGCTTTGAAATAGGAACCTGTTCGCCACTTGTCCCCGTCTGTGAGATGAGAGAATCGACAGCTGCAACTGAGTAAGGGCAGGAATTAATTAGCGCCGAGCCATTTGTACGCTGCTGAGCTGCAGTGGAGATGAAGAGAAAAGCCAAATATTGTTTTTATTAGCAGCGATGTTGGTGGTGCACAGCCTGCTCCCTTCTTTCGCTTAGCAAGATTAATCCTGCGAATATGAACGTTTACTCGCCTCCATCTCCCAATCCATTGCAGCTGTTCTCTCTTCACGTGGACCAGCTGAAGCGCCGGAATAACTTTACTTTGACGCGTTCGAGTTGAGGGATTTGACGCTTCTTTGGACTCGGTTTCAGCAACGACGACTCCCGCTGGTTCTGTCGCTGCTGGACCAGAACCTGGGTTCCTTCGCACGCAGCGGGTCCAGGTTGTGTAGGTGCTTCGCGTTACACCTGCTTCCTGGGAGCATCCACGGTATGACTTTCATTATGTAAATGGCTTCTGGAGTTTATTGTCATTGTCAAACACGCTGCTTGCCAAACTAATAACACAAAACATGTGTTCCTTGCAGATCCATAATGCTTTCCTTAAATCCAGCAACAGCCCTGCCACATCTTCACCTCGGTGCCATCTGGCAGGAACCATTGGACACTTCGCGCTGATGAAGTGGCGGGTAAAAAAACACGCCGAGACATAAAGACATCAAACTTGGAAGGCGCCCTCGGACTTGGATCGTATATCAGCATCATCAGTAAGTCGTGACAGAGCCTCCGACATGGGCCAACTATTCAAGAACTTCTGAGGAGCCTAATAAAATTAAACTCAAAGCAGAAATAAATATCAGCAATAACAGAGACCATGTGAATATTCGATGTGACGTTTAGCTGCACTAAACCTAGCGGCGATATCCTACATCGCCGCGGGGTAAACGCGGGACAATTGTGGGGCGGGGGCGGCGCTGCGAGCTGTCAGAGCGACTGGCAGGAGCTGCTCAGCCCGCTCTGGGAGGATGTACCACTTAATTGCTCCTGACCAGCGAGCTTGTGCGTAAATATGCGACCGGGTGGATGGACGGTCGAGCGAGCGTGTCATGACCCTCGGTGACAGACTGTGCGCACACACACACACACACACACACACACACACACACACACACACACACACACACACACACACACACACACACACACACACACACACACACACACACACGGGCGTGCGGCTTCTGTGGCCGCAGTGTAAACGGCGGGTCAATGCAAAGTGGATGCAAAGGCTGTGTCAACAGAGTTGTGTAGCTGTGAAGCAGTGTGTGTGTGTGAGAGAGAGGGAGGGAGAAGTGTACACGTTCTGTGCACATACTGATGTGAAACGCAGCTGTGGTTTGTGTTGGACGCCGATCCGACTTGTTTTTTTTTTTTTCTTCCTGTTTCATGTTCAGGCGCTCGGCGATGGAATCCATGAGCACGGTAACCTTCCCTCCTGTCATCTTTTCTGTTCGTCTCTTCCCCACTCCTCCCTTCTCTCTTCCTTCCCCTTCTCTCCATCGAGTGCCCTTTACTCTTACATCCTCCCAGCTCCCGCTCCCGCCTCCCTCTTCCCTCTCCCCTGGCCCTTCGGCCTTGCCACCGGGCAGAGGAGGAACTGTAATGTTTATGAAACCCTTTAATGTGCTATGTAATTACCCTGGCAACACCTCCCATCATTACTCATGCCAATAAAGCACCTTCAAATTGACATGTCAGTGTGGGAGAGTAGGAGACACAGAGAATGGGGCATAGCACGCACGTATCATTCACCCCCTCTCCTCCATTAATCTCCCCTTCTTTCTCTATAACTCCCCTCTTTTCTTGTCAGAATCCTTTGCTTCCCTTCCTTCCCCGGAGTGTCCGTTTTGCCATTTCTTTCATTCTTTCCATCCACAGCTTCCCTCCCTCTGCATCCCCTGCTCCCTGTGACTTCTGCCAGATGCCCAGGTGGTGGTCAATTACAGCACAAGTCCTTTTGGAATAACAAAAGCATTCTTAAACTTGGTCCACTGAGCCTATTTCTGCAAGTTGGAAACTGGGTGAATGGAATTGCAGGAGGAGAAAGGAGAGCGAGAGAGAGAGAGAGAGAGAGAGAGAGAGAGAGAGAGAGAGTGGAGGGGGAATTATAAAAAACACTTACTGGGAGAGTGTAAATGAGGATGCATAAAAAAGCCAGCTGCAGGAGAAGCTTAAATGATGTGTTCGTAAAACAAGTTGTTGTGAGTAATGCATAATTTCTTGTCTATGCTAAAAAACATCCAAATGCAATTAACAAATACTCCAAGCTCCTGACAGCACCGCCTCCCTTCCCAGCGCACCCACCCAAACTAGTCCTCGGGTCACTCTACCTCCCACCTCGACAGCCGAGGCCCTGGCCCTCCTTGCGTTAGCGCACACGCTAAGTGCGCTAACGCCTCTGCGCCGTCGCACCATTCGCTTCCTCAACATCAGGCTGTTGTAGCACTTCTTGCTCACCTTCTGCAGCCTCTTAATCGTCCTCTGTCATGACAAAATCCTCATTTGTAAAACAAATATTTTAACAAATTAAGCAGCAAAACAATGGGTGGGAGTCCGCCTGACGTCAGCCTGCATTTCATTAGCCATCGCTAGGCTAACACGTTCCATATGGAGGAGCCTGCAGGGTAGCCTCCTGCTGCCCAGCCCCAGCGTAGCCTGGCCCAGCATGGCCCAGATTGACTTGGTTGCCACAGTCTGCCCCCACCCTCACTCCCAGTCAGCCCCCAGTTTGGACCCCATTTGGGCCCCTGCCATTATGTCATCATTAATTTGGACTTGTCACACATCACCTGACACCTACCCCCGTCATGCTGTAACCTTTTGTCCCACTGGAGCAAAAAAGAACTCCAGAGGCTTTCTGCCTCTCCCTTTCTCTCCCACTTCGCCTGTTGTTTTATTCTCCGTTTTCCTCTCATTCTTCCTCTTTGTCTCACGCCTCTCACCCTTCCTTCTTGCACTTTCTCTGTTGGCTTCTGTCACCTTCTCTCTTTCTGCTTTCTACCTCTCGCAGCGTGTAAACCCACCTGCCTTTGCCTGCTTCCATTTGTCATTATGGTGCAGAAGTGTGTGTGTGTGTGTGTGTGTGTGTGTGTGTGTGTGTGTGTGTTTGAGAGGAGCCGGGGACACAATAAAGATTCAAACAGGAATCTGATGCCACCCATGCTCATTCACCCGTAGCCTTTGCCCCAGACAGATGACCTGATAGTGATGTATGTGGAGCGGCAGCCAGAAGGAACGCGTCCTTGCAGGACTCTGCAGTCAGAGTCAGAGGATGCTGGACAGACCCGAGCACTTGAGGAGAGCGACAGGGCTGCGAGGAAGCAGAAGGGGATGGAGCAGGAGGCACTGGGAAACAGATGAGAGGAAACATGCAGATATGAGATTATTCATGATAACAAGCAGGGATTTATGTGTTCAATCTTTGTACGTGTGCTCAAAGGAAAAACTGTGTACATGTGCACTACAGGTGTGTTGTATGTGTGGCCCGTGCGTGTTTTCCATTTCTGACGTTGGCTGCTCGGTTGCTGGGTGCCTCTGGTAGCCGTCCCTCATCGCCGCTCGGCTCCCCGGGGACTCCGTTGGCTTCGCTCTCCTGCTCTGCTGCGATGCTGTGCGCTCTCTGTTCACTTTTACTCCACTGCAGCCTGCCGCTGAAAGGATAACGAACTCCAGTAACCCGCTGCCAATGCACATACAGTTTATTTCATAATGCAGATAATATTTTTTTGCTCTGGCTGTAGTTTAAGACTCGCTTCGTGGGATGATTAAACTACGGCTGTGATGAATGCAGCCAACTTTGAAAGCTCTATTTTTAATGCCATGCGAGCTACGACTCCCTTTTTCAATAAAAGATGAACAAATTAAGTAGTGACAGCTGCTAGCAAGCACTAGGCTGAATGATTCCCTGCCTCTCAATAGTCTGCATTCAGCTCTATTGGAATAAGTGATTTTTATGATGAAAGAAACATTTTGGAATCTAATGATCTGTTGAGATCTGAAGTGGCCGAGGTGAAAGGAAGCTTAGGAGACTATGCTGTTAATTCCCAAACAAGTACAGAACGTAATGGATGGAATGATCAAAACAGGGGGGGAAAAAACGACGAATGCTTTTGTGTTGAGCAAAGTAAAACGAGCATTCCAACGCGCTTTTAATTGTGGCGAGAAGCTGCTCCCCTTCGCTCGAAAACACAGTTCTGGGAAGGTTCACATGAAACTGATAATTGACGTTTTCCATATAGAGACGAGTGAGGAATTAAAGACGGTGGAATACCTGATGAATGGGAAACATATCAACTGCAGATGCTTCCGCAGAGGGCGGAAGGGGTCAGTGGATGATCTGAAGAGCATGAAAATGATATGAATCATGCACGGCGGCCTTCGCTTTCAGCAGATCCCCACACAGTGAAACACCTGGGGTTTGGATTCTGATGTTAGACAGCGCTCGCTACCACTGCACGAGCAGCTCGCTCTGCATTCTTCAACCCACGGAGGCTGCTTTGGTGTCTCATGGAACGTTGTACGATAAAAACTCCCTTTGTTTGATCCCTAGTTTCACCTGTCTTTGTCTTTGAGTTTCACGTGTGACAGTAACATTTACTTAATTGCTTCACTTTCGTTTAAATCATCCATACTGAGACAGAGAGGTTCCGGTTCCCATCGCTGACATTTGGGCTTGTGTGTTTTATAAGAAAAAACATCTCGGTCAAAACATCAGCTGTTCAAGTTTTTCAGGTTTCCCATTTATTCCTTAGTGAAACTGAAAAATAAACACTGTAGAATTCGAGTAACTCCCGCTCTGTTTTTGACCATTAGTTGTCACATTATGAGCTGTACTTTCACCACACGGCAAAAATGCTTACACATTCACCGTTGTGTGGCTGGCTTTTAAAATGACAGTGGTGGAGTGGTAAATACCAGAGTGACAACATCAGACGTTTGTTTAGTAAGTTCTGAGTGTCTGGATGTGCGGTGCGCTCAGTAGCAGTGTCTTTCAGTGGCTGTCGTGTGTGTGTTTGAAAGCGCGGTTTGTCCTTAAGTAAGCAGTTCACGGTGTGTGTGTGTTTGTGTGCGTGCTTGTAAACCACGCCAGTAGCTTGTGCCTCCAGTTTGCGTGTGTGTGTGTGTGTGTATTGGCTCTATATGGGGTTGTCGGTTGCTCATGCTGGTTGGAAGTTTATGATCAGTATTTTCCGGCTTGCATGACTTAGCGTGTGAAAATCCATTCACACCCAACACAAACACACACACACACACACACACACACACACACACACACACACACACACACACACACACACACACACACACACACACACACACACACACACACACACACACACACACACACACTAATGCCGTGGGTCTTGATGATGGTGTGTCCGTCACTGTGTGGTAGTCTTGGTAGCAGTTCAGCTCATGGAGAGCCAGTGTGAGTGTGTGTAACGTGTGAGTGCAGCTGCACGTCAGTGTGTGTGTGGAGTACGTGTAAAAGACATCAGACCCCACCGTCAATGGGCTTAATCAATGGCAGATGAAAACTTTGTTGCTTTTCTCACCGCAGCACGCTCTGCTCCAATAGAAACACGGCACAGAATGTGCAGAGAGACTGATGGGGACGACTGAGGTTGGAAATCTCACTTATGCCACCACACACACACGCACACACACACACACACACACACACACACACACACACACACACACACACACACACACACACACACACACACACACACACACACACACACACACACACACACACACACACTCGCAGTGAGAAAGGTTTCAACATTGGCATGACCCTGCTTTCTTTTCACTCTGCCACAAAGTTTACGAATCCCATGAAATATGCATATTACAAATAAACTATGCATACGCTGGACTATGACTCTGTTAAACACACACACTCACTCACACTCTGTCCACACACACTCACTCACTCACTCACACACACACACCGTTGCCAAAGTCCTTTCTGTGCTCCAGCTGGGGACCCAGCTGCGGTGATGTCATTGCTTGCTGCCACTTTGCTGATTGTGACTCTTATTGAAAGCAGAGCACTTTGATTCAGCTTCAAGAGCGGTCACTGTGCACAGACACGTGCACCCGTACACACAGTGCACCAGCAGTAAAACAGATTGCATGCATTATGCACACACACACACACACACACACACACACACACACACACACACACACACACACACACACACACACACACACACACACACACACACACACACACACACTAATGGTTCATACCATCAGCATATTTTAAGCACACAGACACACACGAGTGCTTTAAGGTTGGATCACAGTGGCCACATCACTTTCACAGCAGTTTTCCAAAGTAGACAAACAGTTTGAAGGATCGGGAGATGAGATGGAAAGCAGGTTGACAGTGGAGCAACGTGAAAAGGCTCGATCCAGACTCAGAGGAGGGATAAAAGGAGAGAGAGTGAGAGAGAGAGGTGGGAATGAGCATTGACAGTTTGCTTTGAGAGCGGAGATAAGAGAGATGAAGTTGCGCAATGAGGGAATGTCTCCTTTGCCTCTTCAAGCTATCCCCAAATTCATCCATCAGCCTCACACATGGAAGTTTATGCACACGAACGCTTACCACACAGCTCGCTGACAAACACGTACGAACGCCTAACTGTGTGCAGATTTAGGGTCGAACACACAGACACACACCGAGCAGGCTCTGCCAGAACTTTCTTTAAACTATGAGGATCTGATATAAAACATCATTCTCCTCTTAACCTCCCCAGCAGACACACACACACACACACACACACACACACACACACACACACACACACACACACACACACACACACACACACACACACACACACACACACACACACATACACACACACACACACACACACACACACACACACACTGACAAAATCACTTACAAGCCTCTGTGAAAGTGCTGCCAGTGTAAAAAGTTGCAAACATATGAGAACAGGCCTGAACAGTTTCCCCATATTATGGTCCATCTGGATCCACCCCAGCAGAACCCCCCCCCCCCCCCCCTTCCCCTCTAAACTGGCCTTTGCTCTGTGTCCCCACTGCCAGTGGCACAGTCTCAAGTTCTCAACCCTCCATCACCCTCCTTCGCCCCCGAAACCTTTCCACCCATTCATGTCCCCAGACCCTATTTGTTTGCCTCGTTCTAAGCCTTTTCGCCCTGTCCTCTTCATCGCCTCCTCCTCCTCCTCCCCCCTCAGTCCCTCCCTCTACGTCCTCCCCTCATCTCTCCTCTGCCTTGTATACACTCGTCTGTTGGCATGTCCTCTGTCTTTCCAGCCTTTGAAGGCTTTTCAGGCTGCTAATAAAAGACAGGTCCCCACCACAACAAAAGAGCTCAGCACTGCCTTTGAATAAACAGTTTATTTCGCTTTTTTCTCTCCCCATCGCGACCACCCCCCCCATTCCTCCCCTACACACCATACCCCGCCCCTGGGTGTGCTTTTTTCACTCTTGGCTAAGGGGGAAATATGTGCACTTGCTATGTTTTTTTTCCATGCGATCACAATGCTCTGGAACAGATTAACAGAAGATGAGGGAGAGAGAGAGGGATGAAAAAGAGCAGAAGAGGGAACAGAAGGGGAGCAGGTAACTGTGGCAACCTTGGCCTTCAGAGTAAACAGACAGGCTGTGTGTGTGTGTGTGTGTGTGTGTGTGTGTGTGTGTGTGTGTGTGTGTGTGTGTGTGTGTGTGTGTGTGTGTGCCTGTCAGTGACTCTGAATTGCTGCATCTCTGTATTTCACAGCCTCGTCGCCTCTCAGCATCTTATCTTCTGAAAACTGCAACGCGCTCCTCCGAGCACCTGTAGCCTGCACTCTGAGGTAAACTCCCCAAACCACATTAGGCCTGTGTACACTGGCAACACCTGGCTTTTCCCAGGGGGATTCAAATAAACACGGAGCTGAAGAGAGACCTGTTTTGTTGGATGAACTGGAACAACCTGGCTTTGAATCTGAGCGTAATCCACCACATCCAGGGGAATCGCGTCAAAGTTGAGTTGTCAATTTGTCCTGTTTACATGTGTAGAAATATTTCTCTGGCTCCAGAAAGGACTTGTAAGACATATTTGAAAAGGCATATTTTCCCCTAAATGTAAATAGGTTTCCAGCTTGTTGGAAGCCGACCCAGCGTGGCCTTGCGAGCTGGAAAGACACTCGGCTACTGAACGGAGCCGCAGGGCTCCGGCCAGGAAGCCAGCGGCCGAGTGGACAAACATAAACACAACTGTTTGAAAGGCTGAGGTGAACCTTAATTCGTCTCTTTGGACTCCTAGAAAACCTCCAAATGGATGAAAATCACTTGGAAGATACGTTTATTAAGCACTTGTAATGTGTTTTTTCAAGCGCTCAGAGCGAACTCTGCTGCTTTCTCGTTTCGCTGCTCGTCTGAGCCCAACCCACAAAAGCCGCAGCCAGACTGTAAGTCAACCGAACACCACAGCCCCGTACGCCGCATCCACCAGCCAACGCGCTCCATCGCTCAGCTCCCTCTGGCTCGTGCGTCTCTCGTCCGCTCCCCCCTCCGTCGTCTCCGGTCGTGCGTCTCCCTCTCGCCTCCTCTCTCCCTCTTCTGTCTCACGCTCGGTCTTTGGCAGACGCCGGTGCCGCAGCCCCATGGCTCAAAGTAAATAAATGGTCATTTTTCGGCCTCTTTCTCCTGGAAGACATATAACAGCGAGAGGTTGCATGTGTGTGAAAGTTTGTGTTGAAGTGTGTTGATACGTGTGTGTGTACATGTCTGTATATATGTGTGTTTGTATGTGCATGAGGCAGCGAAACCACAGGCTTATTGGAGCTATTAGAGAGCTGGCGGAGCTGCACAGCATAGCAGCACCAGATGGGCAACTAGCAGTAGACACACACGCACACACACACACACACACACACACACACACACACACACACACACACACACACACACACACACACTGCATACATTCACAAAACACAACTCTGTGTTCTGACACATGGGGCACGTTAATAATGACAGATTGACGGAAGGAATATTAACACATACAATGCACACATGTGCGTAAACACACTTTGAAACGTATGCAAACAAATTGATTACACACATGAACACTTGCACACAGCTGCCACACGCCGGAGCCCCGCGACGCTCGCGAGCGGTGATGGACGGAGTGAGAGCAGGGACGGGTGCCACCACACAGCATCCCTTCATCTCTGTCACTCGTCTAATCCCGCTCTCCTCTCATCCATTACATCACTGCGACTCTCGCCAGACGCACCCCCCCCCCCCAACCACCCGCCCTCTAAAATAAACCTTCATCCCCTGTGCGTCAGTCACTTACTCTTTCCCCTCATGGTTTGCCCACTTTCCTCCATCTGCCTCTTTCTGTCTTTTCCTTTTCCTCCAATTACCATCAGTCTTGGGCCCCAATTTAGGAACAATGCTAATTTAGTTGACGTTTTCAGTGGAGCTTCTACTGTATTCTCCACAAATAGTAGCTGTATGGGCATTAGGTAGAAATGCTACAAACACGAGTGGTGAAGTTAAAGTCACAGCTCAACTGTTGTGATCACACTGTTACAGTCTGGCTGTGTTTTTGTTTTTGTGTTCATTTCCTGTGTGTGACCACCTCTGACATCACACTTCCTGGTTTTTCCCTCTGCTAGTCTCAGTCTCATCAACAATCACCTGCACTCTGGTCACCATCTGTACAATAAAGACTCCTCACATCACCTTTTTTTTTGAACACATCAACCTAGTTTGTTTGTTTGTTCTCCTGACAGTTGTTTCCTGTACTTGTGTCCCCGAAAACACACACTCTTATATTTTGATTATTAAAACATAACAAGCAATATAATTTGTAGCTGTTGAATACATTAAGTGAAACTATCAATTTTGTGGTCTTTGAGTAAATAATGACTTGTTTTCTACCGCGTGCATCCTCATGAGTATGAATCAAGATGCTGGCATAAACATTAAAGGACAACTTTTTCTCCTACGTTGTCTTTTTTTCTCATTTCCATCATTTTCATCTCAAAGCATTTTTCTTCCAGTGTGTTTTATTGCAACCTGTTCTGTCCAGTTTCCGACCTCCAGCATTGCTGCCAGATTCATACTTCTCAGAACATGTGATTTAACTCTTGCATCTGTGCTTTACACCTTATATAGTATTGGGTATAACCTGTCCAAAAAACTGTCCCTATTTAATCCCAGTGTTTTGAATCCCACAAAAAACATTACAGCTCACACATATTTGCTTCCCAGAAATCATAGCAGTCTGTCTAGAATTTCTTATTTTCCCTTTGCATCTCCCTGTTGGCCACTAGGAATTTACTACACGCACCAGTGTTACCCTAACACTCTCCCATTTGTCATCCATCAGGCCCAGTGCAGTTATTGGAACGTTGCAGTTGCGCTTCCCGTGGCGTGGATGCGGCCGGCGGGCACGTTCTTGGGGTTGCAGTAAAACAAGCGTCTAATGACACCCCCTGTAACCACAGCAAAGGGGGGCACGCGTCACTAGCGCTAACCCAGGAAATGCTTTGGTTGGCCACAGGGTAATTGGGACTGTCCCATGTAATTTGGGCGGAGAGGCAGTCAAGTTTGGCCGACACTCCTGCACTTGTCTCTCTCTGGCTGTTGGTCAACCACACAGCACCACAGACACGACAAATGGATGGAGAGAGGGAGGAGAGGCCCGCAGCTGATGGGGTACCAGGAGGAGATCAGGCCGGACTTAGAGAGCAAGGAGGGAGGAGGAGTGGGGGCTGCACGGAAAGACATATGCGAATAGAGAGCGGAGCTGGAGGTCGGCGGGCGGACTTTCAGTGCGTGCACGTGTGTTTAAAGAAGTGTCGCCGCGCGAGCAGAGAGAGTGAAGCGTGGCATGTGGACGGTGGGCATGACTTTCCCCACGCAGGTTCTCCTACGCTGAGGCAGATGGAAAATAGGAAAGGGGAGCAGGGGGAAATTCAGCTTAGTCAGGTCTTCTGCTCCACAGCTGTACTCATCGCAGTGTGTGCGCTCGTGCTCCGTGTGTGTTTCCTCTGTCAGATCCTCTTCACAGGCAGTGCTCACTTTAAGTAGGACAGACAGCCCCGAAGACCCAGCGGTCCTCTGCGTGCTGAACTGAAACCACAGGTGTGTGTGTGTGTGTGTGTGTGTGTGTGTGTGTGTGTGTGTGTACTTCTGCTCTGATGTGAGCGCATTCAGACGTGATGATCATGCATCTGTGTGTGCTTAAACTCTTTTGTGTTTAGAGCATGTGTGACACCAGCTCTCCCTCAGTGTTTTGCCGTGTAACTGTGTGCACGTTTGTGTGTTTATGTGTCGTAAACCCCGACCACACACTCACCTGTGCCCTGGTGTGTGTAGCGTCTCATATTGTGTTGTGCAATGGCTGCTGTGTCATACCCGTCTGTCTGCGCAGATGTCTCTGTATTAGTGGGATCAGCGGGCTTATTCCGCATCTCGTCTGTGTGTGTGTGTGTGTCCTGTCTGACTGTCTGTCTGTGTTTTCCCGACTCGCTGGCGCGCGCGCGTCCGTCTGCACCGGCGTGCGTATAGAAACGTGCAGGAATGCCGCCGTGTGCGCGTCGCAGGCTACGGGGTCACCGGCGGGTCCTCATCTCCTCAGACCAGACCAGACCAGACGATGAGGAGGGGAGCGACGCGGTGCGGAGTGTGCTGTGTAGCGGTTTCCAATCTGGGACATGGCCTAGGGCTGCGACTAAATGAAAAATGAACCGGCGCAGCAGCGGGGCCTTAAATGTTTGTAAATCGGAGACTGACTAAACCATGCTAAACACAAAAACACACACAGAGCAGACTCTGATCTCCCGCAGAACAGCAACCCCTGACCTGCTTTCCTGCCGTGGTTCTGGCCTCAGTCTGAAGCAGTCAGGTACTCACCAACAGCCATTCCTCCACCAGTGGCTCGCCTACTGTTTATTTTCCCTTTGAATGCTGCTTTGTTTTCATGATTAATCAAAGTGACGGGATCTTAAGCAGGATTCATGACCACAATTGAATGCATTTTTAACTTCAGTAAACAAAATCTCACCGAGTTTTGTTGTTCTTTGCCCCAGATTCTTGCATAACAGTAATATGTTTAACAAAGCACAGATGCTGCGAGAGCCTGGAGACATACAGTGGGTCTGCATTACACGGAGAGAAAAACAGGGAAGAGACTGTTTTAGAATGTCCCCACCTTTGGTTGAGCCACTACAAACACGTCCTCATCCAGCGGGGGCAAAGGAACACTCTGACCTTTCTCTGAACAATGCCGACCTATTAAGGTGGTGTCATGTTTACTCCGGACATTCGCGCTCCGCTCTCCACACGTGGCTCAGGGGGGGATTTGCGGTAATACAGGAATAAGCTTAATTGAAAACACAGGGGAGGTGAGGGAGGGGAGGGGGGAGGAGGTGTAAAATGGGATGGAACAGGAGAGGAGGACTGGGAAGTGGGAGAGGAGAACACGATGAGACACAAAATGGGGTGAGGGCAGAGGCAGAGAGAGAACGCTACAGGCCGAGGCAATATTAAGCAACTGAGCAACTGTTCCTGCAACAGTAGAGCTGACGATGCCAAAGCTCTGTACGACTGGGAAAGTCCAATCTGACTCATTGGTGGGTTTTATTCAAAGTTAACGCATCTATGGAGGACATGCAACATGTGCTGTGGCCTGATTAGCTTCTGATCAGTGTCCAGTGTCAATCACTTTCACACGACTAATTGATTCATTGACTCCAATGAGGAAATAATTGATGTACTCAGAGGGAAATATACAGACAAGGCTGTAGAAAACTGACTTAAGCAAAGGAAGTGTGGTGAGTAAGCAAGTGTTCATGTTTTTCTGAAAGAATGGAATTGCATTCAGCTGTAGCCTCGACCTTTTTAACTTCTTAAGTCTGAATATTGCTGCACAAATATTTACGTGAATGAAAAGGCGTCGCCGTGCTCGCCTCACTTTCATTCATTCCATTGTTTTAGGGAAAACGAAAACAGTCGTGGGAGAAAAAAAATATGTAAAACACGGCTGGGACACATTATGTGATAGAAATTGTAGATGGCGCTCTTTCATCCATCCATCCATCCATCCATCCATCCATCCATCCATCCATCCATCCATCCATCCATCCATCCATCCATCCATCCATCCATCCATCCATCCACACTGTGTCCTTGTCTCCTTCCTCGCTCCCTCCTTCCCTATGCTCTTCCCCTTTCATCTCAGGCCAGACATGCCCAACTGTAGCCAATTAGCATTTTTCTCCCTCTCATTTTCTACTTCTCTCTCCCCCCTCTCTTCCCCTCTGCTTTTGCCCTCTCTTCTCTCCTCTCTCTGTTTGTTGTGTAAATTAGATTTGGGGGCTCTAGACAGATTTTGTACTGTTTAAGCTCTCTCCTCTGCTCTCACTCTCCTAACATGAATAAACCTGCTGGCAATTAAACATTTATGGTGCTGGCATACCCCCATTTATCCCATCTCATTCCGTCCTCCTCTCTCTCTCCCACCCGCTCGCCTTCTCCATTCACCGCTACCCTGCTTTTATCCTGCTCTGTCACTCGCTCTTTCTTCTCCAGCTTTTGCTCGGACGCTCACATTGTGCCCTGTCTCCTCACCTTTCAACACCTGTTATGCAGGTCAACTGTTTCCTGCACTTGACCATCCTCACCCTTCAGCCCTGGCCGTCCCTCTCTCTCTCTCTCTCTCTCTCTCTCTCTCTCTCTCCCTCCCTCGTTCTCTCACTCGCTCCCTGGGTGGAATCGAGGAACGATTCGTGAGAACACATTCACATTTTCCTTCCATGTGTCGTGCCAGTGAAACGCCCGTGTGCCCGCAGCATTTGGGACAGCTGTGCCAGGGAAGAAGTGGTGTTTGAGTGTGTGTGTGTGTGTGCGCATTAGCGAGTTTGAGTGTTCGTTGGGGATAAGAAAGATCAGGTTGGAGCGCAACCATGAGCAATAGTATAGGCAACACTTGCAAAAACACAAATGAGTCTGTGTCTGTGTTAGCGGATGTGCACATGCTCACTGCTTACACATTGCAGATGTTTGTGTGCCAATCCCGGTTCATCAAGGTGTGTGTACGCTATGTGCTTTGAGTCGTGGGAACTCTAATTCTGCTCTCGCGGCCCAGATGTGCCGCACGGTGCTATGAAACCTGACCCCCACCACCACCTACAACTATAGCAGCCCCCGCTGCTCCCTTGTCCTCCAAACCCGCCCAGAACTCTGCGTTAAGAAACATGTGGAAACAATTCAGTCAATGCCCTGAGCAGGGTAGCCCTCACACACACAAACAGACCTCTACACACATTTACTACACACATGGAAGATACACACTCGTTTCACACTCACTCCTCTTATATACTACATGCAGACATGCACACGCCCAACCTACGCTCACATGTTACTCTCATCTGTCCCCCGTCGAGGCGCTCATTGCATGGCATTTGACAGTGTGTTAACTCTACCGTGATCCTAAACTGCTATCAGGTTGTCTACACTCAATCAATAAGTCATGTGTAGTCTCGAGATAGCCCAGGGTTTATGGCGGAGGCGCGCAGGGGGCTGCACGTTCAGAACACTGTGTGCAGAAGTGCGTGTCTGTCCTCCCGGGGACGCTGTGTGTTGTAATGCTGGCGAGTAATATCGCTTCAGCTTCGTCTGATGTCATTCCTTGTCATGCCAGTTTGTTGTCTGCTCGATAATCATTCGATGTGATATGAAGCAGGGGACCGGCATTTGTTAAGGCCGCACAGTTACTAAAACATATCGTTGGTTGATAAATATGCAACATAAATTGCGAAGAAGCCTTTATTTTTCCCTGAATTATAAAAGCTATGTTACAACTGTGTTACCGCGAGTCCTGGACTAAACATGATTAAACATAGTTATTTATATAATATCTGTGTTCAATTGATGTTTTTTATAATAATTACCACTGCTGATATAAATGAATTAAAAATAAGATGCAAAGATACTACTTTATGCAGACTATCTTTCTTTGCTGCCATGCCATCACACATATTGTCATACACCTGGATTCTGTTCCACGAGTTAAAGGACTCCTCTCCACATTAACATTTTGGATTTTGTTTCTTACCGATAACTACTAGTTTACACTTTACCACATTGTTTGTTCGTGCCTGTTGTTTTGGATGTTTCCATTTGTTCTTGCTCGAGCATCTTGCTAGTTTGTGCCTGTCTTAGTTTGCCAAATGCGTTTGCTGGTTAAGACTGTCATTTTGTACTTTATGTTGCTTTTTTTATTTATTTAGTAATTTTGTAAATGATTTTGTTTCCTACCTTGTGCTTTGAGCAGTGTTTAGTATCAGTTTAATTTCCTAATTTCCTAATAAAAATATTTACCTTGTGTTTTATGTTTCGGTTGTAACCATGTGTATTTGTCTCGAGCAGTTTTAGTCCTTTATATTCCTTCTTTAAGCAGAGATCAGAGTTCTGGTGTCTGTGAATTAATATCTAATGTACAACAGACACTAGATAAGTAGCTTAAATCTATAAGTCGTGACCATAACGTTTGGATTCTCTCTGTTAATTTGACTTCCCTTTTGCATGTGTGTAGTTAATTTGTGACTAGAGTTAGTTGTTTTTATCATAATTGTAACAAACTTTGTTAGTTTGACATTTTGTTGCATTCAGTTGTAAATTGGTGCAAATTGTCTTGAACAACTGACTTGAACTAGACATGAACAACTAGTCTAGGCATCAGTAAACACAATGTCCCTTTAGAACAAGAGGACACATTTTTTCATGGCATTTGGCACTGGTATTTTAGCAGGTGTTAATTAATACACCCTACATTACTTTCCACTTCAGTTTGGAGTATTTGCAATATTTGGAGCTGTTGATAATAGAGATTTTTATTGGAGCCAGAGTCTAGAGGGATTTAGAGGAACTGCACCTGCAAAAGCTCACGAGAGGGTTGTTGGTCGACCTGATGCAGTGTGTGTGGGAGTTTATGATCCTATACATGCCTGAAATTTGTGAAAGGTTATCAGATTATTTTAGGTGAACAAGTTGCTTCTGTCCTTGGAAGAAAAAACACGGCATTGTAAATCTGAAAAACACAAATGATCAAAGTCATTGGAAAGTTTGTTTATATATATATATATATATATATATATATATATATATATATATATATATATATATATATATATATATATATATATATATATATATATATATATATATATATATATATATATACATACATGCAAACACGCTTGTATCCAACGCTTGTATCCAACGCTGAACTGCCACCAGAGTGACTGAACTGCAGCACGGCCGGTTCACAGAGACGAGCAGAGATGAGTCACAATGTTTTATGGACTCGTGACACTGAGATTAACTTCTACTAAAGTGATGAAAAAGTGTGGCAGAACAAAGGGTCCGCTCATGATCCAAACCATACAAACTCGTTTGTAAAGCGTGATGGAGGGAGGAGTGTCATGGCTCGGCCTCGCATAGCAACTTTTGTAGTTATTGCAAACAAGGGGTTCAAAGCCAGATATGAAGCTTATTTACTTGACAACTATCTGTTTTAAATAACTCTAGATGTTGATGCCCCGAAATAGAAGCTGAAACTCTGAACTTTTATCCCACTCATTAATTTGATTTCAAACCCTAATGTTTCCCAAGCGCAACAACAACATGTGAGCGCGTTCCAGTGCTTTTGGATGGGCGCCTGTATCCATACAGTGATTGAAATGTAATTATCAAAGCGAGTGTATCGGGGTCAGGAGAGAGCAGAAGCTGGATTGTTTTTGATACATCCAAAGTGCAGAAACAAGCCCAATTCTGTAATGTAATATTTCACTGCCTTCACATCTGGAGCTGCATGTAAAAATGGAAAATAGAGGGGTGGGATATAAGACTGACATGGAGCGAGGGAGAAAAACACACACTCCCCGCTAGCGCACGCATTCACAGCCTGCACTCGCTCGCTGACTATTCGCACCATGACCACATGTTTGTCTGTGCACGCGTTTTACGGTAACATCGCATACTTGCTGCATGCACATATACTTCTTGACTCTCTCTCTCTCTCTCAATCAGTCTCCCCTGTTTTATTTGAGACACACACACACACACACACACACACATGCACCACTCTGGGGTGACTGGTGTTGTAAGTTGGCGTGAGCGCGTAGGTGATCTGGGTGTGATTACCGCTTGGCTTCCCGACAGCTCTGATGATGACATTCAGTGCTTTGAGCTCCTCTGGCCTGGGCCTGCTCCAAACACAACCAGGCAGCGCACACTACCCCACAACCATACATGCATGTGGCCTAGATAGCACTCAAACACTGTCTCTTCATGAGACCTTCGGGTTCAACTGCATTGTCGGGTTTTTGGTCACTTAAGATGAGGTTGTATTACCATCTCCGCCGGAGACACACACTGCCGCTATTTTGGTACGACGACAACCTGCTCTTTCGATCGCTTCTGCTTCTCTTCTATGCATCTGTGTTGTCACTGTGTCTGTCTGTATTCCATGCGCTCCAAGTGTCTGTTTGCCTCATTTAAATGCCAAGCTCAGAGAGCAGCTGTGTGTTGGATCGCAGAGTCTACATGTGTACACACACACACACACACACACACACACACACACACACACACACACACACACACACACACACACACACACACACACACACACACACACACACACACACACGCACTTGCGGGGCTTCATGCCCAGATTGTGTTAATCCTCTGTCCTCCACACATTTCTCTACAGCCATCAACGTCAACACCGCTTTGATGAAGAGACACACACTCGCGCGCGCACTTACTACTCTCCATCATTATCATTGTTTCAGCTGGAGACGAGTCAGCGCTTTTGTTTGTAATTACAGGGGTTTGAAGTGAAGGGGAAGAATTTTCAAGCAGAGAGAAGAGGATGGATGGAAAAGTGAAAAAAAAAACAGAAAGAGCAGGTCAGAAAAAACACACCAGTATGTCTGTGACATATTAGTCACATTTTACCGTAATTGTTGTTCGACCCCGTCCCACACTTGTAAAAAAGAAGAAAAAAGAAATGCTTTGGGAATGTGCTTTGCAAGTGGATGGCTTCCAAGGTTTTGTCTGGTGTGTTCTGCACAAAGGGCAAAAGGAGCTTTGCGGCTGACTGGTATGGCTTTAAAAACATTACAGCTATGGGTAGAGGCCTGTTCCGCTTCCTAAGCCTGGGGCTTCGGTTAGGATTGACCCCATCAAAGCAAAATAGATCGTGCCATTTGTAGAGGTACTAAAGAGACTTCAGCAGTAGTCTTTTCCTAAAATCTAATGAATCCCTCAGTGCAAAACCCGAGATAAAGGAAACATAAAATGGGCTCGGCTTCCTTCCGTCTGGATGTGTTGATAAGCCAACCTGAGGATCTTTCAGACAGCAAAAAAACAAAAAAAAAACAACAACTGATTGATGGACAGATTTATTTACTTTACTGAGACCTCTCGGCTGGAGGCGAAGGAACGCGGCTGTTTGTCAGGAGCTCCTCCGGCTGCGGCGCGCAGAGATGCTGGAAAACAAGGCGGCTGAATGATGACAGGCGCGTGGCACGCAGCAACGTCCGCGCAGCCCGCTGCGATCCAGCGGGGCGCATAAAACACAGGCCTCGTTAAAGCGCGGGCCCCCCGCTGTGACGAGCAAGCCGGGGTCACGGTTCAGCCGAGGGGAGACGGGGCCGTCGTAAACAGAGCGCATCCGGGCCTTGGTTTTAATATCTGGGGCCGTGGCTGCTTGCATCTGGTGAGCTCGTCTTCCTCGCTCCCCTGCACCACCTTCATCACGCATATTTCATGCGGCGTCTTGGAAAGCGGCGCCCGCTTTTCCTAGGCGTCCTTTCTACACGCAGTACGCGGTGGAGCGGGAAACAACGGGGCGATGTAGAGCACACGCGAACAGACGGCCGGACGCGTTCGCACAGGAGCCGGCGTCGACCTCGCGGCGCTCGCTCGCGGAGGTTTGTGACCCGCGTTCGTCCTCTCTCGACTCCCGGCGTTGCCCAACGGGGAGTGTTTGTGTGGTAACCAGGGGCGACGGACGAGGGGGGGGGGCACGCGCTCACTCCCCTCTGGTTTGTTTGTGTGTCTGATTGCTGTCTGTGCGACTGTGCAGGTGGGGCCTGTGTGTGTGTGTGTGTGTGTGTGTGTGTGTGGAAAGTGTTGTTGTCTACAGGCTAACTGTTACTGACAAGCACACACTGACTACTGGAGTCAAAAAGTTAAACGCACTCTATGCTCTTTTCTTTCCCCGGAGGCTCACTCTTTCTGCCTCTCTAACTTTCTCTCCTCCCATTTTTATTTTCTATATTTTTCTCTCTGTCATACTCTCCTGCTTTTTCTCTCTCCCTGACGATTTCTTTCTTTTGCTCCCTCCTCCCTCCATCTCTGATGATTTTAGCAGAGGTGTGACTCATTGGGCATCGCGCCACGATGTCAGGTAGCGAGGGGAGGGCGGGAATGATGTGGCGAGAGAACGAGGGAAAGACAAAAATGAAGGAGGGAGTGGGAGTCGCGTTAAAAGTGGTGAGGTATAGCGCAGGGGGTGGAGGGGGAAGAGATATGCAAAAGAGAAAGGAATGCACAATAGGAAAGAGTGAGTGAAGAGGGGAGACGGGGGAGAGAAGAGGGTGAGCAGTCAGCGCAAGAAAAACATAAAAAAGGAGGGAAATGAATAATTTCTGCTAAAGCTTGAGTTTTTTCCTCCTCGCGTGTTTTCATGTTTTGGCCTCGCGTCGCGCTCCGTGAGCTGACCAACGTGTTTATGTGCAAACCTGTCGAGGCTCGGGCCTCCGTTTACGGCTTTAAAGCAGGTAATTGCCGAGGGGGTCATTAATATGCCCCCCTCGGCTAAATGAAAAGGGGGGCGGAGGAAGGAGTGCGTGGCGGGAGGCGGGTGAGGAGGGGAGACGACCGGAGACCGGGGGAGGGTTTGGCACACGGAGGGTTAATCAGGCACATTCATGTGGCCTGTAGCCGTGAGGCAGCGGCACTGGCGCTCTCATCTCTGCCTTGGCACTCACCTGCACACACACACACACACACACACACACACACACACACACACACACACACACACACACACACACACACACACACACTTGGCTGCTAATTTGGACATTCCGATATTTTCCTCCTTGCGATGAAACATTGCGCTGAATGATTTTGTTAAATATGCCCCTAAGGTCAAGGTCACCCAAAGAACACACACATGCACACACACACACACACACCCATGAACACGCACTTGAGCTCTGACTTGTGTCCTCATCAGACTCTGTGTCTGCGCCAGCGCTGTATCTCTCCTGCCTTTCTTTTTTCCTTACTCGTGTTTTTCTTCACTCCCACAAATCTCATCAAAGATCATCTTTAACGAATTATGGCCTAAACACGGGGTGATTAAATGTAACTGCATGTGTTTCTTCATCTATCTAAACCAAACATTCACGTTATTTATAACGTTTCAGGTGTAACTCAACTCTTGGAGCTTCTCTCAACACTGACCCCTTCAGATCATTCTCTCTCTCTCTCTCCACAGAGCTCTGATAAAGAGGATGCCACTGCTCCCCTGCATCTGCTTTCCTTCGGACAAAACACAAGGTGTGTGTGTGTGTGTGTGGGGGGGGGGTCTAAAGAAAAGTCAGCTCTCCATAACTTGCATCTAAGCACTTTTTAAGTAAACATACGAACTGACCTCACTCACTTCATCAAGACACGGTTTCCTCCTGGTTCGTCCTTTGATGCTTTTGTTACATTGCGTTGCTGCGCGTTAAGATTCCTCGGAGGCCGGCCCGGTCCGTCCAGTGCATTTCAGCGGTGGTGACAGGGGCATGGGGAAGATCAAAGTCATCCTGATAGATTGCTGTCGCCACTCCCACCTGTTCCCTCTGGAATTTCCTCTCTTCCCAGCATGTGTTCATGCGCGTGCACGTCTGTTATGTCTATCAGACTGTTTGTGTTTCTGCATGTGTGCCCGGGTTCGCATCTGCCACCAGGTGGACGAGAGTGTGTGTGTGTGTGTTTGTGTGTGTGTGTGTGTGTGTGTGTGTGTGTGTGTGTGTGCACAGTCTGTTTCAACACGTCTGCAACTTGCGGGAATCTTATAATCTGGAGCTGGAATATGTGCACATGTCTGTGTCTGTCTAGCCCAGCTCCACCTTTCTCTCTCTCTCTCTCTCTCTCTCTCTCTCTCTCTCTCTCTCTCTTTCTTCCCCCTCCTCTCGCTCTTTGACAGCTCTAATAAGTCGAGTAGATCAGGTTACGGCCCCCGATACGTGCCAGCCTCTCCGTGTTTTTCTGCTCTTTCTCTAATTCTGCCTCCTCTGGCCTTTTTTCGGACCGTCTCATGTCGGGCTCTCACGAACACGGGGACTCACACACACATGCGGCAGACTCACACACGCTGACAGGGAGTGAGACACTCTATGCACGCACTGTCTCTGCAGGCCTCTCAGGTTGCTGACATTTTCCATTTTTCGCATATAAAGTAATAATAATAATATTAGTGGGTGTGACAGAGCAAGGGTCCATTCACTGCCACTGCCAGCCTCCTATAAATATCCCCCTTTTTCAGGGGAATCCGAGAAGCAGCAGAAACCTTCAGTTTACACAGCTGAGCAGCATGTGGACGAAACCCGTTATTCTCTCTCTTTCCCTCTTTTTCCTCCCTCCCTGCTCTTCATTTTCCTATCACATCTCCACGTCGCCTGCCGCAGTGAGTCCACAACAGATTAGCTTTGATGTCTTTGCCTTATCCCCTCTCACCTGCCCTCCTCCCACACAATGTCCTCGCCATCGCTCCGTCTCTCCATCGTTTATGAGCCGCCGCCTTTTCCCTCCGCTGCTTTTTCTGTGCTGATAGATAATGTGGTGATGAGGTTCAACAGGTTAATGGTGTAACTGGAGAGGACGATGAGGTGATGCTAATGGCAGGTGGAGGTTACTGACTCTTTCATCATGCCTCTGTTGTCGCTTTATTTCGGTCTCTCCCTGGAAAACACGCACTTAGCATCTGTTGGAGTAATCAAATGAGCCTGAGGTCATGCGTCCACATTAATGTGACATAAACACTTAAATCACCGTAAAAGAAAAAAAAAACAAGCACAAGATATAATTCCAATTTTAAAGAATAGATACACGTACACATCACACAATTCCCATGTGCATGTCTGTCAGCGTTAGACAGTGAGACAGTAACTGGAATCTGCTGTGGCCTGTGGTTCGTTGGGCTTTAGCTCCCCCTAGTGGCTGTTTTGCGTCAACGTGCTAAAAATGAAAACGAAATCTAAATCCTGGACGAGAGTTCACAAAGGCAGATGAAGCTAAAACATAAAAATGTTATATGTTAGGCGAATTGGCAAGCTTTCGCTAAAAATAACTCGGAAATTAAACAAGACAACATTTTAGTTAAGCCTTTTAAAAGAATGAGACGACTTCGGACCTTGCGTCGGCATAGCTCAGTGGTTACTTCGTGTTACTAAACATGGTCACCTGCGAACCCTCGGGTTGCTGGTTCGACCACGGGCGCTGTCCGATGTATTTTTATGTAGCTTTTGTATTTTGTACGTACTTACGTCAAAACACAATTTTTCTTACTAAACAGATATAACATTGAAGAAAGAAAAAAAATTCTCATTTTAAAATTATTACCCCTTTTATAAAATCGAACAAAACCATTTTCCACAAAAATGACCAAACTTTTGTGACAACAAACCACTGCTGAGCAATCAATCTGCGCTGAGTTACCTTGAGGGACTTGCCAAAACATAAATTAAATCATCAATCTTATATGACACCTGCGTTCACTGGGCGTAAACACAGACATTATTAGAGATTCGTGCGCACAAACATCATATTTAAAGCAACAAATACGCACACACACGTCATTAAAGTGGGTGAGAACGTTCCTCCTACAGCTGCTGCTAGTGAACAACACGAGACAAACTATGCAAACGTACAACACAGATGCAGGTTCGTTGAAGTACTGTTTGACAGAACTAAACCTCAACTATGACTATTACGTAACGCAACCACACAGGAAATATAAGATTTAAATGATTTTTACTCGGTGCTTCGTTGTGTCGGTTTAGCTCAACGGTTACTTCTCGAACAAATTCTCCGTAACTCCAGAGTTGCGGGTTCGACCATGGGCGCTGTCCGATGCTTTTGTCCTTCCTGCTCACAGTCATTCTGTAGCAGGTCGATTCACCCACCAAACGGTAGTTGGAGAGGAAATTGCCTTTTATATGCGTTGGTCGTTGTGGGTGAATTAATAATTAAACTTATCGGCTCAGCGCTAACCAATAACCTTCTGCTGAGTTACGTGTTGTTGAAGGGCGACAGCAGGTCACACCTGCTTCTCCCCGGTAGGCGTCGCTGTTTAACGACACTCGTTGTTCGTTTATACTTTAGTGAGAGCCTAATGACAGAACCACGTGCCTTTTCTAAACGCACCAGTCTACGAAACTAAACCACACAAAATAATTTTCATAATATTCCAGATGAAACTAAATAAAACATAATAACAGGGGGCATAAGCATCACTGACTGAATTATATTGTTTATTACATTATCACTTTTTCTTTTGGGCACAAACAAATGAAATTAAACAGTCAAACAATAATAATAATGTAGATTTTAAAAACATTTACTACATAAATATTGTATCTTCTATCTTAACGTTTTATCCAGTCATAGCACATGCAACAACTCTCCTGAAGATGGCGCACTAAGATCACAGATTAAAAAAGGACCGAACACAACACAGCCGACAGTATAAAGGCCTCTGACTGGAACAAAGTAAAAACTGCAGACATTTTTTTGAGAACTGTGTCTTTGTTCTTCATTGGGTCTCAGTTAATGAGCTTTGTCTCTATTCTCATCTATTTTTAGACTGTTTGTGTTTTTAGACATAAATGTGTATGGAAACTTATTTACTGTTCAATCACAATTTTTGTTACATTATTTTTTTTTTATTCCCTGATTTGTTGTTGTTTTTTGCACACTGTCCACAGTCTATGGACATTACGCTTTCTGGTGTTTCTCTACTACTACTCTCATAATCTCTCTAATCATCAAGGCCAATTATTTTTACCTGGTCTCAGTTGTCAGTTCATTTGTCTTGCTTTGTCTTTCGTTTGTATAAATTTGACTTTTATTACCCATTAAAGCCCAGCAGATGGCGCCACGAGATCACGAATAAAATGAAAATCTTCATTTGGCCTCGCTTATAAACATTGTTGCTCAAATCAAACAGGGCTTGTGTCTGGTCAACTCCAAACCATGTGGCTCTTCAGTATTTAATAGTACATGTGCACATTTCTGAATAAGGACAAATGGATGTGTCCAATAATGAGTCACCTTCATTATAGCACCCGCCTCCACTTTTCCAAGCTGTGACACCTTCGCCACAGAGTGCAGGCAGGTTGTTGTTGGGAGGTAATTCAAAGAAAGTAATGGCTGTGTTTCACAAGGGGTGAGCAAGAAGATGAGAGCAGCTTAATGCTCCGTGTAATGCATGTTAATGTAACAGGCACTGGGGCACCGCCGGCCGGAGTGCTTTGGGATTATTTATCACAAAACATTTGTATTCTTCCGATGGAAAACGCTTGATCCCGGATAGCTGCACACTAATCCTTCACTCCGTTAATTAAAAAGAAGGGGAAAGCAATGGAACTGGTGGTGGTGATTTTTTTCCTCTTTTTCAGAAATGTAATCATTTCTGAAGAAGCTTAACCATCTGCTTGAGGTTAAGTCTACAAGCAGATTGTGTTTTCTGCTTATTTAAACCTGGGGATTTCTGTTTTTTCACGAAAAGGGTGTGTGTGTGGGGGGGGGGGGGGGGGGGGGCATTTCCGGGGCTGCTTGGTGGAGGGTTACATCCTAAACTATTTCTCCCCTCACAAAAAGTAGTGTCACTCACGGTAAGAGCATCTTCCGTGTGATAGCGGCCAGGTTAAATTTAGAAGCGAGACTTGACCTTTCTTATTGTCCTTTTTAATACCAAACCTAACATGAATTATACAGAAGCTACATTCCACCTCCATCCCTGACGCCTCCAGTTGTTTTTCTCCTAAAGAGAAATGTCAGAAAAAGCCACCGTCGTGGAAGAATTCCCACTTCCCCGGTTCGCTGTGTTTCAAAAGGAGAGATCACAATAACGTCGGCGTGGCGCCGTGTCTCTGAGGACACAGCATCAGTACCGACTCCTGGTGAGGGCGCAGTCCTCTTGGATGGTGGGGAGTTTAGCACAGAACGCAGCATCCAGTGAAAAGGATGCCTCTAGGAAGTAGAAATGTTTGTTTTCTATCACTCTTTCTCATCTGCCTCTCGCGTCTCTTCTTTTTCAGTAGTTAACGAGCTCAGTGCTGCCCAGGGGCTATGGCTGTGTCTTCAGTCCCAAGAAGAGACTTTCCGCTTTTTTTTTTTTTTTTTAAGCCACCCCTGTACATTAGAATGCCGCTCATGTCTGTGTGGAGACGAGCCCGAATTCACAAAGGCACCTCTTAGCTTCTCCCTACCTCTCTCTGTGGTTCAGTGGTCGTTTAACAGACCAGGATTAACAGGAAAAAGATTAGATCTGAGAAAACATGTGGCACACTTTAAAGAGGCCATAGTGATCCTATAGTGCTCAGTGGGAGGACTTTGATCTACTCAAGTCACTCCTAGTGCAGTCAAATATTTTAGTCCTCGAAAACAACGCTCAGAATTAATGCTCCTTTTTGCGGCTCCCCTCACACTGTAAACACATCACCTATGATATTCATCTAATCCCAGCCATAATACCTGATTACAGACAAGTGTATGATTAAGGCTTTGTGACAGCGCTTTTATGTTGATTATGTTGATACATGTTCCGTCCTACTTACACGAATTAAACTCCTGTGATGCGCGTTTGTTTGAGAGTTTGTCTCTAATCATTTCAGCATCCATTCAAACATTGATTAAAATTGAGTATCCTGATCCATCAAAGATTCTTTTTGTGAACCCCAATTGATGCGTGATGATTAATGAATGGGACTGTTTTGCAATGTGGGCATTCATCTTCAAAGGACTCTCATTAAAACGCATTATAGAGTCCCAAGGGCGTTCTGTCAGCGGCCATTGGTGCACATGAGGCAAGAGTGCTTAGGCCCGTGTGTTTTTGTTTTCTGCATTGCAACATGTAATCGTGTAGCCCCTGGAGAATACTTCTTTTCTGAGGCTATAATAGGAGTTATAATAAATCAAGTAAAATAATGGTAGCTACCACTGCCACCTTGGGCCTGCAAGGCACTGTGGTCACCAAGACAAATTCTTACCCGGCCTAATCTGTTAAATGCAGCCTAGAAAACGAGACCCACAACACAATTTGTCCCCTAATCCAAATCTGGCTCTGACGTCTGGTGTCAAACTTGTGCCTCGTCTCTTTATTGGGTCAGGGGAACAGACACGGGGAAGTTAAAGGGTTAAGTCTCTACAGTAATTAGAGTCGCAGTTCGTGTCGGCGTCCTCCAATACGGAGCTGCATGAAGCTACGTCCACCCCCTCCACCTCTCCGTCTCTCTCTCTCTCTCTCTCTCTCTCTCTCTCTCTCTCTCTCTCTCTCTCTCTCTCTCTCTCACTCACTCACACACACATACCTCCCCACCAGCTCCTGCAAATGTCTAATACACTGGAAAATCAAAGCGCGAGCCCCCCCTCGTTCACACACCACTGGTGTTGCGCGTGGAGCACAACACAGAGAGCGGCTGCTTCACTCTCCTTCACTTCCGATTAACTAAGAAATAAAGTTATCCAGAATCATAGACTTGAAACTTATGGCAAAATATTTTAGTTAGGAACTGGTTTTGCTTCTGCGTTTACTTTTTTTTTTTTAAACTGAATGACTTTGTGAAGCGAAAGATGTCTGCGTGAAGTGATTTTACGCACGCCACTGAAATGGATCACAGACTCTCCAGAGGAAGCTGGGTTCCAGTAACGGGACTGGTTATAAGTCTGCTTCTGTGTGCGTGTGTAGTGGACCTGGTTCTAGCGCAAATTCGCTACTCCATCCCCGAGGAGCTGGAGCACGGAGCTTTCGTGGGAAACATCGCCGAGGATCTGGGCTTGGATGTGGCCAAGTTGTCCGCTCGTCGCTTTCGCATAGTCTCCGGTGCAAAGAAGCAATATTTAGAAGTCAACTTGGAGAACGGCATTCTCTTCGTCAACGAAAAGATAGACCGAGAGGAGCTGTGTGAACGAAGCCCGGGCTGTTTTCTACACTTACAAGTGGTTATTGAGAACCCATTAGAACTGTATAGAGTGGAAGTGGAGATTTTAGACGTGAATGACAACTCCCCCAGTTTCCCGTGGAGCGAGTTCAATCTAGACATCACGGAGTCTGCGGCGCCCGGCTCCCGCTTCCCGTTGGAGAGCGCGCAGGACCAGGACGTCGGCACCAATTCCCTGCGCTCGTACCAGCTGAGCGCGAACGAGCACTTCGTGCTAAATATTCAGACGCGCAACGACGGGAGCAAGTTCGCCGAGCTGGTGCTGGACACCCCACTGGACCGGGAGCAGCAGAAACGGCACGAAATGGTCCTGACGGCGTACGACGGGGGCGCACCGGAACGCTCCGGGACGGCGCTGATAACCATCACGGTGTTGGACGCGAACGACAACGTGCCCGTGTTCGACCGCCCGGTGTACCGGGCGAGCCTGGTGGAGAACGCGCCCAGGGGGACGCTGGTGCTGAAGCTGAACGCCACGGACCTCGACGAGGGCTCCAACGGAGAAGTCACCTACGCGTTTAGCGGACACGCGCCGCTCAAGGTGCGCGAGCTGTTTAGCGTTGACCCGTACACGGGCGAAATCCGAGTGAAGGGCACTGTGGACTATGAGAAAGCCGGAGTATACGAGCTGTATGTGCAGGCAAAAGACAGGGGCCCCTCGGCTGTGGCGGTGCACGGTAAAGTGCTGGTGGACATCCTGGACGTGAACGACAACGCGCCCGAGGTCATCCTGACGTCCGTGTCCACTCCTGTCCAGGAGGATGCGCCACCGGGCACGGTGATCGCCGTGATCAGCGTCATGGATCGGGACTCGGGAGAAAACGGCAACGTCGACTGCCAAATCCCGAGCAACGTGCCCTTCCAGCTCCATTCATCCTTTAAAAACTATTACACGCTGGTGACAAGCGAGTTTCTGGACAGGGAAGCGGTGTCTGAGTACAACATCACTCTGACAGCGCGCGACCTGGGCTCCCCTGCGCTCTCCACCAGGAAAACCATCCTCGTCCAAGTGTCTGACATTAACGACAACCCCCCGCGCTTCTCGCAACCTTCCTATACAGTCTATGTGACCGAGAATAACGCCCCGGGCGCTTCCATTTGCTCTGTAACTGCATTCGACCCCGATTCTAACCAGAACGCCTATCTGTCTTACTCTATTCTCGAGGGTCAGATTCAGGGCATGCCCGTGTCTACTTATGTTTCCATCAACTCAGACAACGGCAACATCTACGCATTGCGCTCTTTTGATTACGAGCAACTTCGGAACTTTCAGATCCTGGTGCAGGCGCAGGACGCCGGCTTCCCCCCTCTCGCCAGCAACGTCACCGTGAACGTGTTCGTCTTGGACCAGAACGACAACGCGCCCCTCGTTGTGTCGCCTCTGCCCAAAAACGGCACCGTCGCCGCGGAGGTGGTTCCGCGCTCCGTGGACGCCGGGTATCTGGTCACCAAAATCACAGCGCTGGACGCGGACGCGGGGCAGAACTCGCGGCTGTCCTATCAGGTGGTGCAGGCTACGGACCCGGGGCTGTTCAGCGTGGCCCTGTACACGGGCGAAATCAGAACTATTCGCCGACTGGTGGAAAAAGACGCAACCAGACACCGGCTGGTGATTTTAGTCAAGGACAACGGGCAGCCGCCGCTCTCCGCCACCGTCTCTATCGTCCTCACAGTGGTGGACAGCGTGCCCGAGTCGCTGTCCGATTTCGGAGACCTCACACTCAGTCCGCAGCCCCCGTCGAACCTCGCTCTCTATCTGATCGTGTCACTGAGCACCATATCGTTCATTTTCCTGGTGGCGATCATCGTGCTGGCGGCGGTGAAGTGTTATAAGGACCGGGAGAGTCTGAGCGGCTACAACCTGCCGCCGCTCGCCTGTTGCTGCTGCGGGGGGTTTCAGCCCGAGCCGCCGCCGGAGGTCTTCAAAAAATCCAACCTCAACTTGCAGATTTCGTCGGCGGCCAAAGTGCCCACGAACTGCATGGAGGTGAATGGAAACAGCAGTCTCTCTCAGTCATATTGTTATAAAGTGTGCCTGACTCCAGAATCCGCCAAAAGTGACTTTATGTTTCTGAAGCCATGCAGCCCCGGCAGCACACCGAGGAACAACGAGGCGAAGAGCGCGGATAACGCGTGGAACGCGCAAAGCCGGAGCGCGTCCGTGAACAACGGAGCAACGACTCCCAATGAGGTAGAGTGGAATCCGCGCACGGTGCGAGACAAAGGAGTCCGCGCTGCTCGCTCACATTCCCCCGTTTCTGCCGCCGTCACAAACAGACAGCATCTCCGTTTTCCATCTGATTTGAATCTACACTGTGACATTCTCCTATGAAGGTCAAATCACCCGCAGATTCTGGCTGAACTTCAGCTAAATGCATCATTTCCATCGCTTTCCCCTCAGTGCGTTTCACAGTATGCCGTCTCGGCTGTGCTTTTTATTATTTGGACTTATTGCAATAATTTATTCTAATTGTCGCGCTTATGGTGGTGTTTTGTTCCCGGGAAATGAAATGAGACGATGGGAGATTGCATTTTAATTGACACGTTAATGAAAGTGTAAAGCTCCATCTTCCAGCATATGCTGTGCACACACCGTGCTTTGTCATCTGTGTGGAAAGAAGTGAGATATCAATTACTGTGCAAGAGGAAGAAGAGTTGTAGTTCAAATTTCCTCCACTGTACAGATCATTTCCAGGTGTCTTCACCAGACGGTGTTGGGAAGATAAACAAATAAACAGATAGATGTGGGCACATTTTTATAATATTTCATCAACTTTATTCTAATTATTCGTGAACCGTGGGGTTATTGCCTGTCACAGAGCCCACAGCTTTATGCAATAATGAGACACATACACCTGCTTGTAGGACACCGCTGGTTCGAACTAAAAGTCAAGGTTATGTACGTGACGGACAAGATGAATGGCAGTTATTTGAATGAAGCTGTCTTGGTTTCAGACAGTTCTTGTTAGACCAGTCAGGTTTGCATCACGCCTTCCTGTTTCAAACTAACAACATAGGACAGATAACCTCACCAACTATGCCTCAAGGGCAAAAGCACGGCCGAGTCATTATACTACACACAATGTGGGGCTGTCCATTATTGATGAAAAATGGCAAATGGCCGGTTTTGGGAAGACAGGAGAGGACGTCGAGAGGGGAGGGGGCAAGGAGAAGGAGGGGGTGCAAGGACATGGCTGGACTGAGACGTGGGCCGCCTGTAGATCGGCCCTGGCGTTGTCCTCTGAATGCGAGGAAAGAGAGAGAGAGAGAGAGAGAGAGAGAGAGAGACGTGGCTTCATATTTGTCGAGCAAGGAGGAAAAGAGGAGGGGTGAAATAGAAGGAGGGGGAGGAATGAGACAAGCAGGGGGGAGAGAGGGGAGATTTACGAAGGCAGGATGTCTACATCAGTGTATTCTAATTCTAACAGACGGGGCAGTAGACCGTAAATGTGTGCGCATTGCTCATTGTCGTCTGCCTGTTTCCATCAAAAGGCAGAGGGAGAAAGACTCATAGCCCCGATACCAGACTCCACCAGGCGGGCGCTGAGAAATGTCAGCGCGGTCACGGGCACACACACCTCTGGCCACAGGGGGGATTTCGAGGTCACGGTGATTGTTCCGCCTGCAGCTACGCTCCTTCAGGAGAAAGTGTTCTTCCTGTCGTTAATTGGTCCCTCTAATTCACTGAGTGATGTCCCTCGGCGCGCCCACGCGAGTCGTCCTGGGGTCGTCGGCGACACATTAAATGTCAAAGGCAAATCACTACTGATGCTATGCTATATTTGAGCAACGGCAGCAAGTCCGCTGGCGGTGATGAATTGAACGCGAAAAGGGACCTTAAACACACACTCACGCGTGTTAAACACGGAGGACAGGTGCGCGTAAGAGCGTGAATGTTTTGGCTGCACGGCTTGTGCACACGGCGCTGCAAGGACCGCAAACTTTTCAAGGTTCTCAGAGACTTTTAATTAAAATCCTTGCTCGAGGAGCATCAGGCAAATATTAATGTAAAATGATGCATAAAATCCACAAAACAATGACGTGTGTAATTTTCCTAATTTCCTCCCTGGCACGGTTTCCTTTGAAGATTAAAATCATGTTTCGTTTCATCCCGGTGGGGTTCTAATTGGTTTTGTGCGTAGCTGGCAAGGAGTGTATTTTGAATACAGACTATAATAATACGCTTACGTCGCATTGTCCTTGTTAACAGCTTCAAGTGAATTAAGAGAGCGTGCAACCCATACTATGAGACTCAGCCCAGGAATAAATATCACTCGCGCGCTCTCTTTCACCCTTCCCTGCTGCGCAACAGAGGATAAAAGCAAAACTAAGTGACAGGCGAGTCGTAGCTGAAGCCGACGGCGCCCTCCCGCTCTCACAATGTCAGTTGCGCCAAACATCCACAAGGCGGCAGCCGAGATCCGCACGGAAACGGACTTGTCTCCATTTCAGGTCAAACGCAATGACAGACCGCTCCTCGTGCCAGTCATCACAGCCTGTACCGATGCGTGAAGGTCGAATCACCAGACATGGTTTTACCAGTTTTACCAGTATGATGAAAACCTCTTTGAATGAGAAAAGTGTCAGAATTAAGCTTCACTGTGTTGTTTAAATTCATTTGGAAGTAAATTGCGCCTTCCCTTTTTCCTGCAGCTGAAGCAGCCAAACACCGACTGGACTCTTACCAAGAACCAGAACTCCATCAAAAGGTTCGAGCTTGGTCTTTGACTGTAAAGCAGCCTTCTCAGTGCTGCACTGTAAACACCCCGCATTGAATCCCGTGGTGACTTTGCATTTGAATGACAGACTGGTGCCTTGTTTGCAGCTACAACTCTATCAACATGGACGGCACACTCATGCGTAAAGCCATGCATGCAGACCCGGAAAACTACGTCACCTCCATGGCACCGGGGCAGTACTGGACCTGGGGAACTCACATGAGGGGCGTGAAAGGTAAGGTGGACAGCAACCAGGGTTAAATAAGGACTCTAAACAAATTATTTTCCCGTTTGATGCTCCCACATTTGTGTTGTTGCAGTAGTTTTACCCCAGCGTCATTATGTTTCTGTTTCATGTCACTGTTTATTGTCCTTGTGGCACAGCACTACATTTGCTATGCAAATGTAATGAGCTCTTCAGTTGTAAGTCGATATGGTGTAATCAAGTGCTTGCCTTCCTGCTTGTCTTTCTCTATGCTACAGAATATAAAATGTCTCCTTCAACCAGTGGGGTCCCTTCTCGCCCGTGGACTCCTCGGTGCACACCTCCCCCGCAGCAGCAGCAGCCGTCCATCCCGCCCCACCCCCACCCGCCTCCTGACTACCACCACAACGTGTACATTCCCGGAACACCTTCGGGCTTCTGCACCCTGAGGCCCACAGCACAGCGGAGCGAGCTGGACGTCCACAACTCCTTCTCCACCTTTGGCAAGAAGCGGCGTCTTCAGATGTCCCCCCAGGGAGAGGCTGCGATTATAAATAATGACTTGTACAACGACTGACTTTTAATTGACTCCCTGGACGGATTATTAAAATGATGGATAGCCTTAAAATGAAAAAAAAGAGGACAAAACTATTCAGTAGAAAATTAATGGACACATGATTTACAGGTGGTATGAAAAATGAATGACGCTCCTCTCAGAGTAGGAGAAACAATGAATCAACTATTCTGGCTAAAATGCAAATGGTAAAACAAGTTCAATGGCTATTTCTGTGACATGGCGCTACAATATGATCCACGTGTCCATCTGCCTATTATTGTCATTATTATTATTATTTAGACAATCAAAGGAGAACAGCAGTTACACCCAAAATATTTATAAAAGCATTAGTGGACAATAATTTTTGCACATCCATTTATATTTTTTAAACGTTTCTTTCCTAACAGAGCTTGTGTGAAACAGTATAATTATGTATATGCAAGCTGCAACATACCACAGGTAATTGTAAAGACGTGGGATTTGTCCCACACATGTACTGTATACATTTATGAAAATAAAATATTTTTTTCATATGCTTTTTCTTATAATTCTGTATGTAAGAATGCATGTGTGGCCACTGGGTTAAATCCATACCAACACTTGTTCGATCAACATGTATTAAGCATTTAGATGTAAGTTTCCTAGATATATCTTTAATTAGCTCCAGTCAATTATTCTGGGTGAAAAAGTTCCACAGATCCTCTAACAGGAGTGAAAAGCTTTTCGTCGTGGTAAGCTGTTTTCCAGGGTGAGGAGTAAACACAGTAAAATGCTAACATATGCTAATTGGAGTGCTTGCATTTCCATTTGCCCGCAGAGAATAGTGGAGTTCATTAACTGAACAAACAGAACCTCCTCTCTCGAAATATCACTTTAATTAAGACCGCGAACACAAGTACAAGCGTCGGGGAAAGGGGAGGCTCAGCTCCAAATGCCATACCTGTATGTGAGCTATAGGGCCTGTGGCTTCTCTACTCTGTGCCCTTTTACATATTATTTCCCTGGGAATTAGTTCACACCATCAACAGATGGAAGTTGGCCACTGGCCAGAAACAAGTAGGGTAATTAGGTCGTCCTATGGCTCAGATTGAAAATAATTCTGTTAATAAGGAAATGGGTGTCCGTGGAGAGCACAGAGGGGAGCAGTCTAACCTTCTCTGCGGTAAGGTGATCCGTAGGGACGGCTGAAGGGGCAGCCATATTTAGGTCAGCTTGGCTTACTTTCAGATGAGCGAGTGAGGAATGAAGCTGTGCTCTTAAAATAGAGATGCGGGATTATTCTTGCCATCTCCTACAAGAGAAGCTTTAAAGTAAAGTCAAAATAATTTTATCGTCTTTGCAGAAACCACAGGTATATGTACGCCTCTGGGTACAGACTGTGGTTGGAGGGCACCACTCTGCTCATGCGTATCACTCACTCTGTTTCTCATCTTGCCATCGTACACCACTCAAACAAGTTGCTGCGGTAAGTTTTCCCGGGCGCTGTCCATCGCAGTGGTGCTGAAATTGTTGGTATGTTCTTTTCAAGCCCCCTGTCAGTTGTGCAGTTGTCCACCAGAGGGCGCATATCATGCACCTAAATGCTCACCCGTGTGATTTGAGAGATGCAATGTTGTGCTGGCACCTTTTCTACACAGATTCAAGGAACACCAGGTCACTGTTGACACCTTTATAACCTGCCTGCACAGATCAGTCATCTTTAATTCAAATACAGATGTCCTTCAGGTAAGCAAATTAATGACTCAATGTGAAGATGTTCAGTACATAAGTACTTAAGAGATTATCATCACTGTACTGTATGTATTGTAATGTAACAAAAACAATTAGTGTTACAAACAAAAAAAAAACAAAAATTTAAGACAAGTCAATATTTAGCAAAATATCTTTTTAAAATAGTATCTTTAATATATGACTGGGTTTAATGACACACTGAGGTGTTGCTTATCTCTCACTTGTATTTTAAAATTATAGTTTGCTTGTGACAACCTAGGGAATTACCTAAAAATATAAAAAATAAATTAAATAAATATGTTTAAATATATAGAGACTATAAATACTTGTATGCTAAGCAATTTAATACCAGTCACTGCGAATGTTTTTGTCTTTATTTCCTAGTTCAACATAATAAATACTTATGATAAGCATTTGCTCTCTGCTGAACTAGCACCAGATGCAACCAGCAGATGGCGTCAATGAGAAACAATCATTTATACTCAGATGGTGAGTTAGAGAGTAGCATTCTGTTTCACTGTCTCGCCATAAATGCAAGCTTGACTAAATATAAAAGTGGTAAATGCAAATATAAAAAACAGAAATGAATGAAAGAACAGGCAGGAGAGCCAGTGTTGTGTTCTTTATCTGACATTGTATGTTGTTAATTATTTCTATATATCTTGCAGTGTTTCAGTTTGATCCTGTTTTCATACTTTGCATGTTTGACTTTCAGGCCAGGGCGGGATCTCACTAACACAACAAGCCAATCAGCCAACAAGGCGAATCGAGCTGCTTTTCCATTGGTCAAAACAGGTGTCAGTCAATGGTTTAACGTAAAGGCGTTAACTTTTCACTGTGGCTTTTCCGGAAGTGTCCACCGGTAAAGTTAAAGACAGAAACGAGAAGTGAAGAGACGTCAAGAAGGTTTTAAAAGGTGGCTCATGGCGTCTCAGGTACGTAAAGTTTGTCTGTTGCGTGTTGGTAATTAAGAGTGAGATTTAATTCAACGGGTCAAGATGTGAAACAAGTACTGTAGCACCGTCACCATCAAGCTAATACTAGCGAACAGTATTCAGGACATGAGCTGCAAGTTCAGGGACCGACGGAGGGAAGCAATGAACTGAGGATGACGGTGATCTGATGCAGACAATTACACAGCGACGCTGGAGATGCAGTTTGTCGAAATGCAGTTCTGCACCAACACGTCACTGGTCACAAAACTGTGTCATTTGTGTCTCACTCAGGCTCCAACTTACTGTTTTACCACTGTGAATAGTTTGTAAACAGACATTTCAAGTGTTTGAACGAGCAAAACAAACACCGTAACCTCTTACTCTTTACTTTTATATAGTTTTACTTGCTTTGTAATTCACTTGCAAGTCACTTTGGATATGTTACATATTTACTGTTGTGTGATTAGGGGTTAATGACTTGCAGCTGTTACTGTATATTATCCTGCTGTTGCAGGATCCTCAGTGAGAGCAGCAGCGATGCCAGAGGAGACTCCAACCATTGGAGGAGCTCCAGCTTCCAGAAGAAGGGGACCACTGCAGACAACCACCGGCTGACTCGCCTCCAGCTCTGCTGCCACACACTTTCATCTGCAGAATCTTCTATTATGCCTGATCTAACGAGCATAAAGGAACCCCAATGCTACTCTGTATTATCAGCATAAATCTGGAAAAGTGTGTGCATGTTTATGTCATTTCTTAGTTTTGTGACAGCATATCAATTCCATACATATACAGTTGCAAACCCTGTTTGTCAATTCGAAACCTCCACATTTTCTGTGTATTGAATGACCCTGATTTCAATTCACCTTTTTTCCTTGGCTTCATGACTTTCTGCTGTGTTTGCATCAGCTGGTTTAGAGTGAACAGTTTGCTGTCTTCTAATTTTCTTATTTCACAGTGACCAGTTCACCTGAGATGAATCCCACTGAGGTATTTAATGTGTTTCCATGCAAAGTCTCTGACCTTGCAGTGTGTTGTCATTTTGTACTGTATGGGCCACAGACATTTTTAAGCATTAGGTCAAGTAGATTAAAGGGATTCTCTAGTAGTTTTCAAAGCACTAATTTGTGGTGGTATTGCACATAAATGTTCATCAAATCACTTTTGTGCTCAACTTGTTTTTCCAGAAAACGGGGAGGTTTTAAGGGTTAAGGAATCACGGAAACCAAGCGCTTACTTATTTAGGGAACTAGACTCTTCTTAGTGATGTGTCCTTAACCGTTATATAACACATCACCCAATATTGGAGAGTAATAGCACAGTTAGTCTTTAAATTTGACAGAACACAGACAGGACTGAAGAATAAAATGTTAGACTGAGTGGATTCCTCCCCCTTTTCTGAAAATAAAGCAACAAAGCCTCTGATGTACAGTGTGTGTAATCTAGTCACAGGGTGTCACTGTTGGCCACATCAGCATGGTGCACGTCTCTCCCTCAAGCCATGACACACCCATTAGTATTGCGTGTAGGAGACACTAGCTTTCAATTCATGCCTTTTATTGCTGCGTAAACAATACGACCCGTAGATATACAGTACGTTTTAATGACATGGAGACGTTTTTAAGGCGGATTACATTTTCTGCTCGTGCAAAGATGCGTTTTTGGCCAGGTGTCTTTGTCTGGTGCACACTGTGGCCCAGTGCTTTGTCTGTGACACGCTATTCCATAGCCGAGGAGATGGAGCCGGGCTCAGTGGTGGCTAATCTTGCTGCGGATTTGGGACTTGATCTTGGAGGTCTGGCACAACGAGAGGTAAAACTTGATATTTTCCCCAACAAAAAATATTTAGATTTCAACAAAAAGACAGGGGAGCTTTATATCGTGGAAAAGATGGACAGGGAGTATCTTTGCCCAGCCAAGCCTGCGTCCTGTTTTCTAAAGCTCGACGTCATCATAGAAAGTCCTTTACGCATATTCAACATTGAACTCCAAATAACAGACATTAATGACAATGCTCCGTATTTTCGACGTGACAGAGTAGAGCTCGACGTTTCCGAATCAGCAACGCCAGGAGAGAGATTCTCGCTGCCCAACGCCGTGGATCCGGATGTTGGAATAAACACAATTAAGACGTACAAACTCAGTCAGAGCGAACATTTCACCATTGAAACTCAGACGGGCAGCGACGGCACGCAGTATGTTGATTTGGTCCTGACCAAGTCTTTAGACAGGGAGGAGAATGCAGCGCACAGTCTGATACTGACTGCCGTGGACGGCGGGGTCCCCGTGCGCTCCGGCACAGCCAGTATCATCGTCAGGGTGCAGGACACAAACGACAACCCTCCGCGCTTTGACAAGCAGACCTACACAATTAACATGACCGAGAACTCTGCGATCGGCACGTTGGTGATGAAACTGAACGCCACAGATGGAGACGAGGGGCCGAATTCGGATCTAGTGTACTCGTTCACTCTTTATACGTCAGAAAAAACGCAAGACGTTTTTGATCTGAACCCAAACACAGGGGAGATCACAGTGAAAGGTACGATCGACTATGAAGATATGAAGTTATATGAGATGCACATCGAAGCCAGAGACAAAGGGACACAGCCTTTACTGGGGCAATGTAGAGTAGTCGTTCACGTTAATGACATGAATGACAATTATCCAGAAATCACTATTCAGTCTGTTAAAAACACTGTGCATGAAAACATCCCAGTGGGGAGCGTGATAGCTCTGGTCAGCGTAAGCGACAGAGACGCTGGTGCAAATGGGAACGTGAGCTTATCCATTTCTCAGCATATGCCATTTATTCTCAATGCATCATTAGACAGACCCCTGCATTACAAGCTCATCGTAGCCGAGCCCTTGGACCGTGAATCTGCACCTGAATATGAGATCACGCTGATTGTAAAAGACGCAGGAAACCCACCGTTATTTGACAACGAAACTATCACTGTGCATGTGCTGGATGTCAATGACAATGCGCCACAGTTCCCTCAGTCATTTTACACCATACGTGTGATGGAGAACAACGCACCCGGAGCCCTGATCAGTTCACTCACTGCCTTTGACCCTGACCTCCATGAAAACCAGTATCTGGTTTACTTCATCATAGAGAAGGAGATCGCCAACACCTCCATGTCCATGCTGTTCTCCATCAATCCAGAGAACGGGAACCTTTACGCACTGAAAACCTTTGACTACGAGATAGAGAAGGACTTTCTGTTCCACATCGAGGCCAGAGACTCTGGTTCTCCTCCTCTCAGCAGCAACGTGACCGTCCACATCATCATTGTGGACCAGAACGACAACGCTCCAGTCATTGTGTCTCCGTGGCGCGCGCACGGCTCAGTGGTGGAGGAAAAGATCCCCAGATCCACGGATAAAGGCTCTCTGGTTGCCAAGGTGATCGCCTTGGACACGGACTCGGTGCACAACTCTCGCATCACCTACCAGTTCCTGCAGGTGCCTGACGCCACCTTGTTCAGCCTGGACCAGTACAACGGAGAGATCCGGACCATGAGGATGTTCAGCTACAGGGATCAGCGCCACCACAGACTGGTGGTTGTTGCCAAGGACAACGGGGAGCCTGCTCTCTCCGCTACAGTCACCATCAAGCTGTCCACCGTGGAGACCGCCGTCAAGGCCTACTCTGACATGACAGAGGTGCCTCTGGAGTACGACATCTTCTCAGACCTCAACCTGTACTTGGTGATCGGTCTGGGCTCCGTGTCCTTCCTGCTGCTCATCACCATCCTGGTCACCATCGTGCTGAAGTGTCAGAAACCCAAAGCCAGCAAAGCGGCTCCTCCCTGCAGGAACAGCGTGGCCAGTGAGAGGAACTCCACCATCGCTGACTCCACGCTGGTCTCCAACGATGCCTACTGGTACAGTCTGTTCCTGGCAGAGACCAGGAAGGGGAAGCTGGTGGTCAGACAGCCTGTGCCAAAGGGCTCCAGATACATCGTGTCCAGTATCCCCAGAGGTACCGGACTGACGGATACTAGTGACTCAGCAGCTTCCACTCTGCAGGTAAGAGTTTAGTCCACAGTTATCATTACTATATATAAAACGGTGCTCTGTTTAATATAACTACGTGTGTCATTTTAAATAATTAATTAAATTAAATGAACATCGTAATTAAAAAAAAACAACTTTGACAGTTTAAACAACTAAAAAAAACATTGAATGGATTCCAATAGCGGAAACTGCAAGGTCTTGTAAAATGAAACGAGTGGCGCTGTTCACTTGAAAAAATACCAGCTACATTATAATGTACCCATCAACAGTGCAGGTTGTCGGCTGAGACTGGGAACAGTGACAGCTCCGCGGTGCTGAGAGGCAAGAATGAAAAACGCCTCTATTTAATTGCTCCGGATACAATCTATTCGAGATTTCAACCATATATTTGCACCGTGGTCTGAACAGTCGGGTTACACGTCAACGCGGAGACATATAATTAATCTAAGCGTTTCGAACGGTAATGATGCAACAAACAATGGAATACCGGGTAACCGTGCAGTTCAACACAAGGTACGTGGCGTCGATTGTTTTCTTATGCATCATTTATCATGCATTTGCCTCGGTGACTCATTATTCTATATCAGAGGAGATGAAAGAGGGATCGGTCGTAGCCAACCTTGCTACTGATCTCAGCTTGGACGTCAAAACGCTAAACCAACGGAGAATGCGCCTCGACAACATCGCAAACAAAAAATACGTGGACGTGAACAAAGACACTGGTGAACTGTACATTGTTGAAAAAATCGACAGGGAACATTGTCCAACCAAGCTGTCAGCGTCATGCTACCTCAAGTTGGAAGTAATACTTGAGAACCCGTTAAGAATTTTTAATATAGAACTGGAGATTTTGGATATTAACGACAACGCCCCACAATTTCGGCGAGACACAATATATTTGGACATTTCCGAAGCAACACCCGCTGGAGAAAGGTTCTCTCTCAGCAATGCAGTTGATCCTGATATCGGAATTAATTCTGTCAAAACATACAATTTAAGTAAAAACGAATTTTTTACTATTGAGGTTCAAACTGGACGAGATGGGTCTACGTTTGCCGATTTGATTTTGGCCAAAAATTTAGACAGAGAACAACAAGCAGTGCATAATTTAATCCTCACAGCTGTGGACGGAGGGCGACCAGCTAGATCAGGCACAGCCAGTGTTGTTGTTCACGTATTAGACACAAACGATAACGCCCCTAAATTTGACAAACAGAGCTACAACATTAAAACAATGGAAAACATTCCAATAGGAAGTCTCGTTATTAACCTGAATGCGACGGATTTAGATGAAGGATCAAACTCTGACGTTACTTACTCTTATAGTTTGTACACATCAGAGAAAACACAGGAAACGTTTAATCTGAATCCTTCCACTGGTGAAATTACAGTTAAAGGGACATTAAATTATGAGGATTTTAAGATTTATGATATGGAAGTTATAGCAACAGACCACGGAGCCAGTAGTTTATCAGGTCAATGCACCATAAAGATTCTGGTGGAGGACATGAATGACAACCACCCAGAAATATCAGTCAAATCTTTCCAGAGTCCAGTGAGTGAAAACATAGAGTTAGACACAGTGATAGCAGTAGTGAGTGTCAGTGATAAAGACTCAGGAGACAATGGAGTGGTGGACCTTCATATTCCACATAACATGCCCTTCAGACTGAGGGAGTCCTCTGATAACTACTATGAGTTAGTGGTGTCAGAGCCGCTAGACCGTGAGAAGGTTCCAGAGTATGAGATCACGTTCACTGTGACAGACAGAGGTTCTCCTCCTTTATCTGACAATGACACTATGACGCTGGAGCTGCTGGATGTGAATGACAACGTTCCACAGTTCCCTCAGTCATTTTACACCATACGTGTGATGGAGAACAACACACCCGGAGCCCTGATCAGTTCACTCACGGCGTTTGACCCTGACCTCCATGAAAACCAGTATCTGGTTTACTTCATCATAGAGAAGGAGATCGCCAACACCTCCATGTCCATGCTGTTCTCCATCAATCCAGAGAACGGGAACCTTTACGCACTGAAAACCTTTGACTACGAGATAGAGAAGGACTTTCTGTTCCACATCGAGGCCAGAGACTCTGGTTCTCCTCCTCTCAGCAGCAACGTGACCGTCCACATCATCATTGTGGACCAGAACGACAACGCTCCAGTCATTGTGTCTCCGTGGCGCGCGCACGGCTCAGTGGTGGAGGAAAAGATCCCCAGATCCACGGATAAAGGCTCTCTGGTTGCCAAGGTGATCGCCTTGGACACGGACTCGGTGCACAACTCTCGCATCACCTACCAGTTCCTGCAGGTGCCTGACGCCACCTTGTTCAGCCTGGACCAGTACAACGGAGAGATCCGGACCATGAGGATGTTCAGCTACAGGGATCAGCGCCACCACAGACTGGTGGTTGTTGCCAAGGACAACGGGGAGCCTGCTCTCTCCGCTACAGTCACCATCAAGCTGTCCACCGTGGAGACCGCCGTCAAGGCCTACTCTGACATGACAGAGGTGCCTCTGGAGTACGACATCTTCTCAGACCTCAACCTGTACTTGGTGATCGGTCTGGGCTCCGTGTCCTTCCTGCTGCTCATCACCATCCTGGTCACCATCGTGCTGAAGTGTCAGAAACCCAAAGCCAGCAAAGCGGCTCCTCCCTGCAGGAACAGCGTGGCCAGTGAGAGGAACTCCACCATCGCTGACTCCACGCTGGTCTCCAACGATGCCTACTGGTACAGTCTGTTCCTGGCAGAGACCAGGAAGGGGAAGCTGGTGGTCAGACAGCCTGTGCCAAAGGGCTCCAGATACATCGTGTCCAGTATCCCCAGAGGTACCGGACTGACGGATACTAGTGACTCAGCAGCTTCCACTCTGCAGGTAAAAATCTACAGAGATCTAAATCTAAATCTAAAGATTTAGGTAGTTTACTTTAACATTTATTTTTATGGAAATCAGAATTTCAATTTTAAGTTATGACTTCTCAGAGGATTGTTTTCATGTGTTAAGTTCTAACGTTTCACACCCGGAGTTGATTATTTTATCATATTCTTCGTCCTTTCAGTCTCTATTATATTCAGTGTTGTGGACCTCTGAAAGTTCATAATTTTTTGGTAATGTGACATAAATTTGGTATTTAGTTGGAATTGTCTTTGACCGTAAGACACCTTAAAAACCTACAAGAAGCATTTGTGTTCATGCTTTGTAGACCTGTTGTTATGAGAGCTTAGTCATTGTTTCAGTCTCAGTTTTCGTGGTTTATGGATTCCTCTTCAGACATTTTTGTACTTGGCTCTATTTTTCCATCTGTTACATAATTCCAGTCTCTCTGTTTGTGCAGCTTGCAAGGCTCCTCCCATTTGTAAATGCTAGTCCTATCGTGGTTGTAGTAGAGGTGGTAGTAAGCAGGAGATGATTGGTGATCTGGTAATTGTAGACAAAGTGTCTTCTGACAAAAATGATCTAATTTTCTGACCAGACCAAAGTATATTTCTTGATCATCGTCTTTGAGCATTTGAAGTTTGGTTTTTAGGCTGGTTGTAGCTTTCGTTTCATCACTGTAATATGAAGCCCTACTAAAAGACGTTTATTATAATTCAATGTTTTAAACGTTTTCCCCCAACGCATATATGACATATTGGGTTGAAAACTGAATCCTTCATTTAACACCCAAGACAATTTCATGAGACAAAAGTATTACTTCAATATTGTGGCCTATTACATCTCATATGCAGTATAAAATATGTAAGTATGAGCCTTTTACAGGCCATGTGAAGTTCAGTTGTGTTTCAAATTTATTTTAATAAAAGTGAGGAAAAGGTATTACATAGTAAACAACCTAAAATCATTGACATTAAACGTAGAGCACAGTAAACGTGCTAAATGTAAAGTGTATGTGTATTATAACGTTATTTAGGGTAAATCAGCAGGAGAAAAAATGCTCATAGCACTGAACGTGCGTTCACATTGTTGTTAATTACACAAATTCCACGTTGTTTCACCGTGTTTGCGTGTGTCGTGAATCTAAAAGGTGGCGCTGTTTCGTTAGTCCAGTAACAGCTGGAGCCACGGCACGTTGTAAAACCAGTGAACAGCTCCGTGGTGCTGGAATATAAAACGAAAACGCGGTTGTGCAATATAGCGTTGAAATTCACCGGGCGTTTAAGGAGTTTGGACAGATTTCTGATCAGAGACGTCACGGGAAGCTCGGTGTCACTGGAAACGTACAATATATCAGTAAAACTGCTGTAAGCGCCAAAATGCAGACCGTAACAATGGATCCTATCAAGAGGTATGTGCTGCTCGGTATTTTATTGTCTTTGATCCGTAACATTTCAACCTCGGTCACTCATTATTCGATACCCGAAGAAATGAAGGAAGGATCAGTTGTGGCGAATCTTGCTGCTGATCTCAGTTTGGACGTTAATACATTGAACCAAAGGAAAATGCGACTGGACATAATTGCAAATAAAAAATATCTGGACGTGAACAAAGAGACTGGTGAGCTGTATATTATTGAAAAGATAGACAGGGAATATCTTTGCCCTTCAAAGTCGTCGGCATCTTGCTATATTAAACTGGAGGTAACGTTAGAAAACCCAATACGAATTTTTAATATCGAAGTAGAGATTTTGGACATGAACGACAACGCCCCGCAGTTTCGCAGAGACGCCATTCATTTGGACATATCTGAGGCGACTCCAAAGGGGGAGAGATTCTCTCTGAGCAACGCAGTCGATCCGGATGTTGGAAGCAACTCGGTGAAAACGTATCATCTGAGTGAAAGTGAGCATTTTAATATTGAAATACAAACTGGGAGAGATGGGTCGAAATTTGCGGAATTAATATTAAAAAAAACGTTAGATCGAGAGCAGCAGGCTGTTCATAATTTAATCCTCACAGCTGTAGACGGAGGAACACCCGCTCGTTCCGGTACTGCCAGCGTGATTGTTCAGGTTTTGGACACAAATGACAACGCTCCTTTATTTGACAAAAAGCTTTATAATATTCGAATATTCGAGAATTCTCCCATTGGAAGTCTCGTTATTAACCTGAATGCAACGGATTTAGACGAGGGATCAAACTCTGACGTTACTTACTCTTATAGTTTGTACACATCAGAGAAAACACAGGAAACGTTTAATCTGAATCCTTCCACTGGTGAAATTACAGTTAAAGGAACATTAAATTATGAGGATTTTAAGATTTATGATATGGAAGTTATAGCAACAGACCACGGAGCCAGTAGTTTATCAGGTCAATGCACCATAAAGATTCTGGTGGAGGACATGAATGACAACCACCCAGAAATATCAGTCAAATCTTTCCAGAGTCCAGTGAGTGAAAACATAGAGTTAGACACAGTGATAGCAGTAGTGAGTGTCAGTGATAAAGACTCAGGAGACAATGGAGTGGTGGACCTTCATATTCCACATAACATGCCCTTCAGACTGAGGGAGTCCTCTGATAACTACTATGAGTTAGTGGTGTCAGAGCCGTTAGACCGTGAGAAGGTTCCAGAGTATGAGATCACGTTCACTGTGACAGACAGAGGTTCTCCTCCTTTATCTGACAATGACACTATGACGCTGGAGCTGCTGGATGTGAATGACAACGTTCCGCAGTTCCCTCAGTCATTTTACGCCATACGTGTGATGGAGAACAACGCACCCGGAGCCCTGATCAGTTCACTCACTGCCTTTGACCCTGACCTCCATGAAAACCAGTATCTGGTTTACTTCATCATAGAGAAGGAGATCGCCAACACCTCCATGTCCATGCTGTTCTCCATCAATCCAGAGAACGGGAACCTTTACGCACTGAAAACCTTTGACTACGAGATAGAGAAGGACTTTCTGTTCCACATCGAGGCCAGAGACTCTGGTTCTCCTCCTCTCAGCAGCAACGTGACCGTCCACATCATCATTGTGGACCAGAACGACAACGCTCCAGTCATTGTGTCTCCGTGGCGCGCGCACGGCTCAGTGGTGGAGGAAAAGATCCCCAGATCCACGGATAAAGGCTCTCTGGTTGCCAAGGTGATCGCCTTGGACACGGACTCGGTGCACAACTCTCGCATCACCTACCAGTTCCTGCAGGTGCCTGACGCCACCTTGTTCAGCCTGGACCAGTACAACGGAGAGATCCGGACCATGAGGATGTTCAGCTACAGGGATCAGCGCCACCACAGACTGGTGGTTGTTGCCAAGGACAACGGGGAGCCTGCTCTCTCCGCTACAGTCACCATCAAGCTGTCCACCGTGGAGACCGCCGTCAAGGCCTACTCTGACATGACAGAGGTGCCTCTGGAGTACGACATCTTCTCAGACCTCAACCTGTACTTGGTGATCGGTCTGGGCTCCGTGTCCTTCCTGCTGCTCATCACCATCCTGGTCACCATCGTGCTGAAGTGTCAGAAACCCAAAGCCAGCAAAGCGGCTCCTCCCTGCAGGAACAGCGTGGCCAGTGAGAGGAACTCCACCATCGCTGACTCCACGCTGGTCTCCAACGATGCCTACTGGTACAGTCTGTTCCTGGCAGAGACCAGGAAGGGGAAGCTGGTGGTGAGACAGCCTGTGCCAAAGGGCTCCAGATACATCGTGTCCAGTATCCCCAGAGGTACCGGACTGACGGATACTAGTGACTCAGCAGCTTCCACTCTGCAGGTAAAAACCCAAAGCATTGTTGCTTCAAGTAGTCTTCACCTTACATCACAAATTGGTATTATGGAAGTTAGGTTTATAAAATTGAGTTATGGCTTTTCAGAGGATTGTCTTCATGTGTTACCTAACTTTGAACATTTCACACTTGGATTTGAGTATTTTATCACAATAATTGTTCTTTCACGCTCAATTGTAATGAACGTTGTGCACCTCTTAACATACTTTTTCTGGTAATGTGAAACAAATTTGACTTTTGATTGGAATTCTCTTAGCCAATCGGACACCTAAAAAACCTACAACAAGCATTTTTATTCATGGTTTGTAGACCTGATGTTGTGAGAGCTTAGCCCTTGTCTCAGTCTCAGGTTTCGTGGTTCCTGGGGTCAGCGTTGCACTTCAGGCGGTTTTGCACCTGGCTCCATTTCTTAATTTGTACAAGAATTCTACCCTCTCTGTTTGTGCTGCTGGGCAGCCCCTTTAGATACCTCAATGCTAATCCCATCGCGCGTCCTTGTAGAGGTGGTAGTAACAGGCAATGAGCAGTGATGCAGTAATTGTCAACAGATCAAAAAAAATTCTGTCAAAAAAGTTAAAATTTTTTGACCAGACCAAAGTGTAATTCTTTATCATTGACTTTGTGCATTTGAGATCCTGTTCGTCAAGCTAGTTGTAGATTTCATTTCATCATTTTTTAAGGCATTACTAAAGAACCCTTATTCTAATTGTCATATTTCTGAACATTTTCCCCTGACTCATAAATGAAATTAGTCTCTTTGGGGTTAAGAACTGAATCCTGCATTAAGACTATTTTATAACACAAAACAATTAAATTGGGGCCTAATATGATCTTATATGCAGTACAAAATTTTAAATGTGATAAGTATGATTTTTTTTATAGGCCATGTGTACTTCAGTCCTTTTGCTGTGTTTTAAGAACAGTAAGGTACACAACCTGAGTAGCTTTGACATTAAAATTGAGGACACAGCCAAACGTGTCGAAGGTAAAAGTGTCTGTAGTTTGCAGGCAAAGTATTAATACTCCTGTTATTTAGAGTTACTCAGTATGAGACCTTAATGCTCACGGAACTGAAGGTGCGTTCACATTGTTGTTAATTACACAAATTCCACGTTGTTTCACCGTGTTTGCGTGTGTCGTGAATCTAAAAGGTGGCGCTGTTTCGTTAGTCCAGTAACAGCTGGAGCCACGGCACGTTGTAAAACCAGTGAACAGCTCCGTGGTGCTGGAATATAAAACGAACACGCGGTTGTGCAATATAGCGTTGAAATTCACCGGGCGTTTAAGGAGTTTGGACAGATTTCTGATCAGAGACGTCACGGGAAGCTCGGTGTCACTGGAAACGTACAATATATCAGTAAAACTGCTGTAAGCGCCAAAATGCAGACCGTAACAATGGATCCTATCAAGAGGTATGTGCTGCTCGGTATTTTATTGTCTTTGATCCGTAACATTTCAACCTCGGTCACTCATTATTCGATACCCGAAGAAATGAAGGAAGGATCAGTTGTGGCGAATCTTGCTGCTGATCTCAGTTTGGACGTTAATACACTGAACCAAAGGAAAATGCGACTGGACATAATTGCAAATAAAAAATATCTGGACGTGAACAAAGAGACTGGTGAGCTGTATATTATTGAAAAGATAGACAGGGAATATCTTTGCACTTCAAAGTCGTCGGCATCTTGCTACCTTAAACTGGAGATAACGTTAGAAAACCCACTACGAATTTTTAATATCGAAGTAGAGATTTTGGACATGAACGACAACGCCCCGCAGTTTCGCAGAGACGCCATTCATTTGGACATATCTGAGGCGACTCCAAAGGGGGAGAGATTCTCTCTGAGCAACGCAGTCGATCCGGATGTTGGAAGCAACTCGGTGAAAACGTATCATCTGAGTGAAAGTGAGCATTTTAATATTGAAATACAAACTGGGAGAGATGGGTCGAAATTTGCGGAGTTAATATTAAAAAAAACGTTAGATCGAGAGCAGCAGGCTGTTCATAATTTAATCCTCACAGCTGTAGACGGAGGAACACCCGCTCGTTCTGGGACCGTAAGCATAGTTGTCCATGTTCTAGACACAAATGACAACGCTCCTGTATTTGACAAAAAGCTTTATAATATTCAAATATTGGAGAATTCTCCCATTGGAAGTCTCGTTATTAACCTGAATGCAAAGGATTTAGACGAGGGATCAAACTCTGACGTTACTTACTCTTATAGTTTGTACACATCAGAGAAAACACAGGAAACGTTTAATCTGAATCCTTCCACTGGTGAAATTACAGTTAAAGGGACATTAAATTATGAAGATTTTAAGATTTATGATATGGAAGTTATAGCAACAGACCACGGAGCCAGTAGTTTATCAGGTCAATGCACCATAAAGATTCTGGTGGAGGACATGAATGACAACCACCCAGAAATATCAGTCAAATCTTTCCAGAGTCCAGTGAGTGAAAACATAGAGTTAGACACAGTGATAGCAGTAGTGAGTGTCAGTGATAAAGACTCAGGAGACAATGGAGTGGTGGACCTTCATATTCCACATAACATGCCCTTCAGACTGAGGGAGTCCTCTGATAACTACTATGAGTTAGTGGTGTCAGAGCCGTTAGACCGCGAGAAGGTTCCAGAGTATGAGATCACGTTCACTGTGACAGACAGAGGTTCTCCTCCTTTATCTGACAATGACACTATGACGCTGGAGCTGCTGGATGTCAATGACAACGTTCCACAGTTCCCTCAGTCATTTTACACCATACGTGTGATGGAGAACAACGCACCCGGAGCCCTGATCAGTTCACTCACTGCGTTTGACCCTGACCTCCATGAAAACCAGTATCTGGTTTACTTCATCATAGAGAAGGAGATCGCCAACACCTCCATGTCCATGCTGTTCTCCATCAATCCAGAGAACGGGAACCTTTACGCACTGAAAACCTTTGACTACGAGATAGAGAAGGACTTTCTGTTCCACATCGAGGCCAGAGACTCTGGTTCTCCTCCTCTCAGCAGCAACGTGACCGTCCACATCATCATTGTGGACCAGAACGACAACGCTCCAGTCATTGTGTCTCCGTGGCGCGCGCACGGCTCAGTGGTGGAGGAAAAGATCCCCAGATCCACGGATAAAGGCTCTCTGGTTGCCAAGGTGATCGCCTTGGACACGGACTCGGTGCACAACTCTCGCATCACCTACCAGTTCCTGCAGGTGCCTGACGCCACCTTGTTCAGCCTGGACCAGTACAACGGAGAGATCCGGACCATGAGGATGTTCAGCTACAGGGATCAGCGCCACCACAGACTGGTGGTTGTTGCCAAGGACAACGGGGAGCCTGCTCTCTCCGCTACAGTCACCATCAAGCTGTCCACCGTGGAGACCGCCGTCAAGGCCTACTCTGACATGACAGAGGTGCCTCTGGAGTACGACATCTTCTCAGACCTCAACCTGTACTTGGTGATCGGTCTGGGCTCCGTGTCCTTCCTGCTGCTCATCACCATCCTGGTCACCATCGTGCTGAAGTGTCAGAAACCCAAAGCCAGCAAAGCGGCTCCTCCCTGCAGGAACAGCGTGGCCAGTGAGAGGAACTCCACCATCGCTGACTCCACGCTGGTCTCCAACGATGCCTACTGGTACAGTCTGTTCCTGGCAGAGACCAGGAAGGGGAAGCTGGTGGTCAGACAGCCTGTGCCAAAGGGCTCCAGATACATCGTGTCCAGTATCCCCAGAGGTACCGGGCTGACGGATACTAGTGACTCAGCAGCTTCCACTCTGCAGGTAGGACCATGTCAGCAGTTTTATTAGTGCAGGTAAAGTAATGATGTATGATGGCAGACTTTTGAAAAACCTCCCATTTTCTAAAGACAATAGTGCCTTACAACATGTTTTATGCGACATAGAAAATATTAAACATAAACATGAGAAGTGACCGCTTCTTATTTACATATACAGTGTCTTGAGGTTTACTCTTGAATAACCTTCCAAGCAAAGCTTTAGAAGGGTCCGTAATGGAATGTACAAACTACTCACACTGTATTTTTTAATAACTCATCTAATTTAATTAGAATAGTTGTGAAAATCAATTTCTATGTGCATTTATATCCACTTGCATCTTAGCGTCGCTGTTATCCGGTTAATATCCTCAACTGTTCCCGTCCAAGCGCCATGACAGTTTATCGTCCTGGCGCAGCCTTACAGTAGCGATCCCAGTGTGGACAGCTCCTGGTGCTGAACACAATTCAAGGTTTTCATATCGCGTTGATATTTATTTATCTTGCGTTGTTTTAGAGGCACGTTTTCTACATATGTTGCTTTAATTTTCATCTTGCTTTGCACGTCTTGAGACACCACAAAAGGAAAACGGTACTGGCTCTCAACAATGGATATTCAGAGTGCCGGACATGTTTGGACGCGGTACGTGTCCGTGGTTTTGCGCGTAGCCATGCTCGTGAGTACCACTTTTGCTGTAACTCATTATTCTGTTCCCGAAGAAATGGAGGAAGGCTCTATTGTCGCAAATTTAGCCTCAGATTTGGGTTTGGACGTGAAAACCTTAAGTAAACGGATGATGCGGTTGGAGGTGATATCCAGCAAGCGATATCTGGACGTGAACAAAGAAACAGGAGAGCTCTACATCGTTGAGAAGATTGACCGAGAGTATCTCTGTGCGATCAAAACACCAACGTGCTATTTAAAAATGGAGGCTATTGTGGAAAATCCTCAACGGATTTTCTATATAGAAATTGAAATACTGGATATAAACGACAACGCGCCTCATTTTCGGCGAGACACGATAAACCTGGACATTTTGGAATCAACCCCCGCCGGTGAGAGATTCTCTGTTAATAATGCGGTTGATCCTGATCTCGGATCGAATTCGGTTAAAGCGTATCTTCTTAGCGAAAGTGAATACTTTGATATTGACATTCAGACGGGAAGAGACGGCTCCAAATTTGCTGATTTAATATTAAAGAAAAGTTTAGATAGAGAAAAACAAAGGGTACACAACTTAATCCTTACTGCTGTGGACGGCGGAATACCCACACGCACTGGTACCGCAAGTATCATGGTTCGAGTATTAGATACCAATGACAACGCCCCATCATTTGACAAAGATCATTATGACGTCATTATTATGGAGAACTCTCCAGTTGGTTCGCGCGTTATTAAGCTAAACGCTACGGATTTAGACGAAGGTACAAATGCACAGATCGACTACACATATAGTTTGTATACGTCAGAAAAAACACAATCAACATTTTATCTAAATCCCTCTACTGGTGAAATAACAGTGAAGGGAACGTTAAACTATGAGGACATTAAATACTATGACATGGAAATTATAGCAACAGATAATGGAGTTAAAAGCTTGTCCGGGCAGTGCAAAGTAAAAATCACTGTAGAAGATATGAATGACAATCACCCAGAAATATCAGTCAAATCATTTCAAAGTCCCATTAAAGAAAATGAGCCAGTGGACACAGTGATAGCAGTAGTGAGTGTCAGTGATAAAGACTCAGGAGACAATGGAGTGGTGGACCTTCATATTCCTCATAACATGCCCTTCAGACTGAGGGAGTCCTCTGATAACTACTATGAGTTAGTGGTGTCAGAGCCGTTAGACCGTGAGAAGGTTCCAGAGTATGAGATCACGTTCACTGTGACAGACAGAGGTTCTCCTCCTTTATCTGACAATGACACTATGACGCTGGAGCTGCTGGATGTGAATGACAACGTTCCACAGTTCCCTCAGTCATTTTACACCATACGTGTGATGGAGAACAACGCACCCGGAGCCCTGATCAGTTCACTCACTGCGTTTGACCCTGACCTCCATGAAAACCAGTATCTGGTTTACTTCATCATAGAGAAGGAGATCGCTAACACCTCCATGTCCATGCTGTTCTCCATCAATCCAGAGAACGGGAACCTTTACGCACTGAAAACCTTTGACTACGAGATAGAGAAGGACTTTCTGTTCCACATCGAGGCCAGAGACTCTGGTTCTCCTCCTCTCAGCAGCAACGTGACCGTCCACATCATCATTGTGGACCAGAACGACAACGCTCCAGTCATTGTGTCTCCGTGGCGCGCGCACGGCTCAGTGGTGGAGGAAAAGATCCCCAGATCCACGGATAAAGGCTCTCTGGTTGCCAAGGTGATCGCCTTGGACACGGACTCGGTGCACAACTCTCGCATCACCTACCAGTTCCTGCAGGTGCCTGACGCCACCTTGTTCAGCCTGGACCAGTACAACGGAGAGATCCGGACCATGAGGATGTTCAGCTACAGGGATCAGCGCCACCACAGACTGGTGGTTGTTGCCAAGGACAACGGGGAGCCTGCTCTCTCCGCTACAGTCACCATCAAGCTGTCCACCGTGGAGACCGCCGTCAAGGCCTACTCTGACATGACAGAGGTGCCTCTGGAGTACGACATCTTCTCAGACCTCAACCTGTACTTGGTGATCGGTCTGGGCTCCGTGTCCTTCCTGCTGCTCATCACCATCCTGGTCACCATCGTGCTGAAGTGTCAGAAACCCAAAGCCAGCAAAGCGGCTCCTCCCTGCAGGAACAGCGTGGCCAGTGAGAGGAACTCCACCATCGCTGACTCCACGCTGGTCTCCAACGATGCCTACTGGTACAGTCTGTTCCTGGCAGAGACCAGGAAGGGGAAGCTGGTGGTGAGACAGCCTGTGCCAAAGGGCTCCAGATACATCGTGTCCAGTATCCCCAGAGGTACCGGACTGACGGATACTAGTGACTCAGCAGCTTCCACTCTGCAGGTAGGACTGTCTTCTTGCCTCAGTGACTTAGCAGTTTCAACTTTGTAGGAATAAGAAAAAACACAGTGTGTATTTGTAAGTAGTGGTTTACAAAAAGATTCAACAAGCATAGACAAAAATGATCACTTTAATTTAGGTCCTTTTTCTGATCTGCACGTTTTAAAAGTGGTACTTATCATTCCTTCTTGACTTTTTCAAGTAGGGATTTAATCATTGTCTATGAAACAACTCTGTATAAGTTTTACAATGTTTTTGTTGCCCATAATTTTAGAATAAAATGTGCTTCACCTCAACTTATGATTGTGACGATGTCATTTATAGTCTTTAGATAAAGTGTATTGTCCAAAACTTTACTGCTAACCTTCTCTCAACTGTAGGGGACTTCGTGTCAGGACTGAGTAAGAAGCGAGAAATATGTCACAACTAAAATATTTCAAGCTTATTGGAAAATGCTGCAATTAATATTGTTAGATCTACCTAAAGACATCTTGCTTTGACCTGTCATCTCGGTAAGGTTGTTTTAACTTTACAAGCAGGTGATGAACTTCTAATGCATCACTTGTTTATTTCAAGCCTTCAATATATTGCTTTATATCATCCTGAATTCGTCTGCAGACATTATTTTACCCCTGGTAAAATGTGTGACTGTGACGTCACACGAGGTTGAACTTGTTGATCATGCAAACATTACTTCTCCAGCAATAATTGCGCAGAGAAATCCGTGCGAAAAACGTGCATAACATCAAGAATAAAATAACGTAGCAGTTTCAGGAATCGAATTCACCAGAATGAACTTACAATTTATCCACAAACTAAAAACTATGACAAAAATAACACCCCATACTAACGGAATACACCGTTGTTTAAAATGAGCAACAACATCTGCAAAGAAAGGGTGGGGTTCACATACGATATTTAATATACGAACCGGGTTTTAAAATAATCTATTTTGTGCTTTAAAAAAGTTGCATATGCGAATAATAACCTTTCAATAACACGGACACCGGTTAAATCGAGCGAAAAATAAGCTAGTCCATCCAATACACACTCCAACTTAGAAGGTGGCGGTAATGCACCAAATAAATGCTTGCTAACCGCCAGACAAAAGGGGAGGAAGAAGAAGATCTTCGGAGGAAGGACCAGAAGTGCTGACAGGACACGCGCATCATCTCTGGTCTCAGCACAGAACAGGACTCGCTTTTAAGGAATTATTTGCACCTGTTCCTTCAGGAAGAGGACGTTTTTATTATTAAAGCTCATCTCAAGGTCTGTAAATTAGAATTTTCACCATGTTCCCTCGTTTCCAGCTGGCAAACGACAGAGCGCACATCTGCGTATTTCTGTGTCTCACTGCCATCGTGAACACAGTATTCACCGTCACCCATTACTCAGTTCCAGAAGAAATGGAGGAGGGATCTGTCGTTGCTAATTTAGCAACTGATTTAGGATTAGACGTCAAGACTCTGAATGCCAGGAAAATACGCGTAGACGTTGTAGCGAATAAAAAATACCTCGACATCAACAAGGACACTGGAGAGCTGTTTATTTTGGAAAGGATCGATAGAGAGTTTCTGTGCCCATGGAAAACAACATCATCATGCTTCCTTAAAATAGATGCAACAATTGAAAATCCGATCCGAATGTTTAATATTGAGGTAGAAGTCACGGACATTAATGACAACGCTCCTCATTTTCGCCGAGGAACGATGCATCTGGACATCTCTGAATCAACCGCTGTTGGAGAAAGGTTTTCACTGAACAACGCTGTGGACCCAGATGTCGGAGTTAACTCAGTGAAAAATTACCACCTGAGCTCCAGCGATCACTTCGCTATTGAAATTCAAACCGGACGAGATGGAACAAAGTTTGCCGATTTGATTCTGAAAAAAGCTTTAGACAGAGAGCAGCAGGCTGTTCATAATCTGATACTGACCGCTGTGGACGGTGGGATTCCCACGCGCACAGGTACAGCTAGCATCATTGTTCGTGTGCTTGATGTGAACGACAACGCCCCGAAATTTGACAAAGAAAAATATGTGATTGATGTCATGGAAAACTCGCCTATTGGCAGTTTAGTAATCAAACTTAACGCCACTGATTTAGACGAAGGATCCAATTCTGACATTGTTTATTCTTATAGTTTATACACGTCAGAGAAAACTCAAAATATGTTTAACCTGAATCCAGAAAACGGTGAAATCAGAGTGAAGGAGATGATAAATTATGAAGATTTGAAATTGTATGAAATTGAAGTTATTGCCGCTGATAAAGGACCTAACTCCTTATCAGGACAGTGTAAAGTCACAGTTCAGGTGACAGATATGAATGACAACCACCCAGAAATATCAGTCAAATCATTTCAAAGTCCCATTAAAGAAAATGAGCCAGTGGACACAGTGATAGCAGTAGTGAGTGTCAGTGATAAAGACTCAGGAGACAATGGAGTGGTGGACCTTCATATTCCTCATAACATGCCCTTCAGACTGAGGGAGTCCTCTGATAACTACTATGAGTTAGTGGTGTCAGAGCCGTTAGACCGCGAGAAGGTTCCAGAGTATGAGATCACGTTCACTGTGACAGACAGAGGTTCTCCTCCTTTATCGGACAATGACACTATGACGCTGGAGCTGCTGGATGTCAATGACAACGTTCCGCAGTTCCCCCAGTCATTTTACACCATACGCATGATGGAGAACAACGCACCCGGAGCCCTGATCAGTTCACTCACTGCGTTTGACCCTGACCTCCATGAAAACCAGTATCTGGTTTATTTCATCATAGAGAAGGAGATCGCCAACACCTCCATGTCCATGCTGTTCTCCATCAATCCAGAGAACGGGAACCTTTACGCACTGAAAACCTTTGACTACGAGATAGAGAAGGACTTTCTGTTCCACATCGAGGCCAGAGACTCTGGTTCTCCTCCTCTCAGCAGCAACGTGACCGTCCACATCATCATTGTGGACCAGAACGACAACGCTCCAGTCATTGTGTCTCCGTGGCGCGCGCACGGCTCAGTGGTGGAGGAAAAGATCCCCAGATCCACGGATAAAGGCTCTCTGGTTGCCAAGGTGATCGCCTTGGACACGGACTCGGTGCACAACTCTCGCATCACCTACCAGTTCCTGCAGGTGCCTGACGCCACCTTGTTCAGCCTGGACCAGTACAACGGAGAGATCCGGACCATGAGGATGTTCAGCTACAGGGATCAGCGCCACCACAGACTGGTGGTTGTTGCCAAGGACAACGGGGAGCCTGCTCTCTCCGCTACAGTCACCATCAAGCTGTCCACCGTGGAGACCGCCGTCAAGGCCTACTCTGACATGACAGAGGTGCCTCTGGAGTACGACATCTTCTCAGACCTCAACCTGTACTTGGTGATCGGTCTGGGCTCCGTGTCCTTCCTGCTGCTCATCACCATCCTGGTCACCATCGTGCTGAAGTGTCAGAAACCCAAAGCCAGCAAAGCGGCTCCTCCCTGCAGGAACAGCGTGGCCAGTGAGAGGAACTCCACCATCGCTGACTCCACGCTGGTCTCCAACGATGCCTACTGGTACAGTCTGTTCCTGGCAGAGACCAGGAAGGGGAAGCTGGTGGTCAGACAGCCTGTGCCAAAGGGCTCCAGGTACATCGTGTCCAGTATCCCCAGAGGTACCGGACTGACGGATACTAGTGACTCAGCAGCTTCTACCCTGCAGGTAGTATTAACAGCATTCTAAACTTCCAGCAAACATTCATGCATTTGCAATGGAAAACATGTGCAGCGTTGGAATGCCGTTTACAATAAACAATCCTGAAATATGTTTCTTGCATCATAATTTAAAAACTTGAAATATTCATATTGACTTAACGGGTGCATATTTTCACAATGCAATTCTTCGGAATCAGACATCATAATACTCTAAACTGTTCTTAGAACTGTTTAAAATTCAGTGAACACCACTTAAACTAAGTATGTACTTTATTACCAATCAATGTCAAACAAACATTTCTTGTTTTAAAGTGCTCAACTTACTGAAACATATAATTTATAAATGTTTGTTCAGCAACAGCTACATATTAATCAGTGTGTTCCGATTAGTAGTTTTTGTCAGTGTCATTATGATCTCACTGTTAAATATCATTTGTCTATTATGGTGAGTATACTGAAAAATGAAGAAGATTGTGGATTACTGTTTAAACCCTGTGTGGTACATGCTACAACGATAAACTCAACTCAAGCTCTTATCGTCATGCTCAAATATTCATTCTTGTGTTTGCAATAATCTGACCATTGAATATTTTTTTTTTCTCCCCACTCTAAAGTACCCTAAATGAGGAAAGTCCGCTCTGCAGTTGGAGGTATGCAGCAGTTTCACTCCCCCCAGGTGCCCTTTTATGAATGATGATCAATTGACTTTTCTGTATGTTTTGTTTTCAGTGGATGTTTTTTGTCATCATTTCCCTAAGAGGAGGATCTTTTTCATTACAAATTGTCATCTGACAGCACATGCTTAGTCACGACTATGTTTACCTGTAGATGCCTGCTGTTCATATTAGTCCAATCCTTAAATCCCTCTAATATTCATCTGTGCAATCAAACAACCAGTGTACATGAACTCACACCAGTACTGATGGTGTTGCAGAAGTTTGTCAAAACTTAAATATAGAACAGCATACTTGTTGACCTCAATCACTGGAATGCACTAATAATATACAGTACTAGTACCAATAAAGTACTAAGTCTGATAATCTAGATCAGTTTCACATACAATTGTACAGACAGTGTTATTCTCATCAGGCCATAATACAACAGTTTTTCTGTTCTATTTAGTCTTTTTGGTGAACAGATTAAAAGCCCACTGTAGCCAGTTGCTGGTCCAGACACTGGTCCTCTAGGCTCATACAGCTTTAATCAGGAAATAACAAAATCACAATCACATGCTGCTCTGCCTGAAAGCAATATGGTCCTACACAAACCTTGCCCTGAACTAACAATGTTCCCTTTGCTGTCTTCCCTTTTCATAATCTGGCTTTCCTACAAAACATATTGAATGTCTTTAATTTAATCCTTATGTTCTGAAGTAGCTGCATGTGAAGCTGAACCTGTGTTCATGTCCTTCTGACCTGTTATTAATACTAGCAGGATGTGCTCGTGCTGTTTCTTTGTGCTGTCACTGTATGATTGGGTTGACTAAAAGTGTTTTACTGTTACCAACTTCACAGAGGAACATCTCTGAATTCCTGTCTGCTGCAGTGTGAAGTGTGACCCAATTCCTTGTGCAGGAGAGGCGCAAAGTGAAACCAGTCACCCAGTTTCCTAGCAACCACCCTCCCTCACATTTCCTGGAGCATGGTTTTCATTGATAGATTTGCTGCCTCGCCAAAACACGTTCGAGGACCTGTTCAGTCCCTCCACCCACTTTGTCTTCTGCCTGAAGCCCCTGTCTGAGTGGCAGACGCTGGCTGCATGATATACTGTGTGTCACATGGGACTGCCACAGGGCTGCTCGTCCTCCGGTGCTTGTGTTCCAGATTTGTCTAATTCTCTTGTCTCATTGGCAGGCGTCCACCACCAGCAGTAGCAGTTCCACGTAACTCCATACACCCCCCCCCCCCCCCCCCCAGCTGCAAACAAGACTGACGTTGACAGGAGAGCTCCACAGAGGAAAGGCGAACCCCCTGCTGATGACCCCCCATGTCTACCTTGTCCAGCGTGGCCCCTGTTCATAACAATGTGTGGTTTCCATGCTCTAACACTGAAATACCTAGTGACTAAAGATGGACCCCTGCCCCTCTATAAGCACAGAAAATGCCAATCAACAATGCCTGTATGTCCATTTAGTATGCACGATATGATTGCATGGCTTCGTCTACGCTCCTTCACAAAATGTACAAAAGGAAAAAAAAGGAGAACATTTGAATCACAGTGGAAGAAGCTGCAAAAAGGACCAATAAATGGACGCAGGAATGTGGAAATGCCTTCAAGAGACTGTAATTGGACTCTGTTTAAAAACGACAACCACACCTGTTGAAGATTACATTTTTACCCTCTGTGCTTTTATTATTTTATGTACAAAGTAGCAAACATGTGGAACAGCACAACTAACTACTGTCAGAAAAGCAACAAAGTGTGTGATTTCAAAGTGTGCAGTGAATGGGAGTCAGTATTTTATAGATGTGGTAGCTTTTAGTACTCGTTTGCATTGTGTGCTTATGTGTGGCCCTGGCTTTAAAATATGAGTAACATGAACAGTGCTAATGCTAATGCATTTACGTAACTGAGCTAAGATGAAGCCTTCAGCCATCATGTACCTGCCTTTCAGTTGTCTTTGCATGGAATAACCAGTGCTTGGATAGCTTTATATTATGAAGCAATCCACTTTATATCCTTCTAGCCTCATCTTATGGTACAGTACGAGGTACAACAATATACTGGACGTTCACGTGAGGTCAGAAACGTTCACCTCGTGTGTGTGTAGGTGAGCAGCGGTGTGCCATACTTACTCATTCACAAAGTTTACTTACAGTACTTATTTACTTATTTTAGTTCGCTTGAATGTTGAGGAATATGTGTGTGGAGAATTGAACTGAACAAAGTGAGTAGATTCATTATTGGCACCTTTTTCAATTACTGTACATACACCACAAACATCACCATCAAGTACTTTAACTTTTATTTTATTTCCAAATCCAAACAATGTCGGCTGAGATTGATGGAGCTGAAAAGTAAGTGTTTATATCAAAATGACATGTACATGTGTCTCACTAACCATATGTTTATATGCAACACCTACAGTAAATGCATACAGGTTTGACTGACACATCAGTATGAACTATGTCTGGTTCCATATGTATATGCCTTTCTGTTTCAGTCCCAATGCGGAACTTTGTATTATGAACACAACCTGTGGGATTCTGTGCCATTGCATTCATTGGTGAACGGTGAAATTACGGACCGTCATGTAGTCAAACTATTAAGCACAGGTCTCTTTGCATTACTGGTAAAGGTTGTTTAAGCCATTACAGGCAAGCATATACAGCAAGTGCTTTTGTACAGTGATACATTTATGGTGCAATATGTTGTTATGTGTACTGTGAGCTGCTGATCTGTGTGATCTATTAAATGCAAAAAACAAACATCCTTATAAATGTATCAATCATTTAATCCTTAGTTAGCTGTATTATGTTGCGTTGCTGTGTCGACGTCTTTTTATACTGTAGTAAATTTACAGCTGCCAGATTGAAATGAACAAATTCAAACCACCACTGCGTTAACTTTTAAACAGAAACATCTTAAATTTATTACAACACATAAAAATATAATATAATATTATATTATATAATAATATATAATAAACATAATATTATCAGCAAGGAAGAAAGGACAGAGCAGCGGTGAGAGGTCGCCTGTTCTCCTGCAGGAGCATCAGCCTGAGAACCCCAACGTCCCAGACAGCAAGTGGTCCATCAGTCCGTGGGGCTCTGCCCCTGTAAGGCTGAGGCATCAGCTTATAGACCCTGAAACTACGTCAGAGAGACACCTGGTTTCATTCTAACGTCTGGCCTGATACCACTGGCCAACAATAAGTGTTTACTCAAAAGTAAATTTCTGTTTCCTGGAGTCTATCCCAGACATTCCTTAGACATCGACTCTGCCAAAATACAAGGGTTATAGAACAGTCAACCTGTTAACATGATTCAGCAGACACAGCATACCACTACTACTAATAATAATAATATATGATATGGTACGTAAATATACTACAATACACATTTTTTTTGTTTGACTCGTTCTATCTTTCTCTGACTCTGGCTCTATCTGGCTCGCATATGACCTCACCCTTAAAAATGACCTCATCTCCCTGGGGAAATTAAGTCACACAGGGAGTGTGAGTAAAACGCATACAATGTTGATTTAGACCCAGAATTGTTGAAATCAGGAGGTCTGTGTTTTTGTTAAAAAGAATAAAATAATATATATAGGTCTTGTGTGTTATGGTATTGTAAAACACTCCTGTAATTCACTTTAGCCACCCGGAGAGGTCACTCACTGCATAAAGACTGCTGCTGATCCCCAGGCAGACACACACATGCACCAGTGTGCACACAAAACACTGGTGCATCCAGCAGCTGTCCCTAGTGGGTCAGTACAGCATATCAGCGGTGTATCTCATTAAATATCTGTTTTGTACAATAATGAAAGCATTGATTTGTATTGCATAGGCTGGATATTACTAGTGTTTACTCCTGATAATTGATTGCAAATTAATGACTGTAAAAAAGGCTAAAAGCAGCGGTAAGACCTCACATATATTAAATATGTATGTGTCAGGATGTCCGGATTTCAATTTCTACAGCATCACCGGCTTCTCCCTGCCTCCTCCTCGGCATCTCTCCTTTTAGAGCGCATGCGGGCGTTCAGCACCACGGACAGTGAACTGCCTAATGGAGCTGCGTTGCTATGGTGACGTGCTGAATGTAATTTAATATTCTGCACCCCCCACTTCCACCCCCTACCTCACAGTGCAGCATGCGCACGCTGCAGATATCTGAACAGCATATGTTTAAGACCTTTAATAACAGGAATGACGTGCTTGAGACAGTCTGGTATCATTGCTGCACTGTGTATGAAACAATGGAGGCAGGAACAAGAGGGGAGGGATGCAGAATGCTGCAGCGCACATGAGTGCGCATGGTCTAAATGCAGAAGCAGCACGTAGCTACAGTAGCAGGTGGGAGGGTCTTTTATTATGTAGGTCACTTTGTTTCATGGCTTGTGTTAGAACGTTTGCCTTTTCTCGTCTTGCCATAAATTATTTGACATCCTCCAAACAATTTGCTGCAGTGTGATGAGACTGCTGCAAGGTGAACAATACACAGCACGGACAGTGGAGAGATGGCAAACGAGTGAGTCATCGTAGCTGCACTTCTAGGAATAATCCATGAGATGTCACTGCTCACCTCTGCAATGGGACAAACAGAATGGGAGTGTGCAGATATAGACACTAAGTATCACCAACGTCACCTGCTTAAACATACACACTTTGGTAACTGCACAGCCCATCAGCTCAAATGCCAAACAATGAAATAACTATTAAGAAATAGCATCTAAAAAGATAAATGGACATTTATTTGTTTTTTTAAATTTATATTTCTTCTTTTGGGAAAGTATATTATAAGTGGTATATATTGTATATGTTGTGTGATAAAATTTAGCTAAACTATATATCCTTATGACCTCATTTGAAAAATACTGATTCTGAGTCAGTCCTGTACTGCTGAATATTGCTCCAAGTTCAGACCATTAGAGTAGATTGTTATTAAAGCAGTAAAATCTCAATTGTTCTCAGAAAGTGAAAACTGTTATTTACATTTTAATACGTCCATTTATTCATTTATTCAGCAGAGATAAAAGAGTTTGTTCATGATTGTAAATCTTATTAATGCAGATTTTGTTGGTGTAACGCAGACGGTGTTTGGTGAGCAGACACAGAAACGTTGTATCCTTATCTCAGCATAATAACAGTAGGCGGTGCTGTAACGCCATTTATCGCCACCGTGGCTGCGTGTTAGGCGGTGTTTTTTGCAAGTGCACATGACAACGCCAAGAGACGAGTTAAAGGGACGCAATGAACAACATCCATCGTCCTGCTACGACGATAGTACGAGTGGATCTTTGCGTTTTATCCAAAAACGCAAACTGACGTGTCCAGAAATATAATTTAAAGGGATTAGGATCGTTTAATCAAGAGGAGTTTGCCAAACAATGGCGATAACGAACAAAGCAGTACAACGTCTGGGTGCGTGGATTGCTTTTTGTCTAACGCTGCTGGTTGTGCCACCTTTGAAAGGAGCCTTGGCTCAGATACGGTATTCCATTCAGGAGGAACTGAAAACGGGCACAGCAATTGGAAACGTAGCCAAAGACCTCGGCTTAGACCATGGAAGACTAACGGAGAGGAACCTTCGTGTTGTATCGGCAACAAAGCAGGACCTGTTTGACGTAAACCCAAAGGATGGCGTTCTGTTAGTAAACCAGCGAGTGGACAGAGAGGAGCTGTGCGCAAAAACGGTTCCGTGCGTCACGAATCTCAAAGCAGTGGTGGAAAATCCTCTCGAGATGCACCAGATAACGGTGGAGATTGTGGATGTGAACGACAATTTCCCGAAATTCCCAGAGGAAAACTACACACTAGAGGTTTTGGAGTCGGCGATAATTGGATCTAGATTTCAAGTGGAAGGAGCACACGACTTGGATGTGGGAGTAAATTCTCTTCAGTCCTATAAACTACAACACAATCAGTATTTTCGCCTGGAAACCGAGGAATTTGGGGACGATGGAAAAGTGCCGTTTCTGATATTACAGCGACCTTTGGACCGAGAACAAACAGCTCAACACTGGCTACAATTAACAGCTACAGATGGCGGCAAACCATCAAAATCTGGTACAGTGAATATCACTGTTATTGTCTCTGATGTGAATGATAACTCACCGGTGTGTGATAAACAAAAATATTCCATAACAATAAAGGAAAATGCACCTATGGGGACATTTCTGCTGACGGTAACTGCGTCTGACTCAGATGAAGGGATGAACGGTGAGGTTGAGTATTTTCTAAGAAGTAAATTTAGAGGACTCTCCTTTGAGCCGTTTGATTTGGACAGTATCACCGGCAAACTGACTGTGAAAGGAAGCCTGGACTATGAAGAAAAGCAAGTGTACGAATTAAAAATACAGGCAGCGGATAAAGGGGCGGTTTCTCTGTCCACACATTGTAACGTTGTTGTAAAAGTGGAGGACGTGAACGACAACCGACCGGAAATAGAAATCACTTCCCTGTCAAGTCGAATTCGTGAAGATGCTCCTCCCGGCACGGTGGTGGCTCTGATGGCCGTAACGGACCTTGACTCGGGTGTGAACGGTCAGGTGGTCTGCAACGTGCCCGGAGATTTGCCTTTTGACCTAAAGCCTTCCCCCGACGGACAGTCATACTCGTTAGTCACAAAGGACTATTTAGATAAGGAAAAAATGCATATGTATAATATAACCATAACAGCGAGGGATCTGGGAAGCCCCGCCCTGTCCTCTACTAAGGTGATCCAGGTAGACGTGCTAGATGTTAATGATAACAGCCCACTGTTCAATGAAAGCCCCTACACCTTTTATGTGCCCGAAAACAACAAGGCTGGAATGTCAATATTTTCAGTAACTGCCACAGATGCTGATGGAGGCGAGAATGCAGTGGTCACGTACTCTCTAGAACGAAGAGGAGCAGGACTGAGTCTAACTTCGTTTCTAAATATAAACGAAGCCGATGGCACCATTTCAGCGCTGAAAAGTTTTGACTTTGAGACTCTGAAGACGTTCCAGTTCCAAGTCGTGGCCTCAGACTCTGGGACTCCGTCACTGAGCAGCAACGTCACAGTGAACGTGTTCATCCTGGATCAGAACGACAACGCTCCAGTCATCCTGTATCCAGTCAGCTCCAACGGTTCTGCTGAAGGTGTGGAGGAGATTCCCCGCAATGTGAACGCAGGACACTTGGTGACTAAAGTCAGAGCCTATGACGCTGATATAGGATATAACGGCTGGTTACTGTTCTCACTGCAGCAGGTCACTGACCACAGTCTCTTTGGCTTGGACCGCTACACAGGACAGATCAGAACACTGCGCTCATTCACAGAGACAGACGAGGCTGAGCATAAACTGCTCATACTGGTCAAAGACAATGGCAACGTCTCACTCTCAGCAACAGCTACTGTGCTGGTGAAACTGGTGGAGCCCAAAGAGGCTTTTGCAGCTTCTGATGTCAAAAGTTCAGCAAAACACGACGAGGAGAATAATGTGACTTTCTACCTGATGATAACTTTGGGCTCAGTTTCAGCACTTTTCCTCATCAGCATCATTGTGCTGATTGCAATGCAGTGCTCCAAGTCCACAGACTATACTTCTAAATATCTGCAGGAGCCTAATTATGACGGGACACTGTGTCACAGCATCCAGTACAGATCTGGAGACAAGCGCTACATGTTAGTTGGACCCAGGATGAGTGTAGGATCTACTATAGTCCCAGGAAGCCACGCAAACACGCTGGTGCTTCCTGACAGGAGGAAAACCTCTGAGGTAGGACATTCTATCTAATTATTAATTATATTAGTTTTAAAATTCTTCCTTTCACTTTTTCCTGTAATAATGGATTACGCTGTCTATGGTGCTGGAAATGTGCCGTCGTCTATTTAGAACTTATTGTATGTATGTATATGTTTATTTTTCACATACCGACTTGTGGTTCTGAATGGTTTTTGGACTCTGTACGATGACTGCTTTTATTGAACATTCCCTCCCACAATTTAGCGTTTTATTAATGGCTAATAGGTAACACTTAGGCTCGTACAAGAGACCTGAAACTTAATTATTTCTGTGACCTTATTATGTAAGGTCACAGTCGCTCGGTGGGCGAAAAAATGTATATTTTATATTTTCTTCCAAACCAGTCCTAATTTTTGCTTCACAATAAAAAGAACGACGACATAGGCGGAGAGTCAAACACTGGTGGGTTGTCGGAATTGAGTTTTTTTCTAGGTTGAGGAGCTTGTTTTTGCTATAGTAAACATCCAGTAGTTCCTACAGGTTGCTTACTCTTTGATATTATTATGAAGTTTTAGAAACTGCAGATTGTTTTTATCCCGACGGTAAAAATATAAATGAAATAGAAAACATACCTATTATTTTTCACAGTTGTTTTAGTTTTTCATGACGGTATTTTGTGCCGAGTCCACATGGCGTCAGTGTCTCGCCACCAACCACTGGTAAATGGTTTCGCTGGTCCAGCCCCTTCCTGTTCAGACTGTCAGAAAAGACCCGCTTTAAAAGAGATGAGGGTTTGTCGCTGTAGCGTTTGTACATTCGTCGAGTAAATACAGACTTTAAACGAAATATTTTGCGGCTGATGATTTTTTTCAGCTAACGTTAATGAGTGCATTTAACGCAAGCACTAGACAGGTTTAACTGGATACAATGGATTTACAAGGACAAAGACGAGGACCACAGCACCGGTGGGTTGCGTTCTGCTGTTTTATGATGCTCAGCTGCAGGCAGTCGGTGTCGGCTCAGTTAAAATATTCAGTTCCAGAGGAGGTAAAAGTTGGATCTGTTGTTGGAAATATCGCCAAGGATCTAGGACTGGACATTAGCTCATTGGAGGAGCGACGGTTTCGTATTGTCTCTGGATCTGAAGACGCTCAGTTTGCAGTTCACCAGAACAATGGCGTCCTGGTTGTGCATAAAAACATCGACCGAGAGGAGCTCTGTGGCAGCGTGGTGCCGTGTTTAATAAACCTGAAAATAGTAGCCGAGAATCCCATGGAGATACATTACGTCGGTGTGGAAGTCTTGGATGTAAATGACAATTTGCCGACATTTCAGGAAGAAGAAAATGTGTTAGAAATACCCGAGTCCACTCTCATAGGTCGACGCTTCCAGTTACCAACTGCACATGATCCAGACGTTTTGACCAATACTGTGCGTGTGTATAAACTAAATCAAAACGAATACTTCAATATACAAATCAGAGAGAGGGGCGAGGACAAAATACCATTCTTAGTATTGCAGAAGTCTCTGGATCGAGAAAAGCACAATGAGCACAAACTGATTCTGACAGCAGCTGATGGTGGAAATCCACCGAGGTCCGGGACCTTAAACATCACAGTCATAGTCCTCGATTCAAACGATAACCACCCAGTATTTAGTCAAGAGGTCTATTCGGTAACAATATCTGAGAATGCGGGAGCAGATACAAGTGTAGTTCGAGTTAAAGCAACAGATGTGGATGAAGGTGCTAATGGAGATGTTGAATATTTCTTCGGTGGTCAACTTGACCGTAAAATCTACGACATGTTTACCCTGGATAAAGATAGTGGAGACATTAGGGTGAAAGGTGAGCTTGATTTCGAGAAGGCTGACGTTTATAAACTAGATGTTCACGCCACTGACAAAGGACAACCTCCGATGAGCACCGACTGCAGGGTGATCATCAAAATACTCGACGAAAATGACAACAAGCCTGAAATTGAGGTGACGTCGCTGTCAAAGACGGTATCAGAAAGCTCAAAACCTGGAACAGTGGTTTCCCTTATTAGCATCACAGACAAAGACGCAGGTTTGAATGGGAGGGTGATATGCAGTATTTCTGATAACGTGCCGTTCGAATTAAAACCTTCATTTCAGGATAATATGTACTCGTTAGTTTTAAAACAACATGTGGATCGAGAATCCGTTTCGCAATATGACGTCACAATAACAGCTACAGACTGTGGTCAGCCTCCGCTATCTGTGTACAAAACACTCAGCATAGATGTTTCAGACGTCAATGATAATAAGCCAGAATTTCTGCATAGTCCATATGAAGTTTATTTAGTAGAAAACAATGTGCCAGGAAACGTAATATTCTCCGTTAGCGCTTCAGATAAAGACTTGAATGAAAATGCAGCTTTAACTTATCATATAATTAGAGATGAAAGCAGTCAAGGTAAAAGTGCATCATTTTTAAATATTAATTCAGAAAACGGACAAATAACGGCGCTAAAAAGTTTTGACTTTGAGACTTTGAAGACGTTCCAGTTCCAAGTCGTGGCCTCAGACTCTGGAACTCCGTCTCTGAGCAGCAACGTCACAGTGAACGTGTTCATCCTGGATCAGAACGACAACGCTCCAGTCATCCTGTATCCAGTCAGCTCCAACGGTTCTGCTGAAGGTGTGGAGGAGATTCCCCGCAATGTGAACGCAGGACACTTGGTGACTAAAGTCAGAGCCTATGACGCTGATATAGGATATAACGGCTGGTTACTGTTCTCACTGCAGCAGGTCACTGACCACAGTCTCTTTGGCTTGGACCGCTACACAGGACAGATCAGAACACTGCGCTCATTCACAGAGACAGACGAGGCTGAGCATAAACTGCTCATACTGGTCAAAGACAATGGCAACGTCTCACTCTCAGCAACAGCTACTGTGCTGGTGAAACTGGTGGAGCCCAAAGAGGCGTTTGCAGCTTCTGATGTCAAAAGTTCAGCAAAACACGATGAGGAGAATAATGTGACTTTCTACCTGATGATAACTTTGGGCTCAGTTTCAGCACTTTTCCTCATCAGCATCATTGTGCTGATTGCAATGCAGTGCTCAAAGTCCACAGACTATACTTCTAAATACCTGCAGGAGCCTAATTATGACGGGACACTGTGTCACAGCATCCAGTACAGATCTGGAGACAAGCGCTACATGTTAGTTGGACCCAGGATGAGTGTAGGATCTACTATAGTCCCAGGAAGCCACGCAAACACGCTGGTGCTTCCTGACAGGAGGAAAACATCTGAGGTAGGACATTGTTATTATTAATTATTTTAGTTTTATTACAAACAAATGACATTTCCTTTTACGCTATGGCGTAATAATCGATTGCGCTGTCTATGGTGCTAGACATGTGCCTTTGCGTCTATTGATCTAACAATAAAGAGGTACAGCGAACAACAGTTCTTTCTATATGAACTACAAGTAATTTCCCCTTTTAGTGAATTAATTAAACTAAATAGTGCCTCTGTAAAAAGATTTACATAATCTGTGTTCTGTTCTATCCTGCTCTCATTACTAACGGAATTCTTGATGTCGCCTATAATTTACCAGTGAACATAAACAGTATGTAACTTTCGAACTTTTTGTCGTTTGACAATTTATTTTTTTTATCCACATATCTATGTCTGGTTGTGATTGGTTTGTTGAGGAATATTGCGAAATTGTAGTGGAGTCTGTACGATGTAAGACTGGTTTTGTTGAACATTCTCTCTTGCACTTAAGTGTTTTATTACTGGTTAATAGGAAACACGTAGATACATACAAGAGACTTGAAATATACCTAGTGAAGGAGAACAGGTGATTTTGTATAATAGTGTAGCACAAAAGCCACATGGGGTCAGTGCGGCCCAGATGATATTTGTTGGGATCAGACTGTTCAGGCCCTGCCCATCTCTGCGTTCTCTTTCGTGGAGGGTTTGTGCTGTCAGAGCACACATCGTAGCTTTGCGCTCAATTCACAACATCGGTTAATATTTTTACCAAAATACGTCCGATCTAATTATTTAAACTGCAATCGGTCGGCGAAAAATGGATACCTGTAGTTTCTTCAAAACCAGTCCTGTTTTTTGCTTTACAATGAAAGAACGAAGACAAAGGCGCCGTGAGAACCACTGGTGGGTTGTCGGGATTTTGTTTCTCTGTGTTGAGGAGCTTGTTTCTGCTCAGCTGAGATACTCAGTTCCAGAGGAGGTCCAGGTCGGATCCCCCGTTGGAAACGCTGCCAAGGACTTGGGGCTCGACATGAGCACTCTGGCAGACAGACGGTTTCGTATTGTATCGGGACCAAACCACGCTCTTTTCCAGTTAAATCAGAACAATGGAGTATTGTATGTTGGAAAAATCATGGACCGCGAGGAGTTCTGTGAAGGAAGCAAGGTTTGTTTGATAAACTTGAAAATTGTAGTTGAAAACCCACTGGAAATACATTACGTTGGCGTCGAAATATCCGACGTCAACGACCATTCCCCGACATTTCCAGAGAGCGAGCAGCGTCTGGAAATAGCAGAGAACACACCTCCGGGTACTCGTTTCCAAATCCATGCAGCCAGAGACCCTGATATCGGCACACAATCAGTTCGTTTATATAGATTGAGCCCGAATGAGTATTTCGATATTGAAGTCAGAGACAGTGAGGAAGACAAGATCCCGTTTTTGCTGCTGAAAAAGCCTTTAGACAGGGAGCAAAGGGTGGAACATCATTTAGTATTAACGGCTCTGGACGGAGGCAGTCCGGCGAGATCAGGGCTCCTTAACTTAACTATTGCTGTGCTGGACGTAAATGATAACCGACCTGTGTTCAGCAAAGACGTATATACGGTATCATTAGATGAAAACGCACCGATTGGAACGGTTGTTTTAGAGCTAAACGCTACAGATTTAGATGAGGGGCCAAACGGTGATATTGAATACAGTTTTGGGAAAACGCAAAAGAAGAAAGTTCATGACACATTTGAAATAAACAGTGTGACGGGTGAAATTCGAGTTAAAGGAAAAGTGGACTTTGAAGACACGGAGGTTTATAGACTTGATTTACAAGCTTCAGACAAAGGACAGCCTCCGTTGACAGCAGAAAGTAGAGTTGTAATAAAAATACGAGACGTTAATGACAATACGCCAGATATTGACGTAACATCTTTGTCCAACGTGGTCCCAGAGGACTCAAAGCAGGGAACAGTCATTTCTCTCATTAGCGTTACTGACAGAGACTCGGGTGTTAATGGGAAAGTTATTTGCAAAATCATGAATAATGTTCCGTTTGACTTGACGCCATCCATCGAAGAAAACATGTATTCACTCGTCACAAAGGGGCGTTTAGACCGAGAGGCTGTGTCTCGTTATGAAATCACAATAACAGCTACCGACTGTGGTGAACCTCCTCTTTCAACTGTGAAAACGCTGAGCGTCCAGGTTTCAGATGTAAATGACAACACACCGAGATTTATTCAAAACCCAACTGAACTGTATCTGGTGGAAAACAATACTCCAGGAGCATCAATATTTTCTGTGAGTGCTGCGGATAATGATTTGAACGAAAATGCAGCACTAACGTATCACATTGTAAGAGGGGATGGAAAACAGGGTGACATGTCGTCTTTCCTGAACGTCAATTCAGAAAACGGACAAATAACGGCGCTGAAAAGTTTTGACTTTGAGACTCTGAAGACGTTCCAGTTCCAAGTCGTGGCCTCAGACTCTGGAACTCCGTCACTGAGCAGCAACGTCACAGTGAACGTGTTCATCCTGGATCAGAACGACAACGCTCCAGTCATCCTGTATCCAGTCAGCTCCAACGGTTCTGCTGAAGGTGTGGAGGAGATTCCCCGCAATGTGAACGCAGGACACTTGGTGACTAAAGTCAGAGCCTATGACGCTGATATAGGATATAACGGCTGGTTACTGTTCTCACTGCAGCAGGTCACTGACCACAGTCTCTTTGGCTTGGACCGCTACACAGGACAGATCAGAACACTGCGCTCATTCACAGAGACAGACGAGGCTGAGCATAAACTGCTCATACTGGTCAAAGACAATGGCAACGTCTCACTCTCAGCAACAGCTACTGTGCTGGTGAAACTGGTGGAGCCCAAAGAGGCTTTTGCAGCTTCTGATGTCAAAAGTTCAGCAAAACACGACGAGGAGAATAATGTGACTTTCTACCTGATGATAACTTTGGGCTCAGTTTCAGCACTGTTCCTCATCAGCATCATTGTGCTGATTGCAATGCAGTGCTCAAAGTCCACAGACTATACTTCTAAATATCTGCAGGAGCCTAATTATGACGGGACACTGTGTCACAGCATCCAGTACAGATCTGGAGACAAGCGCTACATGTTAGTTGGACCCAGGATGAGTGTAGGATCTACTATAGTCCCAGGAAGCCACGCAAACACGCTGGTGCTTCCTGACAGGAGGAAAACGTCTGAGGTAGGACTATTATTTATTTATTTGTTTGTTTGCTTGTTTATTTGTTTATTTGCCTATTTGCTCATTTGTTTATTTATTTAATTGTTTGTTTATTTATTAGTTTAATGTGATTTTCAACACAGACATTCCTAACAGATATGGTCAGGTTTGAAATATTTGTTTCTCAATACCTAACTTAAATTTGATTGAGTATCTTGGACAATACTGTAAAAATGGGTCCAAATATTTGCTGTGTGGTCTGGTGATGTTAATCACGATGTGTTGATATTTCTGTTGGTGTTTGGTTTTAATGCTTAAATTAGATTATTAACTCAGTTACGGATGTTTACAGTAGCAGCTCATCCCTAAAACTGGTTATAAAGTGAAGTGCACTGGACCTGTACGGGCTAAAAATGCCAAAACCAATAAATATCTTTAGCTACTACAAACTGCTTATACTGTTTTGACACCATGATGGCGTTATCCCGACGGTAAAATTATAAATTAAATAGAAGGCATACCTATCATTTTTTACAGTAGTTTAATTTGTCATGACGGTGTTTTGTGCCGAGTCCACATGGCGTCAGTGTCTCGCCACCAACCACCGGTGAATGGTTTCGCTGGTTCAGCCCCTTCCTCTTCAGACTGTTAGAAAAGACCCGCTTTACCAGAGATGAGGGTTCGTGGCTGTAGCGTCTGTACATTCGTTGAGTAAATAGAGACTTTGAAAGAAATATTTTGCGACTAAGGATTTTTTTTTCTACGAACGTTAAGGGGGGGATTTAACGCAATTGCTAGACAGGTTTAACTGGATACAATGGATTTACAAGGACAAAGACGAGGACCACAGCGCCGGTGGGTTGCGTTTTACTGTTTTATGATGCTCAGCTGCAGGCAGTCGGTGTCGGCTCAGTTAAAATATTCAGTTCCAGAGGAGGTAAAAGTTGGATCTGTTGTTGGAAATATCGCCAAGGATCTAGGACTGGACATTAGCTCATTGGAGGAGAGACGGTTTCGTATTGTCTCTGGATCTGAAGACGCTCAGTTTGCAGTTCACCAGAACAATGGCGTCCTGGTTGTGCATAAAAACATCGACCGAGAGGAGCTCTGTGGCAGCGTGGTGCCGTGTTTAATAAACCTGAAAATAGTAGCCGAGAATCCCATGGAGATACATTACGTCGGTGTGGAAGTCTTAGATGTAAATGACAATTTGCCGAGTTTTAAAGACGAAGAAAATGTTTTAGAAATACCCGAGTCCACACTCATAGGTCGACGCTTCCAGTTACCAACTGCGCGTGATTCAGACGTAGTGGCCAATACTGTGCGTGTGTATAAACTAAATCAAAACGAATACTTCAATATACAAATCAGAGAGAGGGGCGAGGACAAAATACCATTCTTAGTATTGCAGAAGTCTCTGGATCGAGAAAAACACAATGAGCACAAACTGATTCTGACAGCAGCTGATGGTGGAAATCCACCGAGGTCCGGGACCTTAAACATCACAGTCATAGTCCTTGATTCAAACGATAACCACCCAGTATTTAGTCAAGAGGTCTATTCGGTAACAATATCTGAGAATGCGGGAGCAGATACAAGTGTCGTTCGAGTTAAAGCAACAGATGTGGATGAAGGTGCTAATGGAGATGTTGAATATTTCTTTGGAGATCAACTTGAAAGTACAATCTACGACATGTTTACCCTGGATAAAGATAGTGGAGACATTAGGGTGAAAGGTGAGCTTGATTTCGAGAAGGCTGACGTTTATAAACTAGATGTTCACGCCACTGACAAAGGACAACCTCCGATGAGCACCGACTGCAGAGTGATCATCAAAATACTCGACGAAAATGACAACAAGCCTGAAATTGAGGTGACGTCGCTGTCAAAGACGGTATCAGAAAGCTCAAAACCTGGAACAGTGGTTTCCCTTATTAGCATCACAGACAAAGACGCAGGTTTGAATGGGAGGGTGATATGCAGTATTTCTGAAAACGTGCCCTTCGAATTAAAACCTTCATTTCAGGATAATATGTACTCGTTAGTTTTGAAACAACATCTGGATCGAGAGTCTGTTTCGCAATATGACGTCACAATAACAGCTACAGACTGTGGTCAGCCTCCGCTATCTGTGTACAAAACACTCAGCATAGATGTTTCAGACGTCAATGATAATAAGCCAGAATTTCTGCATAGTCCATATGAAGTTTATTTAGTAGAAAACAATGTGCCAGGAAACGTAATATTCTCCGTTAGCGCTTCAGATAAAGACTTGAATGAAAATGCAGCTTTGACTTATCATATAATTAGAGATGAAAGCAGTCAAGGTAAAAGTGCATTATTTTTAAATATTAATTCAGAAAACGGACAAATAACAGCGCTAAAAAGTTTTGACTTTGAGACTCTGAAGACGTTCCAGTTCCAAGTCGTGGCCTCAGACTCTGGAACTCCGTCACTGAGCAGCAACGTCACAGTGAACGTGTTCATCCTGGATCAGAACGACAACGCTCCAGTCATCCTGTATCCAGTCAGCTCCAACGGTTCTGCTGAAGGTGTGGAGGAGATTCCCCGCAATGTGAACGCAGGACACTTGGTGACTAAAGTCAGAGCCTATGACGCTGATATAGGATATAACGGCTGGTTACTGTTCTCACTGCAGCAGGTCACTGACCACAGTCTCTTTGGCTTGGACCGCTACACAGGACAGATCAGAACACTGCGCTCATTCACAGAGACAGACGAGGCTGAGCATAAACTGCTCATACTGGTCAAAGACAATGGCAACGTCTCACTCTCAGCAACAGCTACTGTGCTGGTGAAACTGGTGGAGCCCAAAGAGGCTTTTGCAGCTTCCGATGTCAAAAGTTCAGCAAAACTCGACGAGGAGAATAATGTGACTTTCTACCTGATGATAACTTTGGGCTCAGTTTCAGCACTTTTCCTCATCAGCATCATTGTGCTGATTGCAATGCAGTGCTCAAAGTCCACAGACTATACTTCTAAATATCTGCAGGAGCCTAATTATGACGGGACACTGTGTCACAGCATCCAGTACAGATCTGGAGACAAGCGCTACATGTTAGTTGGACCCAGGATGAGTGTAGGATCTACTATAGTCCCAGGAAGCCACGCAAACACGCTGGTGCTTCCTGACAGGAGGAAAACATCTGAAGAGGTAAACGAATTTTGATTACATTTGTTTTTTCTGCTAAAATTATTTGTTTTAGGGAAGTAAAAGTTATATTAATAATAAAATAATAATATAACGCAGCAACAAATACATTTTCATTTCGCTATTGCCTTTCAATCCATTTTACATTTTATTTTAATATGGAACTGATTGTTTTGACCAAGTAATCATTTCGCTATGGAAAGTAACGAATTTTTATTTGCCTGAAACACACTCTGTTACATTCTATGTTGCCTAACTGACCTGTGGATGTCGCTGTGATATTGGGAAACGACAAAACGGGTTGTCCCTCCCCTGAAGGAGCCTTTGTTTGCTGCCCAATGCAGAGCGATGATATGAACATACTATAGCGAACGATTCATGTGTGCACTGTGTAACTGTGCCCGTTTAACGAGCTGGATTTGGATTACTTTTTTGCATGATCTGTGTTGCTTCCATTGCCCAGTGTAACGATGGGAAGCGACAGACAACACGGGAGGATGGAATCGTATTTGCTTGTGTTTCATATGGCGCTACTGGTTCTTCTCGGAAAACAGGCTTTTGCTCAAATAAGATACTCTATTCCAGAGGAAGTAAAAGGAGGCACTATTGTCGGAAATGTAGCAAAGGATCTTGGCTTTGACGTCACTTTATTAATTTACCGGCGGATCCGGGTTGTGGCTGGATCTAAAGAGACATTTTTTGAGGTAAACCAGGACAACGGTGCTCTGTATGTCCACAGGAAAATCGACAGAGAGGAGCTGTGTCACGGTAGTGGTGCATGCCTAATAGAATTGAAAATCCTAGTCGAAAACCCTTTGGAAATGCACCATGTAGTTGTAGAAATCACTGATGTCAACGATCATTCGCCTAGTTTCGTTGAAAAAGAGCAGGCTTTTGAAATATTCGAACAGACCTTGCCTGGAAGGCGCTTGCAGCTGCACACCGCCCGTGACCCGGATGCTGGAGTTAATTCTGTTCGTACGTACACTTTGACTTTAAATGGACATTTCGAAATAGATGTTCGTGAAAGCGATGAGGAGAAAATACCGTTTTTAGTGCTGAAAAAACCCTTGGACAGGGAACAAACCAGCAAATATGAATTAATTGTTACAGCTCTTGACGGAGGTAAACCTCAAAGATCAGGGACATTAAATGTTACCGTTATTGTTCTCGATAGTAATGATAATCGTCCAGTGTTTAGTCAGGACGTCTACCAGATTGCTGTGAAAGAGAACGTTGTACTTGGGACGTTAATATTTAAAATGAACGCGACTGATCCTGACGAAAGCTCTAATGGGGTCATTGAATACAGTCTTGGAAAAACCCTTAAGAAAAATGTTTACGACATTTTTGAACTGGACAAACGTACCGGCGAAATAAGAGTAAAAGGAAAAGTTGACTTTGAGGAGAACGACATTTACAAACTAGACGTTGAGGCAACCGATAAAGGAACACCCCCACTTACAGGTGAGTGTAGAGTCATCATAAAAGTAATAGACGTCAATGACAACCCACCGGAAATTGAAGTAACGTCACTGTCAAATACGGTGCCAGAAGACTCGAAGCCTGGAACCGTAATTTCACTCATTAGTTTGACGGACAAAGACTCAGAGGTGAATGGAAAAATACTAGCAAGTTTAACACCCGGTTTACCATTTGAGTTAAAGCCTTCATATAAGGAAAACATATATTCGGTGGTTACCAAGAGATTTTTAGATCGAGAGGACGTTCCAGAATATGATATAACAATAGAAGCCGCAGACTGTGGTGAACCTCCTCTATCCACGTATAAAACCTTAAGTATTCAGATATTAGACGTAAATGACAACAGCCCACGTTTTGACATAAATCCTTTACAATTTTATGTAGTAGAAAATAATGACATTGGAGCGTCACTATTTTCTGTAAGCGCAACGGACAAAGATGTGAGTAATAATGCAGTTATTTCTTATCATATTAGTAAAGGAGGGGGTCAAAACGACATTATGTCTATTATCACTATTAATTCAGATAATGGACAAATTTCAGCGCTGAAAAGTTTTGACTTTGAGACCCTGAAGACGTTCCAGTTCCAAGTCGTGGCCTCAGACTCTGGGACTCCGTCACTGAGCAGCAACGTCACAGTGAACGTGTTCATCCTGGATCAGAACGACAACGCTCCAGTCATCCTGTATCCAGTCAGCTCCAACGGTTCTGCTGAAGGTGTGGAGGAGATTCCCCGCAATGTGAACGCAGGACACTTGGTGACTAAAGTCAGAGCCTATGACGCTGATATAGGATATAACGGCTGGTTACTGTTCTCACTGCAGCAGGTCACTGACCACAGTCTCTTTGGCTTGGACCGCTACACAGGACAGATCAGAACACTGCGCTCATTCACAGAGACAGACGAGGCTGAGCATAAACTGCTCATACTGGTCAAAGACAATGGCAACGTCTCACTCTCAGCAACAGCTACTGTGCTGGTGAAACTGGTGGAGCCCAAAGAGGCGTTTGCAGCTTCTGATGTCAAAAGTTCAGCAAAACTCGATGAGGAGAATAATGTGACTTTCTACCTGATGATAACTTTGGGCTCAGTTTCAGCACTTTTCCTCATCAGCATCATTGTGCTGATTGCAATGCAGTGCTCAAAGTCCACAGACTATACTTCTAAATATCTGCAGGAGCCTAATTATGACGGGACACTGTGTCACAGCATCCAGTACAGATCTGGAGACAAGCGCTACATGTTAGTTGGACCCAGGATGAGTGTAGGATCTACTATAGTCCCAGGAAGCCACGCAAACACTCTGGTGCTTCCTGACAGGAGGAGAGCATCTGAAGAGGTAAGACAAACTTATAGACATAAGATTTCACTTTAGGATATTAATTTTGGATATTTACATTTTTTCTGTTAAATTTTTAAGACTAATACATAAAAACATATAGTATGTCATAAAGTTCTGGTTACAGTTGTTTCAGGTATTCAAAGTTACCTCTTAAAACATACGCTGTTTGACTTGTTTTGAGTAACATTCTCAGTTACGCATGGTGTGATGCTGTCCATGGTACTGAAGCTGGCTATGGTGAATCTTTCATCGAGTGTCTGGTAGAGCATGCATTTTGGTGGCTACAATGACAGCTGTGCATTGTCCAAGGTGCCAGACGTTTGCTTTAGTTATTTAATAATTGCATCCAGCGAAATAAATAGACTTAGTGGTCGATATCAAATCTACCCGTGTTTGCATGTCAGCGATTGTTTCAAGGTAGATTTGTAGCATAGTGAAACAATGTATTCGTGTTTTCTGTGAAGGGCTCTCTATTTTTGTATGAGGGCAGTGAATGTTCCACTGGGTGTCAGTGTTACAGTACAGATTCCGTGAGGCCTCAGTAAAGATAGACTCTGCCCCTTTTAAAGAGCTCACTTTTCACATGGAGCACAAAGACTCTCATCGTCTAGGAATTATGCTGTATCGTTTCAGCATCAGCGTGCTTATCTGAAATATTATCTCCAGATAATTGTTTGTTTTTTAAATTGAAACCATTCGTTAAGGCTAATCTGAAATAAAAACCGCCAAAGAGACAAAGGATAATTTGAAAGAATGACGTCTTGTTCGCATCTCCTGCTTCTATCGCTACTTTTTTGCTTCAGTGGACGGATTGCAGCCCAGATAAAATACTCGATACCTGAGGAAGTTAAAGTGGGAACTGTTGTAGGAAATGTTGCCAAGGACTTGGGTCTGGATGTCAGCACGTTGATGAACAGGCGATTTCGGCTTGTGTCCGGAGCCCAGGACGCTCTTTTCGAGGTAAACACGAACAATGGGGTTTTGCACGTTCAAAAGAATCTCGATCGAGAAAAAATGTGCGATGGAAGCGGAGCCTGTTTAATAGATCTGAAATTTGTTCTTGAGAATCCGCTCGAAATCCACTATGTCACAGTGGAAATTACGGACACTAACGACCATGTACCGAGTTTTATCGAGAAAGAAAAGATAATCGAAATAGCGGAAACCACACTACCAGGAGCACGATTTCAGCTACCAGGCGCGCGTGATCCAGATCTTGGAATAAATTCGGTTCAGCGCTACAAACTCAATCAAAACGATAATTTTAATCTTGAGATTCGAGATAGAGGAGAGGATAAAATCCCTTTTTTAGTGCTGCAGAGGACGCTGGACAGAGAACACAAATCAAACCACAGCTTGGTTTTAACCGCTATAGACGGAGGGACACCGGCGCATTCAGCTCATCTGAACATTACAATTAAGGTTCTTGATATTAATGATAACAGACCCGCATTTTCCAAAGAGGTTTACTCTGCGATATTAGAAGAGAACGCTCCGCTAGGCACGACTGTAATAAAGGTCCACGCAACTGATCTTGACGAGGGCATAAATGGAGAGGTGGAGTACGCTTTTGGAGGCGACATCAATTCCGCTGTGTTAAGACTGTTTAGTTTGGACAGAAATGTGGGTGAAATTCGCGTCAACGGACAAATTGATTATGAGACCACTGATGTTTTCAAGTTAGACATCCAAGCTTCAGATAAAGGCCAGCCACCGATGACAACTGACTGTAGGGTCATAATAAAAATCCAAGATGTCAATGACAATAAACCAGAGATCGAGGTGACGTCGTTATCAACTATGGTCCCAGAGGATTCAAAGCAGGGGACGGTGATTTCTCTTATTAGCGTTACAGACATTGATGCAGGGCTGAATGGGAAAGTCATATGCAGTCTAACAGGAAACTTGCCATTTGAATTAAAGCCGTCGTTTAAAGAAAACATGTATTCATTGGTGATAAAGGGAGCACTAGATAGAGAAACTGTGTCCCATTATGACATCACAATAACAGCTACAGACTGTGGTGATCCGTCTCTGTCCACTTTAAAGTCTCTAAGTATCGAAATAGCAGATGTGAATGATAATGTCCCGATGTTTTCAAACACCCCTCTGCAGCTTTATTTGACAGAAAACAATGTTCCAGGCGCATCAATATTCTCTGTTAGTGCATTTGATGAAGACTTAAACGACAACGCTGCGGTGTCCTATCGTATAATTAGAGGAGAGGGTGGTCATAATGATATGGCCACTTTTCTTAATATTAACTTAGAAAATGGACAGATATCAGCACTGAAAAGTTTTGACTTTGAGACTCTGAAGACGTTCCAGTTCCAAGTCGTGGCCTCAGACTCTGGAACTCCGTCACTGAGCAGCAACGTCACAGTGAACGTGTTCATCCTGGATCAGAACGACAACGCTCCAGTCATCCTGTATCCAGTCAGCTCCAACGGTTCTGCTGAAGGTGTGGAGGAGATTCCCCGCAATGTGAACGCAGGACACTTGGTGACTAAAGTCAGAGCCTATGACGCTGATATAGGATATAACGGCTGGTTACTGTTCTCACTGCAGCAGGTCACTGACCACAGTCTCTTTGGCTTGGACCGCTACACAGGACAGATCAGAACACTGCGCTCATTCACAGAGACAGACGAGGCTGAGCATAAACTGCTCATACTGGTCAAAGACAATGGCAACGTCTCACTCTCAGCAACAGCTACTGTGCTGGTGAAACTGGTGGAGCCCAAAGAGGCTTTTGCAGCTTCTGATGTCAAAAGTTCAGCAAAACACGATGAGGAGAATAATGTGACTTTCTACCTGATGATAACTTTGGGCTCAGTTTCAGCACTGTTCCTCATCAGCATCATTGTGCTGATTGCAATGCAGTGCTCAAAGTCCACAGACTATACTTCTAAATATCTGCAGGAGCCTAATTATGACGGGACACTGTGTCACAGCATCCAGTACAGATCTGGAGACAAGCGCTACATGTTAGTTGGACCCAGGATGAGTGTAGGATCTACTATAGTCCCAGGAAGCCACGCAAACACGCTGGTGCTTCCTGACAGGAGGAAAACGTCTGAAGAGGTAAGAATGTTTTGACAGTAGTTTTTTGTACACGTGTTGGGGACATTAAGGGTCATATATGTTTTACTTGCAAAGGTTGACAACACGTTTAGCTTTTCAGAGTATTGTTAACACCTATTGTTAATTTGACATGTCAAACTGGTCACTGAATTGTAGTAACAAGAATCTTGGATTAAATCCAGTTCCAGGAATCAAGTGAACTACCTGGTGGTGTGTAAAAGAGGTGAACAATGGTCTGAGCATTTACCTCTGACTGATATTGGTTGTGTTGATCTTAATCAAGTAATTTGGTTGTGCTTTGTTAAACCCAACATTTTAAAGCTCTTGGTTGAGTGAGGTCCGTGCTTCTGTATCTATAGTTTATTAATAGAAAACAGTGAAATATTTTCTATCATTCTGACAATTTATGTAATAATTATGGTGATATGAAAAACCTATTTTGTTTTTGTTGTTATAAAATATAATGAACGGTCAACGCCACCTGTGTTTTTAGGCTCACCTAGAGTAATCTCGTGTATAGCCACCCTATATTGAAGAAAGGAAATCACAAGGAAACAAAGAAATGAACGATGTAATAAACAGGAGAGTGGAAAAAATAAGTACACGTTTGCTTTTTTAATTTACTTTTAATGCAACTGCAGTAGACGAGGATGAGTGTGTCTGTTGTCCTCTGGGTGTCACTACTACATCTAGAAACCGTTGACGAATGTGTTCCTCCCCTCGTAAAGCTTTTGTTCCCTACCGAACGTTGAACGCAGGCGCCTCCGTTCGTGGACGATTTCAGTTCAATAAACGGGCAACGCTTTGCAGCGAGGAAGTAGAGGATCGTCACGAAGGCTTCTCTTTGCATGTGTGTCGGGGGAGAACGATGGGGATCGAAGGAAAAACTGGAAAGCAGCGCTGCTCCCGGTTCGGCTGTGCTTTGGCTCTGTTAATGGTGCTTTTTGGGAACCAGGCGTTTGCTCAGCTGAGATACTCTGTTCCGGAGGAGGTTAAAGAGGGAACGACTGTGGGAAATGTTGCAAAGGATCTTGGACTGGACATCAGCTCTTTGACTGATCGACGATTTCGTGTTGTGTCCGGAACTAAGGATTCTATCTTTGGAGTAAACCAGCAAAATGGGGCATTGTACGTCAACGATCGTATAGACCGAGAGGAGCTCTGTCAGGGCAGTGGCGCATGTGTGATGGAGTTAAAGATTCTGGTTGAAAACCCGCTGGAAATACACTATGTGGTTGTAGAAGTCACAGATGTGAACGACCACTCTCCCAGTTTTCCAAAAAAAGAGCAGATGTTTGAAATAGCAGAGCAAACCTTGCCAGGAAAACGATTTCAGCTGCACACTGCTCGTGATCCCGACGCTGGAGTAAACTCCATTCGTACATACATGATAACGTCAAACGAATATTTTGAAGTAAACATCCGTCAGACCGAAGTGGACAAAATACCGTTCTTAGTGCTGAAAAAGTCGTTAGACAGGGAACAAAAGAACAAACACACGCTGCAGGTCACAGCAGTTGACGGAGGCAAACCTCAAAGGTCTGACACACTGAACGTCTCCATCGTTGTTCTTGATAGTAATGACAACCGCCCGATATTTAGTCAAGAAATTTACCAAATTTACGTAAAAGAAAATGTTCCAATTAACAGTTTAATACTTCAGATGAATGCGACTGACTCTGATGAAGGAACGAATGGACAAATTGAATACAGCTTTGGAAAAACGCTGGGGCAAAAAGTCTATGATAAATTTGAAGTAGACAAATTAACAGGGGAGATCAGAGTGAAAGGTGAATTGGACTTTGAGGAAAACGATGTCTATGAACTGGACGTTGAAGCGTCAGATAAAGGGACACCTCCACTGACGGGTGAGTGTAGAGTGATCATTAAGATAAAAGATGTCAATGATAATCCTCCAGAAATAGAAGTAACGTCACTGTCAAATACGGTGCCGGAGGATTCGAAGCCTGGGACAGTTGTTTCACTGGTCAGTGTGAAGGACAAAGACTCTGGTGTGAATGGAAAAATCATTTCACACATAATCAGTGACGTACCGTTTGAATTAAAGCCATCCTATAAAGAGAACACGTATTCTGTTGTTACTAAAGGCTTTTTGGATCGAGAGGAGGTGTCACATTATGAAATAACAATAAAAGCGACTGACTGTGGAGAACCTCCTTTATTTACGGTGAAAACTCTGACGATTCATGTGTCAGACATAAATGACAACAGTCCACGGTTTGAACAAACAAGTCTAGAGTTCTATATTTTGGAAAATAATGTTGCTGGAGGGGTAATATTTTCTGTGAGTGCAACAGACAAAGACTTGAATAGTAACGCTGTGATTTCTTACCATATAATTAGAGAAGGGAATCAGAATGACGTAATGTCGTTCCTTAATGTTAATTCAGAAAATGGACAAATAACAGCGCTAAAAAGTTTTGACTTTGAGACTCTGAAGACGTTCCAGTTCCAAGTCGTGGCCTCAGACTCTGGAACTCCGTCACTGAGCAGCAACGTCACAGTGAACGTGTTCATCCTGGATCAGAACGACAACGCTCCAGTCATCCTGTATCCAGTCAGCTCCAACGGTTCTGCTGAAGGTGTGGAGGAGATTCCCCGCAATGTGAACGCAGGACACTTGGTGACTAAAGTCAGAGCCTATGACGCTGATATAGGATATAACGGCTGGTTACTGTTCTCACTGCAGCAGGTCACTGACCACAGTCTCTTTGGCTTGGACCGCTACACAGGACAGATCAGAACACTGCGCTCATTCACAGAGACAGACGAGGCTGAGCATAAACTGCTCATACTGGTCAAAGACAATGGCAACGTCTCACTCTCAGCAACAGCTACTGTGCTGGTGAAACTGGTGGAGCCCAAAGAGGCTTTTGCAGCTTCTGATGTCAAAAGTTCAGCAAAACACGATGATGAGAATAATGTGACTTTCTACCTGATGATAACTTTGGGCTCAGTTTCAGCACTTTTCCTCATCAGCATCATTGTGCTGATTGCAATGCAGTGCTCAAAGTCCACAGACTATACTTCTAAATATCTGCAGGAGCCTAATTATGACGGGACACTGTGTCACAGCATCCAGTACAGATCTGGAGACAAGCGCTACATGTTAGTTGGACCCAGGATGAGTGTAGGATCTACTATAGTCCCAGGAAGCCACGCAAACACGCTGGTGCTTCCTGACAGGAGACTTACGTCTGAGGAGGTAAGGCAAATTTGTAGAGATTACGCTTCTGTTTTGGATTATATATATGGATTGTTATATAATTTTTTGTATTTTTCTTTAGTTAAGTGTTCAAGACAAGTATGTCTTGAAGTTTTGGTCACAGTTGGTTCAGTTATTCAGAGTTACCGACTAAAACATAAAACCTGCTGGGGTTGTTTCTCGTGTTGTGACGCTGTCCATGGTACTGAAGCTGTTTGTGGTCTTGCGTTTTTCGAGTGTTAAATATACACTAGGATAATGTATTTAGTAGCATTGCATGTTTAGTAACTATAATACCAACGAGAGTTGTGCATTGCCCAATGCCAGTGTCTTTTCCCTCATTTCTTGTTCATTCCGATTCCACCCTAACCATTCTTCCTTATTTGCTAATATTCAGCATATTCTACCAGATTTCATTTACTAAATAATTAGGTTTCCCTTATTGTATGTGGGTTTTTGTTTTGCCTCTCTATCTATTTTGTTTCTTTAAACTCGTCGCTGTCCAAGGTTCTGCCTCAACAGAATGGTTTCCGCCTCCATACAAATTAGAAAAGTGAAACTCCTAAACAATCCAAAAATTTAAAAATATCTTATAATCGAGTTGATGCATTGTGAGATGTTATTTTTGGGAGCATGTCTTTAAAAACAATAGTTTCTGTAGTCATCTGTACCTCGCAATATTTTCCTCTGGGTGTCACTATGAAATGGGAATGGCGTGGATTACGTTGTCCCTCCCCTTGTTAGGCTTTTGTTTCCTACAGTACAAACGGAGAAAAGAAGGCATTTGGCTCATGCACAGCAGGGCTTTATAGGCTGCAAATATATCATGCTTAGATTGTTTTAAATCGGCCTTTGTAGCATTAATAGTATTCTTGGTGTATATGCGTCCTTGGATAACGATGGGGACCAGTAGAACAGTTTGGACGACGCACTGCTGCTGGTTCGGTTTTTATTTCGCTTTCTCGATGTTTCTCGGAAAACATGTTTTTGCTCAGATCCGATACTCGATCCCCGAAGAGGCTAAAGTAGGAACGCTTGTTGGAAATGTGGCTAAGGATCTCGGGCTTGACATCTCTTCTTTGGCTGATCGACGTTTCCGTGTGGTGTCTGGAACTAAGGAGACATTTTTTGAGGTAAACCAGGGCAATGGAGCCCTGTACATCCATAAGAATATTGACCGAGAAGAGCTCTGCCAGGGCAGCAGTGCGTGTTTAATGGAGCTTAATATTATTGTTGAAAGTCCACTTGAAATGCACCATATAGTCGTAGAAATTACTGACGTCAACGATCATTCTCCTTCATTTCCCGAAAATGATCAGATGTTTGAAATAGCGGAGCACACTTTACCAGGAAAACGATTTCAACTGCACACTGCTCGTGATCCCGATGCCGGAGTGAATTCCATTCGTACATACACGCTGGTGTTAAATGAATATTTTGAGATAGATATCCGTCAAAGCGACGAGGATAAAATACCATTTTTAGTCCTCAAGAAATCGTTAGACAGAGAGAAACAAACCAGCCACATGCTGTTGGTTACAGCGGTTGATGGAGGGAAACCACAAAGGTCCGACACATTAAACGTTTCCATTATTGTTCTTGATATTAATGATAACCGTCCTATTTTTAATCAAGATATTTACCAAATATCAGTACATGAAAATGTTAAAATTGGCACGTCCATATTTATAATAAACGCAACAGACCCAGATGAGGGCACCAATGGGGAAATTGAATACAGCCTCGGTAAAACACTTAAGAAAAAAGTATATGATCTTTTTGAATTGGACAAAAGAACTGGAGAAATAAGAGTAAAGGGAGAAATTGACTTTGAGGAGAACGACATTTATAAACTAGATGTTGAGGCATCCGATAAAGGAACACCTCCACTTACAGGTGAGTGTAGACTCATCATAAAAGTAATAGACGTCAATGACAACCCACCGGAAATTGAAGTAACATCACTGTCAAATACGGTGCCAGAAGACTCGAAGCCTGGAACCGTAATTTCACTTATTAGCGTAAAAGATAAAGATTCTGGAATTAATGGAAAAATAATTTCGAGTATAAAGTCAGACGTGCCATTTGAATTAAAGCCTTCCTATAAAGAAAATATCTATTCGGTTGTCACCAAGGACTATTTAGATCGAGAAGTGATGTCCCATTATGAAATGACAATAAAAGCGACTGACTGTGGTGAACCTCCATTAATGACCTATAGGACGCTTAATATTCAAATATCAGACGTAAATGACAACAGTCCTCGATTTTCACAAAATCCATTACAGTTTTATCTGGTAGAGAATAACGATGCTGGAGCGTCAATATTCTCTATAAGCGCAACAGATAAAGACATTAACGACAATGCTGTAATTTCTTACCACTTCATTAAAGATGGGAATCAGAATAACGTAATGTCTTTTCTCAATATAAACCCCAATAACGGACAAATAACGGCGCTAAAAAGTTTTGACTTTGAGACTCTGAAGACGTTCCAGTTCCAAGTCGTGGCCTCAGACTCTGGAACTCCGTCACTGAGCAGCAACGTCACAGTGAACGTGTTCATCCTGGATCAGAACGACAACGCTCCAGTCATCCTGTATCCAGTCAGCTCCAACGGTTCTGCTGAAGGTGTGGAGGAGATTCCCCGCAATGTGAACGCAGGACACTTGGTGACTAAAGTCAGAGCCTATGACGCTGATATAGGATATAACGGCTGGTTACTGTTCTCACTGCAGCAGGTCACTGACCACAGTCTCTTTGGCTTGGACCGCTACACAGGACAGATCAGAACACTGCGCTCATTCACAGAGACAGACGAGGCTGAGCATAAACTGCTCATACTGGTCAAAGACAATGGCAACGTCTCACTCTCAGCAACAGCTACTGTGCTGGTGAAACTGGTGGAGCCCAAAGAGGCGTTTGCAGCTTCTGATGTCAAAAGTTCAGCAAAACACGACGAGGAGAATAATGTGACTTTCTACCTGATGATAACTTTGGGCTCAGTTTCAGCACTTTTCCTCATCAGCATCATTGTGCTGATTGCAATGCAGTGCTCAAAGTCCACAGACTATACTTCTAAATATCTGCAGGAGCCTAATTATGACGGGACACTGTGTCACAGCATCCAGTACAGATCTGGAGACAAGCGCTACATGTTAGTTGGACCCAGGATGAGTGTAGGATCTACTATAGTCCCAGGAAGCCACGCAAACACTCTGGTGCTTCCTGACAGGAGGAAGACATCTGGAGAGGTAAGAAACATGTGGTGATATAAGTCAAGTAAAGTGCATTTGTAACATCTTGACACATGCTTTGGTGAAACATGCATGTCTTTTGAAACTGCGAGAGATTCTTTCTATTAAGGGATCTTGTAGTTGTTGACAGGTTAGATATATGCAAAATTAAGTGGTGGCAGTAACATGAGAGATAAACTTGTGTACAGTAGATTGGTTTTGGTGATTTACCATTTTTGATCAATGTGCAGCAATTATTATCTCATTGTTTCAGGCTTTTACCAACACAAGACATCTATTTTTTTAAGTAATTACCTTGAGCAAAGAAATGGCAGACTTATTTTCTCAAAAAAGTCATAGTTCACATCCCCGTTTTAATCTGAAAAACATTCAAAATGGCATTCTTGCTAGGAGCTGAAGCAATTCATCGCATGGTGTCACTACACAACAAGAAATACACGCACCACAGTGTATGAGTACGACTATAGGTCTGTGGGATTGTCTCTGAAGCGTTTGGGAGGACTCGTCATTGTCCTTCGACTGGTTGTGGTTTGTCCGTACAAACAGAGCGCAATGCAGGCATTTTGTTCTTCAAATACTGGATATAACTAGTACCTAACTCTGCATTCGTTAGACTTATTCATGAATCAAACCATGGATTTAACCGGACACAGCGGGCGTCTACGAAGGAAATGTGTCGCCTTCGTTTTGGCTTTCGTAGTGATTTTTACAACGGCAATGGGCCAAATAAGATATTCTATATCCGAAGAGATCAAAGAAGGGACTGCGGTTGGAAACATAGCAAAGGATCTGGGAATTGATGCAAATATATTAAAGACGAGGGGATTTCGCATTGTTTCGAGCTCCACCGAGCCCCTCTTCCAGGTACACCAGAACGACGGGATGCTATATGTAAGCCGTAACATTGACCGAGAGGAAATATGCCAGCGAACCAGTGTGTGTTTGATAAACCTCAAAACAGTGCTAGAAAACCCACTAGAGGTCCACTATGTGGCAGTGGAAGTGCTAGATGTGAACGACCATTCCCCCTCGTTCCCTGAGAACAACAAAAGGCTGGAGATTTCGGAATCAGCGTCGGCAGGAACGAGGTTCCAGTTGCACGCTGCCATCGACCCTGACGGTGGGGTGAATTCTATTCAACAGTATAAACTCAGCGGAAACAATAATTTTCGACTAGAAGTGAAAGATCGCGGGAAAGATGGTAAAGTTCCTATTTTACAACTGCAAAACCCATTAGACAGAGAACAGTCTAGCAGCCACAGGCTCGTGCTCACAGCCTTGGATGGAGGCAAACCTCCAAAATCGGGCACTATGGAAATATTGATAGATGTTCTGGACGTGAATGACAACGCTCCGGTTTTTACAAAAGACGTCTATTCTGTAGACATAAACGAAGACGCACCTATTGGCACAACAGTCGTGCGAGTGAATGCCACAGATGTGGACGAAGGATCAAATGGAGACGTCACTTATTCCTTCGGTAATGTTAATAAACAGGTGCGTGGGTTGTTTGATGTTGACTCGAGAACAGGTGAAATATTTGTGAAAGGACGTTTGGACTATGAAGTGGATGACAGTTATGAAATAGATATTCAAGCGTCTGACAGCGGCGCTCTTCCGCTTAGAACGGACAAAAGCGTCACTGTGAACATAAAAGACATAAATGACAACGCGCCTGTAATAGAAATAACGTCGCTATCCAACACAATTTCTGAAGATTCCAGACCAGGAACCACGGTAGCACTTCTCAGTATTACAGATTTGGACTCTGGGGTGAACGGAAAAGTTATGAGCTTTGTGAAAAGCGACGTCCCCTTGACGCTAACGCCTTCAATACAAGACAACATGTACGCTGTGGTGACAAAGACGCAGCTTGACAGGGAAACCACGTCTATTCACGAAGTTACGGTAATTGCGAAAGATGCAGGTGAACCAGCCTTGACGTCTGAGAAAACGTTTAGAGTGGTTGTATCCGATGTAAACGACAACAGCCCTCAGTTTTTATTTAGCCAGTATAATTTTTATGTCAGTGAAAATAACGTTCCTGGAGTGCCTTTATTTTCTATAACTGGCTCTGACCGCGATGAGGGAGATAATGCTCTAATTACTTATCACATTTTAAGAGATCGACGCGAAGAGAGTAAAGTCGTTTCATTTCTCAATATTAACCCTGAAAACGGAGACGTCGTGGCGCTGAAAGGTTTTGACTTTGAGACCCTGAAGACGTTCCAGTTCCAAGTCGTGGCCTCAGACTCTGGAACTCCGTCACTGAGCAGCAACGTCACAGTGAACGTGTTCATCCTGGATCAGAACGACAACGCTCCAGTCATCCTGTATCCAGTCAGCTCCAACGGTTCTGCTGAAGGTGTGGAGGAGATTCCCCGCAATGTGAACGCAGGACACTTGGTGACTAAAGTCAGAGCCTATGACGCTGATATAGGATATAACGGCTGGTTACTGTTCTCACTGCAGCAGGTCACTGACCACAGTCTCTTTGGCTTGGACCGCTACACAGGACAGATCAGAACACTGCGCTCATTCACAGAGACAGACGAGGCTGAGCATAAACTGCTCATACTGGTCAAAGACAATGGCAACGTCTCACTCTCAGCAACAGCTACTGTGCTGGTGAAACTGGTGGAGCCCAAAGAGGCTTTTGCAGCTTCTGATGTCAAAAGTTCAGCAAAACACGACGAGGAGAATAATGTGACTTTCTACCTGATGATAACTTTGGGCTCAGTTTCAGCACTTTTCCTCATCAGCATCATTGTGCTGATTGCAATGCAGTGCTCAAAGTCCACAGACTATACTTCTAAATATGTGCAGGAGCCTAATTATGACGGGACACTGTGTCACAGCATCCAGTACAGATCTGGAGACAAGCGCTACATGTTAGTTGGACCCAGGATGAGTATAGGATCTACTATAGTCCCAGGAAGCCACGCAAACACTCTGGTGCTTCCTGACAGGAGGAAAACGTCTGAAGAGGTAAGACGTTTAAAATCCACTGCTTTGTTTACAAATCCATATCGCTGAATATGATGGTTCCTCCTGAGACCTATCAGACCTAATTCTTAAATCAGAACCATTTATCTTAGAGTTTACCCCACAGACATTAATGGTGTACAGTCCACTACCTATTTAGTCATCATGATAGTATCGGAATCCATGTATTGTCTCCATTTCTCGAAAGTGATATTTCTTCGTCCATCTTTTATAAAACATTTCAAGTTGACATTATAAGGTCATTTTATTATTGTGAAAACATTTGAGAAACTAATGTCTAAGACATAGCTGGCATTAGTGCAAAATGCTGCTGATGTTAGAACATAATTTTTGTTGTGCTTGTAAAATTGTATTGGATCTGATGATCCTATGCTGGAACTGATAGAGGTTTCACATTTCTTTGGATTAGACCATTGCGCATATCTGCAATGGAACTCCTCTCTCACGTGTCCTATATTCTGTCTGAAAAACTGCAATAATAAAGCATATGACAAAATAGGGTAAACAAATTATTAAATTGTTTCTACAGCAGTCAGTAAATTGTGACTATTCGTGATTTGCGTATTTCATGAGTAGATTTGTAACAAATGAACACTAAACAATGTTGTCCTCCTGGTGTCACTATAACATAAACCAGATCCTACAGGATGACGACCCTCCCCTATCAAAGCTTTTGTTTGGTGCCTCACAGTAACGCATACGTTGCATGTACTGGACACGGCTTAGATCGTGTGGTGGAAAGACATAAAAATCGAAGGCTCTGCGCGAGAGGCTGGATTTGTAAATGATGGAAAAGAAAGGAGGATCAAGGGACTTTAGGTTCATCGTTTATTTTGTCTTAGTAGCACTGCACGGACAGCAGGCTTTGGCGGAATTGAGATACTCTATTCCTGAGGAGGTAAAAGAAGGAACTGTTGTTGGAAATGTGGCCAGAGATCTTGGTCTGGACAAAACCTCGATTGTCGATCGAGGGTTCCGCGTCGTATCTGGATCTAAGGACGATTTTTTCGAGGTAAATCCTGACAGTGGTGCTTTATTTGTTCATAGGAAAATCGACCGAGAGGAGCTTTGTCAGGGAAATGGTGCATGCTTGATGGAGCTTAAAATGCTGGTTGAAAACCCACTGGAAATGCACCACGTCGTTATAGAAATTACGGATGTAAACGACCATTTTCCCAGTTTTTCTGAAAAGCAACAAATAATTGAAATAGGAGAACTAACATCTCCGGGAACGCGATTTCCTCTACACGCAGCACGTGATCCCGATGCTGGAGTTAACTCCATCCGCTCATACACGTTAACGTCAAATGAACACTTTGAAATAGAAATTACTCAAAACGAAGAAGAGAAAACGCCGTTTTTGGTGCTGAAAAAATCGTTAGATAGAGAACAAAAAAACAAGCACTCGTTAATTGTCACAGCGGTCGATGGAGGTAAACCTCAGAGAACAGGGACCCTGAATGTTTCCATTATTGTTCTTGACAGTAATGATAATCGTCCAGTGTTTAGTCACGAGACTTATCAAATTGAAATTTATGAAAACGTCCCAGTTGGCACTACTGTTTTAAAGGTGAACGCTGTAGATCCAGATGAAGGAACTAATGGAGAAATTGAGTACAGTCTGAGCAAAACACTAGGACGCAAAGTGTACGATATATTTGAACTCGATAGAGTGACTGGACAGATTACAGTTAAAGGACCTGTGGATTTTGAAGAATCGCAGATTTATAGATTCGATGTAGATGGATCCGACAAAGGAACACCACCATTAACAGGAAGGTGTAGCGTTATTTTAAAAATTAAAGACGTCAATGATAATCCACCAGAAGTAGAAGTCACATCACTGTCAAATACAGTGCCCGAAAATGCAAAGCCTGGAACCGTCATCTCTTTACTCAGCGTGACAGACAGAGATTCTGGTGCTAACGGGAAAATCATCTCACAAATAACTGATCAAGTTCCTTTTGAACTGAAGCCCTCTTATAAAGAAAACATATACTCTGTTGTTACAAAGGAATTTTTAGATCGAGAAAAGATGTCACAATACGAAATAACGATAAAAGCTACAGACTGTGGTGAACCTCCTTTATTCACGGTTAAAACATTAGCCATTCAATTATCAGACGTAAATGACAACAGCCCACAATTCAACCAAAACCCACTTGAGTTTTACCTGGTGGAAAATAATATAGCTGGAGCATCTATATTTGCTGTAACAGCGTGGGACAATGACATCAATGAGAATGCTGGGATATCTTATCATATTGGTAGAGGAGGGACAGAAAATGACGCGACATCTATGATAAGTATTAACCCAGACAATGGACAAGTATCAGCTCTGAAAAAGTTTGACTTTGAGACTCTGAAGACGTTCCAGTTCCAAGTCGTGGCCTCAGACTCTGGAACTCCGTCACTGAGCAGCAACGTCACAGTGAACGTGTTCATCCTGGATCAGAACGACAACGCTCCAGTCATCCTGTATCCAGTCAGCTCCAACGGTTCTGCTGAAGGTGTGGAAGAGATTCCCCGCAATGTGAACGCAGGACACTTGGTGACTAAAGTCAGAGCCTATGACGCTGATATAGGATATAACGGCTGGTTACTGTTCTCACTGCAGCAGGTCACTGACCACAGTCTCTTTGGCTTGGACCGCTACACAGGACAGATCAGAACACTGCGCTCATTCACAGAGACAGACGAGGCTGAGCATAAACTGCTCATACTGGTCAAAGACAATGGCAACGTCTCACTCTCAGCAACAGCTACTGTGCTGGTGAAACTGGTGGAGCCCAAAGAGGCGTTTGCAGCTTCTGATGTCAAAAGTTCAGCAAAACACGACGAGGAGAATAATGTGACTTTCTACCTGATGATAACTTTGGGCTCAGTTTCAGCACTTTTCCTCATCAGCATCATTGTGCTGATTGCAATGCAGTGCTCCAAGTCCACAGACTATACTTCTAAATATCTGCAGGAGCCTAATTATGACGGGACACTGTGTCACAGCATCCAGTACAGATCTGGAGACAAGCGCTACATGTTAGTTGGACCCAGGATGAGTGTAGGATCTACTATAGTCCCAGGAAGCCACGCAAACACGCTGGTGCTTCCTGACAGGAGGAGAGCATCTGTAGAGGTAAGATGTTTAAAATCCACTGCTTTGTTTACAAAGTCATATCGCTGAATATGGTGGTTCCTCCACAGACCCATCAGACCTAATTCATATTATCAGAACCATTTATCTTGGCGTTTACACCACAGACATTAGTGCTGTACAGTCCACAGCGTATTTAGTTATCATTACACTGTCGGAATCCATGTTTTGTCTCCATTTCTTGAAACTGATATACTTATCTTTTCTTTATCCATCTTTTATAAAAGCCACTGGGCACATTTCAAGTTGACATAGTAAGGTAATTTTCTATTGTGAAAACATTTCAGAAACTAATGGCAAAGACATAGCTGGCTTTAGTGAAAAATATTGCTGATGTTAGAACATGATTGTTTTTGGTGCTTATAAAATTTCTGGTGATCCTATGGAAATGATGGAAGTTTCACAGTTCTTTGGATTAGAACATTGTCTACAGTGGAACTCCTCCCAAACGTGTCCTATATTCTGTCAAAAACAATTGCAATATTACAGTATATAATAAATCAAGGTGATGAAACATTAAATTGTTTCTACAGCAGTCAGTAAATTGTGACTATTCGTGATTTGCGTATTTCATGAGTAGATTTGTAACAAATGAACACTAAACAATGTTGTCCTCCTGGTGTCACTATAACATAAACCAGATCCTACAGGATGACGACCCTCCCCTATCAAAGCTTTTGTTTGGTGCCTCACAGTAACGCATACGTTGCATGTACTGGACACGGCTTAGATCGTGTGGTGGAAAGACATAAAAATCGAAGGCTCTGCGCGAGAGGCTGGATTTGTCAATGATGGAAAAGAAAGGAGGATCAAGGGACTTTAGGTTCATCGTTTATTTTGTCTTAGTAGCACTGCACGGACAGCAGGCTTTGGCGGAATTGAGATACTCTATTCCTGAGGAGGTAAAAGAAGGAACTGTTGTTGGAAATGTGGCCAGAGATCTTGGTCTGGACAAAACCTCGATTGTCGATCGAGGGTTCCGCGTCGTATCTGGATCTAAGGACGATTTTTTCGAGGTAAATCCTGACAGTGGTGCTTTATTTGTTCATAGGAAAATCGACCGAGAGGAGCTTTGTCAGGGAAATGGTGCATGCTTGATGGAGCTTAAAATGCTGGTTGAAAACCCACTGGAAATGCACCACGTCGTTATAGAAATTACGGATGTAAACGACCACTTCCCCAGTTTTTCTGAAAAGCAACAAATATTTAAAATAGGCGAACAAACATCTCCTGGAACGCGATTCCAACTGCACGCAGCACGTGATCCCGATGCTGGCGTTAACACCATCCGCTCATACACGTTAACGTCAAATGAACACTTTGAAATAGAAATCAGCGAGAGTGATGACGACAAAATTCCATTTTTGGTGCTGAAAAAGTCTCTAGATCGAGAACAGAAAATGAAACACTTCTTAATTGTCACAGCGGTTGATGGAGGTAAACCTCAAAGAACAGGGACCCTGAATGTTTCCATTATTGTTCTTGACAGTAATGATAATCGCCCTGTGTTTAGTCACGAGACTTATCAAATCGAAATTCATGAAGACGTCCCAGTTGGCACCACTGTTTTAAAGGTGAATGCTGTAGATCCAGATGAAGGAACTAATGGAGAAATTGAGTACAGTCTGATCAAAACACTAGGACGCAAGGTTTACGATATATTCGACCTGAATACGTTAAGTGGACAGATTACAGTTAAAGAACCTTTGGATTTTGAGGAATTGCAGGTTTATAAATTTGATGTAGAAGGGTCTGACAAAGGAACACCACCATTAACAGGAAGGTGTAGAGTTATAATAAAAATTAAAGACGTCAATGATAATCCACCAGAAATAGAAGTCACATCACTGTCAAATACAGTGCCCGAAAATGCAAAGCCTGGAACCGTCATCTCTTTACTCAGCGTGACAGACAGAGATTCTGGTGCTAACGGGAAAATCATCTCACAAATAACTGATCAAGTTCCTTTTGAACTGAAGCCCTCTTATAAAGAAAACATATACTCTGTTGTTACAAAGGAATTTTTAGATCGAGAAAAGATGTCACAATACGAAATAACGATAAAAGCTACAGACTGTGGTGAACCTCCTTTATTCACGGTTAAAACATTAGCGATTCAAATATCAGACGTAAATGACAATAGCCCACAATTCAACAAAAATCCATTAGAGTTTTACCTGGTGGAAAATAATATAGCTGGAGCTTCAATGTTCTCCGTTACAGCGACAGACAATGATATCAGTGAAAATGCAGTCATTTCTTATAATATTGGAAAAGTAGGTGTTGGAAATGATATTACTGCCTTTTTAAACATCAACTCGGATAATGGACAAATATCAGCTCTGAAAAGTTTTGACTTTGAGACCCTGAAGACGTTCCAGTTCCAAGTCGTGGCCTCAGACTCTGGAACTCCGTCACTGAGCAGCAACGTCACAGTGAACGTGTTCATCCTGGATCAGAACGACAACGCTCCAGTCATCCTGTATCCAGTCAGCTCCAACGGTTCTGCTGAAGGTGTGGAGGAGATTCCCCGCAATGTGAACGCAGGACACTTGGTGACTAAAGTCAGAGCCTATGACGCTGATATAGGATATAACGGCTGGTTACTGTTCTCACTGCAGCAGGTCACTGACCACAGTCTCTTTGGCTTGGACCGCTACACAGGACAGATCAGAACACTGCGCTCATTCACAGAGACAGACGAGGCTGAGCATAAACTGCTCATACTGGTCAAAGACAATGGCAACGTCTCACTCTCAGCAACAGCTACTGTGCTGGTGAAACTGGTGGAGCCCAAAGAGGCTTTTGCAGCTTCTGATGTCAAAAGTTCAGCAAAACACGACGAGGAGAATAATGTGACTTTCTACCTGATGATAACTTTGGGCTCAGTTTCAGCACTTTTCCTCATCAGCATCATTGTGCTGATTGCAATGCAGTGCTCAAAGTCCACAGACTATACTTCTAAATATCTGCAGGAGCCTAATTATGACGGGACACTGTGTCACAGCATCCAGTACAGATCTGGAGACAAGCGCTACATGTTAGTTGGACCCAGGATGAGTGTAGGATCTACTATAGTCCCAGGAAGCCACGCAAACACTCTGGTGCTTCCTGACAGGAGGAAAACGTCTGAAGAGGTAAGAAACTGTAGCATTTGTGCATTTGTTCAAATGTTTGCGGTATTATTGCTGGTTCCTTCTATGGTATTTGAGTGATTTCAACCATGATGGTCTTGTGGTGGGACGATGTTTACGTATTAGTTGCTTACTTGTGCCCATGATCATTCTTACTTTTTTCTTTCTTGTTTTTTTTTTTCTATTTAAGCCTATCATACTGTGTAGTTGCCGCTGTCCAGCGTACTAAAATGCGTTGGTTTTACTTCTTTCACATAATAATGGCACACTTTTTAAACTTTTGTCTCGTCCTAAATATTCCAACTTACGTTTGAACTACTTAGAACTAATCAAACAAGTGTTTATCCTGAGGACGATAGAACTATGGTTTATAGGCAACAATATGGGTTAAACAACGGTTACTGTCGTGCTTTTTGCGAACAATTTGTCTTTTCGGTGACTTCGGTCCGCTCATCTCATGTCCTCTTGGTGTCAGTGCAACATAAAAGGATAAGGACTAAGTCCCACCCATGAAAAAAAATCTTTTGTTTGGTACCCAGTAGAGGATAGACTTCATTTAAGGTTGTACGTCGAAACAGACGCTGTCGTGTTTTTTTAACCATGATACTGTAACCCGGGCGAGGATACTGTAGGAACAATCTGCTGGAGAGCCAGGCTGCTCTGTATATGTGTCATCGGAACACAATGGCGAGCAAAAGACGTTGCCCATCAAGTGGATACTGCTGGGTTTTTTTCCATTTACTGCTGATTTACGACAAACAGGCTTTGGCTGAAGTGAGATACTCTATCCCAGAGGAGGTAAAAGAAGGAACGATTGTTGGAAATGTTGCAAAGGATCTTGGTGTAGATAAAAGCTCGTTGGTTGATCGCCGGTTTCGTGTTGTATCTGGATCAAAAGACGCTCTTTTCGAGGTAAACCCGGACAACGGTGCCTTAAACGTCAGAAAGAAAATCGACCGAGAGGAGCTTTGTCAAGGAAGCGGCCCGTGCCTAATAGAACTCAAAATCCTCGTTGAAAACCCCCTCGAGGTGCACTATGTGATTGTAGAAGTTACGGATGTCAACGATCACTCCCCGAAATTCGCTGAAAACGAGCAGACATTTGAAATAGCAGAGCATTCTTCGCCTGGCGCTCGATTCCAACTGCACGCGGCTCGTGATCCTGACGCTGGAATAAACTCAATTCGCTCCTATATCTTAACACCAAATGACCACTTTGAAATAGAAATTAGCCAGAGTGATGAAGATAAAATACCATTTTTGGTGCTGAAAAAATCGTTAGATAGAGAACAAAAAAACAAGCACTCGTTAATTGTCACAGCGGTCGATGGAGGTAAACCTCAGAGAACAGGGACCCTGAATGTTTCTATTATTGTTCTTGACAGTAATGATAATCGTCCAGTTTTTAGTCAGGAGACGTATCAAATTGATATATATGAAAACGTATCCGTTGGCACGACTGTTTTAAACGTCAATGCTGTAGATCCAGATGAAGGAACTAATGGAGAAATTGAGTACAGTCTGAGCAAAACACTAGGACGCAAAGTGTACGATATATTTGAACTCGATAGAGTGACTGGACAGATTAAACTGAAAGGAGCTGTGGATTTTGAGGAATTTGAAATTTTTAAATTAGAAGTCGAAGCATCTGACAAAGGAACGCCTCCTTTAACCAGCAGGTGCAGAGTAATAGTAAAGATTAAAGATGTTAATGATAATCCACCAGAAATTGAAGTTACCTCACTGTCAAATATTGTGTCTGAAAATGCAAAACCTGGAACAGTTATTTCACTCATAAGTGTAACAGACAAAGACTCTGGAGTAAATGGTAAGATCATATTGCAGATAATCAATGATGTCCCTTTTGAATTAAAGCCATCCTATAAAGAGAACACATATTCAATTGTAACAAAGCAGTTACTGGATCGAGAGCAGGTGACAAATTATGAAATCACAATAAAAGCTACAGACTGTGGTGAACCTCCTTTATTCACTTTTAAAACGTTTGCAATTCAAATAGCAGATGTTAATGACAACAGTCCACAATTCAACCAAAACCCACTTGAGTTTTACCTGGTGGAAAATAATATAGCTGGAGCATCTATATTTGCTGTAACAGCGTGGGACAATGACATTAATGAGAATGCTGGGATATCTTATCATATTGGTAGAGGAGGAACAGAAAATGACGTGACATCTATGCTAAGTATTAACTCAGACAATGGACAAGTAGCAGCTCTGAAGAGTTTTGACTTTGAGACCCTGAAGACATTCCAGTTCCAAGTCGTGGCCTCAGACTCTGGAACTCCGTCACTGAGCAGCAACGTCACAGTGAACGTGTTCATCCTGGATCAGAACGACAACGCTCCAGTCATCCTGTATCCAGTCAGCTCCAACGGTTCTGCTGAAGGTGTGGAGGAGATTCCCCGCAATGTGAACGCAGGACACTTGGTGACTAAAGTCAGAGCCTATGACGCTGATATAGGATATAACGGCTGGTTACTGTTCTCACTGCAGCAGGTCACTGACCACAGTCTCTTTGGCTTGGACCGCTACACAGGACAGATCAGAACACTGCGCTCATTCACAGAGACAGACGAGGCTGAGCATAAACTGCTCATACTGGTCAAAGACAATGGCAACGTCTCACTCTCAGCAACAGCTACTGTGCTGGTGAAACTGGTGGAGCCCAAAGAGGCGTTTGCAGCTTCTGATGTCAAAGGTTCGGCAAAACTCGATGAGGAGAATAATGTGACTTTCTACCTGATGATCACTTTGGGCTCAGTTTCAGCACTTTTCCTCATCAGCATCATTGTGCTGATTGCAATGCAGTGCTCAAAGTCCACAGACTATACTTCTAAATATCTGCAGGAGCCTAATTATGACGGGACACTGTGTCACAGCATCCAGTACAGATCTGGAGACAAGCGCTACATGTTAGTTGGACCCAGGATGAGTGTAGGATCTACTATAGTCCCAGGAAGCCACGCAAACACTCTGGTGCTTCCTGATAGGAGAACAGCAGCTGGGGAGGTGAGTGAATAACAATATTTTTATGTGTTATGGCTTGGTCAGAGTTCTGATACGTTTTATGGCTAAATTGTTGCTATTCGAGCGAACTATCAAGTCTTGGGCAAATGTATGTCTGATGGTGTCGCTGTCCATGGTGCTGTTACCAAATGTAGTGCAGTTTCAGTATATTAGCTATAAATTTAAACAACGGTAGTTGCTCCAATAATAAACAGATCCCTTGCAGTGTTTTAAGTGTGTAACATGTGAAGTTACATGCACTAACTGTAAAATGGTCACTTGGTGTCAGTATCCTAGCATAGAGATGTTTTGTGAAACACATGGGCCCTCCCCTTTGTGGGATGGGTTTTCCTATTTCAGTATTGTATTCACCCTGAACAGAAGCACCTACTCTGCGCTTGTGTTTTTGACAACACACTGGAGCTTACATTCTACTTCATTGTTGCATGTTTTTGATTCTACCAAACTGCAGTTTAAATGAGTCATCGGGAATCATTTTGATTTGTTAAATATGAAGCAGCGCGACATTGGACTATCGGGAGCACAATGGCGGTGGATCGCGTTCATTGTCTTGTTAATTCTTCTGTGGAGCAGAGCCTCGGCTCAGATCAGATACTCCATCCCCGAGGAAGTTAAGGAAGGGACTGTTGTCGGGAACCTAGCGAAGGATTTGGGATTAGAGAAGAACACGCTGAAGGAGAGAGGATGTCGTATAGTGGAAGATTCAACAGAGTCGTTTTTCCACATAAATCCGAACGATGGAATATTGTATGTCGAACGAATAATTGACCGAGAGCAGGTTTGTGATCGCAGCAGCGTTTGCTTGATCAATCTAAAAACGGTGCTTGAAAACCCCCTTGAAATTCATTATGTTACGGTGGAGGTGCTGGACGTGAATGACCACTCTCCTAGCTTCACACTTAGGGACTCACGTCTCGACATCTCCGAGTCAGCTTTACCGGGTTTGCGCCTCCAGTTGCAGGCTGCGCACGACGCGGATGTGGGCCAGTTTTCCATCCAGGAGTATAAGCTTAGTCCTAATGATCATTTTCGATTGGAAGTGAAGGACCGAGGGAAAGACGGGAAAATCCCAGTATTAGTGCTACTAAAGACGCTGGACAGGGAAACAAAGAAGAGCCATAAGTTGCTTGTTACAGCTATTGATGGAGGGAAACCAAGTAATTCTGGGACTGCTGAAATTAACGTTACAGTCTTAGATATTAACGACAATATGCCAGTTTTCACCGAAGATAATTATTCTGTACGTTTGGAAGAAAATGCTCCAGTTGGAACAACCGTTATGAGGGTCAACGCCACCGATTTAGATGAAGGTTCTAATGGTGAAGTTAGCTATTCATTAGGGAATAATGTTAACAGCAGATTACGTGAACTGTTTCGCGTTGATGAAAGTACTGGTGACATCATCGTTCAGGGTTCGATAGATTTCGAGTTGCAGGAAAGCTTTGAAATTGATATACAGGCTTCTGATAAAGGTTCTGCTCCATTGAGGACAGACAAAAGTGTGTTGGTGAATATTGTTGATTTAAATGATAATGCCCCTCTCATAGAAGTTACATCGTTTTCCAAAGCAATAACAGAGGATGCGAGACTGGGAACCACTGTGGCTTTAATTAGTGTTATTGATAAAGATTCTGGGCTTAACGGAAAAGTCATTTGCTCGTTTATTCAAGATGTTCCTTTCGCACTGTCGCCTTCAACGCGAGATAACATGTATTCTATAGTCACGAAGTCACCACTGGATAGAGAGAAGCGCTCCACATATGACGTTACAATTGTGGCAAAGGACGCAGGCGTACCGTCGTTGTCTTCTGAAAAAAGCATTAGTATAATTGTATCAGACGTGAATGACAACAGGCCCGAGTTTTCAGCGAATCCGTACACGTTTTACGTCACTGAAAACAACTCGCCAGGTGCGTCAGTGTTCTCTGTGACAGCATCAGACCACGACGAAGGGGACAACGCTAGAATTGTGTACCACGTTTTAAGAGACGGAAAAGACAGCAACAAACTACATTCACTGAATCTGAATATTAACTCAGAGAACGGACAAATATCCGCGTTGAAGAGTTTCGACTTTGAGACTTTGAAGACGTTCCAGTTCCAAGTCGTGGCCTCAGACTCTGGAACTCCGTCACTGAGCAGCAACGTCACAGTGAACGTGTTCATCCTGGATCAGAACGACAACGCTCCAGTCATCCTGTATCCAGTCAGCTCCAACGGTTCTGCTGAAGGTGTGGAGGAGATTCCCCGCAATGTGAACGCAGGACACTTGGTGACTAAAGTCAGAGCCTATGACGCTGATATAGGATATAACGGCTGGTTACTGTTCTCACTGCAGCAGGTCACTGACCACAGTCTCTTTGGCTTGGACCGCTACACAGGACAGATCAGAACACTGCGCTCATTCACAGAGACAGACGAGGCTGAGCATAAACTGCTCATACTGGTCAAAGACAATGGCAACGTCTCACTCTCAGCAACAGCTACTGTGCTGGTGAAACTGGTGGAGCCCAAAGAGGCGTTTGCAGCTTCTGATGTCAAAAGTTCGGCAAAACTCGATGAGGAGAATAATGTGACTTTCTACCTGATGATAACTTTGGGCTCAGTTTCAGCACTGTTCCTCATCAGCATCATTGTGCTGATTGCAATGCAGTGCTCAAAGTCCACAGACTATACTTCTAAATATCTGCAGGAGCCTAATTATGACGGGACACTGTGTCACAGCATCCAGTACAGATCTGGAGACAAGCGCTACATGTTAGTTGGACCCAGGATGAGTGTAGGATCTACTATAGGCAGCAATGCTAATACTCTAGTTCTCCCGGACAGGCGCACAGCATCTGGAGAGGTAAGTCTGTATTTACATTTCCCGTATTCCGTAATTTAAGGAACATGTTTATTACTGCACCGAGGGTTTTGCTGTACACAATCAAGAAAATTAAAACAATAATTTGGCTTAAACTATTAAAACATCGTATTTTTTAATACTTAGTGTTTATAAATTTCTATCGATGACTTGCTTTATCGCACACTTTCACAAGGTGGCAGTACCTTATCAGTATAACGTCTACTACCGCCTCAGCGCAGAATAGAAATTATTACGCCCCTTCTACCGTCAGCATTTGCTCAGACATCGTTTAGCAACGGACTTGGAATAATCGCGCGGTGGTTGTTTGTTTGTTTTGGTGAAATCCTTTCAAAGACATTAGCACTGGCAGTATCTTTTGCTTTGTTGGACAAAACAAATTTGACACAATGACGGACGCATTTGGACTCGTACACCAGGCGCTAACTGTGAAACAAAGAGGACGGGATTCATGGCGACAGGGACCACTATGGCTCGCCGGCTTGGTTTTGCTTCTATTTCTTTCAGCGGCCTCGGCACAGCTCAGATACTCTATTCCCGAGGAGCTTAAAGAGGGGAGTGTTGTCGGGAATATAGCTAAAGATCTGGGAATTGACCTGGATGTCATGAAGAAGAGGGGCTTTCGAATTATGCCCGGCTCGACTGAAACACTTTTCAAGGTAAACGTGAATGACGGTCTCCTTTGTACCAACACCAAAATAGACCGCGAGGAAGTATGTAAGGAGAGCACTCAGTGCGTAATCAACCTTAAAACGGTTCTGGAAAACCCCCTAGAAATACACTATGTCAGTGTGGAGATAACGGATTTAAACGACCACTCTCCCACATTTCCCGAAAAAACACAGAGGCTTGAGATTTCAGAGTCCGCTTTACCAGGGGCTAAATATCAGTTACAAAATGCTCACGACCCGGATGGTGGCACTAACTCCGTCCAACAATATAAAATCAGTCAAAACGACCATTTTCGTTTAGAGATCAAAGATCGTGGACGAGATGGAAAAACTCCCATATTACAATTGCAGAGACCGTTAGACCGAGAGTCCAGACGTGGTCATAGGTTGGTGTTGACTGCTGTAGATGGCGGAACACCACCAAAAACAGGCACTGTAGAAATCCTCATAGATGTTTTAGATGTGAATGACAACATGCCGGTATTCGCTAAAGAAACGTACTCAACTGTGCTGCCAGAGAACGCTCCAATTGGCACCACGGTCATACAAGTGAATGCAACGGATCTGGACGACGGCTCCAACGGGGAGGTGGTTTATTCGTTTGGTAAAGCTGTAAAAGACAAGATACGTGACCTGTTTGATATCGACTCTGTGACAGGGGAAATAGTTGTGAAAGGTCGTGTAGACTTTGAAGAACACGACAGCTATGACATCGACGTACAAGCCTCTGATAAAGGAACAATTCCATTCAGAACGGATAAAAGCGTTATTATTAAAATCGGGGACAGGAACGATAATGCTCCTGAAATAGAGGTAGCATCACTGTCAAGTGCTGTGTCCGAGGACGCCCGACCAGGCACCACCGTGGCGCTTATCAGCATTACTGATTTAGACTCGGGAATAAATGGCAAAATAATCAGCTATGTGGCAGAAGACAGTCCGTTCACATTAACTCCATCAATACAGGATAATATGTTTGCTGTGGTCACCAAATCACAGCTTGACAGAGAGCAACAATTGAGATATAATATTACAATTATAGCTAAAGATGCAGGTGAACCAGCCCTGACGTCTGAAAAGGCTATAAGTGTATTTGTGTCAGATACTAATGATAACAGCCCCGAGTTTTTGGAAAGTCCTTACACTTTCTACATCACTGAAAACAACCCCTCAGGAGCCTCTATGTTTTCTGTAAAAGCATCTGACAGAGACGAAGGAGACAATGCGCACATTTCTTATCGTATTCAAAGGAATGCATTGTATGAAGATAAAGTGACAGCATTTCTCAATATTAACCCTGAAAACGGAGACGTTGTGGCCCTGAAAAGTTTTGACTTCGAGACCCTGAAGACGTTCCAGTTCCAAGTCGTGGCCTCAGACTCTGGAACTCCGTCACTGAGCAGCAACGTCACAGTGAACGTGTTCATCCTGGACCAGAACGACAACGCTCCAGTCATCCTGTATCCAGTCAGCTCCAACGGTTCTGCTGAAGGTGTGGAGGAGATTCCCCGCAATGTGAACGCAGGACACTTGGTGACTAAAGTCAGAGCCTATGACGCTGATATAGGATATAACGGCTGGTTACTGTTCTCACTGCAGCAGGTCACTGACCACAGTCTCTTTGGCTTGGACCGCTACACAGGACAGATCAGAACACTGCGCTCATTCACAGAGACAGACGAGGCTGAGCATAAACTGCTCATACTGGTCAAAGACAATGGCAACGTCTCACTCTCAGCAACAGCTACTGTGCTGGTGAAACTGGTGGAGCCCAAAGAGGCGTTTGCAGCTTCTGATGTCAAAAGTTCAGCAAAACACGACGAGGAGAATAATGTGACTTTCTACCTGATGATAACTTTGGGCTCAGTTTCAGCACTTTTCCTCATCAGCATCATTGTGCTGATTGCAATGCAGTGCTCAAAGTCCACAGACTATACTTCTAAATATCTGCAGGAGCCTAATTATGACGGGACACTGTGTCACAGCATCCAGTACAGATCTGGAGACAAGCGCTACATGTTAGTTGGACCCAGGATGAGTGTAGGATCTACTATAGTCCCAGGAAGCCAGGCAAACACGCTCGTGCTTCCTGATAGAAGAAGGGGATCTGTAGAGGTAAGATCATGCAAGCCTCTTGTGTAATTTACAAATAAGGTGACCTGTTGATATGCAGTATTGACTGATACTAATAAGTTGTAGAAATTGTTTTATTTTAAATGTTAGGTTTATGTTTTTTAGATAACCTTTCTCTTCATATTAATCAGTTGCTTGTGTGACTGTTAAAGCATTTTTACTAATATTGGTGGAAGGTTTTCTTCAGCCAATGGCAATTAAGTGGCTTAGTGTTATTTATTAATAAAAGTTAACATTAAAAGGCTCCGTCATTGCTCATGATTTTTGGTGCTTTGGTATGGGATAGGTTGGGTAGTTTTAGTCTACAGTCCCTAGTGTAATTTTGTGAAATCAGTGGCTGCATGTAGATTCAGAATATATGTGTGCGTTTGCAGACTATCACTGTCCATGGTTCTGAACTGTTTCTGCTACAGTATCTCAACAATATCTCTGCTCAGTATCTTGCTGTCTTTTTGTATTTACTTTACCCCAGAACTGTTGTGCAAATAACCTTAAATCTTAATTATCCATTCTGCAAATGAAGTCTGACAGTCCACTGCTAAATATTGAAACCACTTTCCTTTAATTACATCTTTTTAAAAGCTTTGTCTGATGCTATTTACAAATTTAATAATTTCCGGCTTTCTCTAATATATAGTGCAGTGAGAGTCTTGGTCACTTGGTGTCAGTACAATGATAAATATTGCTTTCCCATATTTTCGCTATAGTCACTAGACCCATCCCCTTCTTTTGGAGACACACTGGCTTACAAGCGGCAGTGTGTAGCTGAAAGACATTATTTAGCTCTAGATATAGTGCATTTTCTCTTTTGGGAAACACCTGGATTTTAACAAAAGAGTACCCGGGACATACGTTGGTCTAGGAGTATAAAACGCTGAAAGCCGCTCTTAAATTACTATTTTAATCTTCACATCATGGAACAAAGAGGACACAACGCGCGGAGGAAGCGGACGAAGTGGTTTGCCTTTATTATGATTTTGATTACACTTTTGAGCGGAGCTTCAGGACAATTAAGATTTTCCATCTCAGAGGAGGTGAAAGAAGGAACTGTTGTGGGGAATATTGCAAAGGATTTAGGTATTGATAAGACCACGCTTAAAGAGCGGGGCTACCGTATTGTGTATGGCTCAACAGAGCCTCCCTTTCGTATAAATACTGACGACGGTATCTTGTATGTGAACCGAAAAATTGACAGAGAGGAAGTGTGCGAGCGAAGCAAGGTTTGTGTAATCGACCTCAAAACCGTGTTGGAAAATCCACTGGAGGTTCACTATGTAGCTGTGGAAATTCTGGATGTAAACGACCACGCACCAAGCTTCCCTGAAAACGAAAAGACTCTAGAGGTTTTTGAATCTGCATTACCGGGAGCGAAATTTCAATTGCAAGCTGCGCGTGATGGCGACAGTGGTTCATTTTCCGTTCAGCAGTATAAATTGAGTCACAATGCACATTTTCGTTTAGAAGTGAAAGATCGAGGCGAGGACCGTAAAACCCCCAGCTTAGTTCTTCAAAAGCCGCTTGACAGGGAATCAACAAAGACCCATGTGTTACTTTTAACAGCCACTGATGGAGGCAGACCTCCGCGTTCAGGTAACATGACAATAGTTGTTGATGTTTCTGACGTTAATGATAATCCACCAGTGTTCACGCAAGAATCCTACAATGTGGAGCTGAAAGAAAATTCCCCTATTGGCACGACTGTCATCCAGGTTAATGCTACAGATCGAGACGACGGTGAAAATGGCGAAGTTGTATATTCATTCGGTAACGACGTAGATGCAGGAATGCGTGCACGTTTTGATTTGAATCCAGTTACTGGAGTTATTACTGTGGCGGGGGCTATAGATTTTGAAGAGAGTAACAGATATGAAATAGACATCCAGGCGTCTGACAAGGGCGCAGCGACGCTCACAACAGACAAAACCGTAATTATAAGCATCGTTGACGAGAACGACAACTCCCCAGAGATTGAAGTGACGTCTTTCTCTCACGCGCTCCCGGAGGATTCAAAACCTGGAACCACGGTGGCACTGATAAGCGTTAAGGACTCAGATTCTGGTCTCAATGGGAAAGTGTTGTGTTACATAAGCCAAGGTCTCCCTTTCATCCTCACCCCGTCCTCGCAGAATAACATGTATTCTATAGTAACTAAAACGCTTTTAGATCGAGAGCAACAGGCGCAGTACGATATAACAATCGTGGCAAAAGATGCGGGTGAACCATCGTTGGTATCAAATAAAGCGTTAACTATAGTTGTGTCCGATGTAAACGACAATAGTCCAGAATTTTCAAACTACCCGTATAATTTCTACATTACTGAGAATAACAGTCCTGGAGCCACGATTCTAACAGTTACAGCAAGTGATCGGGACCAGGGAAATAACGCTCTCGTTTCATATCGGATATTAAGAGATAAAGGTGGAGAAAATATACCTTCCTCCTTTTTGAACGTTAATTCAGAAAACGGAAACGTTGCGGCACTGAAAAGTTTTGACTTTGAGACTTTGAAGACGTTCCAGTTCCAAGTCGTGGCCTCAGACTCTGGAACTCCGTCTCTGAGCAGCAACGTCACAGTGAACGTGTTCATCCTGGATCAGAACGACAACGCTCCAGTCATCCTGTATCCAGTCAGCTCCAACGGTTCTGCTGAAGGTGTGGAGGAGATTCCCCGCAATGTGAACGCAGGACACTTGGTGACTAAAGTCAGAGCCTATGACGCTGATATAGGATATAACGGCTGGTTACTGTTCTCACTGCAGCAGGTCACTGACCACAGTCTCTTTGGCTTGGACCGCTACACAGGACAGATCAGAACACTGCGCTCATTCACAGAGACAGACGAGGCTGAGCATAAACTGCTCATACTGGTCAAAGACAATGGCAACGTCTCACTCTCAGCAACAGCTACTGTGCTGGTGAAACTGGTGGAGCCCAAAGAGGCGTTTGCAGCTTCTGATGTCAAAAGTTCAGCAAAACTCGACGAGGAGAATAATGTGACTTTCTACCTGATGATAACTTTGGGCTCAGTTTCAGCACTTTTCCTCATCAGCATCATTGTGCTGATTGCAATGCAGTGCTCAAAGTCCACAGACTATACTTCTAAATATCTGCAGGAGCCTAATTATGACGGGACACTGTGTCACAGCATCCAGTACAGATCTGGAGACAAGCGCTACATGTTAGTTGGACCCAGGATGAGTGTAGGATCTACTATAGTCCCAGGAAGCCACGCAAACACTCTGGTGCTTCCTGACAGGAGGAAAACGTCTGAGGTAGGACTATTTTCACTATAGGTTAATATGCAGACCTTTATTACAGAACATTAAGGATCGTGCAAGTTTTAATTTTTTTTTCTATTACTTGTCTAAATTTTTGGTACTATATTTATTATTATTTTTAATTAGACCTTTTTCATAATATGCTGACATTTTTTTTTTATTTATAAATGTAATTATACTTATCGTTAGTACATTCACTGCTTCAATATTTGTTGTTTAAGGTACTCGTGTTTAGACTTCATGTTTTTCACCTGAAATGAAATCAGCACGATTTCCGTTTCTGTTTTTAATATCTAATGTCAAAGAATACAGTCTATTTGTATCACAAACCATATTTAGGTTGTAAAAATATTACCTTCATGTAGCTAAACTCGTCAACGCTTGGTGTCAGTATATTTCAGTATTTTGGTGTGTGTGTGGTAGAGTACTACGTCACGAGCTTTATTTGTACTAAGAGCTTGCGGTTTTGTCAAACGGGTGTTTGAGCGTGACATCGCGGTTGGTAGCAAAATTGTGGCTTTAACGTTATTTGGTTTTGGAAGGGTTTTGGACATCGCTCGAGGCTATGGTGTAGTAAGTCCTTTTCAATCGCATTACGCATTTATTTGACTATTCTTCGCCATTTACAAGTCATGGAACAAAGAGGACCCAGGGTCTGGATGGAACAGCAGCGTTTCTTCGCCTTTATAATTGTTTTGGATGTTTTATGTTGCGGAGCTCTGGCACAAATCAGATATTCGATATCTGAGGAGGTTCAGGACGGAGCCCTCGTCGGCAATATAGCCAAGGATCTGGGGTTAGATAAGAGCGCCCTCAAAGACCGAGGATACCGTATTGTAACAGGCTCGACCGAGCCTCTATTTCAGGTGAACCAAGACGATGGGCTGCTGTACGTGAAGAGAAGAATAGACCGGGAGGAAGTGTGCGAAAGGATCAGTCCATGTTTGATTCAACTGAAAACCGTCCTCGAACACCCGCTGGAGATTCACTACGTGACGGTGGAAATACTCGATATGAATGACCACTCGCCGGTTTTTCCGGAGAAAGAGAAAAGGCTTGAGATTTCTGAGTCGGCTTTAGCAGGAGCGAGGTTTCAGCTTCAGGCTGCGCGAGACCCAGATGTAGGACAGATGTCCATTCAGCAGTATAAACTCAGCCATACCGATTACTTTAGAGTCGATGTCAAGGACCGAGGTGAAGATCGTAAAGTGCCGTTTTTAGTTTTACAGAAGCAGCTGGACAGAGAAACAGCTGGAAGACATAAGCTACGTCTAACAGCCATTGATGGTGGAAAACCCCCAAAGTCCGGGGACATAGAAATAATCGTAGACGTACTTGATGTTAATGACAACTCGCCGGTTTTCACTAAGGAGTCGTATTCGGCCACAATTGAAGAGAACGTAGCTTTGGGCACTGTAGTATTTCAGGTTAATGCCACGGATGTAGACCAGGCAGCCAACGGAGAAGTAGTGTATTCGTTTGGTAAAGAAGTTGATTTTAAAGTGTTGGATCTCTTTAGTATAGACCCCAAAACAGGTGAAATCATGGTGACAGGTCCCATAGATTTCGAACAATGTAAAAACTATGAAATTGATATTCAGGCATCTGATAAAGGACCGGTTCCATTAACAACAGACAAAAGTGTCATTTTAACAATTATTGATATTAATGATAATGCACCTGAAATAGAGGTGACGTCGTTTTCAAGTTCAATCAAGGAAGATTCAAAAATAGGAACTACAGTGGCTCTAATCAGTGTCACTGATTTAGACTCTGGGGTGAATGGTAAAGTCGTTTGCACAATAAATGACGACGTTCCATTCACATTAATGCCATCATTACAAGAGAACATGTACGCTGTTGTAACGAAGTCACAGTTAGACAGGGAAGTTATTTCTCAATATGACGTCACAATAATTGCAAAAGATTCAGGCGAACCCCTGTTTTTAACCGAAAAGACTATAAGCGTTAGTGTGTCAGACGTAAATGACAACAGGCCAGAGTTTACTTCGAGCCCATATACATTTTATATCACTGAGAATAACAAACCAGGAGACTCTGTGTTTTCTGTTAAAGCCTTAGATCGTGATGAAAATAATAATGCTTTAATTTCATATTATATTGTAAGAGGCGCAGGTGGAGATACTATACCATCGTTTTTGAATATCAACTCTGAAACTGGAGATATTTCAGCTTTAAAAAGTTTTGACTTTGAGACCCTGAAGACGTTCCAGTTCCAAGTCGTGGCCTCAGACTCTGGAACTCTGTCACTGAGCAGCAACGTCACAGTGAACGTGTTCATCCTGGATCAGAACGACAACGCTCCAGTCATCCTGTATCCAGTCAGCTCCAACGGTTCTGCTGAAGGTGTGGAGGAGATTCCCCGCAATGTGAACGCAGGACACTTGGTGACTAAAGTCAGAGCCTATGACGCTGATATAGGATATAACGGCTGGTTACTGTTCTCACTGCAGCAGGTCACTGACCACAGTCTCTTTGGCTTGGACCGCTACACAGGACAGATCAGAACACTGCGCTCATTCACAGAGACAGACGAGGCTGAGCATAAACTGCTCATACTGGTCAAAGACAATGGCAACGTCTCACTCTCAGCAACAGCTACTGTGCTGGTGAAACTGGTGGAGCCCAAAGAGGCGTTTGCAGCTTCTGATGTCAAAAGTTCGGCAAAACTTGATGAGGAGAATAATGTGACTTTCTACCTGATGATAACTTTGGGCTCAGTTTCAGCACTTTTCCTCATCAGCATCATTGTGCTGATTGCAATGCAGTGCTCAAAGTCCACAGACTATACTTCTAAATATCTGCAGGAGCCTAATTATGACGGGACATTGTGTCACAGCATCCAGTACAGATCTGGAGACAAGCGCTACATGTTAGTTGGACCCAGGATGAGTGTAGGATCTACTATAGTCCCAGGAAGCCACGCAAACACGCTGGTGCTTCCTGACAGAAGAAGGGGATCTGTAGAGGTAAGAGTTGTTCAAGTGTAAACTCTAAGGTGTGCACTGTTCAGATTGTGTTGTTGTTGGATTTATGAGATATTGGCATATTCAAAACGGAAACTGAACTGCAAAAAGCTTGATCGCTGTCCTTGGTGCTGAATCTGTTTATTTAATTTATTTTTTAACGTCTGTAGTTCCTGTAGTGCGTCATTCAACAGTCCTGTGGTGTGAATCAAAATCGCATGGTGTCAGTATAGCGTGGTAACTGGGCTTTACAGGCAATTGACGTCACTGGTCTTTAGAGCCACATCCTGAAACATTGTAGCCTTGTCTTGATGCCGAAGAGATCGTTTACGTCTGTTCCGTCTAAATGTTGTCAGTTTCTGCTGGTGATTGGATATATACATCAACCTGCTGAGATCTATGCCCATTAATAACGAAACTACTCTTTTGATGGATTTTTGATATTTTTGGAATAAACCATGGAACAAAGAAAACGGGCACGAGGACGTTTGGTGAGCTGCATCTTTGTTGCGCTTTTGTGGAGCGTTGTCTCAGCGCAAATACGCTATTCAATATCCGAGGAAGCAAAGGAAGGGACTGCGGTAGGAAATGTTGCAAAAGACCTGGGATTAGATAAAAACACATTGAAAGACAGGAAGTTTCGGATCGTTTCGAGTAACGTGGATCCTCTCTTTCATGTAAACCAGAACGATGGTATTTTGTACGTGAGTCGAAATATTGACAGAGAAACGGTTTGCGCACAAAGTAGCACATGTTTATTAAATCTAAAAACTGTGCTTGAAACGCCACTAGAAGTTCACTATGTGGTGGTGGAGGTGATAGACATAAATGACCATTCTCCGAGTTTCCAAGAGCAGGAAATGCAGCTGGAAATTTCTGAGTCTGCGCTGCCGGGAGCCCGGTTTCAACTAAAGCCGTCACGGGATCCAGACAGTGGTCAGTTCACCGTGCAGCAATATAAAATTAGCCACAACGACCATTTTCGTTTGGAAGTTAAAGATAAAGGAGACGATGGTAAAATACCTATACTGGTTGTTCAAAAATCTTTAGACAGGGAACAAGCGGAAAACCACTCATTAATACTAACAGCGTTAGATGGAGGAAAACCCCCGAAATCTGGTGAAATGAAGATTCTGATAAATGTTTTGGATATAAACGATAACGCACCAGCATTCAGTAAAGATGCGTATTCTGCGATGCTGAAGGAAAATGTCCCTTTAGGTACAACTGTCATTCAAGTGAACGCAACCGATTTAGATGATGGAACGAACGGAGAAATACTTTATTCATTCAGCAAAAGTATGAATCACAATATATTAAATCTTTTTGATATCAATCACGTGACAGGTGAGATAACAGTAAAAGGTTTTATAGATTATGAGGAAAAAGACAAATATGAAATTGAGATACAAGCCTCAGATAAAGGTTTCGCCCCACTCACAACAGAGAAAACCGTCATTATTAAAATAGTAGACGTGAATGACAACGCGCCTGAGATTGAGGTGACTTCGTTTTCCAGCTCAATCCCTGAAGACTCTAGACCTGGTACTACAGTTGCCCTGATCAGTGTGAAGGACCTGGATTCAGGACTTAATGGAAAAGTTATTTGCTCCATAGATGAGAATGCTTATTTTGCTTTGTCTCCATCATTACAAAACAACATGTATTCGTTAGTTACCAAATCTTCTCTGGACAGAGAAAAACAGTCACAGTATGAACTAAGGATAACTGCAAAAGATGCAGGTCAACCTCCATTATCTTCTGAGAAAACAATACACGTTGTGGTATCAGATGTGAATGACAACAGTCCAGAGTTTTCACTGAGTCCTTATACTTTTTATGTTACTGAGGGAAACGATCCAGGAGCTTCAATGTTTTCTGTTAAAGCTTCAGATCGTGATGAATATGATAATGCTCGTGTTTCATATCATTTATTAAGAGATGGACGTGATGATAAACAAGTCACTTCATTTTTAAACATCAACTCTGAAAATGGAAACATTGTGGCGTTGAAAAGTTTTGACTTTGAGACCCTGAAGACGTTCCAGTTCCAAGTCGTGGCCTCAGACTCTGGAACTCCGTCACTGAGCAGCAACGTCACAGTGAACGTGTTCATCCTGGATCAGAACGACAACGCTCCAGTCATCCTGTATCCAGTCAGCTCCAACGGTTCTGCTGAAGGTGTGGAGGAGATTCCCCGCAATGTGAACGCAGGACACTTGGTGACTAAAGTCAGAGCCTATGACGCTGATATAGGATATAACGGCTGGTTACTGTTCTCACTGCAGCAGGTCACTGACCACAGTCTCTTTGGCTTGGACCGCTACACAGGACAGATCAGAACACTGCGCTCATTCACAGAGACAGACGAGGCTGAGCATAAACTGCTCATACTGGTCAAAGACAATGGCAACGTCTCACTCTCAGCAACAGCTACTGTGCTGGTGAAACTGGTGGAGCCCAAAGAGGCTTTTGCAGCTTCTGATGTCAAAAGTTCAGCAAAACACGACGAGGAGAATAATGTGACTTTCTACCTGATGATAACTTTGGGCTCAGTTTCAGCACTTTTCCTCGTCAGCATCATTGTGTTGATTGCAATGCAGTGCTCAAAGTCCACAGACTATACTTCTAAATATCTGCAGGAGCCTAATTATGACGGGACACTGTGTCACAGCATCCAGTACAGATCTGGAGACAAGCGCTACATGTTAGTTGGACCCAGGATGAGTGTAGGATCTACTATAGTCCCAGGAAGCCACGCAAACACGCTGGTGCTTCCTGACAGGAGGAGAGCATCTGTAGAGGTAAGACACAGTTAATGTGTAAGATTTTCCCAAAAAATAAATGTAATCATTAGAAATCAGCATAACTTTTGTTGCTTTGATGTTGAGCTGAATGAGTTATGTAGCACTTTCAGCAGATGTAGAGGTTTGAAATAATTAGTGAAGCTGTCCATGGTACTGAAACTGTTTGTTCTTGTGCAGTACTCAGTAAATAAGACCATGATAAGAAACTAACTTCTCATGTAGCTTAATTTTTCTGTGTCTCTGTTTTTAAAAGTTTTTGTTTTAAGGTACTTTGACATTGTGTATTTGCTTGTGTTTGTGTGAATGAAGCCAACAGGGTTGGAAAATAAATCCTGTCACTTTTTAAAGATGTAGATTTATTCAATGATTTAAGGATCATTTTGGTTTACTGTAGTGAGAGGCTTGCTCGCATGGTGTCAGTGTATTCTTGAATGTCAGGGCCTCTTGCGTGTGTCGTCACGGCAGTTTGGTTCCACCTCTCGGCGTTTCCACAGTCTCTGTTGTTCGTAGCTTCCCTTTGTCCAAATATTGTTCGTAACCATCTCTTCTTAGTGGGAAACAAACCTCAAGGGATGAGCTGGATATTTTAGTTTTAACGTCATTGCAATTCTTGTAACGGTTCACCAATGATTTAGTTTTTTACAATGGAGCGAAGAGGATGCAAGGGACGAAGGATGCACGGATGTTTGATCGGTTGTGTAGTTGCTGCGCTTTTGTGGAGCGGTGCTTTAGCCCAGTTGAGATACTCAATCCCTGAGGAAGTTGACGAAGGAACTGTCGTTGGAAACATCGCAAAAGACTTAGGACTGGATAAAAACACACTGAAAGACAGGAAGTATCGGATTGTTTCGAGCAATGCGGATCCTCTCTTCCGTGTAAACCAGGACGATGGAATCCTTTACGTGAGTCGACGAATTGATAGGGAAGACGTGTGCGCACAGAGCATTACGTGCTTATTAAATTTAAAAACGGTCCTCGAGAACCCACTGGAAGTTCACTATGTTGAAGTGGAGATCGTGGATATTAATGACCATTCACCTGTTTTTCAGGAGAAAATGAAACGGTTGGAGATTTCAGAATCTGTGTTACCCGGAGCGCGCTTTCAGTTAAAGCCCTCACGGGATCCAGACAGCGGTCAGTTTTCTGTACATCAGTATAAACTTAACCAGGACGATCACTTCCGTTTAGAGGTCAAAGATAAAAGTGACGATGGCAAAATACCAATATTAGTTGTTCAAAAATCATTAGACAGAGAGAATGCAGGGAGTCACACGTTAACATTAACAGCATTCGATGGAGGGAAACCTCCGAAATCTGGTGAGATGAAGATTTTAGTAAATGTTCTAGATATTAACGACAACGCGCCTGTCTTCACTAACGATGCTTATTCCGTGATGCTAAATGAAAATGCTCCATTAGGGACAACAGTCATTCAGGTAAATGCAACAGATTTAGATGACGGTCCGAACGGAGAAGTTGTTTACTCGTTTAGCAACAGTATCAATCAAAATATTTTAAATCTGTTTGACATTAATAAAAAAACTGGCGAAATTACTGTGAAAGGTTTAATCGATTATGAGGAAAAACACAAGTATGAAATTGAAATTGAAGCATCAGATAAAGGTTTGGCACCTCTTACAACAGAAAAAAGCGTTGTTGTGAAAATAGTTGATATGAATGATAATGCGCCCGAGATTGACATTACCTCGTTCTCTAAATCAGTTCCGGAAGATTCAAGACCTGGAACCACAGTTGCCCTGATCAGTGTTAATGACTTGGACTCTGGCCTTAACGGAAAAATTTTGTGTTCCATAAATGAGGACGTTCCGTTTACTTTATCTCCATCGCTTAAAGAAAACATGTATTCTTTAGTTACTAAATCCCCCCTGGACAGAGAAAAACTGTCACAGTATGACCTGACTATAACTGCAAAGGACGCAGGTCAACCTCGATTATCATCTGAGAAAACAATACACGTTGTGGTATCAGATGTGAATGACAACAGTCCAGAGTTTTCACTGAGTCCTTATACTTTTTATATCACTGAGGGAAACGATCCAGGAGAATCAGTGTTTTCTGTTAAAGCTTCAGATCATGATGAAAATGATAATGCTCGTGTTTCATATCATTTATTAAGAGATGGACGTGATGATAAACAGGTTACTTCATTTTTAAACATCAACTCTGAAAATGGAGACATTGTGGCGCTGAAAAGTTTTGATTTCGAGAATCTGAAGACGTTCCAGTTCCAAGTCGTGGCCTCAGACTCTGGAACTCCGTCACTGAGCAGCAACGTCACAGTGAACGTGTTCATCCTGGATCAGAACGACAACGCTCCAGTCATCCTGTATCCAGTCAGCTCCAACGGTTCTGCTGAAGGTGTGGAGGAGATTCCCCGCAATGTGAACGCAGGACACTTGGTGACTAAAGTCAGAGCCTATGACGCTGATATAGGATATAACGGCTGGTTACTGTTCTCACTGCAGCAGGTCACTGACCACAGTCTCTTTGGCTTGGACCGCTACACAGGACAGATCAGAACACTGCGCTCATTCACAGAGACAGACGAGGCTGAGCATAAACTGCTCATACTGGTTAAAGACAATGGCAACGTCTCACTCTCAGCAACAGCTACTGTGCTGGTGAAACTGGTGGAGCCCAAAGAGGCTTTTGCAGCTTCTGATGTCAAAAGTTCAGCAAAACACGACGAGGAGAATAATGTGACTTTCTACCTGATGATAACTTTGGGCTCAGTTTCAGCACTTTTCCTCATCAGCATCATTGTGCTGATTGCAATGCAGTGCTCAAAGTCCACAGACTATACTTCTAAATATCTGCAGGAGCCTAATTATGACGGGACACTGTGTCACAGCATCCAGTACAGATCTGGAGACAAGCGCTACATGTTAGTTGGACCCAGGATGAGTGTAGGATCTACTATAGTCCCAGGAAGCCACGCAAACACGCTGGTGCTTCCTGATAGAAGAAAAATGTCTGAGGAGGTAAGAATCACTAACACAAAATAATGTTTGTCATCCCATTTCAAAACTACATGTTTTGACATTACTTTCAAAATGTGTTTCATCAATAATACATGCAAGCAGTTAGTCCATCACCGATATAAGTCATCCACCAGACCGATGCAAAGGTCTTTTCCCCTCTTAAGCTAAGACACAAGCTTTTGGACTGTCAAACAATGTCATCTGGACATCTGGTTCCCTTCTAACCTTTGGAGATGGCTCATTATCATTGCTCAACAATGTTTGCCTAAAAGAAACTTTCTGTTTCCTGGTATCCTAGAAATTTCTTTGACAAACTGATTTCCCAGAATTGTCAATGACAAAACACAGAGATTATAGAACAGTCATGTCGACATGTAATTATGAACAAATGTTTGTAAGAACAAACCCTCTGAACCCACAGCAAAAGGACACAACAAGGCCTGAGCTGTTATGATCTTATATATTATATATACTGTATTAATATTGATATACAAGAGATTTCTACTATATGACCAGAGTACCATTTGAGAGATCTGTCCTGTGATGAATGCATCCTTTGGCTTTACAGAGTGATGGGTTTGTACTTTCTGGCAAACGTGCTGTATTATGTCTGCTGGGTGTTTTCGGGTTTTTTTGGCTTGAGATGTAAAGGTCATATTTTAAGCATGTTTATGGGGATTTATGGTTTAAGGCTGATGATGAACAACTACTGTACTGTAGGTGACAAACAGACAGGAATGACTATGAAAAATATAACGAGTGTTCCAGGAAATGATCAAGAAACCTGCAGTGGATCAACTTACCTAAAGAGAAGATGAGTAGAAAGCGCTGTCCATGGTGCTGAGCACATGTGTTGTCCTTTCAAAGTGTGAACAAGTTTATGATTTCATATAGGAGAGATGTGAGCTTACTTTAATTATAAGTAATAAATTCCCCGGATTGAACAGTTGTTATATCTACTGTAAGGAGCCTTTATTTTCTGAGTGACCAGCCTCCTCCATTTAACAACCTACAACTTGGGTAACAACTCGAGATGGACGAATGAAAGCAACATAAAATGCGTTTTTCCATACAATCCATCGCTCTCTGTAGTGAGAGTTTACATCGCACGGTGTCAGTGTAATAAACAAAGTCAGCCTCACGTGCATTTGTCGTCATTGCAGTTTGGTTCCACCTCTTGGTGGCTTCGCTAGTCCGGTAATAACGGAGTCAGTTCCCGTCGTTTTGCTTCGGTTGGAATTCCTCAACCTTTTATCGTGTTACTAAAAGACTGCGGACATTGCAACACGTGGACATGACGCATTTATCGCTGTGAAATAATTTTGCTCTTATGAATGAGTATTGGTGGTATCGGTTCGTAACGATGGAACAAAGAAGCCAGAAGCGAATGGAGGGAGGCTGGTTGGTGAGCTGCGTGATCGCGCTTTTGTGGACCGTCGCCTGGGCGCAAATACGATACTCTGTGTCTGAGGAAGTGAACGAAGGGACGGTCGTTGGAAATGTTGCAAAGGACCTGGGGATCGATAAAAGCGCACTGAAAGACAGGAAGTACAGGATTGTCACGAGTGATGCGGATCCTCTTTTTCACGTAAACCAGAACGATGGTCTCCTTTACGTGAGTCGAAAGATTGACAGAGAAGACGTGTGCGCCCAGAGCGGTACGTGTTTGTTAACCCTGAAAACGGTCCTCGAAAACCCATTGGAAATCCACTATGTAACAGTGGAGGTCCTGGATATAAACGACCACTCTCCTTCTTTCCCAGAGGAGGAGAAACGGTTGGAAATTTCTGAGTCTGTGTTACCCGGAGCGCGATTTCAGCTGAAACCATCACGGGACCCAGACAGTGGTCAGTTCTCCGTCCAACAATATAAACTTAGCCAAAACGACCACTTTCGTTTAGAAGTTCGAGATAAAGGAGACGATGGTAAAATCCCAATATTGGTGTTGCAAAAGTCTTTAGACAGGGAAGCATCTGGAAGTCACACGTTAGTGCTGACGGCACTTGACGGTGGAAAGCCTCCAAAATCTGGTGACATGAATATTCTCGTTAAGGTTTTGGACGTCAATGACAACACACCCGTTTTTTCTAAAGATGTTTACTCTGTTCTTCTTGATGAAAACGCGCCAGTCGGTACTACTGTGGTACAAGTTAATGCAACCGATTTAGATGATGGTCCAAATGGAGACGTGTACTACTCTTTCGGAAACAGTGTGAGTAATAAGTTGTTCAAACTTTTTGAAATTAATCCATCCACAGGCGACATAATTGTCAAAGGCCTGATAGATTATGAGCAAAAAGACAAGTACGAAATCGAAATTGAAGCATCCGACAGAGGAGTCGCGCCCCTCACCACAGAGAAAAGCGTGATTATTAAAATAGTAGACGTGAACGACAACGCGCCGGCGATTGAGGTGACTTCATTTTCCAGCTCAGTCCCCGAAGACTCCAGACCTGGAACTACAGTTGCTCTGATCAGTGTAAAAGATTTGGATTCAGGACTTAATGGAAAAGTTATTTGCTCCATAGACAATGATGTTTATTTTGCTTTATCTCCGTCATTACAAGACAACATGTATTCGCTAGTTACGAAATCTTCTCTGGACAGAGAAAAACAGTCACAGTATGAACTAAGGATAACCGCAAAAGACGCAGGTCATCCTCCATTGTCGTCTGAGAAAACAATACATGTTGTAGTATCAGATGTAAATGACAACAGTCCAGAGTTTTCACTGAGTCCTTATACTTTTTATATCACTGAGGGAAACGATCCAGGAGCTTCAGTGTTTTCTGTTAAAGCTTCAGATCGTGATGAAAATTATAATGCTCGTGTTTCATATCATATATTAAGAGATGGACGTGATGATAAAGGAGTCACTTCATTTTTAAACATCAACTCTGAAAATGGAGACATTGTAGCGTTGAAAAGTTTTGACTTTGAGACCCTGAAGACGTTCCAGTTCCAAGTCGTGGCCTCAGACTCTGGAACTCCGTCACTGAGCAGCAACGTCACAGTGAACGTGTTCATCCTGGATCAGAACGACAACGCTCCAGTCATCCTGTATCCAGTCAGCTCCAACGGTTCTGCTGAAGGTGTGGAGGAGATTCCCCGCAATGTGAACGCAGGACACTTGGTGACTAAAGTCAGAGCCTATGACGCTGATATAGGATATAACGGCTGGTTACTGTTCTCACTGCAGCAGGTCACTGACCACAGTCTCTTTGGCTTGGACCGCTACACAGGACAGATCAGAACACTGCGCTCATTCACAGAGACAGACGAGGCTGAGCATAAACTGCTCATACTGGTCAAAGACAATGGCAACGTCTCACTCTCAGCAACAGCTACTGTGCTGGTGAAACTGGTGGAGCCCAAAGAGGCGTTTGCAGCTTCTGATGTCAAAGGTTCAGCAAAACACGATGAGGAGAATAATGTGACTTTCTACCTGATGATAACTTTGGGCTCAGTTTCAGCACTTTTCCTCATCAGCATCATTGTGCTGATTGCAATGCAGTGCTCAAAGTCCACAGACTATACTTCTAAATATCTGCAGGAGCCTAATTATGACGGGACACTGTGTCACAGCATCCAGTACAGATCTGGAGACAAGCGCTACATGTTAGTTGGACCCAGGATGAGTGTAGGATCTACTATAGTCCCAGGAAGCCACGCAAACACGCTGGTGCTTCCTGACAGGAGGAAAACGTCTGAAGAGGTAGGGCATATTTGTCAAACTTGGCTAATTTGATACATTTGGTCATGCTTTATTTATCCAGCAATCCAATGTGTTTGACTACTGTTGCTTTTGTAATGCACATGATTTACTTTCGAATTGGATCACAAGTTCAGAATAAGTGCAGGTGTGCATTAAGTTCATACAGGATAGATGCATATTAGCGTTACAAATCAAACTGACTTATGATTAAAAGTATAATATGTTGTGTTCTTTCCCCTTATGTGGAGTATAAAATGAGATGCACGTGATGCTGGGTCGAATTTTAACTGGCGAAGTTCACTGTTCATGGTCCTGTATGTCCCATATGTTTGGAGCTCGACGTGGTCAATTACTTTTTTAAATGTAAAACCATACAGCTTTTAATCAGTGGAATTATGGTATATTTGTCAGTTTGGGATAAATATTATACAACAATTTTGTCCAAGATAGAATTCTTTAGATGTTTAAATAAGTTACAAAGAAGGCGTCTCATCATAGAATGTAATGTCATTAGCAAAGTTCTACAATATTAAAGTACACAATAAAAAAAAAAAACAACTAAATTTGTATCAAGTACAGAAATAGCTGTTTCCCTGCAGTGAATCATCAGATCGCATGGTGTCAGTGTGTTAGAAAATTGCCTGCTGCTTCTTGTCGTCACCAGATTTTAGACCCACCTCTTTCTACAGAAGCTTTGCAGTTCGAACGCGTCTCTCTTGCGTCTCGGTTTTGGAACACTGGTTTATGTTTTAAACGATTTTGGGGGAGAGCGAACACTTGCTCATACAGATGTGTTGGATCGGTTCATTGCAACGGGATAATTAATCAAGTGAGGCGTGGACAGTAATTTGGTTTTTAATCATGAAACAAAGCGGGTGCGACACAACGAGGGCGAGAAGACGCTGGATCGGTTTCATAGTTATTATGCTTTTGTGGACTAAGGCTTCCGCGCAGCTGAGATATTCCATTTCTGAAGAAGTACAGGAAGGAACTGCGGTTGGAAATATAGCGAAGGATCTTGGATTGGACAAGAACACGCTGAGAGACAGGAAGTATCGCATTGTTGCTGGTGCTACAGATCCTTTTTTCCAGGTAAATCAGAACGATGGCATCTTGTACGTCAGCCGCGTGATTGACAGGGAAGAGGTCTGCGAGCGTATCAGCACATGCACGATGAACCTTAAAACGGTGCTCGAAAACCCTCTGGAGGTGCACTATGTAGGAGTGGAAATCCTAGATGTAAACGACCATTCGCCCATCTTCCCCGAGGAGGAGAAAACGCTGGAAATCTCTGAGTCTGTGCCGCCTGGTGCGCGCATTCCGCTACGACCGGCGCGAGATCCCGATGGCGGTCTGTTCTCCATTCAGCAGTATAAACTTAGCTCAAATGAACACTTTCGTCTTGAGGTTAAGGATAAAGGGGATGACGGCAAAATACCTGTATTAATAGTGCAAAAATCCTTAGACAGGGAAATTACAGGAAGCCACTCAGTACAGCTGACGGCAGTAGATGGAGGGAAGCCCCCGAAATCAGGCGAAATTAATATCACAGTGAACGTATTAGATGTGAACGATAACGGACCCGTTTTCTCAAAAGATGTTTATTCTGTCATGCTCGATGAGAATTCTCCGGTGGGCAAAGTAGTGATCCAAGTGAACGCAACGGATTTAGATGATGGTCCAAACGGAGATGTGGTTTACTCGTTTAGCAACAGTGTGAACCCTAAATTATTCAGTATCTTTGAAATACACCCATTAACAGGTGAGATAACTGTGAAAGGTCTAATAGACTACGAAGAAAAAGACAAATATGAAATAGAAATTCAAGCATCAGACAAAGGTTTGGCTCCACTGGCAACTCAAAAGAACGCCATTATCAAGATAGTTGATGTGAATGACAACGCACCTGAGATTGAAGTTACCTCATTTTCAAACTCAATTCGTGAAGACTCCAGACCTGGAACTACAGTTGCCCTGATAAGTGTAAATGATCAAGATTCTGGTCTCAATGGAAAAGTTATTTGCTCAATTAATGACGATGTTCCCTTTGCTTTAACACCGTCTCTACAGGACAGAATGTATTCATTGGTGACCAGGTCACCTCTGGATAGAGAGCAACAGTCACACTACACCGTGACAGTAGTGGCAAAAGACGCTGGACATCCGTCTCTCTGTAGTGAAAAAACAATAACTATCATGTTGTCAGATGTGAATGACAACAGTCCAGAGTTTTCACTGAGTCCTTATACTTTTTATATCACTGAGGGAAATGATCCAGGAGCTTCAGTGTTTTCTGTTAAAGCTTCAGATCGTGATGAAAATGATAATGCTCGTGTTTCATATCATATATTAAGAGATGGACGTGATGAAAAACAAGTTACTTCATTTTTGAACATCAACTCTGAAAACGGAGACATTGTGGCGTTGAAAAGTTTTGACTTTGAGACCCTGAAGACGTTCCAGTTCCAAGTCGTGGCCTCAGACTCTGGAACTCCGTCACTGAGCAGCAACGTCACAGTGAACGTGTTCATCCTGGATCAGAACGACAACGCTCCAGTCATCCTGTATCCAGTCAGCTCCAACGGTTCTGCTGAAGGTGTGGAGGAGATTCCCCGCAATGTGAACGCAGGACACTTGGTGACTAAAGTCAGAGCCTATGACGCTGATATAGGATATAACGGCTGGTTACTGTTCTCACTGCAGCAGGTCACTGACCACAGTCTCTTTGGCTTGGACCGCTACACAGGACAGATCAGAACACTGCGCTCATTCACAGAGACAGACGAGGCTGAGCATAAACTGCTCATACTGGTCAAAGACAATGGCAACGTCTCACTCTCAGCAACAGCTACTGTGCTGGTGAAACTGGTGGAGCCCAAAGAGGCTTTTGCAGCTTCTGATGTCAAAAGTTCAGCAAAACACGATGAGGACAATAATGTGACTTTCTACCTGATGATAACTTTGGGCTCAGTTTCAGCACTTTTCCTCATCAGCATCATTGTGCTGATTGCAATGCAGTGCTCAAAGTCCACAGACTATACTTCTAAATATCTGCAGGAGCCTAATTATGACGGGACACTGTGTCACAGCATCCAGTACAGATCTGGAGACAAGCGCTACATGTTAGTTGGACCCAGGATGAGTGTAGGATCTACTATAGTCCCAGGAAGCCACGCAAACACTCTGGTGCTTCCTGACAGAAGAAAAGTGTCTGAAGAGGTAAGGATAATAAACACTAGTAACATTGGAACCAAACAATGTTTAATTTAATGGAAGTGTGAATATTATTAATAGAAATAACAGCAATAGAGACCATTAGAGACCAATAGAGACCATTTGTCTTTGTTTAAAATAAAGGTGAACCTATCACAGGTTTATAGTTTATTCATAGTTCATGCACAAATACTCCAACTGCTGCTGCTTTAGAATCACCTGTGGTCAAACCCTTTACAAACAGACATCATTTATGATGGTATTGTCGCTATGTTGAAGAACTCTTCTCGTTTGTTTTGCCAACACATATGATTGATGATGAAGTTCAGTAGTAAGTGTCGCTGTCCCTGGTGCTGACAGTTGTGTTTGTACGTAGCCATTTTCACTGCTTCCTCTATAGCAAAACAAATCAATTTATCTCGTTTATTTACAGTAGCATTGTGTGCACGTTTTTACCTATTATTTGGTTTGCACTATGGTGCAATAAGCAGCTCTGATCGGGTGGTGTCACTACAATGGCAGATGGAGTTTTCAGCGTTTTTCGTCATCACGGTAAGTCCAACCCTGTAATTTCTGCTTTATCTAGAGGGCTCGGACTCGACAATAGTGCTCTCCGTTTCTACCACTGTTATAGAGATGGAGCGCGGTTTAAGACGGAATAAGAGTGATTATTATTACTTCGTCAAACAATTTTAGACCGCGGAGTTATTGTTGTTGATTTTGCTTTTCGTACATAATGGAACAAAGCGCTCGCCAGCCGTGCGTTCAGCGTTGGGGATGTATCGCCTTCTTGGCTTTGGTAACGTTTTGGAGCAAAGCCTCTGCTCAGATCAGATACTCAATTTCCGAGGAATTAAAAGAAGGAACTGTCGTTGGAAACATAGCGAAAGATTTGGGAATCGATAAGGCGACACTGAAAGACAGAGACTATCGCATTGTTGGCACATCGACGGATCCACTTTTTCACGTGAATAACGAGGACGGCATGCTGTATGTCAGTAGGAAACTAGACAGAGAGGAGATCTGCGAACGAAGTATTGCGTGCGTAATCAACCTGAAAACGGTGCTGGAAAATCCGCTGGAAATCCATTACGTCGCTATTGAGGTGCTGGATGTAAACGATCACGCTCCTGTGTTCCCAGAGAAAGGAAAACGGCTGGAAATATTTGAATCAAAGTCACCTGGGGCAAGGTTCCAGCTGCAACCGGCTCGCGATCCAGATGCCGGTCAATTTTCCGTCCAGCATTATAAATTAAGTCAAAATGATCACTTTCGTCTGGAAGTTCAGGAACGAGGTGACGACATTAAGATGCCTTTTCTAATTTTGCAGAAGCAACTAGACAGAGAAGCTATTCGAGAACACAAGCTTGTGCTTTTAGCTATCGATGGTGGGAAGCCAGCGAGATCAGGAACGACAGAAATACTGGTGCAGGTGCTTGATGTTAATGACAATTCACCAACATTCACAAAGGATGTTTATTCTGTAGAGTTAACAGAAAACGCGGCTCCTGGCACATTGGTTATTCAGGTTAATGCAACAGATCTGGATGAGGGAATCAACAGCAACATTGTGTATTCATTTAGAGAAGAAGTAGATACAAATATCAGAAAAATATTTAACATAAACCCCAAAACTGGGGAAATCATAGTAACAGGTGTAATCGATTTTGAAGAGAAAAAAAGCTATGAAATTGACATTCAAGCTTCAGATGAGGGGACTATTCCTTTATCCTCTGACAAAACTGTGAAAATAAAAATAATCGATGTTAATGATAATCCTCCAGAGATTGAAGTTACATCTTTTTCCAAATCAGTTCCAGAGGATTCACGAATAGGAACAACAGTAGCTTTGATCAGTGTGAATGATTTAGATTCAGGACTTAATGGAAAGGTTTCTTGCTCTATACGCGAGGACGTCCCATTTTCTATATCTCCATCTTTGCAAGATAACATGTACACCATAGTGACCAAATCCCAGCTGGACAGAGAAAAAACGTCCTTCTATGATTTTGCAATTGTTGCGAAGGACACAGGTGAACCGTCACTCATGTCTGAAAAGACTATAACTGTTGTCATATCAGATGTGAATGACAACAAGCCAGTGTTTTCATTCAATCCATATAACTTCTATATAAATGAAAACAATAATCTTGTAGCCCCACTGTTTTCTGTCAAGGCATCTGATTGTGATGATGGTGAAAATGCTCATATTACTTATCATATTCAACGGGAAAGTAGTCAAGATCGCACTGGACTGTTTTTTAATATAAATAGTGAAAATGGACAAATATCAGCTCTGAAGAGTTTTGACTTTGAGACCCTGAAGACGTTCCAGTTCCAAGTCGTGGCCTCAGACTCTGGAACTCCGTCACTGAGCAGCAACGTCACAGTGAACGTGTTCATCCTGGATCAGAACGACAACGCTCCAGTCATCCTGTATCCAGTCAGCTCCAACGGTTCTGCTGAAGGTGTGGAGGAGATTCCCCGCAATGTGAACGCAGGACACTTGGTGACTAAAGTCAGAGCCTATGACGCTGATATAGGATATAACGGCTGGTTACTGTTCTCACTGCAGCAGGTCACTGACCACAGTCTCTTTGGCTTGGACCGCTACACAGGACAGATCAGAACACTGCGCTCATTCACAGAGACAGACGAGGCTGAGCATAAACTGCTCATACTGGTCAAAGACAATGGCAACGTCTCACTCTCAGCAACAGCTACTGTGCTGGTGAAACTGGTGGAGCCCAAAGAGGCTTTTGCAGCTTCCGATGTCAAAAGTTCAGCAAAACTCGATGAGGAGAATAATGTGACTTTCTACCTGATGATAACTTTGGGCTCAGTTTCAGCACTGTTCCTCATCAGCATCATTGTGCTGATTGCAATGCAGTGCTCAAAGTCCACAGACTATACTTCTAAATATCTGCAGGAGCCTAATTATGACGGGACACTGTGTCACAGCATCCAGTACAGATCTGGAGACAAGCGCTACATGTTAGTTGGACCCAGGATGAGTGTAGGATCTACTATAGTCCCAGGAAGCCACGCAAACACGCTGGTGCTTCCTGATAGAAGAAAAATGTCTGAGGAGGTAAGAATCACTAACACAAAATAATGTTTGTCATCCCATTTCAAAACTACATGTTTTGACATTACTTTCAAAATGTGTTTCATCAATAATACATGCATACAGTTAATCCGTCTCCGATAAAAGTCATCCACCAGACCGATGCAAGGGTCTTTTCCCCTCTTAAGCTAAGACACAAGCTTTTGGACTGTCAAACAATGTCATCTGGACATCTGGTTCCCTTCTAACCTTTGGAGATGGCTCATTATCATTGCTCAACAATGTTTGCCTAAAAGAAACTTTCTGTTTCCTGGTATCCTAGAAATTTCTTTGACAAACTGATTTCCCAGAATTGTCAATGACAAAACACAGAGGTTATAGAACAGTCATGTCGACATGTAAATATGAACAAATGTTTGTAAGAACAAACCCTCTGAACCCACAGCAAAAGAGGCTTTTGCAGCTTCTGATGTCAAAAGTTCAGCAAAACACGACGAGGAGAATAATGTGACTTTCTACCTGATGATAACTTTGGGCTCAGTTTCAGCACTTTTCCTCATCAGCATCATTGTGCTGATTGCAATGCAGTGCTCAAAGTCCACAGACTATACTTCTAAATATCTGCAGGAGCCTAATTATGACGGGACATTGTGTCACAGCATCCAGTACAGATCTGGAGACAAGCGCTACATGTTAGTTGGACCCAGGATGAGTGTAGGATCTACTATAGTTCCAGGAAGCCACGCAAACACGCTGGTGCTTCCTGACAGAAGAAAAACTTCTGAGGTAGGACACTTGAGTTAAAGCATATTGCTTCTTAAAATTTTCTACATTTGTATTACATATTACATGAATATGGGTTTGATCAGTTGTAACCAGTGATTGTCACTGCTCATGATATGTCAAAATATTTGCAAAACATTGTTTATTTCAGAACACTTTATCACTGTATCCAGTAAAGATCAGGGTCAAATGCTACATGTTTGTGGGACATAATGTGAGTCTGTGGCTTCCATGGTGATACTCTTGGTTGCTTTAAAAAAGATACCTCTGAAGACATACAGTAAGGAAGACTACTTTGTTTGATGGCTGTAGTGTAAATGCTGGGAAAATGCAATGCCATCAACAGGGCAGTGTAGAATAGAAGGAGACTGGCTGTTGAATTAAGTTGTTGGTGTGAAGGTGTTTGGTTGGTTCTTAGAAAGAGATATCTGAAATGTGTGTTGTAGTAAATCACACATGGAACTGGTCTCAGTAGTTGTTTGCTGTAATTATGAAGTTCTACATATGTGCTTTCTATCAGAAATGGAAAACTAAAATTGAGGCATCAGTACAAATCCTCTGACTACCCCTGGCAAGAACATTGCATTACAGTCTTTGGTTTCATAAAAAAAATAATAGCGTATCCTGCAGTAGGTTGTAATTATCTCAACCAGACGAGGTATTCCTGTAACGTCTTAATAGAGTTTCCGTTGTCCTTATCTTGTTGCATCCTCAGTCGGTAATGGAAACATTAAACACGCTTTGAACTTGAATTTACGTTCACGATTTGATGGTTGTGAGCTCGTCTGCATTGTAACATCAGCTCGCATGGTGTCACTGCTAGTGGATAAAACAGAGCTGAGCTGAACGGACCCTGCGCGCAATTGTCATTGTGGGCGCTTTTTGGCGTCAGGCTGCACTTGTGCTTTAGCGCGCTGCCTTGTTATCTTTGACAGGATCACCAAACATTTCCTGATATCGGATAGCTTTTTTGTTTTAAATGCGTGACCGTGAATAGAGTCATGTTTGAAAATACCCCATCTTTTTAAATCCTTCTTTGAATCCATGATGGCCGGACGAGGATGCAGCGCGTGGTCGGGGCGCCTCCTGTGTATAGTCGTTTATATGGGTCTCACTTTTGATTTGAATGCGGCACAACTACGTTATTCGATCCCAGAAGAACTTGTGGTGGGTTCAGTTATTGGAAATATCGCTAAGGACTTGGGGCTGGATGTCAGTGCCCTGAATGCCAGAGGTTTCCGCATCGTTTCTGGATCCACCGAGCCCCTGTTTCAGCTGAGCAACAATGGCATCCTGCATGTTAACCGGAAAATTGACCGGGAGGAAGTGTGCGAACGGATCAGTGCTTGCGTTATCAATATAAAGACCGTGCTGGAGAACCCGCTGGAGGTGCAGTACGTCGGGATTGAGATCATGGACGTAAACGACCACTCCCCCGTGTTCCCAGAAAACGAGACGCGCTTGGAGATTTCGGAATCCGCTTTACCAGGTGCGCGATTCCAGCTGCAAGGCGCCCGTGACCCAGACAGCGATACCCACTCTATTCAGCAGTACAAGCTCAGCCAAAACGACCATTTCCGATTGGAGGTTAAAGACAGAGGAGAGGACGGGAAAATCCCCGTTTTGTATTTGCATAAGTCGCTGGACAAAGAAACCGCACGAGTTCACAGGCTCCTGCTGACGGCCGTGGACGGAGGGAAGCCCGCCAGGTCGGGAACCACGGCGATCACCGTTAACGTCTTAGACGTCAACGACAACATGCCGGTGTTTGCTAGAGACACGTATACAGCGGTCCTCAATGAGAACTCACCGGTTGGTACAGTTGTGATCCAAGTCAACGCCACCGATTTGGACGATGGTTTAAATGGAGAAGTCGTTTATTCGTTTGGGAACAATGTAAATAATAAATTACGCAGGCTGTTTGAAGTTGATGCCAATACGGGTGAAATTATTGTCAAAGGACCGATAGACTTTGAAGCGAAGGACCGGTATGAAATAGATATTAAAGCTTCTGATAGAGGACTGGTCCCCTTAGCAACAGAAAAAAGCGTCATAATTACTGTTGTGGATTTGAATGACAATGCACCTGAGATCGAGGTGACGTCATTTTCAAGCGCAATTCCTGAGGACTCCAAGCCGGGAACCACAGTAGCACTGATAAGTGTAAACGATAATGACTCAGGTGTAAACGGGAAGATAATCTGTTCTATAAGTGAGGGCGTGCCCTTCACTTTAACACAATCACTACAAGACAACATGTATTCTATAGTCACTAAATCACTGTTGGATCGAGAGCATCAGTCCAAGTATGAGGTTACAGTTGTTGCTAGAGACGGAGGTGAACAACCATTGTCATCTCACAGAACAATAACCGTGACTGTGTCAGATGTGAATGACAACAATCCAGAGTTTTCAGTTAGTCCGTATTCCTTTTATGTGACTGAAAACAATTTAGCAGGAGCCTCGTTGTTTTCAGTGAGTGCACATGATCGTGACGAAGGAGAGAATGCTTTAATATCATATAACATTGTGAGAAATGGAGATGAGCACAAAAAAGTAACTTCCTTTCTCAATATAAACAGTGACAATGGGCAAATTTCAGCTTTAAAAAGTTTTGACTTTGAGACTCTGAAGACGTTCCAGTTCCAAGTCGTGGCCTCAGACTCTGGAACTCCGTCACTGAGCAGCAACGTCACAGTGAACGTGTTCATCCTGGATCAGAACGACAACGCTCCAGTCATCCTGTATCCAGTCAGCTCCAACGGTTCTGCTGAAGGTGTGGAGGAGATTCCCCGCAATGTGAACGCAGGACACTTGGTGACTAAAGTCAGAGCCTATGACGCTGATATAGGATATAACGGCTGGTTACTGTTCTCACTGCAGCAGGTCACTGACCACAGTCTCTTTGGCTTGGACCGCTACACAGGACAGATCAGAACACTGCGCTCATTCACAGAGACAGACGAGGCTGAGCATAAACTGCTCATACTGGTCAAAGACAATGGCAACGTCTCACTCTCAGCAACAGCTACTGTGCTGGTGAAACTGGTGGAGCCCAAAGAGGCTTTTGCAGCTTCTGATGTCAAAAGTTCAGCAAAACACGACGAGGAGAATAATGTGACTTTCTACCTGATGATAACTTTGGGCTCAGTTTCAGCACTTTTCCTCATCAGCATCATTGTGCTGATTGCAATGCAGTGCTCAAAGTCCACAGACTATACTTCTAAATATCTGCAGGAGCCTAATTATGACGGGACACTGTGTCACAGCATCCAGTACAGATCTGGAGACAAGCGCTACATGTTAGTTGGACCCAGGATGAGTGTAGGATCTACTATAGTCCCAGGAAGCCACGCAAACACGCTGGTGCTTCCTGACAGGAGGAAAACATCTGAGGTAGGACATTCCTGAGTTAGAGCATAATGTGTCATGAGCTTTAAAGTCTGATATCATATTAGATATATGTGGTCTTGGTGAGTTGTAACCAATGATTTCAGTGCTCTTGGTATTCTGTATTATGGTAGTTGTATGGATGTGATGTACTATACGGAACAGTGATTATAATCTGGAGGCTGTTTGAGTGAAGTTGTTTGTGTAAAGATGTTTGCTTCTACACAGAGTAAATAGAAAAAAAACAATTATCTTTAAATTAAACATAAAACTGATCTTGGTGTAAACTGTTGACTTACTTTTACTTTATATATTGAAGATACAAAATATGAGACGACTTTGTCACAGCATTCAGTAAATCTAGAGACAAGTATAGTAGTCCCAGGAAGCCATCTGAATACACAGACTGGTCAGCAGTTATGGTCTGAATGATAGTGATGCATGAAAACAGGTGGTTTAATTGTGTCTGAAATCCTGCTTCACATCCCAGAATCAGAGCAGTTACGCACACAGCTGTGTACTAATAGAACTGCTACTACTCCAGCATGTGTGATAATTCTACATATACAGTTTAACACCATTATATTTATGTTGTGCACTTCATATGTCTCTACACTGACATGTGAAGAGACGCAGTGACTTCAGGTCTGTGCTTGATGAAACAGAATGAATGGAGTGATGACAGAGAGCAGGAGGGAGAGCCTGCACCTAAATGCACAGACTCACAATGTGCAGATCAGGTGAGGCTGGAGTTTATTACAAAACACTGAATATTGTTTAATTTGCCTGGCTGGTGTTGTACTGGACAAATACTGAATTACTCCAGTGTTGACTGCTGTATACGTTTACTGCACCCACTTTCCTTCTGAGCAGATGATTCCTTCTGACTGACTGAAAGAAAACTAGGTCATACGCTATCACATGTGTGAAGGTCTTCATGCGCCGCTTCTAGTCTGATTCTCAGTTTAGCACTGTGCGTTGCCCATAGCAACACATGGGGAGATCCACCTCTCAAAGTCTACTGGTTTGCACACGCTAGCATGCACTCAGTGGTCTTAGCAACAGCAGCGGAGGAGGATGGAGGAGGGGGGGGAGGCAGGCGTGGAGCACCGGAGGAGGGGGAGGGGCCCTGCCTTTTGTACGCATCTCGCAATATTTAATGAAAATGGGTTTATTTAGGTGCAAACACGTGGATTAACTCTCTGAACCCTGCACAGTTAATCGTGCAGCAGATGGTGCAAATAAGTAACAGTAAAGGCAGCGAAAGCTTCTAATTAGACATTTTATAGCGTGGAGATAATATGTTTAAAAACAACTGGGTCAATCAGAGATTTTCTCCTCTGCCTGTCAGGGAAACCTGCTTTTTCTGACTGTTATTGTATTCATTGGAAGCTTTTTGGAGCTCTTAGCAACTGGGCAGCTTGTGAAACGCAGCATTAGGTCGTCTGATTGCAGAAGGGGGCAGATCAGATTGGGATTCGGATGCTCAGCTCAGCTTCCCGACCCAGCGCTCGCACCTCCGATCCGGTTGCCTCGTCTCGTTCTTATTTCTGCGCCGCACTAGACAGCGGTAACTGCCTCTCAGAGCGTACGCATGCATATTTTATGTGTGGGCATCCTGTGTTTTGTAATACAGCAGCCGTGCCAAGCTGTGCCTGGACAGCAGCGGCCCAGAGAAGATTTATTGACGTGATTAAAATTGAGCGCATGTGTGATATGCAGTGACATCGCTGGGCTGTGATGTCATCATCACGCCCGCTCTCCGGGGATAACGCCCTCAGCTGCTCGTGTGAATGAAATGGCAGCTCTTACTGTATTAGTGTATGAATCAAGGAACTTCATCCAGATTGTAATTATGGCCGAACAGGCGCGTGCAGCATAGCCTTCACTCTGCAGCACAGACTGTGCTGCTTCAGTGGGGGTGTGGCTGCCTGCTCCAGTGGCTTTGTCTGTGTGCTCGACCGGAACAGCAGATCTGCGTTCGCTCGCTAGATATCCGCCCTCGTGCAGCCTCCGTCATTTTGGCAGAGTTGACAAAACGGAGGGAACTGCTTAAACACGATGCTGTGTTTCACTCCTGCCTTTGCTTTCTAACATTTGCTGCATTGACCTTCCTACACATTTACTCACATTTTTCTTCTTTCACTACGTCCCTAACTGTTCTTTTACTGTATTTCCTACTGTTTTAACCAACTCAGCTGTGGTTCATTCAGCTTGTTCCTTTTCACGGCTCCTCTCTCTGCATCCTCCTCCTCTCCAACGCTCCATGTTGATATCACTCTCACTCATTCCCCTCCCCCCTCCACTCTTGGCCTCCTTTCCCGCTTTCATGCCCTCCGTTGCTTCTTTCATGTGCCATACTCTTCCGTCTGCCCATCATTTTGTGTCTTATCCGGCCGCATGCTCTTTAGCCCGGCTTCGCTGTGTCTCATGCCTGTGGGGCTGCGGCTCCGGATGCTGCGTGCTCTGTTGTGTGTCAGTAGGGCACAGACTCTCCTGTTTGCGACCATGTTTGTGGGAGGATGGTACCACTCACATCGAGGTCAGCAGCGGTGATGTTAATCAAATTTACACACACAGTAGGGTTCAAAGATAACATATTTACGTTCACACTGTGGCCATACTCACACAACTAAACCTCTTCATTGAAAGGCACTTTCACAGGAGCTTAAAAGCTGGAGAGAGAGAGAGTCATCCATTGTGTATTTAAACACACAGTATATCTGGTCACTGTTGTTTATAGCCGCCATATGACATTCTTTCCTGCCCATATATCTCATCTCACCTACATTCTTTATCTCTGAGAGAGCCATATTCTAATTCTTCATCTCAATCCTACATTTGATGAAATGAGTGAATTAAAACACGCAGATTCACTACTAATCAGGTACCGTGCACGATTACAAACACTGATGAAGCGTGGAGGTGGTTATTCGACCATGCACGTAACATTCAGCGGGCTGCTGTTGACCTCACCGACTGGTTTCATCCAGAATCTAAATATATTAATTCAGTGACACGCTTCTCTTGTGCTGTCACAGTCCACAAATAGGACTTAATGATGAAGGCTTTTTTTCCTCATCACTACAGACTCAGCGAAGCAGTATTGTCTGCAGACCTATTTTTATAAATCAAGATAGTTGCTGCATAGCTGACACATACAGTAACTACTTCATAACTACACTACATGTCTCCCTGTGCAGTTCCTCTTTGCAGACCAGTCAGGTGATGTGGGGTCTGAGAATCAGGAGGTTGTTACTGTTAATGTCAGCAAGCACAGGCACTGCTGCAGTGCAGCTTATGAAGTGTTTAGTCAATACACTATCTGTGTTGCTGTGCAGTACAGAGATAGTAGGAAGGAGGACGGACAATTGAGCAATGTGATGCTTTTCTTTGATTCTTGCTGTTGTTGTTCAGTAGAATAAGAAACATCTTTTGATTTTGAGACGTGCATAGATTAAATTGTGCTTTTTTGTCCTTGATTTGTGACTTATTCAGTCAAATTCAGCCTCACTCTTTACACTGCATCGTGATTAAATCTCTTGTTTGGTAATGGGAGGTGTGTGGTGTGGTGTGAAGTGTTAGGTGAACCAGTAACAACATGAGGTGTACTGCGTGAAATGTTCTCGGTGTTGGAGTGACGGGGCAAAATCCGAGTCAGTGAGCCAACATTTTCATTGCAAGCTAGATTAACCACTGTGGGCCAAGATTCCCTGGCGTGTCGCCTTTCACTTATTTGTCCTAGAACATGACAAGGGTGCTTTAGAGGCACGTAAGGCTCTAATGGGAGCCGCCTCCAGCTCGTCTCTGCTCTTTAGTATGTGGGTCAAACCATAACATAGTAAAAATAGTAGTGATAAAAAGGCAACATTTAGGAAAGCTGCGACATTGTGTCTGTCTGGCTCTTCTTTCATGCCTGGCGCTGTGTGAGTAGGTCAGAGCCTTTCTCCCTCACTACGCGGTTATATAAGCCCTCACTTTCATTATCTGTCAGTCCGTTGACTCATAGCTGTGGGGATGAGTCCTATAAGTTGGACCTTGACATTCCCGTTTTAGAATCAGTCCACTGCAGCTGAATCGAGGCTCTGGGGCCGTTCTGCCGGGGTTTCGCTGGGACAACCTCTCTGAGCATTAACCACATCCTTTTAATGAAGCCATTTGAACACTGTCTGCATTTGCCATTTAAAATCCTGGTTAGTATGAGCTTAGCCCTAAGTGTTGGATTAGACTAGTGTTTTTTTTTTTACGTTTTAAAACCTTATATGACATAATTTCAACAATAATAGCACTAAACAGCATGCAGGTGTACTTTAATATCTCCTTTTAAACACCAGTGTAAAAGCTTTGTTAAGCCCTGCACCATGTCTAAATATAATTTACTGAATCAACAGAAATAAGAACAGATGTAGGTCTGCACTGCTCTTGTTTGGCATCAGTGCTCACACAGCCACAGCATCTGCCGCTGTGCTTATAGGTCACCGCAGTCCGCCCGAAGGATTGAACTGACGGAGGGGTCATCACAAGGGTGCATGCAAGACAGACAGTCATTAAGTGGGAACGTGGTGGAGACACAGTAAAAAATCCACTTTACGTTCACCCTGTTGAGTCCGTGCTGTACAGTGTAAGTGTCCTGGGATCTAAACTGGGGGATGGGACTGTGATCTCCGTTTGACTGGATGCATGAGGGGAAATCCAAAGTTGGACGCAGCCTTGGTAAGAGGATTGCCTTCTTAGAGTAGTATCCTTGCACTGCACAGTGTGGGATAGATGGGGTATACGGCCGCGGCTGCTGTACACTTGTCTGATTAATACCAGGAGCTGTATTTATTTCTGGCCACGCGAGGACGAGATCAGATGCTGGCTGTTAGAGGGATCCCGTCTCTAGCTACAGGGCTCCTTTTCCCCCTGCGGCGACCTGCCCCCACTGAGCATTCTGGATAATTGCTCAGCCTTGTTTGAAGTAAATGTTTTATATGTGACTGTTTTCTGTTCATTCACAAAAAAAAACCCGCCATAAATTCAAACAGTGTGAGCAGCTGTAGCATAGTGTTGGTAGTAACAAAGCAAATCAGCTTTGAGCTGAGAAGAAATGGTTTAATTTTCCATTCGCACTAACACATTGTTTCAGACACAAATTAGGGCATTGGCTGAATTGTCTTTTCTGTTTCTTCTGTGATTTTCTGAAGAGGTGGTCGACATTTGTCCCCTTTTGATCAACCAAGAAGCTGCTCTGTTCGTCCGGTGACTCATCTCATCCCACATGCAGCTTTTCATTTTGTGTAGTTGCTCGGCCGTGTTTATTTATAGGTGAACCATCTGTCAGAACTCTGACCATTGGGGCTATGGTCAATGTTCTACTGTGTGTTTATGAGGTCTGGGCAGATCTCAAACCACGCACATGTGTATGTGCGTGTGTTTACAAGCGTCAGGTGTTAAACGTTCCTCCACATTTCCCGCCATCTTATCTAGTGGGTGCAGAATATAAATACAACAATGAAGCATGGGTGTGGAAGATGAGTGTTAATGCTGTAAGCCTGACTCATATCCCACTCTCTCCTCCCACCCTCTGACTCTCCCCCTCTCTCTCCTTCTCCTGTCCCTGTCTTTGTTCCTGTGATCACCACCCTAGTTTCCTCCAGCTTCATTTGCTTTCGCTTGCATCCTCCACCTTTGCTGATTTCCATTCCTTTGCTATCTTGTTTCCTCGTGTCTTTTGATATGACATCCTTTCATTCTCATCCATACAGCTTCTTTTTCTCAGATTTTTCCTCATCCTTCTCCTCCTACGCATCCTGGTTTCTTCTGGCTGCTTCTTTCTCTTATGCCCCCTCCTGTCTGTTTTTGTAATTGCACGCTCAGAGAAACCAATGACCCTCCACGGGGCATGTGTTTTTCTCTGGCTCATACACTCACATTTCTTTTTCATTCTCGTTGAAGATTCTTAACAGCGGTGTCCACTCTGCGATGCACTGTGTCTCTTATCTTGTTCTTACTCCCCAAACAGTCCGCCTGTAAACAGTAGCTTTTCATTCATGACAAACTGGAGTTGTGTGTAGACTTGAATATGTCAAAGCACCTTTCTTCCTTTTACAGCCTGACAGAAGGTTTATAAACGCCTCAGACTAAAGATTGAATAAATAAACTAAGTTTAAACTGTTAATTTGATTAAAACCTCTTGGTTGTTGCTTTGTATGTAACCTAGATTGACTGTTTCAGTTGTTTGATGTTGAACTAGTAAGTCCCATCTGTGGTCTCTGTCATAAAGCGTTAGGGTGGTAATGGTTTTAGTCGGAAGTGTAAATCTATAATAATAATAATAATAATGATTCAGTAATACAATTGTTAGATGTACCAGAAATTCAATTGGCCAGAAAAAATGTTAAAGAAAGCTGTCTATTCTCTGTCTGACCTAATGTACATGTGAGGCCCCGGTGCATCTCTGTTGGTGTGTTGCATGTTTTGTTTGGTAATTTAGTGATTAATACGGTTAAAAGTAAATAACAAGATTGGGCTCCATTCGAGCATATATTAAAATTTAAAAGATAATTAGTTTATGCACATCAAAATGAACTGTTTCAGGAGCCAGATAATTTTATGCATCACATTACAGAAAATGAGGATCTGCTTAGTGCGAGTATGAGGAAAAAAATGCGGAGCGGAGACAACAAAGGTGTTAAAGCATGACACTAAAAGGAGAATGAGTTTGGCCAACTAACAAACAAAGTGGTTGTAATATGTCTGGAGAAAACCTTGATGCCTAGTTTAACACATTAAGTATTAGGTAAAGTCACCTTTCTGTGCACTCTAACTGAAAACTGGAGAAGCCTGTTGTGCTGATGGCAGAAATATTAATAACTTATGAAATATCAGTTCAAAATCACTTCATGGCAAATAAATGCTGTAAAACTATAATGTGACATAGTACATTCTTATTAGAGTTCAGTGTAGAGTAATTATTGGCCCAAATGACTTTGAATCACAAACCATTATCCTGGTTCCGGTGTTTTAAACAGGGAAAGCATGTCAAAGCTTTTTTTTTCCATCCTGCTACTGGTGTCAGCATTCCCAGTTGTCCAGGCTTAAGGCTTTTGTGAAGTGTGTGAAATGATAATTCTGTGTTACTCCTCTAATGCGATTAGGTAGAATCATTTTCATGATGCCATGAAAGGCAGCAGCACAAAGTGAGGACGCCACTCAACCTCAAACTCCAAGCTAATGTCCATGAGGTTTTTCTTTGGCGTTAAAGGCCTCTATGCTTTTTGGTTGCCTGTTACATACAAGCATGATCTTTATGCTTGTTGTTGTTAGCATACCATATCTATTGTATAACCACATGATGGATGTGCCAGCATATGGCCATGTCATGCTAACGAAAGTGGAACACAGTGTTTGCTTTTTAGAGAGTGAAGTAGGGACAGGGACAGAGCCCGAGCTCGACTGATTGGCTGGCAGGGCTTCATTTTAAAAATAGTTTTCTTCACAGTCTGAGAAAAGTGGAGCACACTCACAAAACCATTACAGTGTTCCCATCATCAGATTCTCTACAGGCCAGGACTCCTCTATTATTCAGAGTTTTTTTTTTTTTTTTTTTTTTTATGGCCAAACCCTGTCCTGGTGCAGCAGGCCTGCACCTGCAATGATCTGCACTTGCAGCACTGCCTGCTGCCTTTGCACTACTGTGTGAGTAAAGGACACATCACACTATGTTATAGATATAATATGTGCGATAAGGCAAGGACACTATAAAAGAAACAACACAGTGTACTGTACAGAACTGATTTTACTAATTTCAATTTCCTTGTATGATGTAAAATGCTCTATTCTGCACAATCCTCAGGTGTGGCAAATGAAGTGACTTCTTTGCCTCTTTGTTTTGATCAATATCAGGCTGTAGCTGAATGTGTGGATTTTGTTACACCTCTTTTTCCATGTGGGTGAGTTGACATTTTAATTTCCGCAGGCAGAGAAAATGTGTTGCAGATACCGAGGCTGCTAGAGTATCTGTACCAGTGATACAGTTTCCAAAGTGTGAGTGTGTTAATCTAATATAAGGCTTCATGGCTCAGACTGCATCTGACATCAGTGAGTGTCTATCCATGTGTGATGTAGTGATGGCAGTGATTTAGGTAAAAAGACGCCCCCTTGTGGTCATTACGTGGAAGTAATTTGCCACTTCCTTTGTGCTGGTGGGTCTCTGTGTGTCAGTACATTCAATTATTTACCATGTTGCCACTCTGTGTGAGGTAACATATTGACTGGTATCTTTATGGAGTTTCTGTGTCAGTATTGATCAGTTATTAGTGATTTCTGTCCCATTTTCTGTTCTGTCTGATTTAAGCCAGTCCATCCATGCCTCCCCAGTTAAGCATTTGACTGACAAATCTAGGTTATCCATGTCTGACTATAAAGCGAGATTTATACCTAATCCCACAAAAATGGTTTGGTCCAAAATGATGCTTTGTGTGTGAGAGAGACACAGGTAGGAAAAAAGACTGTCTGAAGGGAGCGTGCCCTGCAGTCTAATATGCTATTTTATTTTATATTTGTAAGTAATTGGCTAAGGTTCAGTATTTGCATATTAGCTGACTTGACTGTGATGTATGTTTGAGCGGAAGGTGTTTGGATGGGTGTGATATTGTGAAGATAAATAGCTTTGTCCTTGTACAGTATGTTCTCTGGGTTTAAAAAGATGGGTGTGGAAGAAGGGGCTGCAGGGAGGGGCACTGCTGCATCTGCGTCACCATGGATACAAGAGAGGAGATACTGAATCAGTTACAGTCCCCCCTGTAAAATCAGATCTGTTGGACACTGCCTTTGTCACTAGGCGCAATGTGGAGCCAATCAGAGTGTCTATAACGCTCACACTGACACTAGCTGACCAATCAGGTTTCTACACTGCTTTCTTTTCATCAAAGCTCATTCTGTGTTTTGTGTATGTGCAGTTTTAACTAACAGCCCCTTGTTGCTCTTACATGCTCTCTGTTAAATATACAACACAACTCAGACTCCCACTGATCTATGATATACTATAAAGTATGAGAATTAAACAGCACATACACAAATGCTTTCACCTTCTGCTCACCTGTTTTTCTGACTCTCACACATCTCACTCACACAAAGCCAGGTTTTTCATTTTTGTTGAAGACAGTTAATAAAGTAGCACAGAAAACATGTTCTCTTATGACGTATTGATAGAGCAACTATGGTTAACGTGTAAAGTACAACATCATGCCTACATAATTGGCCAATGACAGCTCATGCCACAGTCACTTTGGACAATGACTTCACCAACAACAGCCTCTCTCGCCTGTTGTTTCACAGTGGAGTAACTAATTATGTTAATTATGGGCATCGAGCCATCAATTTCCAAATGAGTGAATGCTGTGTTAGTGTGCCTCTAGTTTTATCTCAGGGGTAGGTGCATGTGTGCGTCTGGGCATGCTCCATATTGCCGTGTCCTGGTTTTCGTCTTGTTCCGGCTCATGTTTTCCTGGACCCGCCCCTGTCCTACTTACTCTGAAAACCAATGGAGGCGAGTGCAGATTTGGAAATAAATGATTGAGTGGAAGTTGGATTAAATACTGGGGGTGATTCATCTCCCCCCTCCTCTATCTTTGCTGTCAATCATTGTGTAGACAATATATTTTTGTGACCACACAAATGTGTGATCTACTTTTGTTTGTGTAGAAACAGTTAAAGTATGTGACTTATCACCTTATACAATGACAGTATTCTCCAGGTTTTTATTTATGTCAGTGCATGAAACAATAAATAATAAAACAGGGTGTCATGTAGTATAAAAGTAGTAATGCTCTCACTCTAACATTAAGTATTCCCACGTGTGAAATCAAGTGAAGCCTTCTATTTTTAGACTTCTTTTTCTGCAAAGTGCTCTCCACCATCCTCCCTCACTTTTTTTTTACTTATTATACTTATACTTTATTTTATCTATGTAACATACAGTAGTGTGATGTGTCCTTTATTTAGATTCCTATTCTGCAAATACGTTTTCCTAGAATGTTTTGATTACACTTCCTTCTTGTTTTTTTTTCAGATAGTACAAGTCAGTCATGAACTACTGCATCATTAGCAATGATGCTAATTAAGCTGTTATTAAAACAGTTTTAAAAATAATCAAAGGGGAAATGGACATTTAGATAAACTGGTTACTGGAAGACAAATGCAGAATGCAAAAAATTATACACAGAGCAGATTGCCCCCTTGTGCTGTGAGCTCTGAGCTACACAACAAAAGACCAGTGACATCAGCATCACCGTCACGTGAAGGGGGGTGCAGTGTGCGCACAGCACAAGTGGGTGTTAGCAATAGAGCCTCGCCCTAGAAAGGGTACAGTGGGGTGGGCATGACTGATGCAAAGGTCAGGGTCTCTGTGGGGCTGTGGGGGTGGAAGGAGAGGCGAGCGCTGCTGCAGAGCTGGAACTGTCATAGTGAATATGCTGCTGCAGTGCTGCATTACCAATGCATGAGCAGCTCAACTGCAAACCTCAACAGGCTGCTCTGGTGTACATAGGGGCATGGTTTGTGTTTGCTTGAATGATTTTGTATGTTTAGGGGCTCTGACAATAACTTCATCTGATTTGTTTAAGGGAAGAAAAGGCAGCACCTACTTATAAAGCTGTACACCACAGTGTGGATTTGCAGAAGAGATGGGTTTTACTGTATGTACCCTGCTTTGTCTTAAATATAGACACATAGACTCCTCTATTAGTGTGTGTGTGTGTGTGTGTGTGTGTGTGTGTGTGTGTGTGTGTGCGTGTGCGTGTGCGTGTGCGCGTGTGTGTGTGTGTGTGTGTGTGTGTGTATGTGTGTGTGTGTGTGTGTGTGTGTGTCCGCGTGCATCATGTCTGCGCTCGGGATGGCGTTTCTGTGGAAACGCGAGAGCTGTGCAGAAGGAGGGGGGGTGGGGGGTGTTCGCCTTGGAGCATGTTCAGAAAGCTCCCTTCCCCCATCTACGCACACACTGACACACCCTTTTAACACACACTGGCTCACTAGCTGCTGAAAACAACGGCAGGGTCTATTGTGCGCTCATTACTGTGGAGATACTGAAGCTAATTTGGTGGCTGTATGTAGCGGTAGCATTTTAATGATGCGGCGAACAGAAACTGCTGCTCACTGCTTCAGGGCCACGCGACCTTCTCCCCTCTGTGATGTCTGCTCCCTGTCACCCTTTTGATCACACTGTACTCTATGTGCTCTCTGGTTCTACTTTAACTTTACCACATGACAAATAACACATACAGAGACACTAATTGACACTAAATTTAAAATACACTGCTCAGTGCTGCATATTTTTCTTAATCACCTTTAAACCAGTATTAATTTTTCAGCAAATTCAATTATCATACATTATCCAGACCTAACTGATTAATTGTTCCCTGTGCAGATTTTTCCCAGATGAGCCATAGTCACATCTGAAGAGCAGACTGTGTGCTCAGCATCTTTTCTATGTCCTTGGCACAAACAGTGTGTTCCCTATGGTTGAATAGGCTCTCAGATTGCATTCCATTCACTTGCATTAAGCTTAGTTGTGGACTGTAGGCTGTAGTTTTGTCTCTTATGATATTGGAAACTGATTTTTATTACCGTGGGCATGTCAGGCACATTCACATTCATTTTTTATATCTGAAGACTAGAGTGTCAGCAGGCCACAAAGGGGATTCAGTGATCCATACTGTGTCATGATGAATTCATAATAAAACATAATCCAGAGTGAGGCCCACTAATATCAGTGCAGTGAAGACAGTGACCTACAAACAAACCATGAATCATTACATTTCATCACAGGCTGTCTGGGTCTGATGGGCAGGTGATCTTGTAAATAACCTACATTTGCATTTTACCCAGTGCCCTTGCCAAAATTGAGCACGTTGCTCATCCTTTGTGAGTCATTATGGGGTTATCGGATGACTGCGGCTCAGTGAGTGATTGTTTTTAATATTTTCAAATCAAATCATGTTTCCCACAGAATGGAAATAGGACAGGGGTTTCTGCATCCAGGGCTTAATCCTGGGATTACAAATGAGGGAATGTTCATAAGATTATGACTACTGTCTCTGTGGAAATGTGGAGAAACCCCAAAATACACACACCAAAAAGAAGAAAATAATTAACACGCAGCACCTAGATTTACCTGATGTGCTCCTTATTGTGATACAATATTTAATTGTTCCTATTAAATGTATTTACTGGCCTCAAATACAGTATGGTGTTTTTTATATGAACATATATGTATAAAGCAATTAAAATACTTTAAACTAAACCTTTTCATTTTTACTACTTAGCTTTACGTCTTTCACTTTAAATTGAGAGTACTACTAACAAGTACTAACAAATCTAAAAAAATGGCAGATAATAGAACCATAGTCATTATTTATTCATGATGTAGCAGTGAGTGTTTATCTTGAATATTCTGTCACAAATCAAATAATCTTTAGTCTATCCAATTAATGTAATTACTATCTGGAAATGCGTGGGGAAAGGAAGTGAAAGGGCAGAGCTGTTGTTGTGCGTGTGTGTTGAAGAAAAGCATTTCAGACACAGTCAGGACAGACAGAACTTGCTTTGTGTTACTGTTGTGCTGTCCATGGTGCTGAAATGGCATTTCCTTTTCTCTTTGTCTTATCTTATTTCGTTTAACTCGTCGTGTGTGTAACCAAATGGCTATTAGGCAATATTACATGTCTACATTTTCATATTGGCCCATTTACCACTAGGCGCCGCCGTTGATCCATCAAATCCTGGACTGCCGTTTCATATAACTAGGCCCCTCCTGCTTTCAGGGTACAGAGGCTCATGTCTTCACTCTTTGTTACAGAGAGGAAGAAGACGGTGGACCAAACAGATTCATATTTTCTTATTTAAAGCATACCTCTGTTTTTTCATGATTACCGTATTGACTGTGCTTGGATATCAAATCTTTGTTCAAAATGGAAACAGTCGTCTATTGGCCTAATGGATGGAGACATTTTAAGATGTATGTGGAGGTTTTTCTACTGTATTTCTGTTGGGAAGCGGTGTCTGGGCAGCTCTCCTACTCCGTCTTGGAAGAAGTAAACCCAGGGACTCCTATAGGAAACATCGCTAAGGACCTAAACCTCAACTCATGGGATTTAGAATCACGTATGTTTCACATTGTTGCTGGATCAAATACTAAATTCTTCGAGGTAAATCTAAAGACTGGTGTGTTGCATGTGAGTGAGAGAATAGACAGAGAGCAGCTTTGCGCAGAAGACCTTAAATGTTCAGTGAGTGTAGAAGCGGTGATAAATAACCCGTTAAAGCTTTACCGTATCGATGTAGAAATTGTAGATGTAAATGACAATCCGCCTTTATTTACGACAAAATTACAGAATCTCTACATTGCAGAGAGCACGTTACCGGGCGTAAAATTCGCCTTATCAGAAGCAACCGATTCAGATGTGGGGAAAAACGGAGTCAGCACATACAGATTGAGCCAAAATGAGCATTTCTCGTTAGCGGTGCATAAAACAGGGGACAGCGTGTCTGCTGAACTGGTGCTGCAGAGGGCTTTAGACCGAGAGAAGCAGTCTGTTGTTACCATGACGCTGACCGCTGTGGATGGAGGGAGCCCGGCGAAATCAGGCACCTCGCGACTGGTTGTAAATGTTTTAGATATTAACGATAACATCCCTGTGTTCAGCGAAACATTGTACAAGACAAAAATTGCCGAAAACACGCCAGTGGGCGCGGTAGTAATTACTGTAAACGCCACCGACGCAGACGACGGCCTGAACGGCGACATTGTTTACTCGTTGAGGAGCAAAGATCAGGACCGCGTGCTCGATATGTTTGAAATCGAAAGTCAAACAGGCGTCATTAAAGTGAAAGGAAACATCGACTACGAAGAGAGAAAGGCGGTTGAGATACGCGTAGAAGCCAGTGACAGAGGCCAACCTCCGATGTCCGCTCACTGTAAGGTGTTGGTTGAAGTGGTGGATCTGAACGATAACGCTCCTGCCATAACCGTGACGTCACTGCATGAAAGAGTGAAGGAGGACGCTATGGTAGGTACCGCTGTCGCACTTGTGTCCGTTCTCGATAGAGACGGTGGAAAAAACGGTGACGTGAATGTCCACCTTAAAAATGACATGCCATTTAAACTTGAAAAAAATTACAAAAATTATTATTCGTTGTTAGTTGACAGCGTCTTGGATAGAGAGAGAGTATCTAACTACAACGTGACGATAGTGGCAACGGATCAAGGGGTTCCGGCGCTGTCCAGTACAAGTGTAGTTTCTTTTCTGGTTTCTGACGTCAATGATAACCCGCCTTTTTTCCCAGAACCCATACTTAACATATATGTGAATGAAAATAGTCCAACAGGAGCCGTTATTAAAAGAGTGACTGCGGCCGATTTTGATACAGAAAAGAACAGCGAGGTGACCTACTCATTCTTACAAAGTAACAGTGACTCACTACCATTATCTACCATGATGAACATCAACTCAGAGACAGGAGATATAGTCAGTTTACAGTCATTTAACTTTGAGGAGCTGAAGACGTTTCAGTTTAAAGTCCAGGCCACAGACTCTGGTCTTCCTCCGCTCAGCAGCAACGTGACCGTCAACGTTTTCATCCTGGATGAGAACGACAACAGTCCCTCCATTCTCGCTCCCTATTCTGAGCTGGGCTCCGTTAACAGTGAGAGCATCCCCTATTCTGCTGAAGCAGGATACTTTGTGGCAAAGATAAGGGCTGTAGACGCAGACTCTGGATACAACGCGCTGCTCTCTTACCACCTGTCTGAGCCCAAAGGAAACAACCTCTTCAGGATCGGAAGCAGCAACGGGGAAATCAGGACTAAGAGGAGAATGAGTGACAATGACCTGAAAACTCACCCCTTGGTGGTGCTGGTCTCTGATAACGGAGAACCCTCCCTGTCGGCTACTGTGTCTATTGATGTGGTGGTGGTGGAAAGCACAGCTGACCTCCAGACTCCGTTCAGACATGTGCCCATGAAGGAGGAGAGCTTCTCTGTTCTCAACCTGTACCTGCTGATCGCCATTGTGTCGGTGTCCGTGATCTTTCTGCTCAGCCTCATCACTTTAATAGCTGTCAAATGTCACAGGACAGACGGCAGCTTCAGCAGGTACAGCGCCCCAATGATCACCACCCACCCTGACGGGAGCTGGTCTTACTCTAAGGCTACTCAGCAGTACGACGTCTGCTTCAGCTCAGACACGCTCAAAAGTGACGTAGTGGTTTTCCCCGCACAGTTTCCACCTGTGGACGGGGAGCTGATCAGTATAAATGGAGGAGACACTTTTGCCAGGACTCAGACTTTACCTAATAAAGAAAAGGTAAGACAACTATAAAACCTTACATTTCATATATTACTTTGTTTGATACTTCTGATCTGCGTGTATGTCGTTGTCCATGGTGCTGAAAACGCGGTCTGAAAGTTTAATGCCACATTTTTTCTGTTTATGCATAGTGTGATTTTGTTGTGTTTTAAACGATATACGTTGATGCATCGTTCTATAAAAAATAATTTAAGTTTTTTTTTAATTTTTAAATTTTTTAACGATCAAATTTAATAATAATTTATTCTGTCCCAATTGACACGTAACAAGGAAAGGCAGCATTGTTAATTGCCACTATTGCTTAAAAACATTTCTTTTAAATCGCACAATTATATAAAATCTGAAATATGTATTTACAAAGACAATTTTTGGACAGGTCATGATTTCCTTATACACTGTTTTGGACGATGAGGATATAGTTCACTTGCATGTACTTGCGATATGGCAAATGACCACATAGCGACAGTACAGACCAGCACATTTTAATGGTCTTCTTGCTTAGTTAAGGCTCCTCCCTCACTCAGAGGATGATGTTCCCCTGGTCTTTGTTAGAGAAAGAGACGCATCGCAAGACTAAACAGTGTGTCATTTTCTTTTCCCCGTAAAAGACAAACGGGGTGTTTGCTCCGGACTATCTGGCGGAATATGGAGGGTTAATATCCACATCGTCTGTTCATGCTGTTTAGAAATATGTCGATGAGAAAAATAAGAAGCACTTTTTGGATTTATGTGCTCGTTATTCTCTCGGATTGTTGCTGGGAAGCGGTGCTCGGGCAGCTCTCATACTCGGTATCGGAGGAGGTAAACCTGGGCACGTCTGTTGGAAATATCGCTAAAGACCTGAACCTAAATATTCAAGAGTTGGAGGCACGTAAGTTTCAGATTGTCAGCGGATCAAAGAAAAAATATTTTGACGTGAATCTAAAAACGGGGTTTCTTTATGTAAATGAAAGAATCGACCGAGAGGAGCTCTGCGCTCAAGCTGCAAAATGTACTGTCAGCGTCGAGGCTGTGATCAACAATCCTCTGAAGCTCTATCGCTTGGAAATAAACGTAGTCGATATAAACGATAATGCACCGTATTTTACTGAAGGCACACAGACTCTTAATATTCCCGAAAGTACTGTTCCAGGAAAGAAATTTGGATTCATAGCGGCGTCAGATCTCGACGTCGGAAAGAACAGCGTTAGTACATACAAGCTGAGTGCAAACGAGCATTTCTCTTTGGAGCTTTACAGAGGCGAGGAGAGTGCATCTGCAAAGCTTGTGCTTCAGAAAGCATTAGATCGTGAGACAAAACATGTCATCAGACTTAAAGTTACCGCAGTTGATGGAGGAAATCCGCCAAAGTCCGGGACATGTGAAGTTATTATAAATGTTCTAGATATTAATGATAACGCCCCGACATTCAGCAAACCTTTATACAAAGCACGGGTTTATGAAAACGTACCAGCAGGTAAAACTGTTTTAGTTTTAAACGCATCAGACGCCGATGATGGATTAAACGCTGAAATCGAATATTCACTGAGGAGTAAAGGGCAGGATCACGTCCTAAACGTGTTTGACATAGATTCTGAAACTGGTGCGATTTTTATTAAAGGAGAAATTGATTATGAAAAAAATCCAGCGTTTGAAATTCACGCAGAAGCCAGTGATAAAGGTCAGCCCCCGATGTCTGCTGATTGTAAGGTACTGGTGGAGGTAGTGGACCTTAATGACAATGCTCCAGAGATCACTGTGACGTCACTGCTAAACACAGTGAAGGAGGATGCAGACGTAGGTACCGCTATAGCACTTGTTTCTGTTCTAGACAGAGATGGTGGGAAAAATGGAGCAGTAAATGCTTTAATAGTCAATGAAACTCCATTTAAACTGGAAACAAATTATAAAAACTACTACTCATTAGTTGTTAATGGGCCTCTTGATCGGGAAATGATGGCAGAATACAACGTCACTATTGTAGCTACTGATGAAGGTGCTCCACCTCTCTCCACCACCAGCATAGTGACTGTTCATATCTCTGATGTCAATGATAACCCACCTCGCTTCTCAGAACCACTGATTAATGTTTACGTGAAGGAGAACAGTCAAATAGGATCAGTTATTAAAACCGTCACTGCAACTGATGCTGATGTCAATCAAAACGGTCAGATGAGCTATTCATATTTACAAAGTAACACAGACTCACTGCCACTATCTACCATGATAAACATCAACTCAGAGACAGGAGACATAGTCACTTTACAGTCTTTCAACTTTGAGGAGATGAAGACGTTTCAGTTTAAAGTCCAGGCCACAGACTCTGGTCTTCCTCCGCTCAGCAGCAACGTGACCGTCAACGTTTTCATCCTGGATGAGAACGACAACAGTCCCTCCATTCTCGCTCCCTATTCTGAGCTGGGCTCCGTTAACAGTGAGAGCATCCCCTATTCTGCTGAAGCAGGATACTTTGTGGCAAAGATCAGGGCTGTAGACGCAGACTCTGGATACAACGCGCTGCTCTCTTACCACCTGTCTGAGCCCAAAGGAAACAACCTCTTCAGGATCGGAACCAGCAACGGGGAAATCAGGACTAAGAGGAGAATGAGTGACAATGACCTGAAAACTCACCCCTTGGTGGTGCTGGTCTCTGATAACGGAGAACCCTCCCTGTCGGCTACTGTGTCTATTGATGTGGTGGTGGTGGAAAGCACAGCTGACCTCCAGACTCCGTTCAGACATGTGCCCATGAAGGAGGAGAGCTTCTCTGTTCTCAACCTGTACCTGCTGATCGCCATTGTGTCGGTGTCCGTGATCTTTCTGCTCAGCCTCATCAGTTTAATAGCTGTCAAATGTCACAGGACAGACGGCAGCTTCAGCAGGTACAGCGCCCCAATGATCACCACCCACCCTGACGGGAGCTGGTCTTACTCTAAGGCTACTCAGCAGTACGACGTCTGCTTCAGCTCAGACACGCTCAAGAGTGACGTAGTGGTTTTCCCAGCTCAGTTTCCTCCTGTGGACGGGGAGCTGATCAGTATAAATGGAGGAGACACGTTTACCAGGACTCAGACTTTACCTAGTAAAGAAAAGGTAAGAATATATCTTAAGAGCAAATGTTGTGTCCCTGTTCATTTTACTTTGTGATATAAGTAGACTGTTCGGTATACATTTAGTCTGTTTCAATAATGTGGTACATGGTTAAAACAAAACTCAGTATTAGCAGGACAAGTTCATCTGTGAGTCTCAGAGTCCTGAAAAAAAGCCATATGGAAAATTAAAACGCAAATCCTTGTCCAATTAAATTCATCATGATTTCTTTGTGTTATTTGACATATCTTGTAAATGCATACAGTGCAGAGTTTGAGAAGTATACAAGATTTAATTACATTTAATAACATGAGTCTAGGTAATTATTTTACCCTTATTTGGATGCGCAGAGAAAGGCAGTCTGGACACGTTTACAATATGTTTCCTTATGTCTTCCTGGACAATATGAATATTCTTACTTGACTTCTACCTGTTATTCTTTTAAATGTAGTTATGTTAAATAACCACATGGGGACAGTGTAGACCGCCACATTTTTATGATTCTCGTGCGTTTTTGATGCTCCTCCCAAACTCACACGATAGCGTTTCTTATAGGGCTTTGTTAGAGAGAGACGCATCGCAAGAGTTGCTTGTGTGTCGGTCATTGTCTTTTTCTGCTCGATGGCAAAGTACATGGAGGACTAGAATCCACATGACCTGCCCATGCTGGATACAAATATGTCGACGAGGACGACACGGGGTGTGTTTTGGACATATTTGCTCGTTATTCTCTCGGATTGTTGCTGGGAAGCGGTGCTCGGGCAGATCTCATACTCAGTATCGGAGGAGGTAAACCTGGGCACGTCTGTTGGAAATATCGCTAAAGACCTGAACCTAAATATTCAAGAGTTGGAGGCACGTAAGTTTCAGATTGTCAGCGGATCAAAGAAAAAATATTTTGACGTGAATCTGAAAACGGGGTTCCTTTATGTAAATGAAAGAATCGACCGAGAGGAGCTCTGCGCTCAAGCTGCAAAATGTACTGTCAGCGTCGAGGCTGTGATCAACAATCCTCTGAAGCTCTATCGCTTGGAAATAAATGTAGTCGATATAAACGATAATGCACCGTATTTTCCCGAAAGCACCCAGACTCTTAACGTTGCTGAAAGTACTGTTCCAGGAAAGAAATTTGGATTCATAGCGGCGTCAGATCTCGACGTCGGAAAGAACAGCGTTAGTACATACAAGCTGAGTGCAAACGATTATTTCTCTTTGGAGCTTCATAAAGGGGGAGAAACTGTGTCTGCTGAGCTTGTGCTTCAGAAAGCATTAGACCGTGAAACACACAATATTATAAGACTTAAAGTTACCGCAATAGACGGGGGAAATCCATCAAAATCTGGAACATCGCAAATCATTATTCATGTTTTAGATATTAACGACAACACCCCAGTATTCAGTAGCCCTTTATACAAAGCACGGGTTTATGAAAACGTACCATCAGGTAAAACGGTTTTAGTTTTGAACGCAACAGACGCAGATGATGGTTTAAATGCTGAAATAGAATATTCACTGAGGAGTAAAGGGCAGGATCAGGTCCTAGATGTTTTTCAAATAGACAGTAACACTGGTGCGCTCATTGTCAAAGGTGAAATCGACTATGAGGAAAACCAGGCGTTTGAGATTCATGCCCAGGCCAGTGATAGAGGTCAGCCCCCGATGACATCTCATTGTAAGGTACTGGTGGAGGTAGTGGACCTTAATGACAACGCTCCAGAGATCACTGTGACGTCACTGCTAAACACAGTGAAGGAGGATGCAGATGTGGGTACCGCTATTGCACTTGTTTCTGTTCTAGACAGAGATGGTGGGAAAAATGGAGCAGTAAATGCTTTAATAGTCAATGAAGCTCCATTTAAACTGGAAACAAATTATAAAAACTACTACTCATTAGTTGTTAATGGGCCTCTTGATCGAGAAATGATGGCAGAATACAATGTCACCATTGTAGCTACTGATGAAGGTGCTCCACCTCTCTCCACCACCAGCATAGTGACTGTTCATATCTCTGATGTCAATGATAACCCACCTCGCTTCTCAGAGCCACTGATTAATGTTTACGTGAAGGAGAACAGTCAAATAGGATCAGTTATTAAAACCATCACTGCAACTGATGCTGATGTCAATCAAAACGGTCAGATGAGCTATTCATATTTACAAAGTAACACAGACTCACTGCCACTATCTACCATGATAAACATCAACTCAGAGACAGGAGACATAGTCAGTTTACAGTCTTTCAACTTTGAGGAGATGAAGACGTTTCAGTTTAAAGTCCAGGCCACAGACTCTGGTCTTCCTCCGCTCAGCAGCAACGTGACCGTCAACGTTTTCATCCTGGATGAGAACGACAACAGTCCCTCCATTCTCGCTCCCTATTCTGAGCTGGGCTCCGTTAACAGTGAGAGCATCCCCTATTCTGCTGAAGCAGGATACTTTGTGGCAAAGATCAGGGCTGTAGACGCAGACTCTGGATACAACGCGCTGCTCTCTTACCACCTGTCTGAGCCCAAAGGAAACAACCTCTTCAGGATCGGAAGCAGCAACGGGGAAATCAGGACTAAGAGGAGAATGAGTGACAATGACCTGAAAACTCACCCCTTGGTGGTGCTGGTCTCTGATAACGGAGAACCCTCCCTGTCGGCTACTGTGTCTATTGATGTGGTGGTGGTGGAAAGCACAGCTGACCTCCAGACTCCGTTCAGACATGTGCCCATGAAGGAGGAGAGCTTCTCTGTTCTCAACCTGTACCTGCTGATCGCCATTGTGTCGGTGTCCGTGATCTTTCTGCTCAGCCTCATCACTTTAATAGCTGTCAAATGTCACAGGACAGACGGCAGCTTCAGCAGGTACAGCGCCCCAATGATCACCACCCACCCTGACGGGAGCTGGTCTTACTCTAAGGCTACTCAGCAGTACGACGTCTGCTTCAGCTCAGACACGCTCAAGAGTGACGTAGTGGTTTTCCCAGCTCAGTTTCCTCCTGTGGACGGGGAGCTGATCAGTATAAATGGAGGAGACACGTTTACCAGGACTCAGACTTTACCTAGTAAAGAGAAGGTAAGACCATAGCTGTGATCTATGTTCTTAAACAAATTGTAAAAAAATGTTTTTGGAACTTTTGTAGTATTTTCTGCTGTATGTCTTAAGAAAGAAAGGTTTTTTGGAACAAGGTCCAAATCACCTAAATTGATCGACTTAATATGTTGTGATATTGGTAGCATTAACAGTTTAACAGTTAGAAATTAACTCAAATTACTGAATTTAGATATTTGGTTAACAAACATATCTTAGTGCCTAACTTAAATGGACAGATGTATCACACATTATAGGAACATTTAAAAAAATACATTTTTTTCATTTATGGTGAGAAAGCTGAAATAGGTCTCTGCCTTTTGTGGCTTTCAAACGTTAGTCGTTTTGTTGAACTTTGTCTATTATTTGTAGCAGAGGAAGTTCGTTCTCAGAGGGAAATATTACCACTCTTCTATTATTTTATTATATACTATTTTTTTCTATTATTATTATTTTTTTATATCAGAGTAAGCGTTTAGAGCGGGAAGTTTAACCACGTTTCAATTATATTCAAAAACCAAATTGGAATGAATTGTTAGAAAATATATTCGTATGACTCCATGTCCAGAATTAGGATTGTGTAGCTATCCATTGTGCTGAAGGTGCTGAAGTTCGTTTCTACAAAACACTTTGCATCTCTGGAGCATAACAAAATAAGTTTTTCATTCATGATAAAAGCTTAGATTGTATGAATGCAGTCACTCTGGTTTTAAGTGAATCCCATCTTTGTCAGTGCCATTGCTGTAAAAAATATTCTCTTGAAGTGTCAGCAATTTCCAAAATCCATTGCCAATGAAAGATCTGGACACAACGTTTTATTTGAGAGTGCATTGTCTCATTGTTTGTATGATTTCAAAAGTACGTGTCTTAGTTTATAACCATTCCTTTTCAAGGTACATTCTTGAATTTACAAAATACAAAACAATTACAGTGAAGGAGAAGATTTGTTCAGTCCTTTAACTTGTAGTATGTATTGTATCAAACAATAGACGACCATTATCCGTTTTGTGATTGTATCAGTCTGTTTAATTTTCATGCTTGAGGATGAATGAAAATACTTCCCGGTTGTATAATGTTGTGTGTTATTATATTTATTGTAAGACGTAGTAGCCGTAACCGTCCACATGGGGACGCTACATACTTTAACATGCCAACGACCGTTCGTTAGATCAGGGCTCCTCCCAGGCTCAGGGAAGGATGTATCACTGGGCTTTGTTAGAAAGAGAGGTGGAACGACAGGGAGCAGTTCTCTAATTTCGTTGAAAAATGACGGAGTCGTTAGTATTTTTTCTCTGGATCTAATGCTTGTGGATGTTCTGACACATTAGTGACATTTCCCTTGCGCATGGCTGGAATTATGCATTTATCGAGGAGAACGGGCTCTGTGTGGATTTATCTCGTCTTCGTGCTGTTGGATTGTTACTGGGAAGCCGTGACTGGGCAGCTCTCTTACTCCGTCTCAGAGGAGGTGAATCTCGGGACTGTTGTCGGGAATATCGCTAAAGATCTGAACATCAATGTGCAGGATTTGGAGCCCCGCATGTTTCAGATCGTTGCTGGATCAAAGACGAAATATTTCGAGGTAAATCTAAAGACTGGCGTCCTTTACGTTAACGAGAGAATAGACCGAGAGGAGCTCTGCGGCAACGAACCCAAATGTTCCCTCAGTGTAGAAGCAGTTATTAATAATCCGCTTAAACTCTATCGTGTAGAAATTATGATTGTAGATGTGAATGACATGTCACCGTCATTTCTTAGTGCGATACAGGTATTAAACATTACTGAAAGCACAGCAGCAGGAACTAAATTTCCTATTCATCCGGCTCGCGATGCAGACGTTGGTAAAAATACTGTAAATACATACAAGCTGAGTCAAAATGAACATTTTTCTCTGATTACACATAAAGGAGAGACTGTAATTCCCGAACTGGTGCTTCAGAAAGTTTTAGACAGAGAAAAACAGTCCGTGATTGAGCTCAAACTCACTGCGGTTGATGGAGGAACTCCAGTCAAATCTGGCACGATGATGATAATAGTTAATGTTCTGGATATTAATGATAATCCTCCTGTATTCAGTCAAACGCTGTATAAAGCGAGTGTGTATGAAAATACAGAAATTGGAACATCTATAATAACGCTAAATGCAACTGATCTAGACACAGGGCCAAATGGATTAGTGTTGTATTCATTCAGTGAGGTAGGGAGAGGGAAACAAACAGATTTGTTCGACGTAGATGTAAAGACTGGGACCGTAACAAACAAGAAGAGTATTGATTATGAAGAAAACAATGCGTTTGAAATACGAATACAAGCGAGTGATGGCGCTTCTTCTCCTCTCACTTCACATGCTAAATTACTGATTAAAGTTTTAGATGTTAACGACAACGCTCCTGAGATTTCGGTTACATCATTATTACAGACGGCGAAGGAAGACTCACCAAGAGGAACTGCTATTTCACTAGTCTCAGTGTCTGATAAAGACGGAGGAACGAACGGTTTGGTGACTTGTGTAATTTCTAACAAAGTTCCTTTTAAATTAGAGTCAAACTATAAAAACTCCTATTCGTTAGTGGTGGATGGGCCTCTAGACAGAGAGACAGCACCTCAGTACAATATCAGCATCACCGCTACTGATGAGGGGAGCCCACCTCTGTCCAGCACGAGCGTCATTACTGTCCACGTCTCAGATGTAAATGACAACAAGCCTCTATTTACTGAAAACACAGTGAATGTCTATGTCAAAGAAAACGCTCCAGTAGGAAAAGCTATAAAAACGGTTTCAGCCAATGATGCAGACGCGGAACAAAATGGTCATGTGACCTATTCATTTTTACAAAGTAACAGCGATTCACTTCCACCATCTACCATGATAAATATTAACTCAGAGACAGGAGAAATAGTCAGTTTACAGTCGTTCAACTTTGAGGAGATGAAGACGTTTCAGTTTAAAGTCCAGGCCACAGACTCTGGTCTTCCTCCGCTCAGCAGCAACGTGACCGTCAACGTTTTCATCCTGGATGAGAACGACAACAGTCCCTCCATTCTCGCTCCCTATTCTGAGCTGGGCTCCGTTAACAGTGAGAGCATCCCCTATTCTGCTGAAGCAGGATACTTTGTGGCAAAGATCAGGGCTGTAGACGCAGACTCTGGATACAACGCGCTGCTCTCTTACCACCTGTCTGAGCCCAAAGGAAACAACCTCTTCAGGATCGGAACCAGCAACGGGGAAATCAGGACTAAGAGGAGAATGAGTGACAATGACCTGAAAACTCACCCCTTGGTGGTGCTGGTCTCTGATAACGGAGAACCCTCCCTGTCGGCTACTGTGTCTATTGATGTGGTGGTGGTGGAAAGCACAGCTGACCTCCAGACTCCGTTCAGACATGTGCCCATGAAGGAGGAGAGCTTCTCTGTTCTCAACCTGTACCTGCTGATCGCCATTGTGTCGGTGTCCGTGATCTTTCTGCTCAGCCTCATCACTTTAATAGCTGTCAAATGTCACAGGACAGACGGCAGCTTCAGCAGGTACAGCGCCCCAATGATCACCACCCACCCTGACGGGAGCTGGTCTTACTCTAAGGCTACTCAGCAGTACGACGTCTGCTTCAGCTCAGACACGCTCAAGAGTGACGTAGTGGTTTTCCCAGCTCAGTTTCCACCTGTGGACGGGGAACTGATCAGTATAAATGGAGGAGACACGTTTACCAGGACTCAGACTTTACCTAGTAAAGAGAAGGTAAGACCATAGCTGTGATCTATGTTCTCATACAAATTGTAAAAAAATATATTTGGCATTTGTTTAGTTGTGGTAATTTTTGCTGTATGTCTTTAGAGAGAGAACTTTTTTTTGGAACAAGGTCCAAATCACCTAAATTGATCGACTTGATATGTTGTGATATTGGTTGCATGATTAGTATAACAGTTATAAATTAATTCAAATTACTGATTTTAGATATTTTGTTAAAAAACATATCTTAGTGCTTAACTTAAATGGACAGATGTATCACACATTATAGGAACATTTAAAAAAAAGCATTTTTTCATAAATGGTGAAAAAAAACTGAAATAGGTCTCTGCCTTTTGTGGCTTCCAAATGTTAGTTGTTTTGTTGATCTTTGTCTATTTCTCGTAGCAGAGGAAGTTCGTTCTCACAGGGAAATATTACCACTTTTCTATTATGTTATTATATACTATTATTTTCTATTATTATTTTATTTTTTTTACATCAGAGAGTAAGCGTTTAGAGCGGGAAGTTTAACCACGTTTCATTTATATTCGAAAACCAATTGGAATGAATATTGTGTAGCTATCCATGGTGCTGAAGGTGCTGAAGTTCATTTCTACAAAACACTTTGCATCTCTGGAACATAACCAAATACGTTTTTCATTCATGATAAAAAGCTTAGATTGGATGATTGCAGTCACTTTGGTTTTCAGTGAATCCCATCTTTGTCAGTGCCATTGCTGTTAAAGATTTTCTTGAAGTGTCAGCAATTTCTACAATCCATTGCCAATTAAAGATCTGCACACAACGTTTTATTTGAGAGTGCATGGTCTCATTGGTTTTATGATTTCAATAGTACGTATCTTAGTTTAGACCCGTTCCTTTTCAAGGTATAATCTTGATTTTACAAAATACAAAACAATTACAATGAAGGAAGACATTTGTTCAGTCTTTTGACTTGTAGTATGCAGTGCATTCAACAATAGACAGTCATATTTCCGTTTTGTGATTGTATCAGTTTGTGAAATTTTCATGCTTGATTATGAATGAGAATTCTTCCCGGTGGTACAATGCTGTTTTATTATATTTATTGTAAGACGTAGTAGCCGTAACCGTCCACATGGGGACGCTACATACTTTAACATGCCAACGACCGTTCGTGAGATCAGGGCTCCTCCCAGGCTCAGGGTAGGATGTATCACTGGGCTTTGTTAGAAAGAGAGGTGGAACGACAGGGAGCAGTTCTCTTATTTCGCTGAAAAATGACGGAGTCGTTTGTATTTTTTCTCTGGATCTAAGGCTTGTGGATGTTCTGACACGTTAGTGACACTTCCCTTGCGCATGGCTGGAATTATGCATTTATCGAGGAGAACGGGCTCTGTGTGGATTTATCTCGTCTTCGTGCTGTTGGATTGTTACTGGGAAGCCGTGGCTGGGCAGCTCTCTTACTCCGTCTCAGAGGAGGTGAATCTCGGGACTGTTGTCGGGAATATCGCTAAAGATCTGAACATCAATGTGCAGGATTTGGAGCCCCGCATGTTTCAGATCGTTGCTGGATCAAAGACGAAATATTTCGAGGTAAATCTAAAGACTGGCGTCCTTTACGTTAACGAGAGAATAGACCGAGAGGAGCTCTGCGGCAACGAACCCAAATGTTCCCTCAGTGTAGAAGCAGTTATTAATAATCCTCTTAAACTCTATCGCGTAGAAATTATGATCGTAGATGTGAATGACATGTCACCGTCATTTCTTAGTGCGACTCAAGTATTAAACATAAGTGAAAGCACAGCAGCAGGAGCTAAATTTCCTCTTCATCCTGCTCGCGATGCAGACGTTGGTAAAAATACTGTAAATACATACAAGCTGAGTCAAAATGAACATTTCTCTCTTATTACACATAAAGGAGACACTGTAATTCCCGAACTGGTGCTTCAGAAAGTTTTAGACAGAGAAAAACAGTCCGTGATTAAGCTCACACTCACTGCGGTTGATGGAGGAACTCCAGTCAAATCTGGCACAATGATGATAATAGTTAATGTTCTGGATAATAATGACAACCCTCCTGTATTCAGTCAAACGCTTTATAAAGTGAGTGTGTATGAGAATATAATGATGGGAACATCGATAATAACAGTAAATGCAACTGATCTAGATATAGGACCAAACGGTAAAGTATTGTATTCATTCAGTGAAGTAGGTAGAGGGAAACAAACGGACCTGTTTGATATAGATGAAAAAACTGGGACCGTAAAAATTAAGAAGAATATCGATTATGAAGAAAACAATGCGTTTGAAATACGAATACAGGCGAGTGACGGAGGTTTATCGCCAATGACGTCACATACAAAATTATTAATCCAAGTCATGGATATTAATGACAACGCTCCTGAAATTTCAGTCACATCACTGTTACACACAGTGAAGGAAGACGCACCAATAGGAACTGCTATTGCACTAGTGTCAATCTCGGATAAAGACGGAGGAACGAACGGTTTGGTGACCTGCACAATTTCAAATAAAGTTCCTTTTAAATTAGAGTCAAACTATAAAAACTCCTATTCGCTAGTGGTTGATGGGCCTCTAGACAGAGAGACAGCACCTCAGTACAATATCAGCATCACCGCTACTGATGAGGGGAGCCCACCTCTGTCCAGCACGAGCGTCATTACTGTCCACGTCTCAGATGTAAATGACAACAAGCCTCTATTTACTGAAAACACGGTAAATGTCTATGTCAAAGAAAACGCTCCAGTAGGAAAAGCTATAAAAACGGTTACAGCCACTGATGCAGACGCAGATCAGAATGGTCATGTGACCTATTCGTTTTTACAAAGTAACACAAACTTACTACCATTATCTACCATGATAAACATCAACTCAGAGACAGGAGACATAGTCAGTTTACAGTCATTTAACTTTGAGGAGCTGAAGACGTTTCAGTTTAAAGTCCAGGCCACAGACTCTGGTCTTCCTCCGCTCAGCAGCAACGTGACCGTCAACGTTTTCATCCTGGATGAGAACGACAACAGTCCCTCCATTCTCGCTCCCTATTCTGAGCTGGGCTCCGTTAACAGTGAGAGCATCCCCTATTCTGCTGAAGCAGGATACTTTGTGGCAAAGATCAGGGCTGTAGACGCAGACTCTGGATACAACGCGCTGCTCTCTTACCACCTGTCTGAGCCCAAAGGAAACAACCTCTTCAGGATCGGAACCAGCAACGGGGAAATCAGGACTAAGAGGAGAATGAGTGACAATGACCTGAAAACTCACCCCTTGGTGGTGCTGGTCTCTGATAACGGAGAACCCTCCCTGTCGGCTACTGTGTCTATTGATGTGGTGGTGGTGGAAAGCACAGCTGACCTCCAGACTCCGTTCAGACATGTGCCCATGAAGGAGGAGAGCTTCTCTGTTCTCAACCTGTACCTGCTGATCGCCATTGTGTCGGTGTCCGTGATCTTTCTGCTCAGCCTCATCAGTTTAATAGCTGTCAAATGTCACAGGACAGACGGCAGCTTCAGCAGGTACAGCGCCCCAATGATCACCACCCACCCTGACGGGAGCTGGTCTTACTCTAAGGCTACTCAGCAGTACGACGTCTGCTTCAGCTCAGACACGCTCAAGAGTGACGTAGTGGTTTTCCCAGCTCAGTTTCCACCTGTGGACGGGGAGCTGATCAGTATAAATGGAGGAGACACGTTTACCAGGACTCAGACTTTACCTAGCAAAGAAAAGGTAAGATAGCTGTGATCTATGTTCATATGCGAATTGTAAAAAAAAATGTATTTGGCATTAGAGTGAGGTAAGTAGGGTGAGTAAAGTCATGCACAAGTTTAGCAATGTCAGTGTTCTACCAAAATATTTTTATTTATCATATCCAAAATTGGTTGAATATATATATAACACTAAGTTATTGTTTTCCACTGAATTGAGAAAGATTTTCGTATTATAATGATTTATTACATAATTTATATTTAAAAAGGTATTTGTCATATGCTTTTGCATTTGAAATTTTGTTTACATACAGCTGCACTGATCATGTGTCTTAGTTTAACTATATCTTATATGCTCTTTAATCACACCAACTCTCCACGTGTAGTAACCCCTGCTGTACTACTGTCCATGGTCCTGAAGACATTTTTGCTTGTCTTCCTGTACTGCACAGTTGCTGCTCCCCACGGTGCTGTTACCGTGAAGCAGATCTTTGGATGGTAGCATTTACTATCGTGTCTTGGGCATTATCTTTACGACTACGAAAACCATTTGCACTATGTCATATAAGTCTATTTTGTGAAGAAACAGGATAAACTAATACCAAACTGTTTACGGGCGTCACCTGTCATTGTAGTTCAGAAGTCTTTACTCCACTTCAGTTTTGTTCTGTCTGTATACTAAAGCGTCACTGGGTGTCGCTGGCGACCATATCATTTTGAGTTGAATGTTTAGTAACCCCTCCTATGTGTGATAAAATACGCAACGTCATTGACGGGCAGTGCTTTGTGAAAACAGGCGAGTGAAGCGCTGAAGACAGGATCACAGCCGAGAATGGATTTATAGGAAATGTCGCTATTACATTTTTGTGGATAAATCTAACGGCAAAAAGCTGGGATTACTGCTATTGTCGAACCAGCGATGGCTGCTCGGGAACAATGGGATAATATCGGGATATTGCTCTTCACTCTGCTTTGTCTCGGCCATGGGTCCGTGGCTCAGATATCGTACACAATTTCAGAGGAAGCGGACAAAGGGACGGTGGTGGGGAACCTCGCTAAAGACTTGAACCTCAACGTGCAGCGTCTTGAACCATCGGGTCTTCAGGTTACGTCCGTCACTAACAAACAGTATTTTGATATAAATCATGAATCCGGGCTGCTCGTTGTTAGCGACAGAATAGATCGGGAGGAGCTTTGTCCAAATATGATAAAGTGCTCGTTGAACATAGAGGCTAAGTTGAGTAACCCTCGCAGTCTGCATCGAATTGAAGTTGTGATTTCTGATATAAATGACAACGCGCCGTCGTTTCTGGAAGAAACAACTACAATAGACATGTCTGAGTCTTCTTATGTAGGAGAAAGGCATCCGCTGCCTCTAGCGCATGACGCAGACGTAGGCGCTAATTCCGTGAAGACGTACAAATTAAACCCGAATGATTATTTCACTTTGGATGTGAACAGTGGCGATCAGAGTGTGTCCGCCGAGTTAGTGCTGCAGAAGGCGTTAGACCGAGAAAAGCAGACTGTTGTCGAGCTCCTGCTGACGGCAGTAGATGGCGGAAAACCTGCCAGAACGGGGGCTTTGCAGATTAGAGTCAACGTCCTGGATGTAAATGACAACTCGCCCTCGTTCACTAAGTCACTTTACAAAGTGCAAGTGGTCGAAAACGCAAACGCTGGGACGCATTTAATGACCCTGACAGCGACTGATTTAGACGATGGCGTTAACGGTCAGCTGGTGTATTCCTTTAGTGAAAGGGGGCGTTTGAACATTGATGATAAATTTGCTTTAGATGAGAATACCGGTGAACTCTCTGTAAAAGGCAATATTGACTATGAGGAAAATCAAGCCTATGAGATACGTGTTCAGGCACGAGATAAGGGCACGCCTCCGCGCAGTGCACATAGCAAAGTTTTAGTGGAAGTTATTGATACTAATGACAATGCTCCAGAAATCTCAGTATCATCTCTCATGAGTCCGGTGAAAGAGGACGCTGAAATAGGCAGCGCTGTTGCTATGGTGACAATTACTGATAAGGACGGAGGCAAAAATGGCCTGACGAGCTGTAAGATAGCAGGTTCTGTGCCATTCAAATTAAAATCTAACTATAAAAACTATTACTCTTTATTAGTAGACGAGCCTCTAGACAGAGAGAGTGTTTCGCAATACAATGTTTCAATCACCGCTACTGATGAGGGAAGTCCCTCTTTGTCGACGACGAGCGTCGTTACCATTCAAGTGTCAGACGTAAATGACAATCCTCCTCGATTCGTGGAACCGCTGATTAGTATCTACGTGAAGGAGAACAGCCCGGTTGGGACGACTATTTATACCCTGACGACGCTGGATTCCGATTTAAATGATAACGCGAAGTCGAAATATAAATTAATTAATAGTCATCCAAAGACCACACAAACAGCGTCAATGGTAAACATAAACTTAGAGACAGGAGATATAGTCAGTTTACAGTCATTTAACTTTGAGGAGCTGAAGACGTTTCAGTTCAAAGTCCAGGCCACAGACTCTGGTCTTCCTCCGCTCAGCAGCAACGTGACCGTCAACGTTTTCATCCTGGATGAGAACGACAACAGTCCCTCCATTCTCGCTCCCTATTCTGAGCTGGGCTCCGTTAACAGTGAGAGCATCCCCTATTCTGCTGAAGCAGGATACTTTGTGGCAAAGATCAGGGCTGTAGACGCAGACTCTGGATACAACGCGCTGCTCTCTTACCACCTGTCTGAGCCCAAAGGAAACAACCTCTTCAGGATCGGAACCAGCAACGGGGAAATCAGGACTAAGAGGAGAATGAGTGACAATGACCTGAAAACTCACCCCTTGGTGGTGCTGGTCTCTGATAACGGAGAACCCTCCCTGTCGGCTACTGTGTCTATTGATGTGGTGGTGGTGGAAAGCACAGCTGACCTCCAGACTCCGTTCAGACATGTGCCCATGAAGGAGGAGAGCTTCTCTGTTCTCAACCTGTACCTGCTGATCGCCATTGTGTCGGTGTCCGTGATCTTTCTGCTCAGCCTCATCAGTTTAATAGCTGTCAAATGTCACAGGACAGACGGCAGCTTCAGCAGGTACAGCGCCCCAATGATCACCACCCACCCTGACGGGAGCTGGTCTTACTCTAAGGCTACTCAGCAGTACGACGTCTGCTTCAGCTCAGACACGCTCAAGAGTGACGTAGTGGTTTTCCCAGCTCAGTTTCCTCCTGTGGACGGGGAACTGATCAGTATAAATGGAGGAGACACGTTTACCAGGACTCAGACTTTACCTAGTAAAGATAAGGTAAGAGAAATGCATTTACCTAATGCAGACCTGTTTGTTGTATTATGACATTAAAATATTGTCTTGCGAAGGTGAGGGAAATAGGTGACAAATAGGCTACGTTTGCATAATATCTCACAATAATTATGAATCTTTTTTCCTTGTGCAACTACCTTTATTTACTGACTTTGGTTCTACTGTGTCTATAATATTCATTGCATTTTAAAGTTCCACATTGTATTGAAGAAATGACTCGACAACTCAGCCTGCATATCATTTTTGAAGTTGTGGCTGATCTCCACGCGGTGACACTGTAGACCGTGACACGGAGAGGATGTAGTATCTTTACGCCCCTCCTAGTTTGAGACGACGACAGAGTTGTACAGGCTTTGTCTGAACAAGAGCACGAAAAGGCGGATGGTATACAGTATCAGCGTGACGCTCGGCATTCAAATGTATCGCAGACTGCAGTTTTTCCTTTTAATTTTGTAAAGCTCATTGACTCGGATTTCTTTGCTGTGGATTTGTGCACTACTTATGGAATTATGTCGGTAGCATTGCGGACGTCTATTGTCTCTTATCTGGTGCTTGTGCTACTGGAGCGTTGTTGGGAGGCGGAGTGTGGGCAGCTCTCATATTCCGTGTCCGAAGAACTCAACGCGGGGACCTCTGTTGGAAATATCGCTAAGGATCTGAACCTCAGCCTTCAGGATTTGGAATCTCGAATGTTTCAAATCCTTAGTGGATCCAAGAGGAAATATTTCGAAGTGAATTTAAAGACCGGTGTTCTGTACGTGAATGAAAGAATAGACAGAGAGGAGCTCTGTTCCAAGGAGCAGAAATGCGCAGTCAGTGTAGAAGCTGTGATTAATAATCCATTAAAGCTATATAGACTAGAAATAATTATACTGGATATTAACGACAACGATCCGGTGTTCACTGAAAAATCTCAAATTATAGACATAGCGGAGAATACTCTGCCTGGAATGAAATTCGCTTTGTCAGAGGCCATCGATGCAGACATCGGTAAGAATACTGTTAATTCGTTTAAAATAACACCCAATGAATATTTTCATCTTGCTACAATTAAAGGAGGAGAGAGCGTGTCTGCAGAGTTGGTTTTGCTGAAAACACTGGATCGAGAAAAGCAGCCTGTGATACATCTCACAGTGACTGCTGTAGACGGAGGAACTCCAGCGAGATCTGGCACATCCCAGGTCATTGTACACGTTTTAGACATAAATGATAACCCTCCTGTGTTTAGCAGCCCCTTGTACAAAGCTCGTATATTTGAGAATGCGCCAATCGGCACTACTGTGATTAGACTAAACGCAACAGACGCAGACGAGGGGACGAATGGTGACATTGAGTATTCACTGAGAAGCAGAGGGCAGGATCGTATATTAGAGGTTTTTCACATTGATCCTCTGACGGGTGTGATAACAGTGAAAGCTAAAGTCGATTATGAGGAAAACAAAGCGTTTGAGATCCGCGCAGAAGCAAACGACAAAGCTCAGCCACCGATGTCAGCACACTGTAAAGTACTGGTAGAAGTGATAGATGAGAATGACCATGCCCCTGAAATAACTGTGACGTCATTGCTACCTACTGTAAAAGAGGACGCAGCTGTAGGCACTGCTATTGCACTGGTGTCATTTATTGACAGAGATGGTGGTAAAAACGGAGAAGTACATGGTAGAATCTTAAACCAAGTCCCATTTAAACTAGAGTCAAATTACAAAAACTATTATTCTTTAGTTGTTAATGGAAATCTTGACAGAGAAGTTACCTCCAAATACAACGTCACCATTTCAGCCACAGATGAAGGAACTCCCCCTCTGAGTAATATCACTGTAATTACTGTTCACGTTGCCGATGTGAATGACAACTTTCCTCTTTTCTCAGAACCTGTGGTTAATGTTTATGTGACAGAAAACAGTAAAGTCGGGATAACAATTACAACGTTGTCTGTATCCGATGCTGACACTGGCGAAAATGGCCTTGTGAGATATTCTGTAGACAATAACAGCAACAAAGGATCACTATCTACAATGATAAATATCAACTCAGAAACAGGAGACATAGTCAGTTTACAGTCTTTTAACTTTGAGGAGCTGAAGACGTTTCAGTTTAAAGTCCAGGCCACAGACTCTGGTCTTCCTCCGCTCAGCAGCAACGTGACCGTCAACGTTTTCATCCTGGATGAGAACGACAACAGTCCCTCCATTCTCGCTCCCTATTCTGAGCTGGGCTCCGTTAACAGTGAGAGCATCCCCTATTCTGCTGAAGCAGGATACTTTGTGGCAAAGATCAGGGCTGTAGACGCAGACTCTGGATACAACGCGCTGCTCTCTTACCACCTGTCTGAGCCCAAAGGAAACAACCTCTTCAGGATCGGAACCAGCAACGGGGAAATCAGGACTAAGAGGAGAATGAGTGACAATGACCTGAAAACTCACCCCTTGGTGGTGCTGGTCTCTGATAACGGAGAACCCTCCCTGTCGGCTACTGTGTCTATTGATGTGGTGGTGGTGGAAAGCACAGCTAACCTCCAGACTCCGTTCAGACATGTGCCCATGAAGGAGGAGAGCTTCTCTGTTCTCAACCTGTACCTGCTGATCGCCATTGTGTCGGTGTCCGTGATCTTTCTGCTCAGCCTCATCACTTTAATAGCTGTCAAATGTCACAGGACAGACGGCAGCTTCAGCAGGTACAGCGCCCCAATGATCACCACCCACCCTGACGGGAGCTGGTCTTACTCTAAGGCTACTCAGCAGTACGACGTCTGCTTCAGCTCAGACACGCTCAAGAGTGACGTAGTGGTTTTCCCAGCTCAGTTTCCTCCTGTGGACGGGGAGCTGATCAGTATAAATGGAGGAGACACGTTTACCAGGACTCAGACTTTACCTAGTAAAGAGAAGGTAGGTGTTATTCAGTGTTGACTTAAGTGCTTGTACTTAATGGCTGGGATAACTTGCATAATCTTGCTTGGTCACAGTAGATTTTAGTATATATGTATATGAGTAAATAGAAACAGTAAACAAAGTTGTACAACAAGTACATATAGAATCAATTGAAAATGTTTCTTCTGAACGGAACTCATCCATGATCGCCGCTGTCTATGGTGCTGAAATTACTCTCCTAAAACAAAGATCCTGTTAAAGCGTCTAGATTTTTTAATATTACTCTCAGTAGTAGTAGTAGTAGTAGTAGTAGCAGCAGCAGTATGTGAAAATCTCCAAAATCATCATGTAATTAAAAAAATAAAAATAAAAAATTTTAAGAGATTCGCTCAAACGTAAAAGTATTTTTTTTCCCGCAAACATACAAATTTGTATCTAATTGCTGTTTAAATGTAATTGAATTGGATAAAAATTAACGGGAGCCTAAAATATCATACACTAATCCGCATATATATATATATATATATATATATATATATATATATATATATACACTACTGATTTAAACAAGACTATTTTTTTATTACTAGAAATAAATAAGGCCAATGTAATTCACATTTGATGTGACTATTTTGTCATACACCACAGGGAGACGCTGGAGACCACAACTAAAATTGTTGTCGATCTGTAGAACTCCTCCCTTTACTGAAAGCCTAAAGGCGTCACTCTCTGTCCGTATAATGACACAATTGGATTGTAGCGTTGCGAAAACGTGTGTATTCTGCCGTGTTTCGGACGCAAATGACAACTTGCAAAGCAGATACATGACTGCCGACGATTCAGGTTTTCTTCCACAGCGATGGGAAACGAGGAATGTGTTTGGATTCGCATTTTTTCTCTGCTTTGTCTTTGTGGCTGGTCTGCTTCGCAACTGTCTTACACCATATCCGAGGAGGTGAACAAAGGCACCGTAGTGGGGAATATCGCAAAGGATCTAAATATTAATGTGAACGACCTAGATGCCAGGGATCTGCGAATTGTTTCGAGTTACAGTAAGACATATTTTGATACAAATGTACGGACTGGAAACCTTTTTGTTAACGACAGAATAGATCGAGAGGAGCTTTGTCCGAGCACGATACGGTGCTCCCTCAAAATGCAGGCTGTTTTAAACAACCCAATGAGTGCGCATCGCATTGAGGTCAATGTTTTAGATATAAATGACAACTCACCGGGATTTATTGAGCAGTCGTTTTACTTAAACATCTCTGAGTCGCTATCGGCAGGAGAACGATATCTGCTGCCAATAGCGGAAGATGCAGACATGGGCATGAACACAATAAAAACCTACAAGCTGAGTCAAAATGAGCACTTCTCACTTGACGTGCAGAGCGGAGGAGAGCACGGTGTGTCTGCGGAGTTAGTGCTGCAGAAGGCTGTGGATCGAGAGAAAGAGCCGCTCATAAGACTGATTCTGACCGCGGTAGATGGAGGAAAACCTACCAGATCGGGGACTCTAATAATTAACGTAAATGTACTCGATGCAAACGATAATGCGCCAATTTTTAGCAAATCTCTGTATAAAGCACGTGTGCCTGAAAATACTGCACATGGAACAGAGGTAATAAAGTTAAACGCAACAGATTTAGACGAAGGCATGAACAGTAAGATCACTTATTCGTTGATGAAACGTGGTAACATCGATCCATCGAATATATTTGATTTTAATTCAGAAACAGGAAAAATCACAGTGAAGGGAACTTTAGATTATGAAGAGACACCTGCTTATGAAATCAGAGTTCAAGCAACTGATCAAGGCCAATCTCCTCGTAGTGGACATGCTAAACTATTGATAGAGATAATTGATGTGAATGACAATGCACCAGAAATTTCGGTCACCTCACTTATGACTCCTGTCAAAGAGGATGCAGAACTGGGGACAATAGTAGCTTTGGTTACAGTCAGTGATAAAGATGCAGGAAACAACGGTGTAACTCACTGTCAAGTACTTGGATCTGTCCCTTTTAAACTACAGTCCAACTACAAGAATGACTATTCATTAGTAGTAGATGGAGCATTGGACAGAGAAACCATGTCTGTTTACAATGTTACCATCACAGCTACAGATGAAGGTAATCCACCACTTTCTAGTATGAAGGTTGTTACTGTTCATGTCTCAGATGTCAATGATAACGTGCCTCGATTTACAGAGCCTGTTATAAATGTTTATGTTAAAGAAAATAGTCCAACAGGCTCCGTGATTCACACAGTTCAAGCCTCGGATGCTGATCTAGATGCTAATGCACAACTGTCTTTCACTGTGCTGGACAGTTCACAAAAACATATTCCAGTTTCATCCTTTGTAAACATCAACTCAGAGACTGGAAATATAGTCAGTTTACAGTCTTTTAACTTTGAGGAGCTGAAGACGTTTCAGTTCAAAGTCCAGGCCACAGACTCTGGTCTTCCTCCGCTCAGCAGCAACGTGACCGTCAACGTTTTCATCCTGGATGAGAACGACAACAGTCCCTCCATTCTCGCTCCCTATTCTGAGCTGGGCTCCGTTAACAGTGAGAGCATCCCCTATTCTGCTGAAGCAGGATACTTTGTGGCAAAGATCAGGGCTGTAGACGCAGACTCTGGATACAACGCGCTGCTCTCTTACCACCTGTCTGAGCCCAAAGGAAACAACCTCTTCAGGATCGGAACCAGCAACGGGGAAATCAGGACTAAGAGGAGAATGAGTGACAATGACCTGAAAACTCACCCCTTGGTGGTGCTGGTCTCTGATAACGGAGAACCCTCCCTGTCGGCTACTGTGTCTATTGATGTGGTGGTGGTGGAAAGCACAGCTGACCTCCAGACTCCGTTCAGACATGTGCCCATGAAGGAGGAGAGCTTCTCTGTTCTCAACCTGTACCTGCTGATCGCCATTGTGTCGGTGTCCGTGATCTTTCTGCTCAGCCTCATCACTTTAATAGCTGTCAAATGTCACAGGACAGACGGCACCTTCAGCAGGTACAGCGCCCCAATGATCACCACCCACCCTGACGGGAGCTGGTCTTACTCTAAGGCTACTCAGCAGTACGACGTCTGCTTCAGCTCAGACACGCTCAAGAGTGACGTAGTGGTTTTCCCAGCTCAGTTTCCTCCTGTGGACGGGGAGCTGATCAGTATAAATGGAGGAGACACGTTTACCAGGACTCAGACTTTACCTAGTAAAGAGAAGGTAGGCCACATGTTCTAAGTTTTTTTTATTAATGCTACCAATGCTCTCAAACATATATAATGCGTTGTTGCCTGGGCCTTAGCACTGTGTTTAATAAAAATTATAATAAAATGTTAGAGATGCTTTGAATGACAATATAAAATTTCAAAAAACACTTTCTGTGCAGAAATAGCATTTTTTAAATTATTTTTGTCAAATAATATTTTATTATCAGTAGTAGTAGTTTAGAAATCTACTGTGGGCTTTTTTAGGTGGCGCATCAAAAGTGTTGCTTTCCATGGTGCTGGAACCGTGCTTTTACGGCTGTTTGAATAATTTTGTCAGTAGTTTTTTGTGATGAAAGACCTGGACTGAAAATGTCGTGGGTACTTCCCGCTTTGCAGCCTCTGGTATTTGTACCGCATGTATAAGCAGTGAATTGAATTTTATCTTTTATTCTATCTTGTGGCCTAAAATTACTAGTTTTTACAAACTGTTATGTCTTCAAAAATGGTTCTTCACGATGCTGCAGGGATGTTTACTCATGAGCCTTGTCTGTTTGTACGTCACAGTAGCTCGTTCTAAGCCACTCGATTGTGTATTTTTTCCCACCTGAACGCAGGGTGAAAACGCTCAAAATACTAAAATACATGTGTATGAAATGAACCTATGTGGTTTTTCTCTTTGCATGGGATTGTAATTTCTAACCCATCATTCTCCACACGATGACGCTGGAGACCATGCATGCGCAAATGCGTGTCCATGTGTCCAGAACTCCGCCTCCGTGCACGAAGAAAAAAACAGCACGTCGTCATAAGCAATCAGCGTATTCACGGAAGCTGCAGCGGAGAGAGGGGAGGAGGCTTTGTCAAAACTATGCTTTTTGATGGGATTATTTGCACTAAGGATAAATGATCGTCTCGGATCAGTTTGTTTGCTGCATCAACAATGTTTAATCGAGCACGGAAGGAACATGTCTGGATCCCCGTTATCGTTTTTCTTTGTCTTTGTGACGGGTCTGCCTCGCAGTTGTCGTACTCCGTATCCGAGGAGGTGAACAAAGGCACCGTAGTTGGGAACATCGCAAAGGATTTAAACCTCAATGTACAAGAACTAGAGACCAGGGATCTGAGAATTGTTTCCAGTTACAGTAAGAAATACTTTGACGTGAATTTGCGAACTGGAAACCTCTTTGTTGACGAGAGAATAGACAGAGAGGAGCTCTGCCCGAATGTGTTGAAATGCTCGCTAAAAATACAAGCTCTTTTAAATAACCCGATGACGGCGCATCGCGTAGAGGTTAACGTTCTGGACATAAATGATAATTCACCTGCTTTTACTGAAAACACATATTATTTGGAAATTTCCGAATCGTCTGTAACAGGAGAGCGTTATTACCTCCCAGTAGCTCAAGATGCGGACACGGGCATTAACACAGTGAAAACCTACAAGCTGAGTCAAAATGAGCACTTCTCACTTGACGTGCAGAGCGGAGGAGAACACGGTGTTTCTGCGGAGTTAGTGCTGCAGAAGGCGGTGGACCGAGAGAAGGAGCCGGTGATCACGCTTACATTGACCGCTGTAGACGGAGGAAAACCGTCTAAATCTGGATCCTTACAGATACGTGTGAATGTTATCGATGTTAATGATAACATACCAACGTTCAGTAAAACCCTTTATAAAGTGCGTGTGAAAGAAGATGCGACACCTGGTACTCTTGTTATTAGACTAAATGCAACAGATTTAGACGAAGGCATGAACAGTAAGATCACGTACTCCTTGATAAAACATGGTAACATCGATCCATCGATATTTGATTTAAATTCAGAAACAGGAGAAATTACACTCAAGGGAACATTAGATTATGAAGAGACACCTGCTTATGAAGTCAGAGTTCAAGCGACTGATCAAGGCCACTCCCCTCGTAGTGCATATGCTAAACTACTCATAGAGATAATTGATGTTAATGACAATGCACCAGAAATTTCTGTCACCTCACTTATGACTCCTGTCAAAGAGGATGCGGAACTGGGGACAATAGTAGCTTTGGTTACAGTCAGTGATAAAGATGCAGGAAACAACGGTGTAACTCACTGTCAAGTACTTGGATCTGTCCCTTTTAAACTACAGTCCAAGTACAAGAATGACTATTCATTAGTAGTAGATGGAGCGTTGGACAGAGAAACCATGTCTGTTTATAATGTCACTATTACAGCTACAGATGAAGGGAATCCACCACTTTCTAGTATGAAGGTTGTTACTGTTCATGTCTCAGATGTCAATGATAACGTGCCTCGATTCAAGGAGCCTGTGATAAATGTTTATGTTAAAGAAAATAGTCCAACAGGCTCCGTGATTCACACAGTTCAGGCCTCTGATGCTGATCTAGATGCTAATGCACAACTGTCTTTCACTGTGTTGGACAGTTCACAAAAAAATATCCCAGTTTCATCATTTGTAAACATAAACTCAGAGACTGGAAATATAGTCAGTTTACAGTCATTTAACTTTGAGGAGATGAAGACGTTTCAGTTTAAAGTCCAGGCCACAGACTCTGGTCTTCCTCCGCTCAGCAGCAACGTGACCGTCAACGTTTTCATCCTGGATGAGAACGACAACAGTCCCTCCATTCTCGCTCCCTATTCTGAGCTGGGCTCCGTTAACAGTGAGAGCATCCCCTATTCTGCTGAAGCAGGATACTTTGTGGCAAAGATCAGGGCTGTAGACGCAGACTCTGGATACAACGCGCTGCTCTCTTACCACCTGTCTGAGCCCAAAGGAAACAACCTCTTCAGGATCGGAACCAGCAACGGGGAAATCAGGACTAAGAGGAGAATGAGTGACAATGACCTGAAAACTCACCCCTTGGTGGTGCTGGTCTCTGATAACGGAGAACCCTCCCTGTCGGCTACTGTGTCTATTGATGTGGTGGTGGTGGAAAGCACAGCTGACCTCCAGACTCCGTTCAGACATGTGCCCATGAAGGAGGAGAGCTTCTCTGTTCTCAACCTGTACCTGCTGATCGCCATTGTGTCGGTGTCCGTGATCTTTCTGCTCAGCCTCATCACTTTAATAGCTGTCAAATGTCACAGGACAGACGGCAGCTTCAGCAGGTACAGCGCCCCAATGATCACCACCCACCCTGACGGGAGCTGGTCTTACTCTAAGGCTACTCAGCAGTACGACGTCTGCTTCAGCTCAGACACGCTCAAGAGTGACGTAGTGGTTTTCCCAGCTCAGTTTCCTCCTGTGGACGGGGAGCTGATCAGTATAAATGGAGGAGACACGTTTACCAGGACTCAGACTTTACCTAGTAAAGAGAAGGTAGGCCATCTTTTTTTGGAAGTTTATTATCAAACATGCCCTTCTTCCTTCAGGGACACATCATTCAACATCTGTAAAAGAACTCTCACTCTGCTTACAATGGTGACATACCCTCATTGTTTGATACAATCTATGGTAAAATGCCAAATAAGCTCAAAGATAATTCATAGAGACATATCCAACGAGTGCAGTGTGCTGCTTTTTGTGTTATCCTGAATCTTGTTCAGTGGCGCCGTCCCTGCAACCTCTAGTGTTTCTTCAATGATTTCCATTGCAGTTAATACTGTAGGAGCTGTCTGTGATGCTAGGCTTTGGACTAAAAACAAGTATCTTATTTAGCATGTTATGGCAAAATTATTACCAGGCTGAAATATTTTCCTCTTATTTCAAGTGCGTGATACACAGGTTTCTTTATAGCACAACTGTCTGAGTGATTGTCCTCATCGATGCACTCCACCCACAGAGCTGATATTTTTAATCTGGTACAAGTTAGAACAAAGATGGTTTAAATGTAATTGCCTTCAGTTGTTGTTCACCTAAGTGACCACTTTAATATATCTTATGCATGAATGTCTGAAGTCGAAGTGAGTGCAAGCTAAACTCAAACATGCTTACAATAGTAAAGTAATAATTATATAAATTGACATAACCAGTATCCATGAAATTGTTTAATTGAGATCATCTTAATCGACTCAGAAGCAAAGCAAATTGTGTGTTTTTTATAGTGTTTTTTGATCAAATATTGTTTTGAAACTGGACACCCTGACAATCTTTCAGAAATTCCTAATTAAATCATATTGAACAAATCAACAAGGATTCAGTAGCGCTTTCCGCGGTGCTGAAATCCGAATGTGAACGTGTGATTCAAGGCTCTTGCAATGACACGGACGCTAGTGTTTAAATTTCATTTTATTTTAAATATTTATATCATGATGACACGTTTAAAAACTTGAAATCATTATTTTCAAATGGATAGGATAAATTTTCAAGTGCCTACTTCACTTAAAACATTTATGATTTGGACCTCCATCATTGCACTCTCGGTATTAATGAAAAGAATAAAAATGTAAATCCACTGCTGATTATATAGGTTTAAAACAATGTTTTATTTTGTCACCACGTTGCGAAAAAAATAATTTGCGACTGCACTGTAATTAATAAATTATAGTCAAACATTTGATAAGCAAGTTGTTACAAATCTTTATCTACCATTAACCACATGATGTCGCCGGAGACCGTGGATGTTTTTTCATGTATTTAAAACTCCACCTCCTGTAAAGGAAACGCCGTCGTCGTCAGTCACTATAGTTCTCAAACCAGTCAATGATGATTCAGGCGAGGGAGAACGAGGGTAAAAGAAGGAAGCGCTGTCGTTGAGGGGAAATAGCTCTGCTGCGGATACATATTTTTTTCTACACCATCAACAATGACTACGCGAGGAAAAAGGGAATACGCTTGGATCGTTGTTGTCACGTTGCTCTGTCTTTGTGAGCGGTCTGCGTCGCAGCTGTCGTACTCGATATCCGAGGAGGCGAACAAAGGCACCGCGGTGGGAAATATCGCAAAGGATTTAAATATCAATACACAGGAACTGGAGAACAGAGATCTGCGTGTTGTGTCGACCTACAGTAAGAAATTATTTGACGTGAATTTACGGACTGGGAACCTTTTTGTTAACGAGAGAATAGACAGAGAGGAGCTCTGTCCGCATTTGATTAAATGCGCTATCAAAGTACAAGCTACTTTAAATAACCCAATGATTGTTCACCGCATCGAAGTGAATATTTTGGATATAAATGACAATTCGCCTTCTTTCACTGAACAGTCGCATGTATTGAACATCTCAGAATCACTATCAGTGGGAGAACGATTTCTCCTCCCAGTAGCTGAAGATGCGGACATAGGAATTAACACAGTGAAAACCTACAAGCTGAGTCAAAATGAACATTTCTCGCTTGATGTGCAGAGCGGAGGAGAACACGCTGTGTCTGCTGAACTGGTCCTACAGAAAGCTGTGGATCGGGAGAAACAACCAGTAATTACACTTCTCCTGACGGCAGTAGATGGAGGAAAACCTCCGAGATCGGGGACGACAAATTTAATTGTTAATGTTATAGATGTTAATGATAATACACCAACATTCAGTAAAACTCTGTATAAAGTACGTGTGAGAGAAGATGCGACGCCTGGTAGTCTTGTTATTAAACTAAATGCAACAGATTTAGACGAAGGTATGAGCAGTAAAATCACGTATTCGTTGAACAAACGCAGTAACATCGATTTATCAAATATATTTTCTCTAAATGCAGAAACGGGACAAATCACAGTGAAGGGAACTTTAGACTATGAAGATACGCCTGCTTATGAAGTCAGAGTTCAAGCGACTGATCAAGGCCAATCTCCTCGTAGTGGACACTGTAAAGTACTGATAGAGATAATAGATGTGAATGATAATGCACCAGAAATTTCTGTCACCTCACTTATGACTCCTGTCAAAGAGGATGCAGAACTGGGGACAATAGTAGCTTTGGTTACAGTCAGTGATAAAGATGCAGGAAACAACGGTGTAACTCACTGTAAAGTACTTGGATCGGTCCCTTTTAAACTACAGTCCAACTACAAGAATGATTATTCATTAGTAGTAGATGGAGCGTTGGACAGAGAAACCATGTCTGTTTACAATGTTACCATCACAGCTACAGATGAAGGGAATCCACCACTTTCTAGTATGAAGGTTGTTACTGTCCATGTCTCAGATGTCAATGATAACGCGCCTCGATTCATGGAGCCTGTGATAAATGTTTATGTTAAAGAAAATAGTCCAACAGGCTCCATGATTCACACAGTTCAAGCCTCTGATGCTGATCTAGATGCTAATGCACAACTGTCTTTTACAGTGTTGGACAGTTCACAACAAAATATCCCAGTTTCATCATTTGTAAACATAAACTCAGAGACTGGAAATATAGTCAGTTTACAGTCTTTCAACTTTGAGGAGATGAAGACGTTTCAGTTTAAAGTCCAGGCCACAGACTCTGGTCTTCCTCCGCTCAGCAGCAACGTGACCGTCAACGTTTTCATCCTGGATGAGAACGACAACAGTCCCTCCATTCTCGCTCCCTATTCTGAGCTGGGCTCCGTTAACAGTGAGAGCATCCCCTATTCTGCTGAAGCAGGATACTTTGTGGCAAAGATCAGGGCTGTAGACGCAGACTCTGGATACAACGCGCTGCTCTCTTACCACCTGTCTGAGCCCAAAGGAAACAACCTCTTCAGGATCGGAACCAGCAACGGGGAAATCAGGACTAAGAGGAGAATGAGTGACAATGACCTGAAAACTCACCCCTTGGTGGTGCTGGTCTCTGATAACGGAGAACCCTCCCTGTCGGCTACTGTGTCTATTGATGTGGTGGTGGAAAGCACAGCTGACCTCCAGACTCCGTTCAGACATGTGCCCATGAAGGAGGAGAGCTTCTCTGTTCTCAACCTGTACCTGCTGATCGCCATTGTGTCGGTGTCCGTGATCTTTCTGCTCAGCCTCATCACTTTAATAGCTGTCAAATGTCACAGGACAGACGGCAGCTTCAGCAGGTACAGCGCCCCAATGATCACCACCCACCCTGACGGGAGCTGGTCTTACTCTAAGGCTACTCAGCAGTACGACGTCTGCTTCAGCTCAGACACGCTCAAGAGTGACGTAGTGGTTTTCCCAGCTCAGTTTCCTCCTGTGGACGGGGAGCTGATCAGTATAAATGGAGGAGACACGTTTACCAGGACTCAGACTTTACCTAGTAAAGAGAAGGTGAGTTGTTCAATATGGTTATGGTTGAATTGAAGATTATCTTACTTAAACATAATGGGTTCTCTTTGGCTTTTTCCTAAACAGTAAGAATGGATCGGTCATCTGTGGCGCTCAGTGTTATGTTGACATTTAATTTTTCACTAACTGCCAGTGGAAATATTTGTTTGCTTAAAGTTGCAGGTCTTTATAATGGGATTAACTGCTTTACTGTAAACATTTGCCTATTATGTGTTATTAGGTGATGAGGGCTTTGTTGATTATTTTATGTGGAGACCATTTCATTTCACTATGCTAGTAGTTCCCACATATATAAACTATCTCTATTCACTGCATTATATGTTCATGGCAATTGTTTAAAGCGTATAATAAATTTCTGACTTACGTTAGGGGGAATTTTTATTTACGCACAAAGCTTGAAGTCTTTTTAGCCAATATTTTATTTTAAGGACAGATACAAAGACTGACATTCATTTTATAAAGTATATTTATGTATGAATTGCAACGCTTGGGGTCGCTAGCGACCACGCTTGATTTATAAGCTCGGCGTTTTCGGTCTCCTCCTTTCCTTTTGAGGCGTCAGCTGGCTGCGAGTGCTTTGTGAGAGAAACGCGAATGGCGGTGATCAGTGCAGGGCTGGAGAAGACGGGATTCAAATGTTGAGCGACCGAGTGGTGTTTTATGGATGCGTCTGATCCGTGCTGCGCTGAACGCAGCGATGGGAAGGAATGAGGGGATTCTACGTTGGCTGTTTCTGCTGCTCTTATGGGACTGGACCGCTGCTCAGACTGTCTACACGGTCTCGGAGGAGGTGGACAAAGGAACTGTAGTGGGAAATCTCGCTAAGGATTTAAACGTTCACCCCCAAGACCTGCAGAAAAGGAACCTGAATATCGTGTCTGTTTACAGTAAGAAATATTTCGAGGCGAATATTAAAACGGGGGATGTTTACGTGAATGAGCGAATAGACCGCGAAGAGCTTTGTCCAAACACGATAAAATGCGCACTGAACTTAGAAGCCATACTAAATAACCCAATGGTATTACACCGCATCGAGGTAGTAATTAGTGATTTAAACGACAATGCGCCAGCTTTCATCGAAAAGGTACATTCGGTTAACATATCTGAATCTTCACCTACAGGAGAACGGTTCTTGCTTCCCTTGGCTCTTGATGCTGATACAGGCAGTAATTCAGTAAAGACGTATAAGCTGAGTCCAAATGAATATTTCTCGCTGGATGTACAGAACAGCGGTGAACACAGTGTGTCTGCTGAACTCGTACTGCTAAAAGCTCTAGATCGAGAAAAACAAGCAGTTATTAAACTTACATTGACCGCAATAGACGGAGGTAAACCTCCTAAAACTGGAACTGTGCAGGTCATTGTAAATGTTTTGGATGCCAATGATAACACACCGATATTTAGTAAATCACTGTACAAGGCGCGTGTTAATGAAAATGCGCCTGCTGGATCTCTGGTGATACAACTAAATGCCACTGACTTAGATGAAGGGCAAAACGGAAGGATACTGTATTCTTTTGTGAAACGCGCAAACTTCAACCCCGCAGACGTGTTTCTGATCAACGCGGAGACGGGTGAGATACGTGTAAAGGCTAAACTGGACTACGAAGAACAGGCTGCATATGAAATGCACGTTCAAGCAACGGACGGAGGTTCGTCGCCTCGTAGAACAAATGGAAAGCTGCTGGTGGAGGTCGTTGACGCGAACGACAATGCCCCAGAAATTGTGATGACGTCACTATCGAATCCGGTTAAGGAAGATGCTGAAATAGGAAGTGTAGTAGCGTTAGTGACAGTGAGTGATAAAGACGGAGGAAGAAACGGACAAACAATTTGTAAAATACTCGGTTCTGCGCCATTTAAGCTGAAATCAAACTATAAAAATTATTACTCATTAGTTGTAGACGGACCGCTGGACAGAGAACAAAGCTCCTCTTACGATGTCACGCTTTTGGCTACTGATGAAGGGACACCGCCTCTATCCAGCACCAGCGTTATCACTGTTCAGGTTTCTGATGTAAATGACAATCCGCCTAGTTTCCTTGAACCAGTTATTAATGTTTATATAAAAGAGAACAGTCAGATTGGAGCTCGTATCCACACAATAACTGCAGTTGATCCTGATGTAAAGGAAAATGCTAAATTAACATACTCGTTGAGCGGTGATTCAAAAGGTCTTTCTATAAGTTCAGTTGTAAACATCAACTCGGAGACAGGAGATATAGTCAGTTTACAGTCATTTAACTTTGAGGAGCTGAAGACGTTTCAGTTTAAAGTCCAGGCCACAGACTCTGGTCTTCCTCCGCTCAGCAGCAACGTGACCGTCAACGTTTTCATCCTGGATGAGAACGACAACAGTCCCTCCATTCTCGCTCCCTATTCTGAGCTGGGCTCCGTTAACAGTGAGAGCATCCCCTATTCTGCTGAAGCAGGATACTTTGTGGCAAAGATCAGGGCTGTAGACGCAGACTCTGGATACAACGCGCTGCTCTCTTACCACCTGTCTGAGCCCAAAGGAAACAACCTCTTCAGGATCGGAACCAGCAACGGGGAAATCAGGACTAAGAGGAGAATGAGTGACAATGACCTGAAAACTCACCCCTTGGTGGTGCTGGTCTCTGATAACGGAGAACCCTCCCTGTCGGCTACTGTGTCTATTGATGTGGTGGTGGTGGAAAGCACAGCTGACCTCCAGACTCCGTTCAGACATGTGCCCATGAAGGAGGAGAGCTTCTCTGTTCTCAACCTGTACCTGCTGATCGCCATTGTGTCGGTGTCCGTGATCTTTCTGCTCAGCCTCATCAGTTTAATAGCTGTCAAATGTCACAGGACAGACGGCAGCTTCAGCAGGTACAGCGCCCCAATGATCACCACCCACCCTGACGGGAGCTGGTCTTACTCTAAGGCTACTCAGCAGTACGACGTCTGCTTCAGCTCAGACACGCTCAAGAGTGACGTAGTGGTTTTCCCAGCTCAGTTTCCTCCTGTGGACGGGGAGCTGATCAGTATAAATGGAGGAGACACGTTTACCAGGACTCAGACTTTACCTAGTAAAGAGAAGGTGAGTTGATGTGATGCACAGATGCATTTGCAATTCTGTATTGCACGTCTTGCTAGCCTTATGGATATGGGACATTGCTAACTTCACTGGCTCTTACGGTTACGGTAATACAGTATTTGCGTGATTGTAAAAAGGACAAGATGCAAAGTGCTAATTTGTGGTATCAAAATTGTATTGTGTATATCATAAGAAAACTTATATACTGTAATATATAGATACAACTTTCTAAGCTGATAACATTTGGTCATTTGAGAGCTGTTCTGACCGTGGATGTTGCTGTCCATGGTGCTGAACTGTGTGTGTTGCTCATTTAAAGGGGCTACAGATTTGAAATAATTTTAATTTTAGCAACGAATAAGGCATCTTTTAGACTGTGTATCTTTTTATTTTAAATTGTATTATAATATCATGTCATATTCCTACATTTTTATTAAGTCAGTTACTGCTGTATAAGTACAGAATCTATGTTTTTATACAATAACTCAAAGAGAACAGTTGGTGTCGCAGGAGACCATAATATGTTATGGCTCCCTCAGACTCCTCCTCTATGTGAGGCTTCAGTAGTCCAGCGCTGCTTTGTCACTAACTGGAGAAATGGTCGTAGGAGACAGCGAGCTTCATTTCTGGATCACATAAACTGTGGACATGTTCGAAAATGGTCATTTCTTTCATTCTGTGACAAGGATGGGACGTTCAGGACGACCGGTTTCGATTCCTATTCAATTACTAACGTTACTTTGTTTGTGTGGCGCATCTAAAGCGCAGCTCTCGTTCTCCGTTTCCGAGGAGGTGGACAAAGGAACTATAGTGGGAAATCTCGCCAAGGATTTACAAATTAATGTTCAGGATCTGGAGCGGCGGGATCTACGAATTGTGTCTGGGAATTCTTATAAGTATTTCGACGTGGATTTAAAGACTGGTGCTTTATATGTTTGCGACAGAATTGATCGGGAAGCGATCTGTCCAAATACGGTAAAATGCTCACTGAATATACAGGCGTTTCTGAGCAACCCGGTGCATTTGCATCGTATAGATGTTCAGGTAACGGATATTAACGACAACGCGCCGTCATTTCGCGAGAAGGAAAAGACTTTCAACATTTCGGAATCTTCTTTTCCGGGGGAGCGGTACCTACTCCCTGTGGCAAACGACGCAGACACGGGCAGCAACTCGGTAAAAAGCTATAAACTCAGTCCGAATGAATATTTCTCACTGGATGTACAGAGCGATGGACAACACAGCGAGTCTGCAGAGCTAGTGCTTCAGAAAACATTAGACAGGGAGAAACAGTCCGTTATCCATCTGACTTTAACTGCTCTGGACGGAGGAAAACCTGCCCGGTCAGGGACGCTAAAAATAGTCGTGCACGTTTTGGATATAAACGACAATGCACCGATATTTAGTCAAGCTCTATATAAGGCTCAGGTCAGTGAAAACGCGGCGTTTCAAACATCCATTATCACTGTACGTGCGACAGATTTAGACGAGGGACTGAATGGTGAGGTTGTATATTCATTCATTGAGAGGGGAAATTTTAATCCTGCAGCTCTGTTCTCAATAAATTCAGAAACAGGCGAGATAGATGTATCGGGTGAAATCGACTACGAAGAGAACGCAGCATATGATATTCGCATCCAGGCAAGAGACAAAGGGACGCCTTCTAGAAGTGTGCACGGTAAGGTTTTAGTCGAGGTAACGGATGTTAACGACAACCAACCTGAAATCAGCATCACGTCTCTGTTGAGCCCCGTTAAAGAGGACGCAGACATCGGCACAGTGGTCGCTTTAGTTACTGTGAATGACAGAGATGGGGGTAAAAACGGTCTCACCAGTGCAGAGGTTCTTGGTTTGGTGCCTTTTAAACTAAAGAAAAACTACAAAAATTATTACTCATTAGCAGTAGATGGATCCCTTGACAGAGAGAAAGCTTCTCAATACAATGTCACTATTATTGCCACTGATGAAGGCAGCCCGCCTCTCTCCAGCACCAGTGTTATTCCTGTTCACATTACTGATGTGAATGACAATGCCCCAGTATTCTCTGAAGCTTTGATTAATGTATATGTGAAAGAGAATAGCAAAGTGGGAGCAACAGTTTTTACCATAACTGCAGCTGATCATGACATAGAAGAAAATGCTAAAATAGCTTATTCATTGATGGATGGTTCATCAAAAAATATCCCCATGAATTCAGTTATAAATATCAACTCGGAGACAGGAGATATAGTCACTTTACAGTCTTTCAACTTTGAGGAGATGAAGACGTTTCAGTTCAAAGTCCAGGCCACAGACTCTGGTCTTCCTCCGCTCAGCAGCAACGTGACCGTCAACGTTTTCATCCTGGATGAGAACGACAACAGTCCCTCCATTCTCGCTCCCTATTCTGAGCTGGGCTCCGTTAACAGTGAGAGCATCCCCTATTCTGCTGAAGCAGGATACTTTGTGGCAAAGATCAGGGCTGTAGACGCAGACTCTGGATACAACGCGCTGCTCTCTTACCACCTGTCTGAGCCCAAAGGAAACAACCTCTTCAGGATCGGAACCAGCAACGGGGAAATCAGGACTAAGAGGAGAATGAGTGACAATGACCTGAAAACTCACCCCTTGGTGGTGCTGGTCTCTGATAACGGAGAACCCTCCCTGTCGGCTACTGTGTCTATTGATGTGGTGGTGGTGGAAAGCACAGCTGACCTCCAGACTCCGTTCAGACATGTGCCCATGAAGGAGGAGAGCTTCTCTGTTCTCAACCTGTACCTGCTGATCGCCATTGTGTCGGTGTCCGTGATCTTTCTGCTCAGCCTCATCAGTTTAATAGCTGTCAAATGTCACAGGACAGACGGCAGCTTCAGCAGGTACAGCGCCCCAATGATCACCACCCACCCTGACGGGAGCTGGTCTTACTCTAAGGCTACTCAGCAGTACGACGTCTGCTTCAGCTCAGACACGCTCAAGAGTGACGTAGTGGTTTTCCCAGCTCAGTTTCCACCCGTGGACGGGGAGCTGATCAGTATAAATGGAGGAGACACGTTTACCAGGACTCAGACTTTACCTAATAATGATAAGGTAAGGGTGATGTTATAAAATAGTCAACTGCTAATTGACTCCTTGTCACTTGTTATTATTCCAGAAACTACCATTAAAGGGACAGGGAGTAAAGTTTTATATTAGCTGTTTGTACTTAACACATGCATTAGAATAAACCGCTTCACATGTTGCACATTAAATTACTCTTGTCATATTGTGAAGATAAAGCTTTGAGTTTGCTGCACATTCTACATTTAGCTTCAAACAGCAAAGATGGGCTGTCATATGAAGTGGATGGCGGGTGACTTATTTTGGCTGGAAAGTTTATTGTTCAACTGCTACTCTTTATTTTATTGTGATTAATTCATATTTGACCAGAAGATGCCGCTATTAGCCCACAGAGGCAAAAAACGGGTTTGTCCTGACCACGCACCTCCCTTTTCGTGTAGCACAGAGCGATTGTAATTCTTTGTCCGTCGGAGCAGAGTGTCATCTCCACGTTCTGGATGGATTCTTGCTTATCAGTGTTAACGCTGAAATGAGCTTTTGCGAGGACTAGTTTCCTAGCTACTGGGACAATGAAACGAGGGGATATATCTCGGCATTGGATGTACGTCTTTTTCCATCTATCCAACGTGTGGAGTGTCGCAGCAGCGCAGACTGTGTATTCCGTTACGGAGGAATCGACCCCCGGCACCAGTGTGGGAAATCTGGCGAAGGATTTACATTTAGACGTACAGGAGCTGGAAACTCGGGGTTTTCACATTTCAGGACCCAATACGCGGTATTTCGAAGTTAATGTTAAGACTGGAGTACTTCTAGTTAAAGACAGAATCGACCGAGAGGAGCTCTGCTCGCGTGACGTGAAGTGTTCTCTGGAGGTGGAGGCCATTGTGAACTCGCCGCTTAATCTCTACCGCTTCGAGGTTAAAATTCTCGACATAAATGACAATGCGCCCTCTTTTCGGGTGCCTGGGATTGTTTTGAACGTGTCAGAGTCCGCGTTTCCAGGAGAACGGTTCACGCTAGCAAAAGCCTTTGATGCTGACGTGGGTGGTTACTCGGTGAAGGGCTACAAACTCAGCCAGAACGACTATTTCAGCCTGGATGTGCAGAATAGCGGAGAGCCGAGCACGTCCGCCGAACTGGTGCTTCAGAAAGCTCTAGACCGCGAGAAACAGGGAGCGATCAGCCTAACGCTCACGGCTGTAGATGGAGGGAAACCACCTAAATCCGGCACGTTACACATCACCGTAAATGTGCAAGATGTGAATGATAATATTCCCATTTTTGACAAGCCCCTGTACAAAGCCACGGTACCAGAAAACACACCCAGAGGTACGAGCGTAATTTCAGTTCACGCTCGTGATTTGGACGAGGGTCTTAACGGAGAAATTACGTATGCGTTTATTAATCATGACAGCGATAAAGACGTAGATACATTCGTCGTTGATCCCATCACGGGGGAGATTTCGTTAAAGGGCGAATTGGACCACGAGAAAAGCAGCGCGGTTGAAATACGAGTTAAAGCGACAGACAAAGGATCGAGCCCGAGAGCATCACATTGTAAAGTCCTGGTTGAAATCACCGATGTAAATGATAATGCACCAGAAATCTCGGTGACATCTTTGGTGAATGTCGTGAGAGAAAACGCACCCGTGAACACAATGGTTGGACTTATAACGGTGCGAGACAATGATGCAGATAAGAACGGTATTGTTCACGTAACGATTGTTGATTCTGTGCCCTTTACAATTAAAAACACATATAAAAACCACTATTCTCTAGTTGTAGACGGAAACCTGGACAGAGAACGTGCTTCTCAGTATAATGTAACACTATTAGCGACTGACGAAGGCGTTCCGCCTCTTTCCGGGACGAGCGTCATTACAGTTCACGTTTCTGATGTCAATGACAACGCACCTGAGTTTAAAGAACCTGTGCTGAACATTTTTGTCAGGGAGAATAGTCCTGTTGGTTCTGTTATATACACTATGGCTGCATATGATCCTGATTCAGATGAAAATGCAAAAGTAACATTTTCAGTAATAAATGATAAGAGAAACACCATAATAGGCTCAGTTATAAATGTTAACTCAGAGACAGGAGACATAGTCAGTTTACAGTCTTTTAACTATGAGGAGATGAAGACGTTTCAGTTTAAAGTCCAGGCCACAGACTCTGGTCTTCCTCCGCTCAGCAGCAACGTGACCGTCAACGTTTTCATCCTGGATGAGAACGACAACAGTCCCTCCATTCTCGCTCCCTATTCTGAGCTGGGCTCCGTTAACAGTGAGAGCATCCCCTATTCTGCTGAAGCAGGATACTTTGTGGCAAAGATCAGGGCTGTAGACGCAGACTCTGGATACAACGCGCTGCTCTCTTACCACCTGTCTGAGCCCAAAGGAAACAACCTCTTCAGGATCGGAACCAGCAACGGGGAAATCAGGACTAAGAGGAGAATGAGTGACAATGACCTGAAAACTCACCCCTTGGTGGTGCTGGTCTCTGATAACGGAGAACCCTCCCTGTCGGCTACTGTGTCTATTGATGTGGTGGTGGTGGAAAGCACAGCTGACCTCCAGACTCCGTTCAGACATGTGCCCATGAAGGAGGAGAGCTTCTCTGTTCTCAACCTGTACCTGCTGATCGCCATTGTGTCGGTGTCCGTGATCTTTCTGCTCAGCCTCATCAGTTTAATAGCTGTCAAATGTCACAGGACAGACGGCAGCTTCAGCAGGTACAGCGCCCCAATGATCACCACCCACCCTGACGGGAGCTGGTCTTACTCTAAGGCTACTCAGCAGTACGACGTCTGCTTCAGCTCAGACACGCTCAAGAGTGACGTAGTGGTTTTCCCAGCTCAGTTTCCACCCGTGGACGGGGAGCTGATCAGTATAAATGGAGGAGATACCTTTACCAAGACTCAGACTTTACCTAATAAAGAAAAGGTAAGATGTAATCATCGAGAATCAGCCAATAAACTACAGATTATATAATGGTTGTTTGCAAGTATCTGCAGCACCCATCATACTAGACTGTAGAACAAATGGTATCTATTTGTGTCTTGCTGTTCCTTGTCTTTCTGCCGTCTTTGAGTAATAACGCTGTCCATGGTACTGAAACTACCATAGCCTTTTAAGAACCTCTGTGTTATAATAGTGTCTTGTCATGATACAGTACAACCCACCCTTTGTTGGATAGTGTATGAACCAGTTATACCACTTCAAAATGTGATTATATAATTAACAAATTCAGCAATCTACCAATAATAATATGTGTGTGTGTGTGTGTCACTTACCATCAGCTGTAGCCTCGGCCTCTAAGGTCTGCTGTTGTTAGTCCTCTTAAAGTACGGTGGATTAAGTTGCAACTCAGTCACTGCACAAACAGACCAGTATGTTTGAAAACTATGTGACAATTTTCTAAATGTTAACCATCAGGTTAAAATTTCTTATTGTGTCCCTAAACCAGAAGTGCAAAGTTAAAATCATTGTTTATGGTATGATCCCATGAAAGCACAAAATAGTTGGGAACGATCTGAAACAGACATAGTGGACGTTTCCGGCAGCTTTTGAAATAGGTCCTTATATAAACACAGTTTCAATGTGTGGCAGGTTAAATTGTCAGCAGTTTAAATTTCAGTTGCAATTCCACAATACCTGACATCTGTTATGAGGTTGTGAGCATTTGCAGACGACCCAAGAGCACATTGGAGATAGCATTAGCTTAAGCGGAGTTCTGCGTTTAGATAACTTGCTATCAGCTCAGTATGTTTAAGCTGTATGCGTGAAAACAGGACGCATATAATCAATATTATTCATATTATTCATTATTCAATGGCTTATGTTAAAAAAACACTTACTGTGCAATAGGTTGAGCGCCGAGGGCGATGACATCTGGGCGGTCACGTGAAACAGAAGCTGATGATTTCAGGTTCCAAAGTTTTCCAGGAAGTCAACGTTCTACATTTAATTGCGGGCTTTTCGTCTTCTTCGCTTCAGCCGTTCGTTTCATTGCATTGATTTGACTGATGCCACTAGTGGTTCGGGGCGATATTACAACTAGTTCTGGTGGCAGCTAACGTTAGCTTTGGGTCACCATTAAGATAATATGGGCTCGCCATGCGCAATACTGCCTCCGCTGCTTTGTCTGAGTGAGTCTGAGCACTTTATCTCATATTTAGTGTCATGAATGTGATCGGCTGGTGTTATGTGTGATCTAGGTTTGGTGAACTACTTCGTGGTGTTTCAGTTTTCTAATCAACAGGAGGTAAACAGTGCTAGCTTACGTTCAATTACAAAGTGTCACATTTGTTTCGAGTTGATTTGCTTCCTGACGCAGCGTCATCGTCTTACTCGTTAGTATGATTAGTAATTTGTGACTCGTGTAATTTTTGTTGCTGTCCTAAATGATGTATTCACTGTCAGATGAGTTCAAGCAGCTTAGTTTCGATCTCCTTGTTTGCATTTTAAATATTTGTTCTGTATCCTTTTCTGTGTGAATGCAGTGGTCTGATTTGTCTGTTTGGCATTTTGGTGGTACAGTAAATGTCCTGCTCGGCTTCTCACATAGGATTTCTGGCTGATTACATTTGACCTCAGGGTGAAATGCTCCAAAACAGAATCTTTTGAGGTCAGGTGCAGAAGTGGGCACGTTCCTCAGTCCCAATGAAAGTAAGGCTTCATACGTCCAGGCACAGTGGAAACACTGACCTTTGTGAATGGCATGTTTTTTTAAAGTCTTAAAAATTTCTTTCTCCAGTCTGTAATAACTGTTCTGTTTTATCTCGTCATCTTTTATTTTTTTGTTTTTGTATTTATACTGCATTTATTTATAACTTTACCCAGTACAGTTATTTAATTATATTGTACTGTAAATAACCTATTTCTCCCCATTCTTTCGTACCCTTTCATCTTAATGTTGCAGCTGCTTTAGTTGCACTTGAAGACCCCAGTGTACTGTAAAAGGCGGTTGTACTTTTAAGGGCACCGAGAGATAGTGTGTTACTAATAATAGATTAACACACTGAAAAAAGCTCACTTTTTGCCAAGGCATATTTTTTACAAAACAAATCACATGGAGATTTTTTGTTTCTGGCTGTGCATTGTAGGTTCTAAAAATACACCAGCTATAAAACATAAAATTATATGAGCATTGTCTTCTGGTCTGTTACTGCACCATGAAAGTATTAGGACATGAGATTCGTCATTTCTTGATTTACTCGTGCGCCTGCCTGTCGTTTTGTCTTGCCCTTGCTTTGTTTGCGCTTCTCCAAATAGATATCGCATCCATTATGTTTTCCTCTCACTCCAGCAGTTTCCTTTTCACCTGCTTCGTGTTGCCACGTCTCTTCCCCTCCCCCTCTCCCCTGCCTCCGCTCTCTCTGAGAGGGGAAGCAGCTGAGAGAATACCAGGGAATTAGGGTCCATTTCTGCAGACATGTGTGCCATCAGCCTTGGAGGGCTGTAAACACGATCTAATATATTTTCATTAACATACCTAATGTGTCACAGAGACGAGGGAGCCCTGATCCGCGGATATTAAACAGAACAGACGCGCATCGCTTATTGTATTTGGATTGAATTTGACAGTGGTTAATTTTGCCTTTTTATGTATGTGCCAGCTGTATTGATTCAATAATCTGTTACTGAGTGGAACGGGTGCAGTGCGGTCAGATATACTACGTGAGGCGTGCTGTACACTGTGTTGGTTGATGTGACGCTTTGAGTCACTCAGACGCTATGACCTCATTTCAGGGAGTGGTCCAGCACAAACAAGCGTGGCCTGAGCTGTCAAAACTCTGCTCGTTTGGTTGGTTCAGTGTGAAGGAGGATGAACCGGGGCTTTCACGCTGAACACATATTGCAGGCGATGCGCGCGGGCTGTGCGAGGCTTATAAGTGGGTCACCGTGTGATTTAAAGATGGCAGCGCGCTACATGCGCCATCCAGCTGAACCTGCGCCGGGTAATTGCTTCCCCGTTTTCTCCGGAGAGTCTCTGCAACATGCACACGCTGGCCGAGCCGTGCGCCCCGAAACAATGCCCGGAGCTGCCTCCCTCTCTGCGTAAAAGTGGTTGAGTGTGTGTTGCGCGTGCTGCGGCTCTCTGTGAATGTGACAGAGGGGGGAGGGGCAAGTAATTTTCCGCTATACTCGCTGCAGCAGCCGTAGCAGCAGGGAGCTTCGGCGCCGACGGAGGTATCGGCTCCTCTCGGCTCAGTTCTATTCCTGCTCTGCGGCTGGGCGGGGACGGCGGGGCCAAGTGTCAATCACAGCTTAACCGGTTGGGCGGGGCAAATGGACACAGCGGTCGAAGGAGATGCGTTTTTACCCACGCAGCCGTCAGGTCATCGGTGTTTCGTGTTGTAGAATATTTTATAGAATTGCAAGTCCGTCTGCATTAATTGGAAGTTGCCTGCTGTGCCTCAATAATAGTACTAACACAAAATATAGGGGAAACGCTTTTTGGTGGCAGATGATGTAGAGCTGATGTTTGCATTGTATCTTATAAAAGCTTCTAACACGGCGCTAATGCTGCAAAAGCAATCAATTATTGATGGTAGAGTGCATTATCCTTTTTGAGGCTCAGGAGTAAGTGGTCAGAGATTGGAGTACAGTCTCATCATTCACCAGTCCTGTGTGTAGACATATTTAATGTATATGGGCAAATCTATGTGCAAAACCCTCAGTGGTTTTATTTTATGGTAAAAGTGTTTTCATTCCTCTTTCTGTATTAATGTCTGTCTCGCACATGCCTGTTGTAACACTTCCTGTTTTTCTCCTTCACAAGGGTGTGTCCTTTGTGTGAGAGAGGTTAGTGCTGCTGTCTGTGGTTGCCATGGAGACTGCTCTTAGCCGTAATGAAATGATGAAGTAGTCTGTTTCCAGCAGGCTGCCAGTATGTACCCACCCCCACCCAGGCATCCATCCCAGCGTGTGCTGTACATTCAAGCAGGAAGGAAACATGGTGGACTCAATAGGAGGCAGGAGAGATGGAGAGGGAGACTGAACGTGTTTGGTGCAGCATCTTGAGCTGAAATGCCAAGTCAGACCGTGAGCTACAGAGGGAAATATTAGAAAACTTGCCTAAAAGTGAGAGGGCTTTGGAGGAATTGACAAAAGGCAGTAGCGCACCCGAGCCCTGGGCGTGAGATATCCTGAAAATTAGAGCTTATGAACTGGACCACGAACATTAAATACATGGCCTGCAGATGAGTGAGAACATCACAAGCTTACAATTGGTCACGGAAAACATGAAGAACTTATCACCACCCCTCCCGTCTCCACCACTTCAACCGACCCGTCTTCCATCCGTGCTCCCTCTTAGTGGCATCAGGATGTTTTCGCAGTCATTAGATTAGCTTTGTCATGCTCAGAACCACGGGTTTCATCCTTTCCCATCCGCCAAGGATACAAAGCCAGCACATCCTAAGAGGGAAGTATCCAAAGCCTGCCTGCATTTCCTGATAGCTTTGTTCAGAAGCACAACAAGAATCAGTTTGATTTATGCAAAGGCTCAACCAGGACGACCAAGGAAGTGTTTAACCCTTGCAGACCCCCAGAGGGGGGATTTGAGCTACTTTTAGTCCTCTCGTGCCCTTTATTTTTGAAAGCAAGGCTCACAAGGGGATCAGCACAAACAAACACACAGTGAATGCATCCTCTGCCCTCGGACTGCATTTCACCTGAGTAAAAGGATAACAGTTAGCATGGGACTTTTGTTCTGGAGCCTTTTCAACATAAGTTTTTCCTAAGTAACAGCAAAATCATAAGGCAGATTGTACTACATTGTGTGTGATAGAAGATTATTTATTTCCCTTATTATATCAAGATATAGAATATCCAGAAGCACCTTATCTGCTTCTATGTATATGTAACATTTTACATATACATTTTACAAATTTTGTACAGAAGTTGTAGTTAATAATTTATACATTTATACTTTCATGTATAAATGTTTCATGTTATTAATGTTAATTAATTCTACCTTGACAGTGCATTGTTTGATTTTGCAATCCATTATGGCTACTGCATTGGAAATGAGAAAGAAAATGTCGGCCACCGATTCCCGTGTCCTCCTTCTTTCTCTCTCTCTCTCTCTCTCTCTCTCTCTCTCTCTCTCTCTGCCAAGCACACGCTCATAGCTGGGATTAGGTTTTAGTGCTTAGGCTTAATGAGAAAGCCTAAATGGATGGGCAGTGGGGTGATGATCATGTGTCCAACCCTTGTACTACCAATTTGTTCCAACAGAGGGACCAATTTCACTGTCTTTCTCACCACTAGTTCATCTTGTTCATGGCTACGCAGCCTCTTCCACTACTGCCACTGACCTGGTTTTATCTAAAAAAGTGTTAATATACAGAGACAGGTCTACCCAGCTCTTAAATTATCATTTGATGAACTCTTAATTTATTGCCCCACAATTCTCACAGTAAATTTGTGTTTTTTTTTTTTTTCATGCTACCAGCTCAGTATTCATGACCACACCCGCTAAGGGTAGCTCCTTGCAAAGCAGTTGTTAGGACAAGGTTTGGGCAGCTTCATCTCTAAATTTAACCTTTGTTTCTAAATGGCATCTGTAAGAATGTGTTTGTATTGCACATGCGCATCTGAGAATGAATGCTGTATACATGCCAACAGGCAGATGTGCCCTTTAACATTGCACTACTTCCTCTGTTTGTGTTGATTGAGGGAGTGGTGTAAGGAATCTTTCATGATAGCCCAGGCATGACCTGTTTCTGTGAATCTCTGCTGTAATCTGACTCACTTTGACTGATGGGGGGGTTCTTATGAAAAAGAAAAATGAATGGCTTTTAGAGTGTCCTCTTACACTATGAATGAGCCAGATTGCAAGTGAAGACAGTGTTATTAATGTAGTGACTATATATAATTGATGGTATAGGGGATGTTAATAATTTGAAAGCTTTAGAACAAAGAGACTGTTTTAATCTTTTTTTAAATCTAATTATATAGTTTTCCTTTATATCTGTCAAATTTCCATCCCTGTAAAGCCATCTTTTTAGTCGGCTTTATATCCCAGAATGCCCCCTAAATAGCCCTCAGCTGAAGCAGCGGATGTCGTCAGAGGCACAGCTGGACAAACTCCAGAGTGGCGAGGCGATTAGGGAAAATGAAAAACAGGGAGAGGTTAGTCAGGAGCGGTGACATTGCAAAAAATCACCAATGTCAATGAACTGACGGGCAAATGAATTCATTGCTGACAATTTGCTGTTTGGAAATTTGAGGGTGTTGATGCTTAACAGGCAGCAAGTGATAGCTCTATCTGTGGCACCCTTGGGTGAAAAATGAAGTAGTCCACAGCTCAGCGACTTGCAATTAAGGCAGAAACAGATGGGTGTTTTAGAAAAAGGTGTGATGGAGCTGTAACATATTAAATGCAGGACGGTGGAGTGGAAAAGAGGAGCATGAGAGGGAAGTGCCCAAAGGTTAGCTGCGGATTCAGGTGTTTGTTGACTAGATAAACGTTTCCGCTGCTGTATCATCCCTAAACATTCTGCTTCCAAAATCCCATAGGGGTTGTTTGCTAAATGTCACGATTAGTGGCAGACCATGCACGTAGACCCATCTGAGACCAGGCCAGATCTGAGATAATAATTCAGAGAGAAACCAAGCAGCTACAGTAACCTTTTAAAAAGTTCAACAGAAGTCATGTAAATAGAAGGTAATTTGAAATACAAGTAATGTAAGATGTGCAATATTCAACATTTTATGACCATTGCTCCTGCCACTAAAGAGAGAGAAGCATTTACACGCACACTGTGAAAGCGATGCATTTATAATCCCTTTCTTCGACGAACATTTGTCTGCTTCTCCAGTTTCCCATTTCACCACCTCCCCCTCATTGCCTTGTAGTGTGAAGAGCCGTTCTGTATCCGCGCATCTACTAGCACCATCTGAGTGACTCACTGTCTTCTTCTTGTCCCCCTGGATGCCAAGCTCTGTCATTGCCGTGGGCAGATTGTGGGTGAGAGTGGCTGAGTTCCAGTAGGTAAAAGAGAATGTGGGCATTGGACGCGCGGCTTGGCCCAGTGGCAGGGGCGAAACTAGAAGGTTCAGACTCCTACAAAGCTGCTTTTTCACAAAATAAACTATGCAGTTGCACTGAATCAGTTTAACATGTGTTTTTTTTTTTTTTCATCGGGTTGTTTTTATTGTAATGTCAAAACATTTAGTTTGTTATTCTGTTTTAAGTGACGTCTGTGGATCTGCAGACAAAAATAGTTACAGGTGACATGAGTATTAAATGAAAAGTGCTGTGGTCAAAAGGTCACTGGAGAACAACCTCATGACAACGTCAGTTTTGTCTTTTATTGGGGAATGAACCTGTGGTGCTTAGGGTTCTGCAGCACGTGTCCAATGGGAGCTGAAGGATCGTCGGCTGTCTCTGTAGGGCTAAGTGATGTCAGGGAGGAACAGATCATGGATTTGTGCATATTTACAGCAGAATTAAATATTTCCCTGTCTGAAAAAAGGTTTTATTGCGTATTTAAACTGTCTGGATTAAATGGTTTCTACTACGGTTTCAGCACCTGGCTACCGAACGGAATCTAACAGATCCAGCCGCACGTTGGGTCTGATAGTGTGAAGAAAGACGAAAACGCTCGTTTTCCCTCTTTAGAAAAGAATTTAAAAAAATCCTGAGCGTAACAAAGTCGCATGGCGCCTTTACGCTATTCATTTAGGCTTCCCCTTTTCTTCAAAATACTCTACCATCTGCATGTATCAGAAATCAGCTTTTCCATTTCGCTGCAGGCTCCCCGAGTAATTGTGGGTTTGCATAAATGAGAAATTCTAATCGCCGGGCTGGTTCATAAATCAGTTTCCCGGCGCACAATGAAAAGGGCGGTGGCGCTGACAAAAAAAGAAGGATTGCGTTAAAATAATTTCTCCGGCAAAAAATGTTTTGGTCGTATCGGGTGGCATATGCACGTCCTGGTTTAGCGATGGATGATTAAAGTCGAGAATTTTGCTCCGCTGGTTTTTATTTGTATTAGATTGTGCGCGATCATTTCATCGGAGGTGCTGAAATGCGGCCAGCATCATTTGAGCGAGTGGCTCCCCCTCCCCTTTCGCCCATCACCACACAGCAGAGACGGAGGCAGACCAATAGGCAGCATCAGTGGAAGGAGTCAGCCTCGCTTGTGGGAAAGAGGAATTTGAAAACATCCCTCATGCGGACAAAGGGAAGCATGGATGCACGGGGGGACGTGTGCTTTAAAGAGGCACCTGAGAGAATGCGGTGGTCGCCGTGCACATAGTCGGACTATTCCCTTGTTTTTAATGAGGTGGGTGGGGACACACTGCGCGCTGAAAAGACGGAAAGATTCCTCCAACCCGTCTGCAAAACCTGCGTGCCTGCGATGGCGGTGACGCTGCGATGCTGTTACAGTCCAAGGGACAATGTGCCTTTTTCGTTGTATTTGTTTATTTTTGTACTCAGTGGCATCAGTTATGCACAAATTAGATACACCATTCCGGAGGAGCTGGAGAACGGGGCACTGGTCGGCGACATCGTCCGCGATTTGAGTCTGGACCTGAGAAAACTTTCCACCCGGCGCATCCGAATAACGTCGGACAGCGCGCGGAGGTATTTCACCATCAACCACAAAACCGGGAAGCTGGTGGTGAGTGACCGCATCGACCGAGAGACAGTTTGTGAACTCAGCGGCACCTGTTTGTTTAACCTCGAGGTGGTCTTGGAGAACCCGCTCGAGCAGCACAAAGTGGAGGTGGAAATCTCGGACGTGAACGACAACGCGCCACAGTTCCCTCGAGATGAATATCAGCTGGAGGTGTCGGAGTCTGCCGCGACGGGCTCGCGGTTCCACATCGAGGGAGCTCAGGATGCAGACGACGGCTCCAATTCCGTCAAGCAGTACCGACTCAGCCCAAACGACCACCTCACGCTGGACTCCATTAAGCCTTTTTCCAATAATAAGCACATCGAGCTTATTCTGAAAAAGCCCTTTGACCGGGAGCAGATGGCCTCTCATCAGCTCATCCTTACAGCGATGGATGGAGGCACCCCACAGCGAACTGGCACTGCCAAAATCAATGTGCGCATCCTTGATGCCAATGACAACGTGCCTGCGTTTGACAGCTCCGTGTACAAAGTGAAACTGTCTGAAAACTCTCCAAAGGGCACGCTTGTTATCAAGTTAAATGCAACAGACCCCGATGAAGGCTCCAATGGGGAGGTCTTCTACTCCTTCAGCAGCTACACCCCAGAGAGAGTCAGACAGATGTTTTCCATGGACACAAACACGGGGGAAATTCGAGTCAAAAACAATGTAGACTATGAGGAGACAAACTCATATGAAATGTACATACAGGCTATGGACAAAGGCCCAGCTCCTGTGGCGGTCCACTGTAAAGTAGTAGTAGAGATTTTAGATGTCAATGACAACATTCCTGAGATTGTCCTGTCTTCACTGTCCAGCCCTGTGCGAGAAGACGCCCGGGCGGATACGGTCGTAGCGCTGATCAGCGTGAATGACCATGACTCCGGGCAGAACAAGCAAGTCACCCTGGAGATCATGCCTCACCTGCCTTTTAGGATCAAGTCTTTACGGAACCACTACACCATCATGACATCTGCGTTCCTGGACAGAGAGACCGTCTCCTCCTACAACGTCACTGTCAGCGCCGTGGACGGCGGCACGCCACCGCTGTCGTCCCGGATGACCTTTAAGATAGAGGTGGCAGACGTGAACGATAACCCGCCTCGCTTCGAACAGACGTCTTACACGGTTTACATCACTGAGAACAATGCTCCCGGGGCGCCTCTGTGCGTTGTCAAGGCCACAGACGCTGACACTGCAGAAAATGCACGCGTCACCTATACTGTTCTTAATGACAACAACCACGGCATCCCCGTAGCCAGCTACGTCAGCATCAAACCCAACACCGGCGAGGCCTATGCCCTGCGAGCGTTCGACTTTGAGAAGCTGAGAGAGTTTCACTTTCAGATCAAAGCCCAGGACAATGGTGTACCTCCCCTCAGCCGCGTGGCCACAGTCTATGTTTACATCATGGACCAGAATGACCACGCGCCCCGGATTATGTATCCACCCTCCAACGGGAGCCGCACCACAGAGACGCTATTGAAAAATGCTGAAGCAGGAGTGTTGGTGAGCAAAGTGATGGCATGGGATGGTGATGCAGGGCAGAACGCTTGGCTGCACTATGGCCTGGAGCAGACCAACACAGACATCGACCTGTTCAAGGTGCATGAGTACACAGGCGAGATCCGCACCACGAGACGGGTCATCGAGGACAACTCCACCTACTTCATTCTGACTGTCCTGGTGCACGATAATGGCCTACCACCGCTTTCCTCCACTGCCACCATCCACGTGCATGTGATGGAGCTGCCACCCAAGGTGGCCCCCGACCCCAAACGCATCATCAGGCCCAACAGCCCCTTAATGTTCTCCAACGTCACTCTTTACCTCATCATTGCCCTGTGTGCGACAACGTTTGTGTTTCTGGTCACCGTCTTTGTACTGGCCATCGTGCGTTGCCATGCCTATTGTACGCAGCCTGGGTCCTGCTGTCCATGTTGCGTATCCAAGAAGAATGTGCCAGAGGGGGGCACCCCAGCAGGTGGTGGGGGTGCACCAAGACCCGCGAGCGCAGGGCAGCCAAACAGCAATATGGCTGTGCGGCGTGACCTCAAAGTGGAACCACATTACATTGAAGTGCGGGGAAACGGTTCCTTGACTAAAACGTACTGTTACAAGACGTGTCTGACTGCCACATCGGGAAGCGACACGTTTATGTTCTACAACACAGGACGGCCGCACAGTGGCACATGGGGCTCGGGCTATGTCACCAGCCACAGTGGACAGAGTCAGATATTTGTGCGGCGTCTCAGTGTGCCAGATGTTACTGCCATGCAGGTGTGTGCCTGGTGTGACCTCAGGGTGTTATTATTTTTGGCCCTGTAACAGTAGTAAATGACACACAAAGCGCAAAAGGGAAATTCTCCAGTCGTGGTTCAGGTTTTGCTCGAGGGCAACTTTCCTGCTGCTGAAATTTATTGTTGTAGCTTTTCATCTGTTCCTTTGAAGATGTATTTAAAAATATATAGTTCCTTGCATCAGGTCATTTTAGTCCACTGCTAAAAACTACCTGTATAAGTTGAATCAAACTTACGTCCATTACAATGAGAGATGAGTTGCCACCATTTTGTTGAGGTGTGTTGTTCCGATATTGGTATTGTCTCCAGTGGTGGTTTGTTTTGTGGCATTTACTGCATGGTGCTTGAAGTTGTTGCCTGATGATTCACTCTGCAAAATGTGGATCTTTCCTTTGCATTTATGCAAAGAGCTGTAGTCATAGCATTTCTTAACAGCCTCCTCTCTTTTTCCTCCCAGTTTCTTATTCTGTACTCTCAGCTCGTTCACCCATGACCCCACACACTCAGGGTTATTTATCTGATGTGGGCAGTGTGCCACAATATTCACCTCCAGCTCTTCCTGGGGGCATTTACTGGTCATTCTACGGAGGTAAAAATAGTGAAGCCTTTGTCAGCAACAAGCTCCATTGCACCAAAATATCCTCTTCTGATCACGTACGTCCCTGGTCCTGAACAGTACGCCACAGTTTGAGAATATGTTAAGAAGCAACGAATGAGTGAGAGATGGTGTTTGTTTTTCATTTAGCGTTTCATTTTACGGTGTCTGTCGCGTCTTAGCAGTTGATGACATGCACAGAGTTGTTTCTATCATTTCTAAAACAAAGGATGTTGCTCGAAACATTAACTTTTATACATTATTATGTTCGCCACTAAAGCACTAAATGTGTCTGTGCAATGCAGGGAATGATACATGAAAACAACTAATGAATAAATAAATAAGTAAACATAAGGAAACGTAACTGTTCTCATAACACTCTGTGTTCCTCATTAAATGCCAGTCATGCTTGTTCTTGCTATGTAATTATCAGGCAGCAATGTGTTGTTGGGTACTGAGCGTGCATTGGCTGGCTCTGCGCAGATCAGGCCAGGAAAGAAAGGTGATTGGACACAGTGTTGATGGCGGAGGTGCGAGCTCTGTATCCATGCTGGGAGTGTTCACGCAGAGGGAGAGAAGAGAACGGAGGAAAAAGCGAAGAAAAAGCTTCACTTGCAGCATAAAACCAGGCTCAAAAAGAAATGCAATAAAAGCCAGTCCTAATATGTTTCTACTTATTTCTGGCTCTCCCTTTAAAATTATGAAACAGAAGGCACTGGCTTTTTATTGTCTTCCATTAGAGGATGTCATGCTTATCGTGAAACATGCTTTTGTTTCAGCTCTGTATATGTTTTTGGTTTTGTTACTTGCTTATTTAATTCCATACTGTACGCCTTGATGCAACAAGGCAAAGATTTTAGAATGCAATTCATTCATTTATTGACAACCTGGTTCTATTCTCTTTCCCACAATGATCTGTAAACAGATCTTTTATTTAGGCTTCTAATGCCATTGTAAAATGCTGATTTGTTTTAACTTAGACTCAAACCATTAATTTTCATTGTGTGTCTTAAATGCTGGAGTACCTGCATCACTACTGCATGTTCCTCTGCTATGTCTGAATGACAAGGAGGAATACCAGACTTCTCTCATTAACACCAAATATTGGATTTCAGGGTTGATGAATGTCCACTGCAGAGCCACAGAGGTCAATGCAGCCTCAGCAGCAAGTGCACATCTGTCATATCTGAAAGAAAATGGTATTGCAAATGGGTCTTCTCATGATCCGCATGGCCAAGCCGGGAGGATTTAGTGTCCTCGGTCAGACTGGTTTACCTCTGCTGGTGGTTCAGATAAAGATATGAAGAAATAGAATTCTTATCTCAGTAATGTGATCAAGTAAACAGTGAATTCTGCTGCTCCATGTGTATGGTCTTACAGAATAAATGTATGTAGTTCATTTTGGAAATAGAAAGTACAAGCATGGAAATCACACATTATGATTCATCTAAAGACTTGCATCAGTGGGAGACATGTACTGTGCCAGTGATTATAATGTGTGCATATGTCTGTGTCTAGATGTAGAGCAGAGGGAGTTAATCTGATATCTGCCCTCCTCCCTCCTTTCTCCACCTGTGACCTTCACAAGAGTGAAATGATGGAGGGAGGTGGGTGGAGGGTAGGATGTACACTGGACTCTGCACGGTTACCATGGTGAGGTTTGTCAGAATGACTCAGGCGGGCCATGTACCAGTTTAACGCCAGGTTTTGATTCAAGTCTAACAAGGATATAACAAGGCGAAGGAAGTTAGCAGCAGAGGGGAGGGGATGGAAAACATACAAAGGCAGAGGAAAGGAGGTTACTGCAGGAAGGAAAAATACCAAGGAGGGTGGCGAGGATTTAGAAAGTAGAAGAAGTGACTTTGGGTTGCAAAGCCAGCGTCTATGTCCACAGGATACGGCAATCAGTGGGCTGTTGAGGAGACTGGAAAGTGTGGAGAGCCCCTACAAGCTACTTTTCATTAATCACTTCTCTCCCAATACAGAGAAAAGCTGCCACTGTGATGATTGTGTGTGTGAGATGGAGTTTCTGTGCTTGTGTATGTACGTGAGGTGCATTCACTAGCAACTCTCGCCATGACTTATTAATTAGGTGGTATTAGCTTTCGCCTGTACTTAAGACTCAATTCCTCTCGCTCTCTCTTCCAGCCCAAGGCACCAAACACAGACTGGAGATACTCAGCCTCCCTGAGAGCAGGAGGTGTAATGCAGAGGTAAGCATCCTATTTTTCACCACTTTGCAATAAGTATCTCATCACACCTCTCAGTAGCAAAAGAGAAAATGGCACCAGATAAACATTTTACATTTTTTTCACAAAGAACACACTGTCATCCTGTAGTGCAAGGCAAAGATAATATTTTCACACAGATAAGTTAACCACTGCTATTGTCTGTCCCCTCAACATGTCTGCATGGGTCCGCCCTGATAATATCCGTCTAATATAAGGATAGTGTTTATTGACTAAATGTAAACTGCCCCACGACAGAGCCAGGTGACACACTGAAGGTTTTTCATTGGCCTATCGCAGTAAAGATGCAGTTATCACGAACATGTGATTTCAGGAGGGAAGGATTGATGCTTTCTAATTTTTAATATTAACAATGTTGTTTTTACACATGCAGTATGCATTTTAGTTTCCCAGTGTGCAGCCAAACAATGGATTTCCAGCTCCTTGTAGAATATCATATCTGAAGTTTTAAAATAATACATATAAATGTTAGTGCACCGATAAGTGGGTCTTTATTCTGATGACAGTGTAGAAGAAGAGACAACCAGTAAATGGCAGCGCGGCACCAACTGAACAAAATTTGGTTATTGCCGCTCAGAGGCATGGGTCTATCTGTCATTGCATGAGTAATTTAATTTATACTAAACTGATTTGTATTCTGACTTTAGTGCTGGTGGTCAATCTGCAAGTGTAATGCAGTGCCTGTTGCTCTCAATTCATATGCAGGATCCTGTATTGCTGATGCATATAAACAATGACAACACATCTGAACAGTAATACATGATTTGTCTTCATACCGATACAAGATGTGTTGTATTTATTTATGTGAGCAGTTTGACGTCACTGTCAGATTAACAGGAGCCACTAATGTAAAACAGATTTTCTCCATAATTACTGTATGGATTATGGAGAGTTAATGTGCTTCAGTTTAATTCACCATCTTCTTTGTTTCTGGTTGGCTTTTTTCCTGGTCAAGCTAAGTTGATGTGTTTATATACTGCACAGCTTAACAGCGATTTATTTTTTTGGATATCAAACCTAAATATCATTCCATGACATGGACCTGTTTATATAAAACTAATTTATGGTGAAATTAAGTTAATGAAGCTGATTGTGTTTTCTTAGCATGCAGTGAAATGATGGATGCACACATGTTTGGTCTTTTGGTGCTTTTATTTGTTCAGCCTATACTGGTTTAGACAGATTGACAGTGGGAGAAGAAAATGATGAGTCTATCTTATTCCATTAATATTTTATCAGTGTACCCTGATGATGCTGGTGCTCAGCAGTACATAAAATGGCCCCCATCACCAAATGTTCTTTTTTTGTTTCTCAAAACCAATGTCTAGATGCATATAGAAACAATTATCTTTAGTATCTATAAATAATAGGTACTGAAGAAGGAAATACTTGAGAAACTGAGGGTTATCTATAAAAATTATCTGATCAACTGAGGCTTTAAGGTCTCTTTCACCCAACTCAATCATATCAGAAATCTGTGACCTCTTTTTGTAACAGGTGTGATTAAAGTGTAACTGTTGCCACGTGACGCTATAATCTTTTTAATATGAGGCACAGGCAGTGAGAGGGAACTGTGGTCTGTCTCAGCATTTCTGTTGCTGAGCACTGCAGTGAGTGTGGAGGTTTAGGTTGAGGGGAGGGTGCTGAAATCCCGCAGAGAGGGTGTGAAAATGTAAAAACTGCCATCTGTAATCCATAATCCAGAGAATGTTGGTAAAATGTGGGGTAAATATTTTAATCCTAATCTGATTTTTTTGCATTTTGCGGGATTGAAGTTGCTGTGGGCCACCAAGGTTTCATAATCACATGCATTACAGGAGTTATTTGGACACAAGATTATGAAGGGGAGCAGCAAGTCTAGCTAGCGTAAAATTAGGTCTATGCGCGTGTAAGAAGATTTTGTCTGTGTGTCTTTACGTGCATGTTTGTTTTCTGTGTTCCAGCTCGGTGCACATGGAGGAGTCCTCAGTGATGCAAGGTGCCCAGGGTGTCCTGGTTCAGAACTGGCCCACTGTTTCAAGCGCTGCTGGTAAGGATTAGTCAAGACAAGCTCACCTAATGCTAGTCACAACTTTAACTCTGATTTCATCTTAATGAAAGATTATCTTAAATACAATGACACGTCAACTTCAAACACACGGGGTTCCAGAACGCCTGAAATCATGAAAACCACCTGCACCTTTCTAAATAATGGTCTAATATGCCATCTTAAACCAGTAACTGTACATTCCTGAAGAGCCCATGAAACATCAAGATAGTAATAAAATGAGGAAATCTGTTATCGCACAAGCCCACTCATGACGCCTCCCACTGCTGCAAGGAGAGGAAATGACATGTGCTGCGTAGGTGGAGATGGATATCGCTCGTCTCTAAAGCAGGAAGACAAACGGTACAGGGAGAAGGAGTGAGGGGCTGATTAGTTGACTGCATTATCAGGGAGATGTTTACAGAGATATGAACCACTGAACAACAGAGGGCAAATAACAGAACATTTCATTCCTTCTGCTTTTAATGTGGAGCCCTTTCCTAATAAGAACAGGATGGTTGCATTGCACCTCTAACCCCAGATTGTATTGGTGCACACCTGGGTGTCTTTTTGTCTAAATATTAATCTTGTGCAGAAAGCAGGGCTTTTGAAATTGCAAATCTGAGTCAAATTCAAAGTGTTGTTCTACTAGAATGATAATTATTGGCAGTACCTTTAGTGTTAAGCAGCCCCAGGCAAGTGACGCACATGGAAGTGTCAAGTTAGCTTGTTGCTTGATAACCAATACGTCTAAATTTAACATTTTTACACCTCTGTGGAGCATCGCTGTTGTCAGGCATGCAGGGATCTTGCAAGGGTGGAACAGACTTGCATGCGGCGTTTCCACCTAATTCAAACAGATTGGTGTATAATAATGTTAAGCAATGATGACAGGTCAGGGACATACTCGCTTCATTTAGCCATGAGAAGAGAACAAAGGTTGTGCGCCCTTTTCTAAATAGTAAGAGACAAAGATACAAAAAGATACTGGAAAACAGTCATGGAAGAATGAAAGAAACAGGAACCTTGGAATGAAACAAAGCTGAGTGACAGCACCTCCAATGCTTGATGACATTTCATAGCCTTTGTATTAGGAATCTGATGTCAGATTCCCTTCCCCCTACCCAGGATTGTATGGCTAAAGATGCACTGTGTGCTCAGTGCCAGCAGCCGGTAATGCAATGAGGATAATTCACTTGTCATCTCTTTACTTTCTTTGTGCAGTTCAAAAATGATTGAGTGATACAGAGTGAAATGGGTCCTGGGAGAGGTCAGAAGGAGGATGAAGGGGTTAGCACACAAGACAGATATATGTGCAGTAAAAGGCCTGGGACAAAAACAATAGTGCAACTAATGAGTAATTTTATTGTAATTAAGTATGTATCAAGTGTCCTGATTGTCTTTTATCAATATTGTAGAAGGAAGAAAAAGTACCCACATGCCAACGGCTGACTCATATCCACACATACACTGCTTCTACACTCTACCATTGATTTTCATTGATTTCTTACAGCCTGCTGGCACATTTAAACATGAGAGACGGGAAGAGATGGATTGATGCATAGGCAGACAGCGAAAGACGACAAGCAGTGTTGACTTTTAAGGGTTGTTGAGCATTAACAAAATCAGCTGGTAAGGATTTAAGGGGGTCTAAGCTGTGACACTTTGTGTACATGCTAAACTTGCTTTGCCCTAGGAGCAACTGCCCCTTCTGTGTCTCACTAGCAGCCAGGTTAGGAATAAAAATAATAACTGAGAGCTACAATAGCTCTAGGTTTTAGAGTTGGTTTTGGACACCTAAGGGTTAAAGTAGGTGGATAATTTGTAAAGCATGTATTTTTAGAACTCTGTTCTGTTATTGAAGGGTCACTGGATGAGATATACTTGTGTTTCGACTTTCAAGTTTGTTCTTATCATGTCTCAGAAAAAAGAGGAATGAAGATATTGATTCAATGTGTCCTGTCACATCACGGTGAGTCATAGACTGTGCTATTTATGACTTCGTCATTTTGTTTGCTAGGCAAGCTGCGGTCCTTAGGTTTTGAGCTGGAGCGTATAGACCTTTGCTTTGTTGAGGATATTGTATCATCTGGGTTTCCTATACAGGACACTGTTTTGCCTCGCAGACATTTCCTTTTCTGTTGATGTGAGACACAAAGCTACAGCTGACAAAACCCTGTTCCTTCCCATCTGATTTCAAATCTGCAGATTTCTGTGCCTCTCATTGTAGAGTTGTCTGTGTGTGTGTGCATGTATGTGCTTGGCTTTGCTTCTTAGTGTGTTTTGGCTGCCTGCTTCATGTGCTGCTCCCACTGTGACAGATGGAGCACAGCTCACGCCCAGATTAACAGGCCCACATTAATGAAATCAGGGTTCTGCTTGCTGTCTATCTCACTCACTCTCTGTCTGCCTCTCTGTATGTGTATCTGTATTCTCCTGCCCTTTGTGTTTCTCCTCTGTGTCACTTTCTGTATTGCACAGCATCATCTCTAAACCAAGAGCACATTGAGAGAATTGTGCAGAACTGCAATCACTCCCTTGAGGGAAGAGCAGAGAGGCAGAAGAGAGATAGGGGGAATGTAAAGTGAGACGCTGCAAATAGTCAAGAGAGAAAATGATGAAGGGGAAAGGTGGAAGGGAATGTAGAAAGACTGTTTAGGACAGACTAACAGTGAGTAAACAAAAATGATTGACTCTAGCATGATCTGCAAAAGGAGGAAGCTGTAATGTTGCTGTTGCTGGGGCAGAGCTGTTAGGCTGGACAGAGAAATAGAGCTTGCACCATTATTCTACATCAGCACAAGCAGCATCACCATGACTTCTTCCAATGCCCTGCTGCTTCACTGGAGGATGCAGTTTCCACAGCAACCATTCATGGCCCCTGATATTGGCAGGAGAGAGAGGAGGGGGGTGTTATGTAGAGAGAGGTGCAAACATATGGTGTGGGACTAAAGCCTCTGAAGGACAGGGATGAAAAAAACAGTGGCATCAGTGGAAAGTAGGGGTTAGAGGTTAGAAGGAGGTGGGAAGCAGAGGACTGGAGAAAGAGAGGAAGTCTTCAATGGGGGCGTTGGTGTAATGCAGTGGTAGATGCAGGTTTACTGTTCGCCTCTGTCACCACAGATTTCACTCCCGTCCACACACTGAAACCTTCACCCAAGGGGAAATGGATTTCATGATATAAAAAAGGAGCATTTAAGCCTTGTTGAACTAAGGAGCGTTGGATTTAAACATAAAAAATGAAAAGTTTGGCAATTGAGAAAATATAGTAGATGTTAAATTGTTTTTATTGCGACAGCCTTTAGTTGAACGTGTTGATGGTGTAAAAGGATGTTTTGGCACAATCAGAAAGATAAGGTAGACGGGTCTAGAAGCTCCTGGCGACTGTTCAGCGTTTGAGCTTCTCCCTCCCATCTGTTTCCTGTTATTTACTTCACTTATTTGTTTCCCGGTATTGTCATTCTGTTGTTTGTCTCCATCCTTCACTCTCCAAGCCTTTTAAATACCCTGCCAACTCGCTCCCTCGTTCACTCCTAGGAGAATGAATCAATCTCTCCCTCTCCATGTTTTTTTTTTACCATCGCACCTACATACACTTGCAAACATATACTGTATAGAGATACACAGAGAACTACTCAAGCCCCCACATGTACAGCCACATTCTGTGTTATTTTCACTGCATGGAGCCCTGCCACTTGGGACTGCTTGTGCCCACCATCTGCCACATGATCCAGCTGGGAGCAAATCACAAGGTGCTCAACCGGGCATGAAACTGAAACGGGCACACAAACATGAAGTTGTAAACTCAGGAAGCATCGTTATTGTATCTGTACCCCTGACCGTTATCCTTTTTTTTGTCTGATTCACTTTTTCGCAGATAAGGAAAAATATGATAATTTATGCAGGCGTCCAAATGCATTCTTCCATCAGCACTCAGGCATAGCAGCGAGAACACAGAAGCATGAATAAGAATTAGGGTTTGAATAGACTGCAACATGATGTTTAGTTTTTACCACACTACACGCTCATGTGCAGCCCCGGGAAAGGGTGCGGCGCCAGCCGTTTGTCACACATTTCTGTGCAGCATGCAAAGAAAAGAAGCACATCTTCAGGCTCTGAAACCGTTTTACCTCCACCCGCCGTCTGTTTTTTTTTTGTTGGGCGAGCATTGTGTTCTCTGTCTGCATCCTTGCACTTCCTGGCCCCTCTTCTTCCTCCTCAGGTCGTTATGTAACGTTGCGCTCCACTGCGCTTCTGCCCCACTGGCCAATGGCTTTGCGAGACAAGGGAATGAATAAAGTAGATGTGCCAAAATGGAGCTTGGGTGATTTTAAGTGGCTGTGAAAACCTTGGGCGACACTAGGGGAGCGAAGGGACACTGGAGACTCCAGAGACTCAGACTGTAATGATAAAATGTTGATTGTAGAAGCTTGTGCTATTCGAGTTTTAAATGTAACAGGGCTAGGGGCCACAGTCATCCCTGTACTTCTACGCAACCATCGTCAGCTCTAATGTGTCTGACAATTATCACTGATGACAAGCTGTTTAATACCCCATCACATTAATGTTACTATAAACACTGATAGGCACGATCAAGAGTTTTGTCAATAACTAGGAGGAACCGGTGCCGGCTGACTGAGTTTTCACGCTAGATTAAATGAAAGGTCAGAGGAAACGAGAGGCAGAGAGAGAGAGAGGGAAGGAGAGGGGTGGTGGCAGGGAAAAGAGAAGAAGAAGGTTGTGCAGGAGTAACGGAGAGAGAGAGCGAGTTTTGCTCTGCGCCAGCTGCTGGCGAATCGAGTAGCGGCGATGGTTGTGTGGGGATGGGTATCAGGTGTGTCTCTGTTTTTTTGTGATCAAGAAACGGAATGAGGCAAAAATACATCACAAACATGTGAAGAGGGATAAGAGCGATCAGACGCTGAGCCTTTTAGAAAGCCCCCCTGTCCTGCCTTACCCTTTCCATCTGTCGGCTCTCAGCATGACTCATCAATCTCCAGGGTGTTGTTTTGTTTCTGGATATAAGTTTGCACAGGGGAGCTGGTGTCTCATCATGTTCTCACATCCAGTTAGACGGGTTATTTCTTACAGGCAGGTTAGTGGACACAAATCACTGCCAGCACACCAGTCATCTAAAATTTTCGTTTAGCTTTGTGTGCCTGTTTTGGTCTTGCTTCCTTTTGAGATTATCAAATCAGGGTTGTGTCATATGAGGACATATCGGCCATGGCGGAAGACTCTTGCCTTGTTAGAGAATGCATCTCTAGCTGTCTCTGTGTCTATATGTGGATAAAGCAGTGACAGGATCTCGCCTGTCCCGTCCTAATCTTCTCAGATTCTTTGTCAAGTTCGGTCTTCTCTCTGCAGACTGGGTTGTCACAGTTGGTACAAGCACAATGGCTTTTTGGGGAACAGTGATGTGAAACAATTCAATATGCATGACCCACTCAAATCTTCTGTTCCCAGAGTCTGTGTTTTACATTTATCCAAGAGAATTACACATAAGAAAATGATGGCTCACAGTATAGGTCTTAATTAATATTAATATAAAAGAAATACATGTGATGCGAGTGAGGAAAGTAGGTCATTACTGAGTAGAAAAATCAGTGTGTGGGGATCTTTTATCTGTACCCGGATTTTACTTTGGATGTCTTCTGACAGATATGAATATAGAGACACATACTGTATGATACGAGGATGACGCCATTGGTGTAATTGAAAAATAGTATGTCCATATACAGTACAGAAGCGAGTACTGTAATGAAGAAATACGATGTTGCTGTACTTGGGGAAACAAAATGAAATTCTAAAATGAAAGTCACACAGAAATACTAAATGACCTTGCTCATCCTTTAACATCGTGATGAATCGTTTAGTGCTTCATCAGACAGCGGCACGGATGTTAACTTTGGCCGAGGGGGAGACTTTGATTCATTGCCCATTCATGGGCCACTTCTTGGAAGACTCCTATTCCGTTTCACAGCCTCCTTTAACAGCATGTCATGGTCGTTGTGCATAGAATACCTCATTATTGACCAATTAAATTTTTATAGTAGCCAGTGCGGAGATCAGAGAACTCACCTTGCAGTCCACACTTTGACCCAACCCACATACTTCAGTTGAATAAATGTGCACGTCATGTTTGCTTGGTACTATTCATTGAGTTGACTGCAGGATCCGTGAAACCCATCTGAAAAACGATGATTTAAAATGCTGCGTTGAAGCCAATAAATAGCAAATGAACCCCCTTTTTTTCTCTTTTTACAGATGGTGAAGGGGGAGAGGTATCGCCCCCAATGGGTGCTGGAGTAGACAGTAACAGCTGGCACTTTCGCTATGGCCCGGGTGGACCCGGTGCCCCCCCACAACACCTGAAACCTGGCGAGGTTCCCCCAGAAGCCTTCATTATCCCTGGCTCCCCTGCAATAATATCCATCAGACAAAACCAGGGAGGAGAGGACGACAAGAGCGATTTCATCACCTTTGGAAAGAAGGAGGAGGCCAAGAAGAAAAAGAAGAAGAAGAAGGACAAGAAGGACAAGAAGGATAAAGGCAAGGATGATGGAGACGAGTAGAGAAGCAGAGCGAGAAAACAGCAGTGGAAACGGGCAAAGTGTTAAAACAGAGGTGCCAACCAGAGTCCGCTGGGTAAAAAGAACATGTGAAAATGACAGAACTTTCAATTTAATTTCCACCTACAACCTTTTAATTTCTGTTATGAAGCTGGCCTTACCAACATTTACTTTACCTTTAGTCCTACCATGGGGTAAATTATTGACCTTGCCTTGTTACACTATAAATTGAATGATTTTGCTCCCTCCCCTATGTGCCTCTAAACCCTGAGTCAACATGTTGGGCACAGTTTAATAAGAAAGGACTAATAACTTGAATCGTTTCTGCTTTAACCCAACGGGCACGTTGGAACCTCTGTCTTACCGCCTTCCCAACTACGATATGTATACCATTCTCTCTGAGAGAAGATGAATACTTTGTATGAACAACGAAACGCTCTGTGCCAGTCAAGGAAAAGAATGACAAAGAAGATCGAGACCGATGTATGCAGTCTGGAGCTGGACACACACTTCTTGTAAATAGCACAGATGAGTCACAGAAACTATGGCTAACATGAAACTGCTGCCGATTTTTCTGGTTAATACCGTCAGTGTTTCCTGAAATCTCAATAAGACCACATGCACACGCGCATGCTCACGCGTTCAAATGTGCAAACACAAATGCACACACACACACATACACACCATGACCGAGTGGACACAGACAGCAATTGAGACCTTCAGAGAAGGAGCAAAAGGAAAAGCAGAGAAAGTCAACTGACATCAAAGAAATGTGCTTAAAACTAGACACTGCAAGCTTTCCGCGCCGCACAGTCGCCACCGCGGTGCACATATGTACATGGACTCTCTCGGGAGGTGAGCAGCATCCTTTGAAATCACTCTGCATTTGCTCGCTGCATTGGAAGGACACAGAGAACTTCATCTCCAGCCAGAATCCCAACTGAAGGACTCGGAGAGCCCCGGAAAGATGAAGAAATGGGGTAAAAAAAAAAAAAAGAAATGTGGCGACGTGCATTCTCCTGAGGATCACAGAGGGGAGAGACCAGTTGAGCTGGCTTGTGACTCCACGTTCAGTCAGTGGACTCTGACGAAACCTTACACCTTCTCTTCTCCCCCTGCTGCAGCAAAAGCCAAATGCTTTCTGCATTGAATGTTTGGTAGAAACCAGTCCTTACCTGAAACCTTGAGTTTACAACCGAACCATCCTTCTCCCCCCACCTGCCTTTCCCCTCTGCCACCCATTCCACTGACTACATGTGGTGATAAAGTTTATAGACTGTTTTCATTTATTCTCTGAAGAGATTCACTCAAACAAACTCTGGCCTTTTTGTTTATCATCATAGCTTTAACTGCTTTTGCATGTCGAGCCCACCCCCATTCACCCTCAGACACTGCCCTTACCCCCTTCCCTCCGATCTGGCCCCGCTCCTGGCCTGCTCTGAACATTGTGGTGTGCTGAAAGCAGCATGGAGTAATGTGGACGAGGCCTGGAGAAGCCCAGTCGGCTGTCTACGTCCCTGAACCCTCGTAAGATGTTTCTCTAAGTGCACAACGGTTCAGTGCTTTTAACTTTTACACTGTCCATTTTCTGTCTGTAGCCATTTATGAGAGGGAGCCGGGTGGGATAAGGCAGATCACAGAGTAGGAGGGTTGGGGACGCAGGTGCTGTGGGCTGTCCCTCCTCCTCCACATGCAAGAAGAGAAAATTATTTTCCAAATTGATTGTTTAGGATCCTGGAGTCTCATATTAGCTTTTATGTACGCTGTAAATGTAGCGTAGACTTTTCATAGATTGTCTCTACATTAGTAACTGAAATCTGCTAAACTATGGGCGTCTAGGGATTCCCATCTGACAGCTATATCCCACCAATCCCCTCTCAGGAGGTTTTGAAAATGGGGGCACACGTATGCCTCGAGACTTGCTTCTGTTGGTTCCCCCCCCTTGCCTGTAACTTGTTGCCACGTCTCCAGACTTGTGCGGCTCAGTATGACGTCACTCCATTAAGTGGCTGCTGCATGTACTGCTCTAAGGAAACACATACTATATAGAGAAATATATATATGAATAGATAGATGGCTATGATTTTATTCTTTTGTATTATCATTTTCTTCATGACTCACACAGAAGATATTTGTATGTACTTCTGTCTCTGCCAAACATCTATGTACTACAATCTTCACTCTCCACAGATGTTGTATGGCATCCACAAAACCTCTTTAGATATTTGTAAATGCTATAGTGTGATACCTTTTAATGCAATTTCATTATTTTTCTTTTACCAAATATGATTTTTTTTTTGCTTTTGAGAAAAAGTAAAGCAAAAAAAAAAAAAACACTCTGTGTCTGGCTTTGACATGACGATCTACTAGCACTGTAATATTGTAACTGAAATATGTATGATCCTATGATGAGCTATCACTTCCCTTTCACTATTAAAAAAAGGCATAAAAATATTCCAGTGTAATATAAAATGTATGTAGTGTATGCTATTGTTTAGTGGGCGTTCATGCTGTCATTCTTTCCCAATGTATGGTGGTGAACTATGGTGGCTATGTGCTGTCCTTAATGGATCAGCCCGGATCTGTTGTAAACCCCCTTTTTGTACACCTGCTCATCTACTGTGACAGTGAAGTAGTAAGTTACATTTATTTCATTTATTTTCTGGCTTTTTTTATTTTACCTAAATGGATACAGTGGTAATGTGTTTTGTTTATAAATCACCAATAAAGTTTTCTTTCTTAAAAATACTATTTGTTGTTATTTAATGATGTGCCCTTTGTACATTTTTACATGCAGTTGTTATAGTATTGTGATGTTTATCAGCTGGAGATTAGGGTTGAATTCAGATATAACCTTTGTTGCGGTTTAAATAATGCAATCAATAAAACATTATTTGTTATTTGTTATGAAATTAGTATCAGAATTGCTTATATTTGAGTTTAAGAGTTAATTCAACGCATCATCTGTTTTACTCCTGTGTCTTCTTTCTTTGAAATGATGAGCGCTAGAAGAGTGTCAATCCCTGCAGAACCAGGAAACACAGGCAGAATGACCTGCCCAGCTTTAAGGCCTTATTTCTCCTTGGGAAAAGCCAAGGCCACAGATGGTGCAAGCAGTCCCTTGTGAATAGAAGCTTCCAGACACAACATAATTGAATAGAGTGGCAGTAAGTAGATTTGTTGTATCCCAGTGGGTGAGTTTGTAGAAATAAAATCAGAAACATCAGTCACTTTGGCCTACATAAAATGCAGCACTGCTAATCAATACTTTTATCCTGCCATCTACTAAAGCACCAAGCTCAAGAGTTTGTGAAAAGTTACTTTAAAGCTTTATGTGAAGACAAAGTGTTCATCTGTGTTTTTTTTTTCATAAACATTTTGAATTTTTTAGTCAAATGCAATGTAATAATGGATGTGGATAGTGATGAAAAAGGTTCAAGAGTTCATGTTTTTTAAGCATCCCATTTTATTTTTTTATTTATTTATTTCAATGAGAGACAGATACTGTAGAATAGTTGCTATGGTTACAGGTCTTTAGGGAATGGTCTCTATGGAAACAGCCTTTTATTTTAAAACAGGAGGGTCAAAACAGTTGGGTGCCCAGGATGTAGTGAAATGTATCTTAGCATCCTTACTGATGAGAATGAAAATTAATGAAGGAACCACGCTTTAAGACCCACACATTTAAAACAAATACATTTATATATTCCCATGAGCATTTACAAAACATGCCCTGGTCTTTCTGAATTTTGCCTCAGTTAAGCTATACAAACAAATGATTAAACAAGAAAACAGGCTGTGCTGAAATGTAGCCCGCAGTGTTTGTTCTGCCGAGCAGTGAAACTCTGGGTAATGAACATAGATATACACTTTGGTCGAGTGCAAAAAAGAGCAGTGTGCCCCTTTGCTCACTGTTTATAAGCCTAGACAAGACACAAAACGGATTGCACTGTCCAGTACAAGGTAAAGAAGAACATAATGAAATATTTAAATATAAAATCTAAGCAGATACAAGTCTAGTCTCATTTTATGAAAGGTGTCTTTAAACATAAGGATACATGTCAAATTAAGGTACATTGGAAGAAGATTTAAGCCTGTATTTGTCTTGGTGCTGACTGGTGATGTTGCCAGCTGCAGTGACTCAGCACAGCCACCCTGCAGAGGAAGGCAAATTTAGTATGAGAGGCAGCCAGAGCAAAGACGTAAAGAGGGATTAATGTGCAAAATAATTTTGGGATATGGCCGTAACGGCACTACACAGTAAACTGATTGTGTGCATGCAGAGAGATAATAAAATTGTAATAAAATAAATAAATAAAGTAAATTAACTTTCTTGTTTACCAGTAGTAGAAATACACAATTTGTCATTGGGTGTTTGGTAGGTTGATTGACTGCAGCCCTGCTCTGCTTTAGGGTCCTTGTACATTGGTATCTTAAAATGATCATAGTCCAATAGCTTTGCCCTCATCACAGACAGATTCCCCTTGAGTCTTAACTTAAGTCTCAAATCATAAATCAGGTAATCACTTTGACAAATAGAAGGAAGTAAAGGTTGGACTACACATTGCATAATGCAGCTATTAGAGGCAATGTGCAATCAACATGGTCAGTATTTGTTGCTGGTGTGTTTGTCATTTTGCTCTTGTTAAATGTTAAGACGTGGTAATTGATGCATGTGTGTGTTTTTACTATGTACGATCCTATGCTGCAGAATATATAATATTGGAAGCACATGGCAATTGTCGCCCACTTCTATGCGCTGCACTTGTTCTATCTGCAGTAGTGGTGAACATAAGGCGCCATCTCCTGGTTAAAATATCACAATACATTTGTGCACGACAGAAGTCATGAACCCAGTTTTGCTTGGTAGACTAAATATTTTCATTAATTTAAAGAGTCATATAAGAAACTTGTGGACAGCGTATAGGTTATACTTTATATAACTGGTTCTCTCAAATGTCATCTGTAATTCTTTGTCTTAATTAAAAGCTGAAATGATGGAAAATATGGTGTTCATAATTGTTGTTTGTTCATTATTATGTTTTTCATAGACTAGTAGTAGTAGTGGGAATCCAGAGTGACTAAACCACTTTTAATGCTAGGCATGTTCACTTAACTTTGACGGTGTTTTTTGTTTTTGCTTAAAATGAAACATTATGACTGGCTAAAATTAATGAATAATATGTCTATGGAATAATATAATAGAGTGATTAATGTAGTAAAGTCTAAATTCAGTCACTTTGCTTCTAAAATCTAGGCAAATCTAAAGAAATAAAATAAAATAGTATGTTTTTTAACATAATGTTTCAATATACTAGTGCTACATATAGTCGTTTAAAGCCCTGAACTAAGTTTCTAATTCGTAAATTAAGGGAAACACCCTGGTTCGTCCTGGGTAACGAAATGCTTTCGAATTTCCCTCCTTCCAGCGGAAGCTCCTCCGAATTTGAGCGGCTCAAAACAAAGATGGCGGCCTCCTGGTGCTGAAGTTAAGCCGGTTTGTAAAGAGAGTCAGACATGATGGGAAGAAGTTTGCCATTGTGCTTCACTCACGAAGAGGATGAAACGCTTTCATTAAATGTTTTAAAAAGATGTTCTAAAGCTACAGTGGGATGGTGAGTATTCTTTTGCCACTTGTTTGTTTGTTGACATTGCATTTTAATGTTGTGTTAGCTAACTTGACAAGTCATGTGGCTAAAGGTATAGCTGCTACCTATGTATTATGTCCATACTGTACTCGTGCATGTTTCAGCTGTGAGGACACATCCTGTGTTTGCTACGCCCATTAGCTGTTTGTCCATAGCATCTTTAAAATAGCAGGGCAAAGGCGTAGCTGTTTGTGAAGATTTTGCTCTGTCAATGGCAGTTGTTGTATTCTCAGTCTTCTTTTGCTAGCGGTCAGCACTTTACTGTAACTTCATGTTGAATATATCAGAAGTGTTCTTTATCTGTCTGTGCATCAGACTCAGCATTTTGCTATTTGTTCCAAGGTTAATGTGACTTTTGTGAGATCTTTCCCCACAAATCATACAGGAATAACTGGGCATTTTTCCATTTATTTGCTACAACTTGTTGGTGACTAAGCTAAGTAATCTGTTTTTGTATTCTCTCTTTAGGATTCTGCACTTTGCTAGAGAAAACTGCTGCAAGGACAATATTCAGGACAGACAGTATGAAAAGAAAACCTTCTTCAAGAACTCCTGTAACGGTTAGTAAATACTACTTAAACTGACTTTATACAACTGCTATGTGATCTTGTTGGTTTTGGTAGAAACACTTGTATACACATTTATAGATATGGTGAGTTATAGAAATGTATAACTGAGACTCAACATTTAGGTGATTCATTATGATATTGGTACTGTTGCAGAAAAATGCAATTTACTTTAACAACTGTGAATGGCACAGTATGTACAGTATGGGATTATTATAAAGACACAGAGTCAGAGTCAAAGGATCATTATGATTTGTGTGTAGGCCATCATTTCTGGATTCTAGTTCATTGTCTGCTCCAGAGGGAGTTGTCCTTACTCTGATTAATATTATCACATTGTGCTACAAGAGTTTAAGCTTTGAATACCCTGGGGGATCCCTGGTTTTGCTCTCCAAGCAGCTGCTGCTTACGATATTTGTGATACGTTTGTTAAACAATACCAGTTTAAAAATTCCAATTGTAGGAAATGCAAGACTTGTTAATAATTTGACACCTATACACCTATGCAGTCACAGAATGGGGTAGATTGATGATTTATTATTATTATTATTATCATTGTTGTGTTGCTGATTAAATACATACTGTAGATAGATTAGATTCTTGATGCATCTACTGGATGATTTGTATAGGATTTTTTTTATTTTAAAAAGAGACTGATGGTTGAACTGCAGTGCTAACATTTGAGTAATCACGTTTGAGTAATTACTAAATTACTACTAGAATATTCTATGACCAGAGCTTTGTTTTAGTTTGGTTCCAAACCAACACAATAATCACAATAAAAAGTGAACCCTTTTTTGTCTTTGTCAGACTTTTGCTCTTTTTTCTGCATCTGTCCATGTTTATAACATAAAAAGTAAAACGTTTTTATTTGAAAACAATTTGTTTATACACCATTTGACAAATTTTGTGACGAATTTATCCCAATTGAGTCTGAATTAGTTGTAGTCTTAAGAAAACCTGTAACAGCGTGTATTTGAAAACCTTCCATTACGTGTTTATGGTTCCAGTCTTTTATGCCTTGTGGCTGTAGGTATCGTTCATGCTTTAATCAAGCGCCTAAGTTTTAGGTATGCACCTAAGCATTTTTCTAAAGAATGCGGCTGATATCGAACGTATTCGGACTTTGTACAGAATATAAAATGAGACTTTGTGAATATCCTAAAATGACTCATGGTGCCGCTGTGGGACAACGCAACAATAAGGCGACATCTCCACCCACTGATTCTGCGTCTGTGTATTTGCAAATGCTTATTTCAGACCGGAGTCTACTGGTTCCAAGACTAATTTTCTTCGTGATCGGACATTTTGATCAGTTGGTTCAATTTAACTCTAAATTGGAATAAATTATTTCTGTACGTCGGATTTTGCAAACCGAGATGGTGTTTTTGAAGATGCCAAACAAAGGATTTTCACCGCTATGGCCGATCTTCTGTTTCGCCTCACTTTCAACGCTGCGCTTTGCTCGTGGAGATCTGAGTTATTCTTTTCCCGAAGAGATGAATCGTGAATCTGTGATTGGAAACATAGCCAAGGATCTGGGCGTTGATCAGGGTAGGTTAGCGGCACGACAGGCCCGTCTTGATTTTGAGGGCTCTCGTAAGCGCTACTGTGACATCAAGATGAATACCGGAGATCTGATCACATTGGAGAGGATCGACAGAGAGAGTCTTTGTGGCAAGAAACCATCGTGTGTTCTTAAGGTGGACCTGGTATTAGAAAATCCTTTAGAGCTCCACCGTGTTAGTCTTCATATTCAGGATGTAAATGACAACTCGCCAAAATTTAAAAAGAGCTTGATCGAAATGGAAATAAGAGAATCAGCAGAAAAGGGTAATCGCTTTTCAATTGAGGAGGCCCACGACGCAGATATAGGTCAGAACGGTGTTCAGCGCTATATCTTACAGAAGAACGACAACTTTATTCTCTCTGTTGACAGTAACAGAGTAGAACTCGTGCTGGAACATAAACTTGATCGGGAAAAACAAAACGAGATGAATTTGCTTCTCACAGCTGTGGATGGTGGCTCTCCTCAGAGATCAGGTACTGTAGTGATACACGTTACTGTACTGGACGCTAACGATAACGCCCCAGTGTTCAGCCAGGCCGTTTATAAAGCCACGCTTCCTGAAAACTCTCCTTTAGATACAACAGTGATTATTGTAAGTGCGACCGACGCAGATGAAGGAGTGAATGGGGATGTGACGTATGACTTTGGACACGTGTCCGAAGATGATATAAATCTGTTTTCCATTGATCCTAAAAGCGGAGCAATTAAAGTAACAGGTGTTATCGATTTTGAAGAAACCGGCTCTTTTGAAATGCGTGTGGAAGCTAAAGATGGTTTAGGATTAACTTCTTACGCTAAAGTTATAATAGATGTTACTGATGTAAATGACAATGCTCCAGTGATATATCTGAAATCTCTTAATAATCCCATACCCGAGGACTTGTCACCTGGTACAGAGGTGGGCATCGTTAACGTGCAGGACAGAGACTCCGAGAAAAACAGACAGGTTCGCTGCTCCATCCAGCAAAATGTTCCGTTCAAGTTAGTTCCGTCTATTAAGAACTATTATTCTCTGGTGACCACAGGACAACTGGACCGTGAACTAGTGTCTGATTACAACATTACCATCAGTGCCACTGACGAGGGTTCTCCTCCTCTGTCCTCCTCTAAAACCGTTCACTTATCTGTAGCTGACGTCAACGACAACCCACCTGCGTTTGAGGAACAGTCCTACAGCGCATATGTGAGTGAAAACAACAAACCTGGCTCCACCTTATGTTCCGTTGCTGCTCGAGACCCGGACTGGAGACAGAACGGTACCGTGATCTACTCTCTGTTACCTGCTGAGGTGAACGGTGCCCCGGTGTCGTCCTATGTGTCAGTGAACGGAGACACGGGGGTGATCCACGCTGTGAGGTCGTTTGATTACGAACAGTTCAGGAGTTTTAAAGTGCACGTGATGGCCAGAGACAACGGTTCTCCTCCTCTCAGCAGCAACGTGACCGTCAGTGTGTTCGTGTCGGATGTGAACGACAACTCTCCTCAGATACTGTACCCCGCCCCGGAGGGCAACTCGTTCATGACCGAGCTGGTCCCCAAAGCTGCACACGGAGGCTCTCTGGTGTCCAAAGTCATAGCGGTGGACGCGGACTCCGGACAGAACGCCTGGCTGTCCTATCACATAGTCAAATCCACTGATCCGGGACTTTTCACCATCGGTGTCCACAGCGGAGAGATCAGGACGCAGAGGGACGTTTTAGAGTCTGACAGCATGAAGCAGAACCTCATTGTGTCGGTGAAAGATAACGGACAGCCCTCTCTGTCTGCCACCTGTTCCATGTATTTACTGATCTCTGATAACTTGGCTGAGGTGCCAGAACTGAAGGATATTTCTTACGATGAGAAGAATTCCAAGCTGACGTCGTATCTGATCATTGCTCTGGTGTCCGTGTCCACGTTTTTCCTGACCTTCATCATCATCATCCTGGGTGTGAGGTTCTGTCGTAGGAGGAAGCCCAGACTGTTGTTTGACGGAGCAGTAGCCATCCCCAGCGCTTATCTCCCTCCTAATTACGCAGATGTTGACGGCACAGGAACTTTACGCAGCACTTACAACTATGACGCCTACCTGACAACAGGCTCTAGAACCAGTGACTTTAAGTTCGTGTCATCCTATAATGACAACACGCTGCCTGCTGACCAGACTCTGAGGAAGAGTCCGTCAGACTTTGCTGATGCTTTTGGAGATTCGGATGGTTCTCCTGAGGTAGGATTTTCACATAACATTTTTCTTATTGTCCTACATTTCTCCATGTATTTACAGGCAGTCCAAACAGGCGTTTCCTCTTTTGATTTTAATTTACCATGATGTTGACACATTTACCTACCTTACTACGAGAGTATTCCCCGTTATATAATTAATTCAAAAGGTCGAACTTAAGTGATATGTTTGGAATTTGATCTTTTCTATTGGTGTTGTGTTCTTAATGGATGCATTTCCCTTGTAATTGATTCACTATCACATATATTTGTTGCTTCTATTTTTATGACGGAAAATAGAACTAAAAATATATATATATTTAATTTTTTTAATTTTCATGCACTTACGCGCCATTCACTACTCAAACTACTAACATTACATTTGCAGTTTTTAATTTCATATTTGTATTTCAAATGGAAAATTTTAAGAAATAGACCCCTAAAGGAGTTTTTAAATACTTCGTATATTGTTTCCTGGCTTTTTTGTTGGTGAACCATGAAGAAAGCGAGTTTTTGACATTTCAGTGCCTGTCCTTGGTGCTGAAGTTTATTGTGCTTCATAAACTTCGTCGGGGGATCTCCATGTCTTTTTGTATACATTTTTCAACATTGGAACTATAATAATTTTTGTCTTTTCATGTTATAGTTTGTTAGTGTTGTCTTTTTAAATACTTTTGAGTTATTTTGTATATGACAACCCTAATGACTCCACTGTTGTGTTTTTAGAATAATCTATAAAGTTGACAATAGTCTTTATTTACAGTTTTTTATTTGTCCAAGTTACTATGTACTGTACGCAATTGAATTGCATGAAATTGATATTGATAATTTTGAGGGCGGACTAAATACTTTTTTTTACTCCTAAAAAAAATAACATTCCAGTGTTAAACGTTTGTTGAGCAACTAAAAAAATTGTATAGACACAGTTAGGGAGGTGTTTTTGTCCACGCTGGAAGCTTGTATGACAAATACAACAACAACAACAACAACAACAACAACAACAACAACAACAACCCAAGCCAAACAAAGCACAGTGGGTGGTGTTTGAGTTAGTAAAATAATGATAGAAAAATACAGCATTTAATGCTAATGGATAAAGGATCTTGTCACAAACAAACTACATGTATAAAATGTCAACGGTTCTATTAGTATTTCTTATTCTGTAGCATTTAAACCTGGTAAGTTTACACATTGCCGAGACTTTGCATGGGATTTTCCACAGTAGAAATGAGGACAACTTTAGAGAGGCTATAAAATAACAACAGAGCAATATATATATATATATATATATTCAATACCGTTTGAGAGGTGCTGTCTGCCTTATGCACTCACGGTGTCACTATTGACCAGCTATGGATGCACATGCTGGGTCCTCTTTTGCACACCACCCATGATTGGGATGGGCCATCTCCATGTTCTCGCCAGCTTTCAACAAAGACAAACGTTTGGAATAAATGCGTTCTGCTTGAAAGACGTGTTTCTGATCGCTGCAGAAACCACACGGTAAACATTTTCTTATATTAGTCATGATTTTTACACGTCTTCTTCTTCTGAGTCACCTTTTGGTGCCAATCTTTGCTGTGGTGGTGCACGCACACGGAGACCTAAGCTATTATGTGCGAGAGGAGCTAAAGCGCGGATCTGTGATAGGAAACCTCGCCAAGGAGCTCGGACTGGATGTGGAAATGTTGTCTGCTAGACAAGCTCGTGTCGACATGGAAAAAAGTGACAAACAGTATTGTGGAATTAACCTGCGAACTGGGGATTTAATCGTTGCGGAACGAATTGACAGAGAGGAGCATTGTGGAGAAAAGCCGTCATGCGTTCTTAAATTCGACTTGCTGTTAGAAAACCCGCTGGAGTTACATCGGCTGTCCCTGCAGGTTGAAGACGTGAACGACAATGCACCTATGTTCCAAAAGGATGTGATTAAATTAGAAATTAGAGAATCTGCTGACAAAGGAGCTAAATACCGCATTAATGCAGCGCAAGACGCAGACATAGGGAAGAATTCCGTTAACAGCTACATTTTGCAACAAAACCCCCACTTTGTGTTCAATATTCAAACGACCAGTGCTGGTAGTAAGTATGGAGAGCTGGTTTTAGAGAAGGAGTTAGACCGAGAGGCGCAGCAGGAGATGAAGTTATTGCTCACTGCTGTGGATGGTGGTTCACCGCAGAGATCCGGGACCGTAACCATTCATGTCATTGTACTCGATGCTAATGACAACGCTCCGGTGTTTTCTGAGACCGTGTATACAGCTCGTTTACCAGAGAACTCGCCTGTAAAAACGACAGTTATCACTGTCAGTGCAACAGACGCTGACGAGGGCTTCAACGGCGAGGTTACATATGAATTTAGTAGAATCTCTGATAAATCACAGAAAATGTTTTCACTGAATGAGAAAACTGGGGAAGTTACTGTGACAGGAGACATCGATTATGAAGAGGGTTCAAAATATGAAGTGTTTGTTGAGGCTAAAGATGGTTATGGCCTCTCAACAGAGGCAAAGGTTATTATTGATATCACCGATGTGAATGACAACGCACCTGTTGTACAGTTAAAATCCATGAAAATCCCCATACCAGAGAATGTGTCACCTGGTACAGAGGTGGGCATCATTAACGTGCAGGACAGAGACTCTCAGGCAAATGGACAGGTTCGCTGCTCCATCCAGCAAAATGTCCCATTCAAATTAGTTCCATCCATTAAAAACTATTATTCTCTGGTGACCACAGGACAACTGGACCGTGAACTAGTGTCTGATTACAACATTACCATCAGTGCCACTGACGAGGGTTCTCCTCCTCTGTCCTCCTCTAAAACCGTTCACTTATCTGTAGCCGACGTCAACGACAACCCACCTGTGTTTGAGGAACAGTCGTACAGCGCATATGTGAGTGAAAACAACAAACCTGGCTCCACCTTATGTTCCGTTGCTGCTCGAGACCCGGACTGGAGACAGAACGGTACCGTGATCTACTCTCTGTTACCTGCTGAGGTGAACGGTGCCCCGGTGTCGTCCTATGTGTCAGTGAACGGAGACACGGGGGTGATCCACGCTGTGAGGTCGTTTGATTACGAACAGTTCAGGAGTTTTAAAGTGCACGTGATGGCCAGAGACAACGGTTCTCCTCCTCTCAGCAGCAACGTGACCGTCAGTGTGTTCGTGTCGGATGTGAACGACAACTCTCCTCAGATACTGTACCCCGCCCCGGAGGGCAACTCGTTCATGACCGAGCTGGTCCCCAAAGCTGCACACGGAGGCTCTCTGGTGTCCAAAGTCATAGCGGTGGACGCGGACTCCGGACAGAACGCCTGGCTGTCCTATCACATAGTCAAATCCACTGATCCGGGACTTTTCACCATCGGTGTCCACAGCGGAGAGATCAGGACGCAGAGGGACGTTTTAGAGTCTGACAGCATGAAGCAGAACCTCATTGTGTCGGTGAAAGATAACGGACAGCCCTCTCTGTCTGCCACCTGTTCCATGTATTTACTGATCTCTGATAACTTGGCTGAGGTGCCAGAACTGAAGGATATTTCTTACGATGAGAAGAATTCCAAGCTGACGTCGTATCTGATCATTGCTCTGGTGTCGGTGTCCACGTTTTTCCTGACCTTCATCATCATCATCCTGGGTGTGAGGTTCTGTCGTAGGAGGAAGCCCAGACTGTTGTTTGACGGAGCAGTAGCCATCCCCAGCGCTTATCTCCCTCCTAATTTCGCAGATGTTGACGGCACAGGAACTTTACGCAGCACTTACAACTATGACGCCTACCTGACAACAGGCTCTAGAACCAGTGACTTTAAGTTCGTGTCATTCTATAATGACAACACGCTGCCTGCTGACCAGACTCTGAGGAAGAGTCCTTCAGACTTTGCTGACGTGTTTGGCCAATCCGATGATTCTCCAGAGGTAAGGCCCGATAGTGTTGTCGGCCTGTGAAATAGTATGCTTTTACTTTTTTTAGGTAGTGATTAATTTTACCGTTGGGTGTGACAGTTGTGTGTCTTATTGACCAAATTTAATACTAAAGTCAAAAACATAAGTCGAAAACATTACCAGTTTGTGGATATTTTATCTGTAATATGTCTTAACTGTTTTAACCACGTATTTTTTTGCTTAATTTTCCAAGTTGTGGTTTTAAATTAGTATTTACTGAAATCCCTGCCTGTCTTCCTGCAATGAAATTAGATTTTAGTCATATCTGAAGTAGATTTTGTTTGAGTATGTTTAATCTTAAATTGGTAAAATGTGTTTCTTCCAGAACAATGTTTATGGAGACATGTTATTGCACACAGCACGTTGTCAAATGTGACATATTGTCACTTTTGATTCTTCTGTGATTTTCTGAAATCGTTTTTTTCTTCTTGAAATCTGTGTCAAACATGCACGCACAGATTTTTCTCCATTAATAATTCCATCACTTTTTGAAAAACATGTCAACCTCCTTTACGATGTAATACAGCCCTACATTTGAACACAAACTGCAGATTCATCATTATGTTTGTTTTTAATGGTGATCACTATCTGGTAAAATTCTCTTTCTAAGTATTAGAACGTAAGAAGAGGTTAAGTTGTGTCTATGCCTCCTTTTAAGACGCTGTCCGTGGTTCTGAATTGTGCTATGTGTCTTTTGACAGAAAGCGTTTCCTGCAGCTCATAAGCAATGTGTCTTACTTAAAATGTGGCATTGTACTGTTAATTTATGACAGCAAGCATAAAATAGTTTGTAATCTCTCAATGTAACTCGCGATGTCGCTGTTCACTTGCACATTCTGTTCAGTTTCCACACCCACTTCAGACGGAGCACTTCCAGTATAGAAATTACAACATCCATTGTTGTGAGACCCGCTTTCGTTGGCGTTACGCAGAGATTTGTTCTACTACGGGAAACTGTTATGTTTTTAGATCTTCTTTAAGCAGAAAAAATGGGCATTGCTCTAATATTTTTACGATGCACCGTTGGATTTATTTTTTTGGCCCACATCGCCACTGCAGACCTCAGCTACTCCATTGCCGAGGAAATGAGACCTGGATCCATTGTTGGAAATATTGCCAAGGATCTTGGAATGGAAGTAGGAAAACTGATCTTCCGTAAAGCCCGTATTGATACCGAAGACAACTACCCGCATTGCTGTGATGTCGATCAGAAAACTGGGAATTTTGTCGTTAGGGAAAGAATTGACCGAGAGGAGCTGTGCGGGGAGAAGGTTTCGTGTGTGCTTAAATTTGAATTAGTACTCGAGAACCCGTTGGAGCTGCACCGCATTTCTCTGCTTATCCAGGATATCAATGACAATTCCCCTGTTTTCCAGACGGAAACATTTAAACTCGAAATTACAGAATCGGCCGACAAAGGTGCTCGTTATCGCGTTAACGAAGCACATGATGTTGATATTGGAAAGAACAGTATTCAGCAATACAGTCTCCAAAGTAACCAGCATTTTGTTCTGTCTGTTCGAGAGGATGCAGATGGTTCTAAGAGCGTCGAGCTGGTGCTAGAAAAAGAGCTGGACCGGGAAAAAGAAGACAATTTAGATTTCCTACTTATTGCAGTGGATGGTGGGAATCCACCGAGGTCAGGATCGGCCGTCATTCATGTGACTGTGCTGGATGCTAATGATAACGCGCCCGTGTTCGACCAGACAATTTACAGAGCCAGTTTACCTGAAAACTCTGCTATTGATACTGTCGTAGTCACCGTAAGGGCCACTGATGCAGACGAAGGTGTCAATGGGGAGGTGTCATATGAATTCAGTCGTATTTTAGAAAGAGCTAAAAAGGTGTTTTCATTGAACCCTAAAAGTGGAGAAATAAAACTAATAGGACCACTAGATTTCGAGAGTTTTTCAAAATATGAAATGCGCATTGTTGCTAAAGATAGTTATGGGCTCTCATCTGACTGCAAAGTCATGATCGAAGTTACTGATAATAATGATAATGCTCCTGTGATTTACTTAAAATCTCTTATGAACCCTTTACCAGAGAATGTGTCACCTGGTACAGAGGTGGGCATCATAAACGTGCAGGACAGAGACTCGGAGACAAATGGACAGGTTCACTGTTCTATTGAGAAAAACACTCTCTTTAAGTTAGTTCCGTCTATTAAAAACTATTATTCTCTGGTGACCACAGGACAACTGGACCGTGAACTAGTGTCTGATTACAACATTACCATCAGTGCCACTGACGAGGGTTCTCCTCCTCTGTCCTCCTCTAAAACCGTTCACTTATCTGTAGCTGACGTCAACGACAACCCACCTGTGTTTGAGGAACAGTCGTACAGCGCATATGTGAGTGAAAACAACAAACCTGGCTCCACCTTATGTTCCGTTGCTGCTCGAGACCCGGACTGGAGACAGAACGGTACCGTGATCTACTCTCTGTTACCTGCTGAGGTGAACGGTGCCCCGGTGTCGTCCTATGTGTCAGTGAACGGAGACACGGGGGTGATCCACGCTGTGAGGTCGTTTGATTACGAACAGTTCAGGAGTTTTAAAGTGCACGTGATGGCCAGAGACAACGGTTCTCCTCCTCTCAGCAGCAACGTGACCGTCAGTGTGTTCGTGTCGGATGTGAACGACAACTCTCCTCAGATACTGTACCCCGCCCCGGAGGGCAACTCGTTCATGACCGAGCTGGTCCCCAAAGCTGCACACGGAGGCTCTCTGGTGTCCAAAGTCATAGCGGTGGACGCGGACTCCGGACAGAACGCCTGGCTGTCCTATCACATAGTCAAATCCACTGATCCGGGACTTTTCACCATCGGTGTCCACAGCGGAGAGATCAGGACGCAGAGGGACGTTTTAGAGTCTGACAGCATGAAGCAGAACCTCATTGTGTCGGTGAAAGATAACGGACAGCCCTCTCTGTCTGCCACCTGTTCCATGTATTTACTGATCTCTGATAACTTGGCTGAGGTGCCAGAACTGAAGGATATTTCTTACGATGAGAAGAATTCCAAGCTGACGTCGTATCTGATCATTGCTCTGGTGTCCGTGTCCACGTTTTTCCTGACCTTCATCATCATCATCCTGGGTGTGAGGTTCTGTCGTAGGAGGAAGCCCAGACTGTTGTTTGACGGAGCAGTAGCCATCCCCAGCGCTTATCTCCCTCCTAATTACGCAGATGTTGACGGCACGGGAACTTTACGCAGCACTTACAACTATGACGCCTACCTGACAACAGGCTCTAGAACCAGTGACTTTAAGTTCGTGTCATCCTATAATGACAACACGCTGCCTGCTGACCAGACTCTGAGGAAGAGTCCTTCAGACTTTGCTGATGCTTTTGGAGATTCTGATGGTTCTCCTGAGGTAGGAACAGATGTTTTTGTCCATTATTTAGTGAAGTTGCATTTGTTCCTCTTCTCTTCTCAACAAATACGTTCTGTCTCAGTCACTGTGGTTCGCGATTTTAAGACTTTTTCAACTGTAGTCGGACTTTGCTGAAGCCTTTGAAGATCCCGATGGTTCCGCTGAGATACGCGCTTGCTTTGTCACGTATCCGAAATAAGTAACAAAAATTTTAAATGTACAAACGACCAACCGACTGCCCCAACTTCTTTCGATCAGGTTCAGTTTTTTAAGGTCTGCTTCGTGCCTTTGTCCTTGGTGCTAATTCCTAAATTGCTACTTTGTTGTAGTACATGTTTACCTTTACTTTTTAGTCCATCGGACTTCGCTGATGCCTTTGGTGTTTCTGTTGGTTCTCCTGAGGGAGGGTTGTCCAACACTTGCTTTCTTTCTTGATGTGACGGTCCTCCTCGTTCACTCACCTGAGTGACCGTCGGAGATGATTGGTGGATGTGATAGGGGCGTGGTGAGAGCCTGATTAAGTGCAGGTGGGTCTAAGCACTGGTCCCTCTCAACGTCGTCGCTGCCGCCGCTTTACTGTGTCTTTGCGGCTTTGCGGTTTAATAATCTCGACTCCTGCTGCTTTTACACTCGGGCCGCTCTGTTTGATTTTATCGTGGTTTTAACAGTGCGATTGAAATTTTGGTTATTTTAGTAATTTTCTTATTTTTCCCAAAGGATATTTTTCTGCTTTTGTCCTCTTTTTATCCTTTTTGCTCTCCTCTCATGCGAGGTGTGGTTTGAATTCTTTTGATTTATCTTTCTATTGATAATTACCTGTTTTAGTGTACCATTTTAGTCGCCGACTTTTATCACTGGCGAATAATTGAAATTGTGCAATAAAATCTATTATTTTAAAACACAATTTTTTATCTTCTGACCCCTGGTGGTCTTCTAGTTCCGACGGGCCTACACCGCCCAGTCACACTCTAAAGTTTTTAAGCCTTTGCAATTTATCTTTACATATTTTAATTTTTGATTTATTATTGATGTTGAATTCTTGACTTGGCAAAAAGGTTCCATCAATGAAATGTTGTTGCACTCAAACGTCTGACCTTATGTGAACTCACAAGTAGGTTTAATCAAACTTTGACTTTACAGCTGTTTTATGTAAATATAACTTTTTTTAGTTGTTAATCATGTCAACCCCCCAAAAAAGGAACAACGTAACCATTAAATATTTAACTAAATGTCCACAAATGTTTTTAGAAGAATGTAACTGTACTTTTCTAGTGTTCATGTCCCGCTATAGTCCCCCCTTTTACAACGTTTTCTCGTCATGTTTAGCTGTCCATGGTGCTAGACAGTTTTATTGTATTTCCAAGTTCATAACCTGTTACGCTCCTAATTTTTCGTAATATCTAAAATTTACACCGTTTTTTTTTTGGAAAATAAAATTATATGGTTCGTCCTTCAGTATACTGTATGCGGCGATTCAACTAATTCAAAAATAATTATACTTGCTAGTGTTATATATCAACGAGCACTGCAGGTGTCACTGTGCACAAAGAAACCCACATACTCTTTCACTCCCCACCCATTTAGCTCAGTTCGTTTTTAAACCAGCCTCCAGTATTGTGCAGTATTTCACTATACAACACTGGTAATGTGACCGTCGTCTTGCCCACTTACATGCGTTTTAACTTGTCGTCTGCGTCGTCTACTTTCTACTCATTATTCTTACCGCCATCATGACATCTAACCGAATATCTCTATGGTATGGATCTGTTTTTATTTTTCTTGTCCTGCACTCGGTTCGTGGAGACGTGAGCTATTCTATACCAGAGGAGATGAAACGAGGATCCGTAATCGGAAATATCGCAAAGGATCTGGGACTAGAATTGGGCAGATTTTCCGCTCGCAAGGCTCGTATTGATGCTGAAGACAACAACGTTCAGTACTGCGGAGTCAATCTGAACACCGGAGACTTGGTTGTACAGGACAGGATCGACAGAGAAGCTCTTTGTGCAAAAAAGGCCTCGTGTGTCTTGCAGCAGGAACTGGTACTGGAAAACCCGCTAGAGCTGCATCGCATTAATATCCGTGTTCAAGATATCAATGATAATTCACCACAATTTAAGGAGGAGTCACTAAAAATTGAAATTCATGAATCGGCAGACAAGGGTGCACGATTTCTTCTCGGTGAAGCACATGATGCAGACATCGGAGAGAATGCTGTTCAAAGCTACTCACTGCAGCACAATGATAATTTTAAACTCAATACTAATTCAAGAAGTGGTGGGAAAAGGTTCTGCGAATTAATCTTAGACAAAGAGTTGGACAGAGAGGACAAAGAAGAACTAATGTTTGTACTTACCGCATTGGATGGTGGCTCCCCTCAGAGATCAGGCACCGTAGTTATACACGTCACTGTACTGGATGCTAATGATAATGTACCAGTGTTTAGTCAAAGCGTTTATAAAGCAATTCTGCCTGAAAACTCTCCTTTGGAAACGTTAGTGATCACAGTGAGTGCAACTGATGCAGACGATGGAGTTAACAGTGAAATTACATATGAATTTGACCATGTTTCGGATGAAAACGCAAATGTATTTTCTCTACACTCCAAATCCGGGGAGGTTCGAGTAGCTGGAGCCATTGATTATGAAAAAACAAGCGCATATGAAATGCAGATAAGCGCAAAGGATGGTTTGGGGTTGGTTTCATATGCAAATTTAATATTTGAAATTACTGACATTAATGATAACGCACCATTTATACAGCTAAAATCTCTGAATAATCCAATACCTGAAGATGTGTCACCTGGTACAGAGGTGGGCATCATTAACGTACAGGACAGAGACTCTGAGAACAACAGACAGGTTCGCTGCTCCATCCAGCAAAATGTCCCATTCAAGTTAGTTCCTTCCATTAAAAACTATTACTCTCTGGTGACCACAGGACAACTGGACCGCGAACTAGTGTCTGAATACAACATTACCATCAGTGCCACTGACGAGGGTTCTCCTCCTCTGTCCTCCTCTAAAACCGTTCACTTATCTGTAGCTGACGTCAACGACAACCCACCTGTGTTTGAGCAACAGTCCTACAGCGCATATGTGAGTGAAAACAACAAACCTGGCTCCACCTTATGTTCCGTTGCTGCTCGAGACCCGGACTGGAGACAGAACGGTACCGTGATCTACTCTCTGTTACCTGCTGAGGTGAACGGTGCCCCGGTGTCGTCCTATGTGTCAGTGAACGGAGACACGGGGGTGATCCACGCTGTGAGGTCGTTTGATTACGAACAGTTCAGGAGTTTTAAAGTGCACGTGATGGCCAGAGACAACGGTTCTCCTCCTCTCAGCAGCAACGTGACCGTCAGTGTGTTCGTGTCGGATGTGAACGACAACTCTCCTCAGATACTGTACCCCGCCCCGGAGGGCAACTCGTTCATGACCGAGCTGGTCCCCAAAGCTGCACACGGAGGCTCTCTGGTGTCCAAAGTCATAGCGGTGGACGCGGACTCCGGACAGAACGCCTGGCTGTCCTATCACATAGTCAAATCCACTGATCCGGGACTTTTCACCATCGGTGTCCACAGCGGAGAGATCAGGACGCAGAGGGACGTTTTAGAGTCTGACAGCATGAAGCAGAACCTCATTGTGTCGGTGAAAGATAACGGACAGCCCTCTCTGTCTGCCACCTGTTCCATGTATTTACTGATCTCTGATAACTTGGCTGAGGTGCCAGAACTGAAGGACATTTCTTACGATGAGAAGAATTCCAAGCTGACGTCGTATCTGATCATTGCTCTGGTGTCCGTGTCCACGTTTTTCCTGACCTTCATCATCATCATCCTGGGTGTGAGGTTCTGTCGTAGGAGGAAGCCCAGACTGTTGTTTGACGGAGCAGTAGCCATCCCCAGCGCTTATCTCCCTCCTAATTACGCAGATGTTGACGGCACGGGAACTTTACGCAGCACTTACAACTATGACGCCTACCTGACAACAGGCTCTAGAACCAGTGACTTTAAGTTCGTGTCATCCTATAATGACAACACGCTGCCTGCTGACCAGACTCTGAGGAAGAGTCCATCAGACTTTGCTGATGCCTTTGGAGATTCGGATGGTTCTCCTGAGGTAGGCACTTGTCATGTCACCACTGTAAGATCTGTCGAACCAGTGATTTACAGCCTTTCGTGTCGTTCTTCTTTTTATCAATTTTGTACATCGCTTAGTACGCCTTAAAAACAAGCAGCGCAGTGAACGTTAACTACTAGGCTTGTTCACTTCTGTGTGAATTGACAATATCAGCAATTGTAAACATGCTGACGGCTGGTTACTTGTAATAGTTTTTTTTTTTTTTATTTCAGTGTCTGCGTTTTTTGTGGCCTATCGTTTTGTAGATCATCAATTTGACGTCACAGTTTTCTGTCGCTCAACTTACAGGAACATAAATTTACCATATGATCAAATGCACACAATTGCTATATAAAAATTTGCCTTCTCTCATTACATCATATCACTATATTTTTATGATGATATGATGGGTTAAATTGTCCTTAATTTGTCTTCTTTCTGTAACAACTCAATCCAATAGGTGTTTTTGACTCTATCTAACTAAGAACAATAGATTTTTGCATGGAACTCTATGTACAAATAGTTGCTGTCTTTGTGTGTGTCTCTGTCCTTGGTAGAAAGCAGCTTGTTTCTTCATCAGAGACAATTCACACTTTTTGCACTGTCCTGACATTCATGGTGAATAACTAGATGTAGGATAATGATATAACTTTTAGGAGTCATGTGCTTTTAACAGCAAACAGTGAGGGTGAAATTAAACTACACAACTCTTGATTTGTCCTTTTTAAATACCCTGAAATGCCTGATATTTGATCACCAGGGGCTGGTTTACCTGTTAGCACGTGTCGTACATAAATGGACAGATTCAGACATGCTTGAGCTTTGCTGGTGGCTGTTCCTGCTTTGAATTGCTGCTTATGGTTACTTGATTCCACCTATGCATTTGTGTTTATTTTCCCCTCTCATTCCTTTCCACATCCTCTTTTTTTTTCTCTGTTTCATTTATTCCGAACAGCATTTTTTTGTTATGTGTGGGACCTTTTCGTGCTATCTTTTCAAGGTTTTAACAGTTTGGGTTTTTAATTAAGGGACACAATCTGTTTTCCTTCGTGTGCTTTTGTTCTTCCCTTTTTATTTATTTCTAAGTTTTTGTGCTATTGTCAAATGTAAATTTCCTTCATTATTAGACTGGTGAACAATACGATGGTTTACAGAGGTCATAGTGTTGTTTTGGTGGCCAAGCCATTATAACAATTGAACAAAATGTTTTTTATACCAGTACTGCTTTAACGTTTTATACATTTTATTATGATTGATCATTATGGAGAACAACGTCAATATTAGTATTAGCTTTTGTGTTCAGCTGGCGATGTTGTAATTTTGCTCACGGTGTCGCCATTTGCCAGTTTATGGAAAGGATTTCCACTCCACCCTCTTTTGTGTAGACTATTTTTCAGCTGCCATTGCTCTTTTTATTCAACCAGAGTCGATCGGGAAGGCTGTCGTTTATATTTTGGTTTTTACCTACATACAGTCTAATTAGCACTGGATCTGAACTCGCAGCACACTCGATTCCTGGAGGTTTTGCCAAGATGCGTCTTCAAACGCTCTACCTCGCTCTCTTCTCATTGTGTCATGTCGCGAATGGGGACGTGAACTATTCATTTCAGGAGGAAATTAAACGCGGATCACGGATTGGGAATATAGCGAAGGATCTGAACCTGGACTCTAGCAGACTGTCTTTGAGAAATGCCCGTATTGATGCCGCAGGGAATCGGAAACGATACTGTGACATAAACCTAAGTACTGGAGATTTAATTGTTGCCGAAAGGATTGATCGAGAGGAGCTCTGTGGAGAAAAGCTGTCCTGTGTAATAAAACGCGACCTAGTCCTGGAGAATCCTCTGGAGCTGTACCCTTTTAGTCTGCATGTTCAAGATATTAATGATAATTCTCCACAGTTTAATGATGAGGCAATAAATCTAGAAATTCAAGAGTCCGCAGTCAGGGGAGCTCGTTTTGTGATCGAAGAGGCGCACGATGCAGATGTAGGACAGAATTCAGTTCAGCAGTACAGCCTCAAAAAGAATGAGAATTTCGTGTTGGCCACTAATGGAAACACAATCGAGCTCGTTCTTGATAAAGAGCTTGATCGTGAAAAACAGCAGAACATTGATCTGATCCTTACGGCTCTAGATGGTGGCTCCCCTCGGAGATCAGGAACCGTAGTTATACACGTCACTGTGCTGGATGCTAATGATAATGTACCAGTGTTTAGTCAGAGCGTTTATAAAGCAAATCTGCCTGAAAACTCTCCTGTAGATACGGTGGTAGTGACAGTGAGTGCAACTGATGCAGACGAGGGAGTAAATGGAGACGTGACTTATGACTTTGGACATGTTTCAGAGGATGTGAAGAAAATATTCAGCATTGACCGTAAAAGTGGAAACATAAAATTAATTGGAGCAATTGACTTTGAATCCGTTGCAACATATGATTTGCGCGTTAAAGCAAAGGATGGTCTAGGATTGTCCTCATATGCAAAAGTGACAGTGGATGTCACTGACGTTAACGACAACGACCCTGTAATATCTGTTAAATCTCTGACAAGTTTAGTACCTGAGAATGTTTCACCTGGTACCGAGGTGGGCATCATTAACGTTCAGGACCCAGATTCTGATGGTAATCAACAGGTTCGCTGCTCCATCCAGCAAAATGTTCCATTCAAATTAGTTCCATCCATTAAAAACTATTATTCTCTGGTGACCACAGGACAACTGGACCGTGAACTAGTGTCTGATTACAACATTACCATCAGTGCCACTGACGAGGGGTCTCCTCCTCTGTCCTCCTCTAAAACCGTTCACTTATCTGTAGCTGACGTCAACGACAACCCACCTGTGTTTGAGGAACAGTCCTACAGCGCATATGTGAGTGAAAACAACAAACCTGGCTCCACCTTATGTTCCGTTGCTGCTCGAGACCCGGACTGGAGACAGAACGGTACCGTGATCTACTCTCTGTTACCTGCTGAGGTGAACGGTGCCCCGGTGTCGTCCTATGTGTCAGTGAACGGAGACACGGGGGTGATCCACGCTGTGAGGTCGTTTGATTACGAACAGTTCAGGAGTTTTAAAGTGCACGTGATGGCCAGAGACAACGGTTCTCCTCCTCTCAGCAGCAACGTGACCGTCAGTGTGTTCGTGTCGGATGTGAACGACAACTCTCCTCAGATACTGTACCCCGCCCCGGAGGGCAACTCGTTCATGACCGAGCTGGTCCCCAAAGCTGCACACGGAGGCTCTCTGGTGTCCAAAGTCATAGCGGTGGACGCGGACTCCGGACAGAACGCCTGGCTGTCCTATCACATAGTCAAATCCACTGATCCGGGACTTTTCACCATCGGTGTCCACAGCGGAGAGATCAGGACGCAGAGGGACGTTTTAGAGTCTGACAGCATGAAGCAGAACCTCATTGTGTCGGTGAAAGATAACGGACAGCCCTCTCTGTCTGCCACCTGTTCCATGTATTTACTGATCTCTGATAACTTGGCTGAGGTGCCAGAACTGAAGGATATTTCTTACGATGAGAAGAATTCCAAGCTGACGTCGTATCTGATCATTGCTCTGGTGTCCGTGTCCACGTTTTTCCTGACCTTCATCATCATCATCCTGGGTGTGAGGTTCTGTCGTAGGAGGAAGCCCAGACTGTTGTTTGACGGAGCAGTAGCCATCCCCAGCGCTTATCTCCCTCCTAATTACGCAGATGTTGACGGCACGGGAACTTTACGCAGCACTTACAACTATGACGCCTACCTGACAACAGGCTCTAGAACCAGTGACTTTAAGTTCGTGTCATCCTATAATGACAACACGCTGCCTGCTGACCAGACTCTGAGGAAGAGTCCTTCAGACTTTGCTGATGCTTTTGGAGATTGTGATGACTCTCCTGAGGTAGGAACAAATGTGTTTGCTTAGTAGTTTGTGATGTTGCATATGTTCCTGTTCTTTCATTTTTCACACACTGTCTCTCTCTTTTGTTCTGACCATAAGAGATTGACGCTGTCCTTGGTGCTATTTTGCGGTTTCTAATATTGCGTTTTCCGGAGCTGCAGGTTCTTGGTTTTCTCTCTCAGGTGTTTCTCGTTGTGGCTCTATGGTGCTAAACTGAAGCTGTCCTGCTGTTTCTTTTTGCTGATTTGTATGTTACACTTTATTTCTTAAATTAGAACACAATCATTTCCTACAAACCCTTGTTTAGATCTAAATGTTGTGCATAGGTGTCTGCTTCTAGGAGTGTGCAGCTTATGGTTTAATGATTTTTGCTCAGTGTGCATTATATGACGTTGACTCACGGTGTCGCTATGCACCAGCTGATATTTTTGTGTCAATATCCACCCACTATTGTCGAAGCATAATGTGACTAAGGTTCTCCAACTGATCGTCGAGAGAGGCAGATACTTGCTTTATGAACGTGGTGATTCTGGTTTATTTTTTTCGCTCCGGTCCTGTAAACTAAGCCGGAAACCTTATTGTTTTGATCGGAGTCGTGATGGCAGTCACCGGTATTTTCTGGAGAATCGGTGGTCTTGCTATATTGTTCCTATTTTTCCACGTCTCAAATGGAGATGTAAGCTATTCTTTTCCGGAGGAGTTGAAGCGCGGATCCGTGATCGGAAACATTGCAAAAGATTTGGGTCTTGAAGCCAATAGACTATCAACCCGGAAGGCTCGCATTGATACCGATGGAGGTGACAAACATTATTGTGACATAAACCTACGAACCGGGGATCTGACTGTTGCCGAGAGGATTGACAGAGAGGGCCTCTGCGGAGACAAAGCGTCCTGCGTGCTGAAACAAGAGCTCATGTTAGAGAACCCGTTAGAACTGCATCGAATTAGTCTGCATGTCCAGGATATAAACGATAATTCTCCTCAGTTTAACAAAGAATTAATCCATATAGATATTCGGGAATCTGCGGTTAAAGGTGCGCGTTTTCCTATAGAAGAAGCACATGATGCTGACATAGGCAAATATTCAATTCAAACGTACAAATTACAAAACAATGACAATTTTATTTTAGGCGTTGGAACCAACTCCGTGGAGCTTGTGCTGAACAAAGAGCTGGACCGGGAGGTTTTAACAGAATTAGATTTGATTCTCACGGCGCTTGACGGAGGTTCTCCACCGAGGTCAGGCACCGCTTTAATTCGCGTCTCTGTGCTAGATGCTAATGATAACGTCCCAGTGTTTAGCCAGGCAATTTACAAAGCCAGCGTACCCGAAAACTCTCCTCAAGGAACTGTTGTAGCAACAGTAACTGCTACCGATGCAGACGCGGGGGTCAATGGAGATGTCACATATGAATTTGGACACATGTCAGAGGAAGTGAAATCCATGTTTACTATTGATCATAAGACAGGCGAAATAAATTTAAAGAGTACAGTTGATTTTGAAACAGCGTCATCATTTGAACTGCGTGTTACAGCAAAAGATGGTTTGGGCTTAACCTCATATGCAAAAGTCATAATAGATGTTACTGATGTAAATGACAACCCACCTATTATTTATCTAAAATCACTGAGTAACCCCATACCTGAAGATGTGTCACCTGGTACAGAGGTGGGCATCATTAACGTACAGGACAGAGACTCTGAGAACAACAGACAGGTTCGCTGCTCCATCCAGCAAAATGTCCCATTCAAGTTAGTTCCTTCCATTAAAAACTATTATTCTCTGGTGACCACAGGACAACTGGACCGTGAACTAGTGTCTGATTACAACATTACCATCAGTGCCACTGACGAGGGTTCTCCTCCTCTGTCCTCCTCTAAAACCGTTCACTTATCTGTAGCTGACGTCAACGACAACCCACCTGCGTTTGAGGAACAGTCCTACAGCGCATATGTGAGTGAAAACAACAAACCTGGCTCCACCTTATGTTCCGTTGCTGCTCGAGACCCGGACTGGAGACAGAACGGTACCGTGATCTACTCTCTGTTACCTGCTGAGGTGAACGGTGCCCCGGTGTCGTCCTATGTGTCAGTGAACGGAGACACGGGGGTGATCCACGCTGTGAGGTCGTTTGATTACGAACAGTTCAGGAGTTTTAAAGTGCACGTGATGGCCAGAGACAACGGTTCTCCTCCTCTCAGCAGCAACGTGACCGTCAGTGTGTTCGTGTCGGATGTGAACGACAACTCTCCTCAGATACTGTACCCCGCCCCGGAGGGCAACTCGTTCATGACCGAGCTGGTCCCCAAAGCTGCACACGGAGGCTCTCTGGTGTCCAAAGTCATAGCGGTGGACGCGGACTCCGGACAGAACGCCTGGCTGTCCTATCACATAGTCAAATCCACTGATCCGGGACTTTTCACCATCGGTGTCCACAGCGGAGAGATCAGGACGCAGAGGGACGTTTTAGAGTCTGACAGCATGAAGCAGAACCTCATTGTGTCGGTGAAAGATAACGGACAGCCCTCTCTGTCTGCCACCTGTTCCATGTATTTACTGATCTCTGATAACTTGGCTGAGGTGCCAGAACTGAAGGACATTTCTTACGATGAGAAGAATTCCAAGCTGACGTCGTATCTGATCATTGCTCTGGTGTCCGTGTCCACGTTTTTCCTGACCTTCATCATCATCATCCTGGGTGTGAGGTTCTGTCGTAGGAGGAAGCCCAGACTGTTGTTTGACGGAGCAGTAGCCATCCCCAGCGCTTATCTCCCTCCTAATTACGCAGATGTTGACGGCACAGGAACTTTACGCAGCACTTACAACTATGACGCCTACCTGACAACAGGCTCTAGAACCAGTGACTTTAAGTTCGTGTCATCCTATAATGACAACACGCTGCCTGCTGACCAGACTCTGAGGAAGAGTCCTTCAGACTTTGCTGATGCTTTTGGAGATTCGGATGGTTCTCCTGAGGTAGGCACTTGTCATGTCACCACTGTAAGATCTGTCGAACCAGTGATTTACAGCCTTTCGTGTCGTTCTTCTTTTTATTAATTTCGTACATCGCTTAGTACGCCTTAAAAACAAGCAGCGCAGTTAACGTTAACTACTAGGCTTGTTCACTTCTGTGTGAATTGGCAATGTCAGCAATTGTACACAGGCTGACGGCTGGTTACTTGTAACACTTTTCTAATTTCAGTGTCTGCGTTTGTTGTGGGCTGTCGTTTTGTAGACGCTCAATTTGACGTCACGGTTTTCTGTCGCTCTCCTTACAGTTGTTGGTCTTGCATTTAGTTGATCTTCTTTGACTTGGACAGTATATTTACAGCATTGCTACAGCTGTTTTATGTCTTATTTAATTTATTCTCCCTTACTATGTTAATGAGATTTTATTGACTTCATTATAGTGGTTTGCCATAAAAATATGCCTGCACGTGATATTAACTTTGCAGACAAACTTACTAACTATAGACTTTGTTGCCCATTTTAGTCATTAATATTTTAGTTATATGTGCTAAAGCTAGCAAATTTTATTTCTGCACTTTTTTCAGTTTCATTGAAGGTCCCAATGTGGTTTTCTGTGGAGGGACTTGCGTCCAGCTACAATCGTTGTCTCTGTCCTTGGTGCTGAATTTTCTTTGACGATCTTTTTTATTTTAGTGTGACTTTTCTGTGTTATGCTGTTGCCTTTCATTGATAAATGCTGTCGTATCAAACTGATTATGTTCGTTGCTTACATCTTGCTGTGATGCTGTAGCATTAGTTTACTCCATTGACTCAGAAGTGTTAAGTTTATTGTGAATATCATGTTGTATGTCGATATTTAGTGTTCAAGTAAGATAAGCAAACCCAAGCCTCATCAATCATTTTGTTTTAATGGTTATGTGTTACTAGGTTTGTCCTGTTTTTTTTAAATGTCGACATTTTAAATATCCTTGCAGGTTCACTTTTTAAGGTTTAACATTTTATCTGACCACGACCATTTCTAAATAATTGTGAATGCAAGATTGTTAAATTTTATTTTGACTGGACAATGTGTCGTCCATTAAAACTAAAGTGCAAACATAGTAATCCCGATGCTCTTGCAGACTTGAACAAAAGTATTGCCTTATTATTATAAGAAAGTTTTGCGTTTGATGTAACTTTTCGAATTAAATAGGCGTTTCTCCTGCACCTTCATAGCAGCTGTTGATTACTGTTATCTGTTTAAGGTTTGCCATAAAGGAGAATTACTTTTCAGCGTAATACATCACCTCAATTCAATTCAATTCAATTCAATTTTATTTATATAGCGCCAAATCACAACAAAGTTATTTCAAGGCACTTTACAAAGTAAGGTTTAAAACCTCACACAACTAAACCCAACAAATCCCACATACAGCAAGCATTTAATTTGACAGCAACAGTGGAGAGGAAAAACTCCCTCTCTAACGAGGAAGAAACCTCCAGCAGAACCAGACTGGATGTGGGCGGCCATCTGCCTCGACCGGTTGGGGTGAGAGGATAGAGAGATAGAAAAGCACAGCAACAGCAACAAGCAACAACAAGCAACAACAGAGCACAGGCAGGATGGTAGGACCAGGGACTGGATGCAGGCAGGATGGTTGGATCCGCAGCTGCCCATCACAGACACCAAACTTTGAGTCCAATGATACCTGTGGGTGAGGACAGAGAGGGAGAAAGAGTGGGGGTGGGGGGGGGGGGGGGGGGGGGGGGGGGGGAGAGAGAAGCACAACTACTGGACAGAAAGAGACAAGGTTAGTTAAACATGGGACAATGATGGGAGGTTATGGGACAGAGGAGGTAGAAGGAAACAGAGGAGCTCAGTGTATAAATTAAGTCCCCCAGCAGTCTATGTCTATTGCAGCTTAACTAAGAGATGGTTCCTGTGACTAACAATAATTGCCAGTGACCTGAACCATCTCTAACTATAAGCTTTATCAAAAAGGAAGGTTTTAAGCCTAATCTTAAAGGTGGAGAGTGTGTCAGCTTCTCGAACCTGAAGAGGGAGCTGGTTCCAGAGGAGAGGAGCTTGGTAGCTAAAAGCTCTGCCCCCTGTTCTACATTTAAACACTCTAGGAACCGCAAGTAGCCCAGCGCTCTGAGAACGAAGTGTTCTGCTGGGAGCATAAGGAACTATAAGGTCTTTAAGATAAGAAGGAGCTTTATCATTGAGTACTTTGTATGTGAGTAGGAGAATTTTAAATTCTATCCTACATTTTACAGGCAGCCAGTGCAGAGAAGCTAATGTAGGAGAAATGTGATCTCTCTTTCTAAGTCCTGTCAGAACTCTGGCTGCAGCATTTTGAATGAGCTGTAGGTTTTTTAAGGAGCTGTTAGGACATCCTATGAGTAAGGAGTTACAGTAGTCCAGCCTAGAGGTAACAAATGCATGGATCAGTTTCTCTGCATCGCTCTGAGAGAGGATGCTTCTGATTTTAACTATATTTCTAAGGTGGAAGTAGGCGGTTCTGGAGATTTGTTTAATGTATGATGTAAAAGAGAGATCCTGGTCAAACATGACACCAAGGTTCCTCACAGTAGAATCTGAAGCTAATGTTATGCCATCCAGGGTGGCTATCTGACTCAATAGTGTCTCTCTCAGATTTTTAGGCCCAACAATAAGAATCTCGGTTTTATCTGAGTTTAGTTGAAGGAAGTTTTGGGACATCCAGGATTTGATGTCTTTTAAACAACCCTGAATTTTGACTAGTTGATCTGTTTCATTTGGTTCCAAGGACATGTATAGCTGAGTATCATCTGCGTAAAAATGAAAATTAATAGAATGCTTTCTAATAATCTCACCTAGAGGAGACATGTATAAGCTAAACAGAATTGGACCCAGCACAGAACCCTGTGGAACTCCATAGCTAATCCTTGTGCGTGTGGAGAATTTATCATTAACATGAACAAACTGGAATCTGTTCAACAAATAGGATTTAAACCATCCCAATGCTGTTCCATTAATCCCGATTCTATGTTCTAGTGTCTGTAATAGAATGTGATGATCAATTGTATCAAATGCAGCACTAAGATCTAACAGGACAAGGACAGAAACTAGACCATTGTCCGAAGCTAATAGAAGATCATTAGTGACTCTAACCAGAGCTGTTTCTGTGCTATGATGTTTTCTAAATCCTGACTGAAAATCTTCATACAGGTTATTCCCACTAAGGTGGTCAGATAATTGTTTAGCCACGATTTTTTCCAGAATCTTGGAAATAAAGGGTAAATTTGAAATGGGCCTATAGTTGGCTAGTTGTCCAGGGTCAAGGGTTGGTTTTTTCAATAGAGGTTTGACCACAGCCACCTTAAAAGCCTGTGGTACATAGCCTAGTTGTAAAGATTGGTTGATTTGATTTAATATGGATGAGCTGATTAAAGGTAGAACTTCTTTGAGTAATCTGGTTGGGATTGGATCTAAAAGACAAGTGGACGACTTGGAAGAGTTGATTATTGAGGTTAACTCCATATGAGTTATGGGGGAGAAGCTGTCTAGGTAAGACAGAGGATTTAATAAATTTAAAGTTAATGGATCTAGACAGTGCTTTCTGTCATTTGGAAGAAGTCGCTGCTGAATGTTTTTTCTAATGATAATAATTTTATTAGTAAAGTAGTTCATAAAGTCATTGCTGCTGAGATTTAAGGGGATAGTAGACTCAATACAGCTATGACTCTTTGTCAGCCTGGCTACAGTGCTGAAAAGAAACCTGGGGTTGTTTTTGTTTTCCTCAATTAGGGAGGAATAATATGTTTTTCTAGCAGCACAAAGTGCTTTTTTATATTTCATTAGACTGTCCTTCCATGCAATGCAGTTTACATTTATTTTGTTGGAACGCCACTGTCTTTCTAGTTGTCTAGTCCTTTGCTTTAGACTGCGGATGTCTGAGTTATACCACGGAGCTAACCTCCTCTGATTCACTGTCTTCTTCTTCAGAGGAGCCACTGTGTCTAACATTGTACGTAGAGAAGCTGCAGCATCATCTACAAGACAATCAACCTGTTCATAAGGATTAAGGTGACTGTTCTCTGTGTATCTGCAAGACATTGAGGCAAAAGATGATGGAATCATCTGCTTGAATCTGGCAACAGCATTGTCAGATAAACATCTGCTATAGTAACATTTCTTTCCAGCTGTTATAGGGTCAGTTGTGCTAAATTCAAAAGTTAATAAGAAATGGTCAGATAACAGAGGGTTTTGGGGAAGAACTATTAAATTATCAATTTCAACTCCATATGTCAGGACAAGATCTAGAGTGTGGTTAAAACGATGAGTGGGTTCATTTACCTGCTGTGTAAAACCAATAGTGTCTATTAAGGAGTTAAAAGCAGTGCTGAGACAGTTGCTGTCAACATCTACATGAATGTTAAAGTCTCCCACTACAATGACTTTATCTGTGCTAAGAACTAAGTCAGATAAGAATTCAGAGAATTCAGTTAAGAACTCTGAATATGGAGCAGGAGGACGGTAAACAATACAAAACACAACTGGTTTCTGAGTTTTAGAGTCTGGGTGAGAAAGGCTTAGAGTGAGGCTCTCAAATGAGTTATAACTATGTTTAGGTTTAGGAGTAATTAATAAATCTGATTTATAAACTGCTGCTACTCCTCCACCTCTACCTGTACTTCTTGGAACATGATAGTTGATGTGACTCATTGGAGTGGACTCATTTAAAGTAACATATTCATCCTGCTGCAGCCAGGTTTCAGTGAGACAGAACAGATCTATGTGATGGTCACTTATCAAGTCATTTATTAAAAAGGATTTAGATGAGAGAGATCTGATATTTAATAAACCACACTTCATTAGCTTACTATTACTTTGTTCCGTAAGAGGAACTGTTTTGATGTTTATTAAATTCTGGTAAGTCACTCCTCTTTGATTTGTTTGTGACTTGTATAGTTTAGGTGGTCGAGAAGCAGACACAGTCTCTCTGCGATAACTAAGACTAAGAGTGGGTCGCGGCTGTAGAGAACATGCAGAGAGGCGTGTAAGACTGCGACTCTGCGACTCAAGATGCACCTGATCTTGTCCTTAGTTGTGACTGACGTGCTACTTGTGTTTGAGTGCTCTCGGATGTTTGTAGTTGTCAATACTGGGGTAGAGCACAGATGGAATGATTTTTACTCCGTGCTCGCGTCAAAAGTTGTTTAACAAAACAAATTAGTGTCTACTGACTCAATTATGTTGTGTACCGTCAATATCAGTTAAGTGGTGGCCTCAGCGGTTTAGTGTTAGTGCTTAAAATATATCTTTACCACACACCTAAACCGAATCTGGAATGTTGACCGTGGTTTGCGATGAAACTAGTGTTTTCTTTGACCGACTGGAGCTTTTACACGTGTATAAAAAATGAATCATGTTGTACCAAAAAAAATCTCATGGTGTCAGTGTGTACCAGGAACCAGTGACTTTAAGTTTGTGTCATCCTATAATGACAACACGCTGCCTGCTGACCAGACTCTGAGGAAGAGTCCGTCAGACTTTGCTGATGCTTTTGGAGATTGTGATGGTTCTCCTGAGGTAGGCACTTGCTCTGTTACGTGTCCTAAATAAGTAAAACAGATTAAAAATGCACAAACCAGCAACTAACTCTGTTACTTTTAGTTTATCAGGTTCCGTTTTTTCAATGGTTTGCTTTGTGCCTCTGTCCTTGGTGCTAATCCTTCATTTTTACCTGCTTTGTTGAACAGTAATACATGTTCACGATTATTTCTATTGAAGTCTATTGATTTCATACTGCTGAAATCTACCGTCAATGGAAGATAACTTTTCTCTGCAGTTTAAAAAAAAAAAAACAGGTAGCATCTGTGTAAGTTAATTGTTTAGTAGTTGAATAATCTGTTTTAATATTTACTACATTGTTCAGACAAGCTATCATCCAAAAGTCACCATTACCATCAAAATCAATCTTCCTGAAATCATTAGCATTTTACACGTTTTACATTTTAGTGTACAAAAGTAGGAGTATCTGGTTAACTGGTGCAGAGCTCATTGGTGCGATTAATCATTTCTCAGGGTTTTTAAACAAATCTGATTTGTTTTTGGTTCTCTTTTTGTACGAGACCGTTTGTCCTCAAACAATGTGAAATAGGTCTGATTTTGATGGTGATTCTCTTATTTCCATCTATCAGGATTTAGTTTTTACGATGTTCCAAGATTTAGACTCTTTGGAAGAAGGTTCCCTTGTGAATTTCTTAGACCATTTGTTGGACGTTGTTTGTCCCAGATGCTCTTTTGCTTTAACACAAAGGCAGTTTGATTAGAAGCAGAGCGGTGTAAACATTTTCAGATTTGCTTCACATATTGTTAGGTTATGATGCAGTTAGTGACTTATCTTGTAGTGACAAGAAACCCTTTCTTTAACAGATTTAGGTTCATAATTAATATTTTGGGAAGTGCTGGGAACCAATGCAGAATAATTATTAGCGTAAAAGACAAATAAGGGTAGTTACATTGAAATAAATTCACACAGCATTAAATGTTGTTTTTAGAGGTAATACCTGCATCATATAGATACAGTTTCAAATGCATGGCAATTTTAATAACTATCTTAATTGACGATTTCTTTAATATTGTGGGAGAAAAGCCTTTGAGTGAGGACAATTGACCCCAAAGCTTGATACAAGCCACTTGAAGACAGTGCAGAGTTATATGTACAGTAATGTGATGAGTACTTTGGTAAAACAAATGGTAGTTTTACCAACGCAGGTCATCTTTACATGGTGACAGTTGAAAGCAAATAGATTTGTGTTCTGCATTTGAAAACAAAGCCGACAAAGTATTTATTGATTGTAATATAAATCACAATTTACATGAGTTTAAAGTTCCCGACTGCTCCTGATGAGTTCTGCATTCGTACAATTACTAAATTAGACTGATATTGTACTTGAATCTAAATACAGATCCTACTTAATGAATGTTTTTCTGTGGACTTTTAAAGATAAACAAATAACTTTCAAACAGTAGGACTTTTTTACTCAAACCTCAAAGCCTTTCAGTTTTGTACATTTTACCTGACTATCACAGGAAGCACAGACTTTGACTTGCCTTGATATTGTAATATGTCTTTAGGAGAATGATATTAAAAAAAGTAACATATTACTGCCAGTAATATAAATACATTTAGAGAAAACTATGTTCTTAGAAGTAAAACATTTTTCTGTGCCATGATTTTTAGAATTTATATTTTTTCAGTATTTAAGTAACTAATCATTTTAATACACTCATATAGTTAGACGGTCTGCAAATGTGTGAAATACAAGCTGAGAAAGTTCTCATTTCAATGTAGAAATCCAGTAGTCATTTAATCTTTAATAGTTTTTGCATTATATTTGTTATCTATGTGGAAATGTTTGTAGTTGAAGTCAGCTCAAGGTGTCGCTGTACACCAGTTTTAAAATTGAACTATTCGACACATATCAGTTTGTTGTACGCCCAGAACAGTAACAGACGCAGTCTCGCGGAATCTCGGCTTTTGTTCAGTGATCTCTGGTTAAACGGTCTTTTTTTTCATCGTGGTTCAACGTCTCAGCAGCTCGAACTGAAGGATGGATGGAAATATGAAATCGTTTAAGTCGTACAGCTTTTACTTTGTTCTTCTTCTGTTTTTGCACGTCGCGTATGGAGACATCAACTATTCCTTTCCAGAGGAAATGAAGCGAGGATCAGTTATTGGAAACGTAGCCAAGGATCTTGGGATGGAAACGGGTGCGTTCGCTAACAGAAGAGCCCGCATCGACTCCGACGGGACGGACAAACGTTACTGTGACATAAACCTGAATAATGGAGAGCTGGTTGTTGCCGACAGGATTGACCGAGAGGGGCTTTGTGGAGAGAAGGCTTCGTGCGTTCTGAAACACGAGCTTGTGCTGGAGAATCCTCTGGAGCTCCATAGAATTAGTTTACACGTTCATGATATTAATGATAACGCTCCACGGTTTAAGGAGGAAATGATACATCTAGAAATTCGCGAATCTGCAGACAGGGGAGCTCGTTTTGTGATCGAAGAGGCGCACGATGCGGATGTAGGACAGAATTCAGTTCAGCAGTACAGCCTCAAAAAGAATGAGAATTTCGTTTTGGCCACTAATGGAAACACAATTGAGCTCGTGCTCGATAAAGAGCTTGATCGTGAAAAACAGCAGAACATTGATCTGATCCTTACGGCTCTAGATGGTGGCTCCCCTCAGAGATCAGGAACCGTAGTTATACACGTCACTGTGCTGGATGCTAATGATAATGTACCAGTGTTTAGTCAGAGCGTTTATAAAGCAAATCTGCCTGAAAACGCTCCTGTAGATACTGTGGTAGTCACAGTGAGTGCAACTGATGCAGACGAGGGAGTGAATGGAGACGTGACTTATGAATTTGGTCACGTTACAGAGGACGTAAAGAAGGTGTTCATTATTGACAGCAAAGTAGGTGAGATCAGAGTAATTGGCACCGTTGATTTTGAAACTACAAAATCATTTGATATACGAGTAAAGGCAAAAGATGGTTTAGGGTTATCATCCTACGCCAAGGTAATAATTTCTGTTACTGATGTGAATGACAACGCCCCTGTACTCAATATAAAATCATTAACCAATCCTGTATCAGAAAACACGTCACCTGGTACAGAGGTGGGCATCATTAACGTGCAGGACAGAGACTCTGAGAACAACAGACAGGTTCGCTGCTCCATCCAGCAAACTGTCCCATTCAAATTAGTTCCTTCCATTAAAAACTATTACTCTCTGGTGACCACAGGACAACTGGACCGTGAACTAGTGTCTGATTACAACATTACCATCAGTGCCACTGACGAGGGTTCTCCTCCTCTGTCCTCCTCTAAAACCGTTCACTTATCTGTAGCTGACGTCAACGACAACCCACCTGTGTTTGAGGAACAGTCCTACAGCGCATATGTGAGTGAAAACAACAAACCTGGCTCCACCTTATGTTCCGTGGCTGCTCGAGACCCGGACTGGAGACAGAACGGTACCGTGATCTACTCTCTGTTACCTGCTGAGGTGAACGGTGCCCCGGTGTCGTCCTATGTGTCAGTGAACGGAGACACGGGGGTGATCCACGCTGTGAGGTCGTTTGATTACGAACAGTTCAGGAGTTTTAAAGTGCACGTGATGGCCAGAGACAACGGTTCTCCTCCTCTCAGCAGCAACGTGACCGTCAGTGTGTTCGTGTCGGATGTGAACGACAACTCTCCTCAGATACTGTACCCCGCCCCGGAGGGCAACTCGTTCATGACCGAGCTGGTCCCCAAAGCTGCACACGGAGGCTCTCTGGTGTCCAAAGTCATAGCGGTGGACGCGGACTCCGGACAGAACGCCTGGCTGTCCTATCACATAGTCAAATCCACTGATCCGGGACTTTTCACCATCGGTGTCCACAGCGGAGAGATCCGGACGCAGAGGGACGTTTTAGAGTCTGACAGCATGAAGCAGAACCTCATTGTGTCGGTGAAAGATAACGGACAGCCCTCTCTGTCTGCCACCTGTTCCATGTATTTACTGATCTCTGATAACTTGGCTGAGGTGCCAGAACTGAAGGATATTTCTTACGATGAGAAGAATTCCAAGCTGACGTCGTATCTGATCATTGCTCTGGTGTCCGTGTCCACGTTTTTCCTGACCTTCATCATCATCATCCTGGGTGTGAGGTTCTGTCGTAGGAGGAAGCCCAGACTGTTGTTTGACGGAGCAGTAGCCATCCCCAGCGCTTATCTCCCTCCTAATTACGCAGATGTTGACGGCACAGGAACTTTACGCAGCACTTACAACTATGACGCCTACCTGACAACAGGCTCTAGAACCAGTGACTTTAAGTTCGTGTCATCCTATAATGACAACACGCTGCCTGCTGACCAGACTCTGAGGAAGAGTCCGTCAGACTTTGCTGATGCTTTTGGAGATTCTGATGGTTCTCCAGAGGTAGGCACTTGTCATGCTATCTATATTAAATGAGCTAATCATCTTCAAGCCATATGGGTACACATACAAACGACCAACCTGAATACATTTTTCTAAATCTTCTCTTTTGTCACATTTATTGACTAGGGTACATATTTTAAATCATGTGCTTCTTGACTCTGTCCTTGGTGCTGATTATATATTTTGTGAGTTTTGGCGGTTTAATCCTATACCTATTTCAGTAATGAGTTTGTTTTTCAACATGTTTTGTGGTTTTAGGTTAGTCTTTGAAAAACGTAAATATTTTAATGTTGAGGTTAGGGGCTGTGTATTACAAGACAATCAGGCTATGTTGAATTTCTTGGTGAACCGGCATTGAGGTCACAGCTTTAATTCCAGATAATTAGGTCTGTCATAAACAACTGCTTTGTTTTGTTTTGTGTAATTCCAATGTTTTTTACATCTTTATATATTAAGGAGTTGCTACCATAAATTAAATGTTTTTTTTTATAAATAATCTAGACTATATCACCTATTTTCAATCTCAATGCTTTTACATTCATCTGTCAGTGTTCATTATTTAAGATATTTTCAAGATCTTGCTTTTATAGAAGGGTATTTAGTTATGTATTGAATTGGCTCTTTTCTCTTGTGCTTGGGGCAGTTTGACCTACATGCTCATGGACACAGTCTTCAAGCATGTTTGCTTTCTAAACTTGTAGCATCTTCCTTATTTTTAACTCTGACTTTGCAAAGTGGACAGTTGCTAAGACAAGGCAATGACTGAAGAATGTCATGCAACTGGGGCTAATGTCAGTCTTGGATTGCAGTGGTTTAGTTAGAATAATGATGAAATCATTTCTGAATTTGCTGCATGTGTTTAATAAAAGTGCAGTTAACAGTGTGGTGTGTGTAGTTGCCAAAAAACGACTACATACAGTAGTTAGTTGTGTCAGATGCTTATAACTCTAAATACATGAGTAGGACATGTATGCTGGTGATCACATGTAAAGCAAAATTACAGGAGTTTGAATGTTATTGTAAAGCAAAAGCCAGATAGGAGAACATATTTAAATACCAGTCAATATTTACGTGTTTTATTGAACATGCCTTCAATATTGGGATTAAAGCTGTTTATTGACCAGAGACGGGTAGCTTGTTCTTGTTATGCTGTATGTGAGCATGATGCAGGCAACCACTGGAAGACGGTGTAAAGTTATGTATGGGGATGTGTTGTGTCGTCCTTGCTTTATACATGGATGAAACATGTGGCTTTGCCAAAGCAGCTCAGCTTTGAATAGTGATAAGTCAAAGCCATTGGATCTGTGTTCCTTCTATAGTTACAGTATTGATTGTAACGTAAATATGAAACTTTGATTCATGTGTTTACACCTAGACGTGTTCTGCAGTCATGTGTGCTGCATTATGCTGATACTTTACTTCAAGCTAAATGCAGATGTCACTTCATGATTGCTTGTTTTACCAAGTTGTAATTGATGAAGCCAAACAAGTGCTCTAAAAGAGTAGGGTCATTGTTGTTAAGCAGTTCTGCATATTTCTCCTGACCGCCTAAAGCAGAATGGGCACTAATTTCCCATTCTGTTGTAAATTGGCATAAAACCAGTCATATAATACTGTCTTCTACTGTAAAGAAGATAACTTGCATACTAGATAATGTAATAAATGTCTGTGATGCAGTTTAGAGTACAGGCTATAATATTATTATGCCCAACAAGTTTTTTTGAAGAGCTTAAATTTGATATATCCATTGTATATGTTGTTTAGGTATTAGTTTAAGGAGAAAAACTTAATAATTCCTCTTTTGCATAATTGTTGAGGATTGAAACATTTTACTTGTCAGAACAGGACGTTTAGTTCTGTTAAATTATTTTCACTCCATGATCTAAAGCATTCTTCGAAGCTTTAACCTGTAAACGTGTGTGATACAAAGCGAAACAGTCAACAGTTGCACATACTGTGAAGGGCGAATTTATCTTTTCTCCTAACATCTTTTACACATTTTTTTTTGTTATCCATTTGTGAAAAAATGTCATAGTTAGAGTCAGCTCAAGGTGTCGCTCTACACCAGTTTAAAAACTGAATTCTTCTACACAGATATCAGTTTGTTGTACGCCCAGAACAGTAACAGACGCAGTCTCGCGGAATCGCGGCTTTTGTTCAGTGATCTCTGGTTAAACGGCCTTTTTTACATCGTGGTTCAGCGTCTCAGCAGCTCGACCTGAAGGATGGATGGAAATATGAAATCGTTTCAGTCGCATAGCTTTTACTTTGTTCTTCTTCTGTTCTTGCACGTCGCGTATGGAGACATCAACTATTCCTTTCCAGAGGAAATGAAGCGAGGATCAGTTATTGGAAACGTAGCCAAGGATCTCGGGATGGAAACGGGTGCGTTCGCTAACAGAAGAGCCCGCATCGACTCCGACGGGACGGACAAACGTTACTGTGACATAAACCTGAATAATGGAGAGCTGGTTGTTGCCGACAGGATTGACCGAGAGGGGCTTTGTGGAGAGAAGGCTTCGTGCGTTCTGAAACACGAGCTTGTGCTGGAGAATCCTCTGGAGCTCCATAGAATTAGTTTACACGTTCAGGATATTAATGACAACGCTCCACAGTTTAAGGAGGAAATGATCAATCTAGAAATTCAGGAGTCCGCAGACAGGGGAGCTCGTTTTGTGATCGAAGAGGCGCACGATGCGGATGTAGGACAGAATTCAGTTCAGCAGTACAGCCTCAAAAAGAATGAGAATTTCGTTTTGGCCACTAATGGAAACACAATTGAGCTCGTGCTCGATAAAGAGCTTGATCGTGAAAAACAGCAGATCATTGATCTGATCCTTACGGCTCTAGATGGTGGCTCCCCTCAGAGATCAGGAACCGTAGTTATACACGTCACTGTGCTGGATGCTAATGATAATGTACCAGTGTTTAGTCAGAGCGTTTATAAAGCAAATCTGCCTGAAAACGCTCCTGTAGATACTGTGGTAGTCACAGTGAGTGCAACTGATGCAGACGAGGGAGTGAATGGAGACGTGACTTATGAATTTGGTCACGTTACAGAGGACGTAAAGAAGGTGTTCATTATTGACAGCAAAGTAGGTGAGATCAGAGTAATTGGCACCGTTGATTTTGAAACTACAAAATCATTTGATATACGAGTAAAGGCAAAAGATGGTTTAGGGTTATCATCCTACGCCAAGGTAATAATTTCTGTTACTGATGTGAATGACAACGCCCCTGTACTCAATATAAAATCATTAACCAATCCTGTATCAGAAAACACGTCACCTGGTACAGAGGTGGGCATCATTAACGTGCAGGACAGAGACTCTGAGAACAACAGACAGGTTCGCTGCTCCATCCAGCAAAATGTCCCATTCAAGTTAGTTCCTTCCATTAAAAACTATTATTCTCTGGTGACCACAGGACAACTGGACCGTGAACTAGTGTCTGATTACAACATTACCATCAGTGCCACTGACGAGGGTTCTCCTCCTCTGTCCTCCTCTAAAACCGTTCACTTATCTGTAGCTGACGTCAACGACAACCCACCTGTGTTTGAGGAACAGTCCTACAGCGCATATGTGAGTGAAAACAACAAACCTGGCTCCACCTTATGTTCCGTTGCTGCTCGAGACCCGGACTGGAGACAGAACGGTACCGTGATCTACTCTCTGTTACCTGCTGAGGTGAACGGTGCCCCGGTGTCGTCCTATGTGTCAGTGAACGGAGACACGGGGGTGATCCACGCTGTGAGGTCGTTTGATTACGAACAGTTCAGGAGTTTTAAAGTGCACGTGATGGCCAGAGACAACGGTTCTCCTCCTCTCAGCAGCAACGTGACCGTCAGTGTGTTCGTGTCGGATGTGAACGACAACTCTCCTCAGATACTGTACCCCGCCCCGGAGGGCAACTCGTTCATGACCGAGCTGGTCCCCAAAGCTGCACACGGAGGCTCTCTGGTGTCCAAAGTCATAGCGGTGGACGCGGACTCCGGACAGAACGCCTGGCTGTCCTATCACATAGTCAAATCCACTGATCCGGGACTTTTCACCATCGGTGTCCACAGCGGAGAGATCAGGACGCAGAGGGACGTTTTAGAGTCTGACAGCATGAAGCAGAACCTCATTGTGTCGGTGAAAGATAACGGACAGCCCTCTCTGTCTGCCACCTGTTCCATGTATTTACTGATCTCTGATAACTTGGCTGAGGTGCCAGAACTGAAGGACATTTCTTACGATGAGAAGAATTCCAAGCTGACGTCGTATCTGATCATTGCTCTGGTGTCCGTGTCCACGTTTTTCCTGACCTTCATCATCATCATCCTGGGTGTGAGGTTCTGTCGTAGGAGGAAGCCCAGACTGTTGTTTGACGGAGCAGTAGCCATCCCCAGCGCTTATCTCCCTCCTAATTACGCAGATGTTGACGGCACGGGAACTTTACGCAGCACTTACAACTATGACGCCTACCTGACAACAGGCTCTAGAACCAGTGACTTTAAGTTCGTGTCATCCTATAATGACAACACGCTGCCTGCTGACCAGACTCTGAGGAAGAGTCCGTCAGATTTTGCTGATGCTTTTGGAGATTCGGATGGTTCTCCTGAGGTAGGCACTTGTCATGTCACCACTGTAAGATCTGCCGAACCAGTGATTTACAGCCTTTCGTGTCGTTCTTCCTTTTAATAATTTTGTACATCGCTTAGTACGCCTTAAAAACAAGCAGCGCAGTGAACGTTAACTACTAGGCTTGTTCCCTTCTGTGTGAATTGACAATATCAGCAATTGTACACAGGCTGACGGCTGGTTACTTGTAACAGTTTTCTAAATTCAGTGTCTGCGTTTGTTGTGGGCTGTCGTTTTGTAGATGCTCAATTTGACGTCACGGTTTTCTGTCGCGCTCGTTACAGTTATTGGTCGTGTATTTAGTTGATCTTCTTTGACTTGGACAGTATATTTACAACATTTCTACAGCTGTTTTATGTCTTACTTCATTTATTCTCCCTTAGTGTGTTAATGAAATTCCATTACCTTCATTGTAGTAGTTTGCCATAAAAAATATGCCTTCACGTGATATTAACTCTGTAGACAAACTTAGTAACCATAGACTTTGTTGCTCATTTTAATCATTAATACTTTAGTTAGATTTTTTACAGTTAGCAAATGTAATTTCTGCACATTTTTCAGTTTCATTGAAGGTCCCAGTGTGGTTTTCTTTGGAGGGACTTGCATCCAGCTACAATCGTTGTCTCTGTCCTTGGTGCTGAATTTTTTTAAGGTCTTTTTTATTTTAGTGTGACTTTTCTGTGTTATGCTGTTGCCTTTCATTGATAACTGCTGTTGTATCAAACTGATAATGTTCGTTGCTTACATCTTGCTGTGATGCTGTAGCATTAGTTTACTCCATTGAGTCAGAAGTAATAAATTTAGTGTGAATGTCATCTTGTATGTGAATATTTAGTGTTCAAGTAAGATAAGCAAACCCTAGCCTCATCAATCATTTTGTTTTAATGGTTATGTGTTACTAGGTTTATCCTGTTTATTTTTAAATTTTAACATTTTAAATATCCTTGCAGGTTCACTTTTTAAAGTTTATTTTTTTTATTTTGAACGTGACCATTTCCAAAGATTTGTGATTGCAAGTTCGTTAAATTTATTTTGTCTGGACAATGTGTTGTCCATTAAAACTAAAGTGCAAACATAGTCATGCAGATGCTCTTGCAGACTTGAACAAAAGTATTGCTTTATTATTGTAAAATAGTTTTGCGTTTGATGTAACTTTTCCAAATTAGATCGGCGTTTCTCCTCCACCTTTATAGCAGCTGTTGATTACTGTTATCTGTTTTAAGGTTTGCCATAAAGGAGAATTACCATTCAGGGAAATACATCAGCTGAATTTGTCCTTAGTTGTGAGTGACGAGCTACTTGTGTTTGAGTGCTCTCTGAAGTTTGTAGTTGTCAATACTGGGGTCCAGCACAGATGGAATTACGTTATGATCTTTACTGCGTGCTCGCGTCAACAGTTTAACAAAACAAATCTGTGTCCAGTGACTCTGAACTCTGGAGTGTTGATCGTGGTTTATGATAAAGTGAGTGGTTCCTTTGACCGACTCGATCTTTTACACGTGTATAAAAAATGAATCGTGTTATACCGAAAAAACTCTCATGGTGTCAGTGTGTACCAGTAAATGAGTAAGAACAATCACTCCTCCACCCTTATGTCTCAACGAATCGTCAGCCTGCATTCCGCCTGGAAAGTCTAAATCGTCTTCGTTCGTGACTCGTGCAACATAATCGTTACTGTTGGATAAATTTGCTGGCACCTTGCTCTTTTTTCGACCAACTTGTGTTTGAACATATATATTTTTGTGGTGATGGAATACAACCGGTTTTCGGTGCACTACGGTTTTGCGTTTCTTCTTCTTCTCCTCCACCCAGTTATCGGAGATGTGAGCTACTCCATTCCAGAGGAAATGAAACGTGGATCTGTAATTGGTAATGTAGCAAAGGATCTAGGACTTGATTTGAGCCGACTGTCCGCTCGAAAGGCTCGTATCGATACAGAGGACAGCGGTGCAAAGTATTGCAGTTTGAATCTCAACACCGGGGATCTGATTGTTAATGAAAGGATCGACAGAGAAGGGCTTTGTGCGAAGAGGCCCTCCTGTGTTCTCCAACAGGAACTTGTCCTGGAAAACCCGCTAGAGCTGCACCGTATTAGTGTCCTCGTTCAAGATGTTAATGATAATTCACCGCAGTTTAAGGAGGATTCTCTTAAAATAGAAATACAAGAATCAGCTGATAAGGGTGCACGTTTTCAGTTAGACGAAGCGCACGATGGAGACATCGGACAAAACGCTGTTCAAGGCTATTCACTACAACAGAATGACCATTTCAAATTAAATCTAAAGACGAAGGCCAGTGGTAGAAAATATGGTGAACTAATCTTAGACAGGGAGTTAGACAGAGAGGACAAAGGGGATCTGATTCTTTTGCTTACAGCGTTTGATGGTGGCTCCCCTCAGAGATCAGGCACCGTAGTTATACACGTCACTGTGCTGGATGCTAATGATAATGTACCAGTGTTTAGTCAGAGCGTTTATAAAGCAAGTCTGCCTGAAAACTCTCCTTTGGAAACGTTAGTGATCACAGTGAGTGCAACTGATGCAGACGAGGGATTGAACGGTGAAATAATCTATGGATTTGACCATGTAGCAGATGACAAGCAAGTTTTCAGTTTAGACCCTAAAACAGGAGACATCAAAGTGGCTGGATTTATTGATTTCGAAAAGGAATCTTTATATGAAATGCAGATTAGTGCAAAAGATGGTTTGGGACTGGCTTCGTATGCAACTGTAACAATTGAAATAACGGACATAAACGACAATGCTCCAGTGATTTACATGAAATCACTGACGATGCAAATACCGGAGAATGTGTCACCTGGTACAGAGGTGGGCATCATTAACGTACAGGACAGAGACTCTGAGAACAACAGACAGGTTCGCTGCTCCATCCAGCAAAATGTCCCATTCAAATTAGTTCCTTCCATTAAAAACTATTATTCTCTGGTGACCACAGGACAACTGGACCGTGAACTAGTGTCTGATTACAACATTACCATCAGTGCCACTGACGAGGGTTCTCCTCCTCTGTCCTCCTCTAAAACCGTTCACTTATCTGTAGCTGACGTCAACGACAACCCACCTGTGTTTGAGGAACAGTCCTACAGCGCATATGTGAGTGAAAACAACAAACCTGGCTCCACCTTATGTTCCGTGGCTGCTCGAGACCCGGACTGGAGACAGAACGGTACCGTGATCTACTCTCTGTTACCTGCTGAGGTGAACGGTGCCCCGGTGTCGTCCTATGTGTCAGTGAACGGAGACACGGGGGTGATCCACGCTGTGAGGTCGTTTGATTACGAACAGTTCAGGAGTTTTAAAGTGCACGTGATGGCCAGAGACAACGGTTCTCCTCCTCTCAGCAGCAACGTGACCGTCAGTGTGTTCGTGTCGGATGTGAACGACAACTCTCCTCAGATACTGTACCCCGCCCCGGAGGGCAACTCGTTCATGACCGAGCTGGTCCCCAAAGCTGCACACGGAGGCTCTCTGGTGTCCAAAGTCATAGCGGTGGACGCGGACTCCGGACAGAACGCCTGGCTGTCCTATCACATAGTCAAATCCACTGATCCGGGACTTTTCACCATCGGTGTCCACAGCGGAGAGATCAGGACGCAGAGGGACGTTTTAGAGTCTGACAGCATGAAGCAGAACCTCATTGTGTCGGTGAAAGATAACGGACAGCCCTCTCTGTCTGCCACCTGTTCCATGTATTTACTGATCTCTGATAACTTGGCTGAGGTGCCAGAACTGAAGGACATTTCTTACGATGAGAAGAATTCCAAGCTGACGTCGTATCTGATCATTGCTCTGGTGTCCGTGTCCACGTTTTTCCTGACCTTCATCATCATCCTGGGTGTGAGGTTCTGTCGTAGGAGGAAGCCCAGACTGTTGTTTGACGGAGCAGTAGCCATCCCCAGCGCTTATCTCCCTCCTAATTACGCAGATGTTGACGGCACGGGAACTTTACGCAGCACTTACAACTATGACGCCTACCTGACAACAGGCTCTAGAACCAGTGACTTTAAGTTCGTGTCATCCTATAATGACAACACGCTGCCTGCTGACCAGACTCTGAGGAAGAGTCCTTCAGACTTTGCTGATGCTTTTGGAGATTCGGATGGTTCTCCTGAGGTAGGCACTTGTCATGTCACCACTGTGAGATCTGTCGAACCAGTGATTTACAGCCTTTCGTGTCGTTCTTCTTTTTATTAATTTCGTACATCGCTTAGTACGCCTTAAAAACAAGCAGCGCAGTGAACGTTAACTACTAGGCTTGTTCACTTCTGTGTGAATTGGCAATGTCAGCAATTGTAAACATGCTGACGGCTGGTTACTTGTAACACTTTTCTAATTTCAGTGTCTGCGTTTGTTGTGGGCTGTCGTTTTGTAGACGCTCAATTTGACGTCACGGTTTTCTGTCGCTCTCCTTACAGTTGTTGGTCTTGCATTTAGTTGATTTTCTTTGACTTGGACAGTATATTTACAGCATTGCTACAGCTGTTTTATGTCTTATTTAATTTATTCTCCCTTACTATGTTAATGAGATTTTATTGACTTCATTATAGTGGTTTGCCATAAAAATATGCCTGCACGTGATATTAACTTTGCAGACAAACTTACTAACTATAGACTTTGTTGCCCATTTTAGTCATTAATATTTTAGTTATATGTGCTAAAGCTAGCAAATTTTATTTCTGCACTTTTTTCAGTTTCATTGAAGGTCCCAATGTGGTTTTCTGTGGAGGGACTTGCGTCCAGCTACAATCGTTGTCTCTGTCCTTGGTGCTGAATTTTCTTTGACGATCTTTTTTATTTTAGTGTGACTTTTCTGTGTTATGCTGTTGCCTTTCATTGATAAATGCTGTCGTATCAAACTGATTATGTTCGTTGCTTACATCTTGCTGTGATGCTGTAGCATTAGTTTACTCCATTGAATCAGAAGTGTTAAGTTTATTGTGAATATCATGTCGTATGTCGATATTTAGTGTTCAAGTAAGATAAGCAAACCCAAGCCTCATCAATCATTTTGTTTTAATGGTTATGTGTTACTAGGTTTGTCCTGTTTTTTTAAATGCCGACATTTTAAATATCCTTGCAGGTTCACTTTTTAAGGTTTAACATTTTATCTGACCACGACCATTTCTAAAAAATTGTGAATGCAAGTTCGTTAAATTTTATTTTGACTGGACAATGTGTCGTCCATTAAAACTAAAGTGCAAACATAGTAATCCCGATGCTCTTGCAGACTTGAACAAAAGTATTGCCTTATTATTATAAGAAAGTTTTGCTTTTGATGTAACTTTTCGAATTAAATAGGCGTTTCTCCTGCACCTTCATAGCAGCTGTTGATTGCTGTTATCTGTTTTAAAGTTTGCCATAAAGGAGAATTACTTTTCAGCGTAATACATCACCTGATCTTGTCCTTAGTTGTGAGTGACGTGCTACTTGTGTTTGAGTGCTCTCGGATGTTTGTAGTTGTCAATACTGGGGTAGAGCACAGATGAAATTACTCTATGATTTTTACTCCGTGCTCGCGTCAAAAGTTTTTTAACAAAACAAATTTGTGTCTACTGACTCAATTATGTTGTGTATATGTTAAACTTCACAAAGGTACCGTCAATATCAGTTAAGTGGTGGCCTCAGCGGTTTAGTGTTAGTGCTTGAAATATATCCTTACCACACACCTAAACCGAATCTGGAATGCTGACCGTGGTTTGCGATGAAATTAGTGTTTTCTTTAACCGAATTGATCCCTACACGTGTATAAAAAATGAATCGTGTTGTACCGAAAAAACTCTCATGGTGTCAGTGTGTACCAGTAAATGAGTAAGAACGATCACTCCTCCACCCTTATGTCTCAACGAATCGCCAGCCTGCATTCCGCCTGAAAAGTCTAAATCGTCTTCGTTCGTGACTCGTGCAATATATTCGTTACTGTTGGATAATTTCGCTGGCACCTTGCTCATTTTTTGACCAACTTGTGTTTGAAAATTTTTATTTTTCTTGTGGTGGTGATGGAATACAACCGGTTTTCGGTGCACTACGGTTTTGCGTTTCTTCTTCTTCTCCTCCACCCAGTTATCGGAGATGTGAGCTACTCCATTCCAGAGGAAATGAAACGAGGATCTGTAATTGGTAATGTAGCAAAGGATCTAGGACTTGATTTGAGCCGACTGTCCGCTCGAAAGGCTCGTATCGATACAGAGGACAGCGGTGCAAAGTATTGCAGTTTAAATCTCAACACCGGGGATCTGATTGTTAATGAAAGGATCGACAGAGAAGGGCTTTGTGCGAAGAGGCCCTCCTGTGTTCTCCAACAGGAACTTGTCCTGGAAAACCCGCTAGAGCTGCACCGTATTAGTGTCCTCGTTCAAGATGTTAATGATAATTCACCGCAGTTTAAGGAGGATTCTCTAAAAATAGAAATACAGGAATCAGCTGATAAGGGTGCACGTTTTCAGTTAGACGAAGCGCACGATGGAGACATCGGGCAAAACGCTGTTCAAGGCTATTCACTACAACAGAATGACCATTTCAAATTAAATCTAAAGACGAAGGCCAGTGGTAGAAAATATGGTGAACTAATCTTAGATACGGAGTTAGACAGAGAGGACAAAGGGGAACTGATTCTTTTGCTTACAGCATTGGATGGTGGCTCCCCTCAGAGATCAGGCACCGTAGTTATACACGTCACTGTGCTGGACGCTAATGATAATGTACCAGTGTTTAGTCAGAGCGTTTATAAAGCAAGTCTGCCTGAAAACTCTCCTTTGGAAACGTTAGTGATCACAGTGAGTGCAACTGATGCAGACGAGGGATTGAACGGTGAAATAATCTATGGATTTGACCATGTAGCAGATGACAAGCAAGTTTTCAGTTTAGACCCTAAAACAGGAGACATCAAAGTGGCTGGATTTATTGATTTCGAAAAGGAATCTTTATATGAAATGCAGATTAGTGCAAAAGATGGTTTGGGACTGGCTTCGTATGCAACTGTAACAATTGAAATAACGGACATAAACGACAATGCTCCAGTGATTTACATGAAATCACTGACGATGCAAATACCGGAGAATGTGACACCTGGTACAGAGGTGGGCATCATTAACGTACAGGACAGAGACTCGGAGAACAACAGACAGGTTCGCTGCTCCATCCAGCAAAATGTTCCATTCAAATTAGTTCCATCCATTAAAAACTATTACTCTCTGGTGACCACAGGACAACTGGACCGCGAACTAGTGTCTGATTACAACATTACCATCAGTGCCACTGACGAGGGTTCTCCTCCTCTGTCCTCCTCTAAAACCGTTCACTTATCTGTAGCTGACGTCAACGACAACCCACCTGTGTTTGAGGAACAGTCCTACAGCGCATATGTGAGTGAAAACAACAAACCTGGCTCCACCTTATGTTCCGTGGCTGCTCGAGACCCGGACTGGAGACAGAACGGTACCGTGATCTACTCTCTGTTACCTGCTGAGGTGAACGGTGCCCCGGTGTCGTCCTATGTGTCAGTGAACGGAGACACGGGGGTGATCCACGCTGTGAGGTCGTTTGATTACGAACAGTTCAGGAGTTTTAAAGTGCACGTGATGGCCAGAGACAACGGTTCTCCTCCTCTCAGCAGCAACGTGACCGTCAGTGTGTTCGTGTCGGATGTGAACGACAACTCTCCTCAGATACTGTACCCCGCCCCGGAGGGCAACTCGTTCATGACCGAGCTGGTCCCCAAAGCTGCACACGGAGGCTCTCTGGTGTCCAAAGTCATAGCGGTGGACGCGGACTCCGGACAGAACGCCTGGCTGTCCTATCACATAGTCAAATCCACTGATCCGGGACTTTTCACCATCGGTGTCCACAGCGGAGAGATCAGGACGCAGAGGGACGTTTTAGAGTCTGACAGCATGAAGCAGAACCTCATTGTGTCGGTGAAAGATAACGGACAGCCCTCTCTGTCTGCCACCTGTTCCATGTATTTACTGATCTCTGATAACTTGGCTGAGGTGCCAGAACTGAAGGATATTTCTTACGATGAGAAGAATTCCAAGCTGACGTCGTATCTGATCATTGCTCTGGTGTCCGTGTCCACGTTTTTCCTGACCTTCATCATCATCATCCTGGGTGTGAGGTTCTGTCGTAGGAGGAAGCCCAGACTGTTGTTTGACGGAGCAGTAGCCATCCCCAGCGCTTATCTCCCTCCTAATTACGCAGATGTTGACGGCACAGGAACTTTACGCAGCACTTACAACTATGACGCCTACCTGACAACAGGCTCTAGAACCAGTGACTTTAAGTTCGTGTCATCGTATAATGACAACACGCTGCCTGCTGACCAGACTCTGAGGAAGAGTCCGTCAGATTTTGCTGATGCTTTTGGAGATTCGGATGGTTCTCCTGAGGTAGGAACAAATGTGTTCGCTTAGTATTTTCGTAAACAGCACTGTTATATTTTGCCATTACATTTTGACTTGGTTATGTGACTTCTGCTTTCTCGCAAAATAGAAATTAAGTTTGTATCATACCAGTAGACACAGACGTTTGCAACAGTTGCCAGTATGAAGTCTTTTCCTATATTGTTATCTTCAAATGGCAAGTCTTCTTTCGACTCTATTTGTTGATGATTTATAATATTCATAGTTTTTTTCAATGATGTGTTTTCGGTATGGAGGACGCTTTTCGCTGGTGTCTGTATGTTTGGTTCTAGTTAGATTAGTTTGTTGCTGTCCTTGGTGCTTAACTGTGAGTTAACTGTCATTGCGTTATTAAGAGCTACTTAGATTCAACTGTGCCATTTAATTCGTACACTTTCGTAATATTAGTGCGTATTTCCACATTTAGCAAAAAAGTGGACATTTTGTCTTGGCACTTTTTCCTTTAATGGAATTATGCAGCAACATGCTTTTCCATAGTATCTTTTTTTTTTGTCAGAAGCACTTTTTCTAACTTTGGGTAGACGTGTATTCAGCAGTTATTGAAATAAAGCAATCTACTAACGTGTTTTTAGGTGTTCATAAGTCCTCTTCAGCCCTTTTTAACATGTGTTTCATTTTATCTCTTGCTGGATTGTTTTGCTTAGATCACTTTCAGTTGCGTTGATCTTGGAGATTGTCTAAGCATTTTTCTGATCTTTACTTTATTTTGATTAGCTACACATCTCACATACTCATACGTTAATATGAGGAGTAGTCGGGTTCTATAGGAGCACGTACCGTGGCTAAATAAAGAGGAAATACCAAAGTCAAAACAAGCAACTTCTTCACACTCTTCTAATGCCACTTGCATAGAATGCATTTCCTACTGTAAATGTAAACAGCAGTATTTGGTCTCTGCTGTAGGTCAGGAAGTGACATCTTTCGGAAATCAACGGTATTATTATTGCTATTGATACATTATACAATATAAATATCATGTTAATATATATAACTGTAATGCATTTACAGTCCATTTTGTAACAATTTCATTGATTTACCATGGAATAATATTTTTAGTTCCAGGTATTGAGTAACAGCAAAGCTTGTGGCTTTCTGTTATGCTGACACGAAGGAATTATCTGTTTTAACGATGCAACTGGTTAAATAATTATTTATTTTAGACTTCTTTAGACACGCATTTAGGATCATACAGGCAAATTATTTAGAATTAGTGTTTAATTACCATTTAAAAAAGAAACAAACAAGTCGAGAATGTGAAAGGCTTTGGTTGATTTAATGGTTATAATTTATTTGTACTCACGGTGTCACTACAGACCAGCTAAGGACTTGAATGTTCAGTCTGTGCACACCACCCATTATTGGGATTGCCCATCTCTGTTCTCTGCTTTGACAGAGAGGTAGTCGGAGGGCGTTTATTTTTGAAAGAATATCGTACTCTACCTTTTTACAACGTATTTGAAGTAGTGTATCAAAGACTGAAGATGCGTTTTGGACGGCTGCTCTTTCAAAGCCATGTCTTGGTGTTTCTCTTTGTTGTGGTGGAGCACGCACGCGGAGACGTGAGCTACCGTGTGCAAGAGGAGCTAAAGCGCGGATCCGTGGTTGGAAATATCGCCAAGGATCTCGGCCTGGAGGTGAATCGACTGTCGGCTCGGAAAGCTCGTGTTGATGTTGAAGGGAGCGAGAAGCGATATTGTGGAATTAACCTTGAAAATGGTGATTTAGTTATAGAGGAACGAATTGACAGAGAGGAGCACTGTGGACAGAAGCCTTCATGCGTTCTGAAATTCGACTTGCTGTTAGAAAACCCACTGGAGTTACATCGGCTGTCTCTGCAGGTGGAGGACATCAACGACAATGCACCATATTTCCAGAAAGGCATTATTAAGATAGAAATTAGAGAATCTGCTGTTAAAGGAGCTAAATATCGCATTAATGCAGCACATGATGAAGACATAGGGAAGAATTCCGTTCAAAACTACGTTCTGCAACAAAACCCCCACTTTGTGTTCAATATTCAAACGACCAGTGTTGGTAGTAAGTATGGAGAGCTGGTTTTAGAGAAGGAGTTAGACCGAGAGGAGCAGCAGGAGATGAAGTTATTGCTCACTGCTGTGGATGGTGGTTCACCGCAGAGATCCGGGACCGTAACCATTCATGTTATTGTACTCGATGCTAATGACAACGCTCCGGTGTTTTCTGAGACCGTGTATACAGCCCGTTTACCAGAGAACTCGCCTGTAAAAACGACAGTTATCACTGTCAGTGCAACAGACGCCGACGAGGGCTTCAACGGCGAGGTTACATATGAATTTAGTAGAATTTCTGATAAATCACAGAAAATGTTTTCACTTAATGAGAAAACTGGGGAACTTATTGTGACAGGAGACATTGATTATGAAGAAGGTTCAAAATATGAAGTGTTTGTTGAGGCTAAGGATGGTTATGGCCTCTCAACAGAGGCAAAGGTTATAATTGATATCACCGATGTGAATGACAACGCACCAATTATATATGTGAAATCCCTAAATAGTCCCGTATCCGAAAGCACGTCACCTGGTACAGAGGTGGGCATCATTAACGTCCAGGACAGAGACTCGGAGAACAACAGACAGGTTCGCTGCTCCATCCAGCAAAATGTCCCTTTCAAGTTAGTTCCATCCATTAAAAACTATTACTCTCTGGTGACCACAGGACAACTGGACCGTGAACTAGTGTCTGATTACAACATTACCATCAGTGCCACTGACGAGGGTTCTCCTCCTCTGTCCTCCTCTAAAACCGTTCACTTATCTGTAGCTGACGTCAACGACAACCCACCTGTGTTTGAGGAACAGTCCTACAGCGCATATGTGAGTGAAAACAACAAACCTGGCTCCACCTTATGTTCCGTTGCTGCTCGAGACCCGGACTGGAGACAGAACGGTACCGTGATCTACTCTCTGTTACCTGCTGAGGTGAACGGTGCCCCGGTGTCGTCCTATGTGTCAGTGAACGGAGACACGGGGGTGATCCACGCTGTGAGGTCGTTTGATTACGAACAGTTCAGGAGTTTTAAAGTGCACGTGATGGCCAGAGACAACGGTTCTCCTCCTCTCAGCAGCAACGTGACCGTCAGTGTGTTCGTGTCGGATGTGAACGACAACTCTCCTCAGATACTGTACCCCGCCCCGGAGGGCAACTCGTTCATGACCGAGCTGGTCCCCAAAGCTGCACACGGAGGCTCTCTGGTGTCCAAAGTCATAGCGGTGGACGCGGACTCCGGACAGAACGCCTGGCTGTCCTATCACATAGTCAAATCCACTGATCCGGGACTTTTCACCATCGGTGTCCACAGCGGAGAGATCAGGACGCAGAGGGACGTTTTAGAGTCTGACAGCATGAAGCAGAACCTCATTGTGTCGGTGAAAGATAACGGACAGCCCTCTCTGTCTGCCACCTGTTCCATGTATTTACTGATCTCTGATAACTTGGCTGAGGTGCCAGAACTGAAGGACATTTCTTACGATGAGAAGAATTCCAAGCTGACGTCGTATCTGATCATTGCTCTGGTGTCCGTGTCCACGTTTTTCCTGACCTTCATCATCATCATCCTGGGTGTGAGGTTCTGTCGTAGGAGGAAGCCCAGACTGTTGTTTGACGGAGCAGTAGCCATCCCCAGCGCTTATCTCCCTCCTAATTACGCAGATGTTGACGGCACGGGAACTTTACGCAGCACTTACAACTATGACGCCTACCTGACAACAGGCTCTAGAACCAGTGACTTTAAGTTCGTGTCATCCTATAATGACAACACGCTGCCTGCTGACCAGACTCTGAGGAAGAGTCCTTCAGACTTTGCTGATGCTTTTGGAGATTGTGATGACTCTCCTGAGGTAGGAACAAATGTGTTTGCTTAGTGTTTTTGTGATGTTGCATATGTTCCTGTTCTTTCATTTTTCACACACTGTCTCTCTCTTTTGTTCTGACCATAAGAGATTGACGCTGTCCTTGGTGCTACTTTGCGGTTTCTATTATTGCGTTTTCCGGAGCTGCAGGTTCTTGGTTTTCTCTCTCAGGTGTTTCTCGTTGTGGCTCTATGGTGCTAAACTGAAGCTGTCCTGCTGTTTCTTTTTGCTGATTTGTATGTTACACTTTATTTCTTAAATTAGAACACAATCATTTCCTACAAACCCTTGTTTAGATCTAAGTGTTGTGCATAGGTGTCTGCTTCTAGGAGTGTGCAGCTTATGGTTTAATGATTTTTGCTCAGTGTGCATTATATGACGTTGACTCACGGTGTCGCTATGCACCAGCTGATATTTTTGTGTCAATATCCACCCACTATTGTCGAAGCATAATGTGACTAAGGTTCTCCAACTGATCGTCGAGAGAGGCAGATACTTGCTTTATGAACGTGGTGATTCTGGTTTATTTTTTTCGCTCCGGTCCTGTAAACTAAGCCGGAAACCTTATTGTTTTGATCGGAGTCGTGATGGCAGTCACCGGTATTTTCTGGAGAATCGGTGGTCTTGCTATATTGTTCCTATTTTTCCACGTTTCAAATGGAGATGTAAGCTATTCTTTTCCGGAGGAGTTGAAGCGCGGATCCGTGATCGGAAACATTGCAAAAGATTTGGGTCTTGAAGCCAATAGACTATCAACCCGGAAGGCTCGCATTGATACCGATGGAGGTGACAAACATTATTGTGACATAAACCTACGAACCGGGGATCTGACTGTTGCCGAGAGGATTGACAGAGAGGGCCTCTGCGGAGACAAAGCGTCCTGCGTGCTGAAACAAGAGCTCATGTTAGAGAACCCGTTAGAACTTCATCGAATTAGTCTGCATGTCCAGGATATAAACGATAATTCTCCTCAGTTTAACAAAGAATTAATCCATATAGATATTCGGGAATCCGCGGATAAAGGGGCGCGTTTTCCTATAGAAGAAGCACATGATGCTGACATACGCAAATATTCAGTTCAAACGTACAAATTACAAAACAATGACAATTTTATTTTAGGCGTTGGAACCAACTCCGTGGAGCTTGTGCTGAACAAAGAGCTGGACCGGGAGGTTTTAACAGAATTAGATTTGATTCTCACGGCGCTTGACGGAGGTTCTCCACCGAGGTCAGGCACCGCTTTAATTCGCGTCACTGTGCTAGATGCTAATGATAACGTCCCAGTGTTTAGCCATGCAATTTACAAAGCCAGCGTACCCGAAAACTCTCCTCAAGGAACTGTTGTAGCAACAGTAACTGCTACCGGTGCAGACGCGGGGGTCAATGGAGATGTCACATATGAATTTGGACATGTTTCGGAGGAAGTGAAATCCATGTTTACTATTGATCATAAGACAGGCGAAATAAATTTAAAGAGTACAGTTGATTTTGAAACAGCGTCATCATTTGAACTGCGTGTTACAGCAAAAGATGGTTTGGGCTTAACCTCATATGCAAAAGTCATAATAGATGTTACTGATGTGAATGACAACCCATCCATCCATCCATTTTCATCCGCTTATCCGGGGCCGGGTCGCGGGGGCAGCAGTCTAAGCAGAGAGTTCCAGACTTCCCTCTCCCCGGACACTTCCTCCAGCTCTTCCGGTGGGACCCCAAGACGTTCCCAGGCCAGCCGAGAGACGTAGTCTCTCCAGCGAGTCCTGGGTCTTCCTCGGGGCCTCCTACCGGTGGGACATGCCTGGAACACCTCCCCAGGGAGGCGTCCAGGAGGCATCCGAACTAGATGCCCGAGCCACCTCAGCTGGCTCCTCTCGATGTGGAGGAGCAGCGACTCTACTCCGAGCTCCTCCCGGGTGACAGAGCTCCTCACCTTATCTCTAAGGGAGCGCCCAGCCACCCTGCGGAGGAAGCTCATTTCAGCCGCTTGTATCCGTGACCTTGCCCTTTCGGTCATGACCCAAAGCTCATGACCATAGGTGAGGGTAGGAACGTAGATTGACCGGTAAATTGAGAGCTTTGCCTTTCGGCTCAGCTCCCTCTTCACCACGACGGACCGATACACCGACCGCATTACTGCAGCCGCCGCACCGATCCGTCTGTCAAACTCACGCTCCTTCCTTCCCTCACTCGTGAACAAGACCCCAAGACACTTAAACTCCTCCACTTGAGGCAGGAACTCTTCTCCAACCTGGAGAGAGCAAACCACCTTTTTCCGGTCGAGAACCATGGCCTCAGATTTGGAGGAACTGATTCTCATCCCAGCCGCTTCACACTCAGCTGCAAACCGCACCAGCGCACGCTGGAGGTCCTGGCCTGATGAAGCCAACAGGACAACATCATCTGCAAAAAAAGAGATGCTATCCTGTGGTCCCCAAACCAGACCCCCTCCGGCCCCTGGCTGCGCCTAGAAATTCTGTCCATAAAAATAATGAACAGAACCGGTGACAAAGGGCAGCCCTGCCGAAGTCCAACATGCACCGGGAACAGGTCTGACTTATTGCTGGCAATGCGAACCAAGCTCCTGCTCCGGTTGTACAGAGACCGAACAGCCCTTAGCAAAGGGCCCTGGACTCCATACTCCCGGAGCACCCCCCACAGGATGTCACGAGGGACGCGGTCGAATGCCTTCTCCAGATCCACAAAGCACATGTAGACTGGTTGGGCAAACTCCCACAAACCCTCAAGCACCCTGCTGAGGGTATAAAGCTGGTCCAGCGTTCCACGACCAGGCCGAAAACCAGATTGTTCCTCCTGTATCCGAGGTTCGACTATCGGCCGAATTCTCCTCTCCAGTACCCTGGCATAGACTTTCCCAGGGAGGCTGAGAAGTGTGATCCCCCTATAGTTGGAACACACTCTCCTGTCCCCCTTTTTGTAAAGAGGGACAACCACCCCGGTTGTCCAGTCCAGAGGAACTGTCCCCCTCCTCCACGCGATGTTGCAGAGGCGTGTCACCCAAGACAGCCCCACAACATCCAGAGACTTGAGGTACTCAGGACGGATCTCATCCACCCCCGCTGCTCTGCCACCGAGGAGCTTACCAACTACCTCGGTGACCTCAGCCTGGGTGATGGGCGAGTCCGCCTCTGAGTCCCCTGCCTCTGCTTCCTCAGCAGAAGGCATGTCGGAGGGGTTGAGGAGATCCTCAAAGTACTCCTTCCACCGTCCGATAACATCCCCAGTTGAGGTCAACAGCTCCCCACCTCCACTGAAAACAGAGTTGGTAAAGAACTGCTTCCCCCTCCTGAGGCGCCGGACGGTTTGCCAGAATCTCTTTGAGGCCGAGCGATAGTCCTCCTCCATGGCTTCCCCAAACTCCTCCCAAGCCCGAGTTTTTGCCTCCGCAACGGCACGGGCTGCAGCACGCTTGGCCTGCCGGTACCTATCGGCTGCCTCAGGAGTCCCACAGGTCAACCATACCTGGTAGGACTCCTTCTTCAGCTTGATGGCGTCCCTTACCTCCGGCGTCCACCACCGGGTTCGGGGATTACCACCACGACAGGCACCGGAGACCCTGCGTCCACAGCTCCGAACGGCCGCGTTGACGATGGAGACGGAGAACACGGTCCACTCTGACTCTATGTCTCCCACCTCCCTCGGAATCTGGTCAAAGCTCTCCCGGAGGTGTGAGTTAAAGGTCCGTCTGACAGAGGGTTCAGCCAGGCGTTCCCAACAGACCCTCACAATACGTTTGGGCCTGCCAAGTCGTTCCAGCCTCCTTCTCTGCCAGCGGATCCTACTCACCACCAGGTGGTGATCAGTTGACAGCTCAGCCCCTCTCTTCACCCGAGTGTCCAAAACATATGGCCGAAGGTCAGGTGAAACGACTACAAAGTCTATCATCGACCTCCGGCCTAGGGTGTCCTGGTGCCATGTGCACTGATGGACACCCTTATGTTCGAACATGGTGTTAGTTATGGCCAAACTGTGCCTAGCACAGAAGTCCAATAACATAACACCATTCGGGTTCAGATCAGGGAGGCCGTTCCTCCCAATCACGCCTCTCCAGGTATCACTGTCGTTACCTACGTGGGCATTGAAATCTCCCAGAAGAACGATGGGGTCCCCAGTTGGAGCGCTTTCCAACACTCCCTCCAGGGACCCCAAGAAGGCCGGGTACTCCACACTGCCATTCGGCCCGTAAGCACAAATGACGGTGAGTGACCTATCCCCCACCCGAAGGCGCAGGGAAGCGACCCTCTCGTCCACCGGGGAAAACTCCAACACATGGCGACTAAGCTGGGGAGCTATGAGCAAGCCCACACCAGCCCGCCGCCTCTCACCGCAGGCAACTCCAGAGTAGAAAAGGGTCCAGCCCCTCTCAAGGAGTTGGGTTCCAGAGCCCAGGCTGTGTGTGGAGGTGAGCCCGACTATTTCTAGCCGGTACCGCTCGACCTCCTGCACAAGCTCAGGCTCCTTTCCCCCCAGTGACGTGACATTCCATGTCCCAATAACCAGATTGGTTATCCAGGGATTGGGGCGCCCAGGCTCCCGCCTTCGACTGCCGCCCAATCCACTCTGCACTGGCCCCCTACGGTTCCTCCCGCGGATGGTGGGTCCACTTGAGGACGGCCCCACGTCGCTCTTTCGGGCTGTGCCCGGCCGGGCCCCGTGGGAATAGGCCACCAGGCGCTCGCATACGAGCCCCAACCCCGGGCCTGGCTCCAGGGTGGGGCCCCGGCTGCGCCGTACCGGGCGACGTCTCTGGCCTTGGTGGTTTGTCTTTCATAGGGGGGTTGTGAACCGCTCTTAGTCTGGCCCGTCGCCCAGGACCTGTTTGCCTTGGGAGACCCTACCAGGGGCATTTAGCCCCCGACAACATAGCTCCCGGGGTCATTCGGGCACACAAACTCCTCCACCACGGTAAGGCGGCGGTTCAGGGGGAGGAGTGAATGACAACCCACCTATTATTTATCTAAAATCACTGAGTAACCCCATACCTGAAGATGTGTCACCTGGTACAGAGGTGGGCATCATTAACGTACAGGACAGAGACTCTGAGAACAACAGACAGGTTCGCTGCTCCATCCAGCAAAATGTCCCATTCAAATTAGTTCCTTCCATTAAAAACTATTACTCTCTGGTGACCACAGGACAACTGGACCGCGAACTAGTGTCTGAATACAACATTACCATCAGTGCCACTGACGAGGGTTCTCCTCCTCTGTCCTCCTCTAAAACCGTTCACTTATCTGTAGCTGACGTCAACGACAACCCACCTGTGTTTGAGGAACAGTCCTACAGCGCATATGTGAGTGAAAACAACAAACCTGACAACGGACAGCCCTCTCTGTCTGCCACCTGTTCCATGTATTTACTGATCTCTGATAACTTGGCTGAGGTGCCAGAACTGAAGGATATTTCTTACGATGAGAAGAATTCCAAGCTGACGTCGTATCTGATCATTGCTCTGGTGTCCGTGTCCACGTTTTTCCTGACCTTCATCATCATCATCCTGGGTGTGAGGTTCTGTCGTAGGAGGAAGCCCAGACTGTTGTTTGACGGAGCAGTAGCCATCCCCAGCGCTTATCTCCCTCCCAATTACGCAGATGTTGACGGCACAGGAACTTTACGCAGCACTTACAACTATGACGCCTACCTGACAACAGGCTCTAGAACCAGTGACTTTAAGTTCGTGTCATCGTATAATGACAACACGCTGCCTGCTGACCAGACTCTGAGGAAGAGTCCGTCAGATTTTGCTGATGCTTTTGGAGATTCGGATGGTTCTCCTGAGGTAGGAACAAATGTGTTCGCTTAGTATTTTCGTAAACAGCACTGTTATATTTTGCCATTACATTTTGACTTGGTTATGTGACTTCTGCTTTCTCGCAAAATAGAAATTAAGTTTGTATCATACCAGTAGACACAGACGTTTGCAACAGTTGCCAGTATGAAGTCTTTTCCTATATTGTTATCTTCAAATGGCAAGTCTTCTTTCGACTCTATTTGTTGATGATTTATAATATTCATAGTTTTTTTCAATGATGTGTTTTCGGTATGGAGGACGCTTTTCGCTGGTGTCTGTATGTTTGGTTCTAGTTAGATTAGTTTGTTGCTGTCCTTGGTGCTTAACTGTGAGTTAACTGTCATTGCGTTATTAAGAGCTACTTAGATTCAACTGTGCCATTTAATTCGTACACTTTCGTAATATTAGTGCGTATTTCCACATTTAGCAAAAAAGTGGACATTTTGTCTTGGCACTTTTTCCTTTAATGGAATTATGCAGCAACATGCTTTTCCATAGTATCTTTTTTTTTTGTCAGAAGCACTTTTTCTAACTTTGGGTAGACGTGTATTCAGCAGTTATTGAAATAAAGCAATCTACTAACGTGTTTTTAGGTGTTCATAAGTCCTCTTCAGCCCTTTTTAACATGTGTTTCATTTTATCTCTTGCTGGATTGTTTTGCTTAGATCACTTTCAGTTGCGTTGATCTTGGAGATTGTCTAAGCATTTTTCTGATCTTTACTTTATTTTGATTAGCTACACATCTCACATACTCATACGTTAATATGAGGAGTAGTCGGGTTCTATAGGAGCACGTACCGTGGCTAAATAAAGAGGAAATACCAAAGTCAAAACAAGCAACTTCTTCACACTCTTCTAATGCCACTTGCATAGAATGCATTTCCTACTGTAAATGTAAACAGCAGTATTTGGTCTCTGCTGTAGGTCAGGAAGTGACATCTTTCGGAAATCAACGGTATTATTATTGCTATTGATACATTATACAATATAAATATCATGTTAATATATATAACTGTAATGCATTTACAGTCCATTTTGTAACAATTTCATTGATTTACCATGGAATAATATTTTTAGTTCCAGGTATTGAGTAACAGCAAAGCTTGTGGCTTTCTGTTATGCTGACACGAAGGAATTATCTGTTTTAACGATGCAACTGGTTAAATAATTATTTATTTTAGACTTCTTTAGACACGCATTTAGGATCATACAGGCAAATTATTTAGAATTAGTGTTTAATTACCATTTAAAAAAGAAACAAACAAGTCGAGAATGTGAAAGGCTTTGGTTGATTTAATGGTTATAATTTATTTGTACTCACGGTGTCACTACAGACCAGCTAAGGACTTGAATGTTCAGTCTGTGCACACCACCCATTATTGGGATTGCCCATCTCTGTTCTCTGCTTTGACAGAGAGGTAGTCGGAGGGCGTTTATTTTTGAAAGAATATCGTACTCTACCTTTTTACAACGTATTTGAAGTAGTGTATCAAAGACTGAAGATGCGTTTTGGACGGCTGCTCTTTCAAAGCCATGTCTTGGTGTTTCTCTTTGTTGTGGTGGAGCACGCACGCGGAGACGTGAGCTACCGTGTGCTCCGCCGTACCGGGCGACGTCTCTGGCCTTGGTGGTTTGTCTTTCATAGGGGGGTTGTGAACCGCTCTTAGTCTGGCCCGTCGCCCAGGACCTGTTTGCCTTGGGAGACCCTACCAGGGGCATTTAGCCCCCGACAACATAGCTCCCGGGGTCATTCGGGCACACAAACTCCTCCACCACGGTAAGGCGGCGGTTCAGGGGGAGGAGTGAATGACAACCCACCTATTATTTATCTAAAATCACTGAGTAACCCCATACCTGAAGATGTGTCACCTGGTACAGAGGTGGGCATCATTAACGTACAGGACAGAGACTCTGAGAACAACAGACAGGTTCGCTGCTCCATCCAGCAAAATGTCCCATTCAAATTAGTTCCTTCCATTAAAAACTATTACTCTCTGGTGACCACAGGACAACTGGACCGCGAACTAGTGTCTGAATACAACATTACCATCAGTGCCACTGACGAGGGTTCTCCTCCTCTGTCCTCCTCTAAAACCGTTCACTTATCTGTAGCTGACGTCAACGACAACCCACCTGTGTTTGAGGAACAGTCCTACAGCGCATATGTGAGTGAAAACAACAAACCTGACAACGGACAGCCCTCTCTGTCTGCCACCTGTTCCATGTATTTACTGATCTCTGATAACTTGGCTGAGGTGCCAGAACTGAAGGATATTTCTTACGATGAGAAGAATTCCAAGCTGACGTCGTATCTGATCATTGCTCTGGTGTCCGTGTCCACGTTTTTCCTGACCTTCATCATCATCATCCTGGGTGTGAGGTTCTGTCGTAGGAGGAAGCCCAGACTGTTGTTTGACGGAGCAGTAGCCATCCCCAGCGCTTATCTCCCTCCTAATTACGCAGATGTTGACGGCACAGGAACTTTACGCAGCACTTACAACTATGACGCCTACCTGACAACAGGCTCTAGAACCAGTGACTTTAAGTTCGTGTCATCCTATAATGACAACACGCTGCCTGCTGACCAGACTCTGAGGAAGAGTCCTTCAGACTTTGCTGATGCTTTTGGAGATTGCGATGATTCTCCTGAGGTAGGCACAGATGTTTTTGTCAATTATTTAGTAAAGTTGCATTTGTTCCTCTTCTCTTCTCAACAAATACGTTCTGTCTCAGTCACTGTGGTTCGCGATTTTAAGACTTTTTCAACTGTAGTCGGACTTTGCTGAAGCCTTTGAAGATCCCGATGGTTCCGCTGAGATAGGCGCTTGCTTTGTCACGTATCCGAAATAAGTAACAAAAATTTTAAATGTACAAACGACCAACCGACTGCCCTAACTTTGTTCGATCAGGTTCAGTTTTTTAAGGTCTGCTTCGTGCCTTTGTCCTTGGTGCTAATTCTTAAATTGCTACTTTGTTGTAGTACATGTTTACGTTTACCTTTTAGTCCATCGGACTTCGCTGATGCCTTTGGTGTTTCTGTTGGTTCTCCTGAGGGAGGGTTGCCCAACACTTGCTTTCTTTCTTGATGTGACGGTCCTCCTCGTTCACTCACCTGAGTGACCGTCGGAGATGATTGGTGGATGTGATAGGGGCGTGGTGAGAGCCTGATTAAGTGCAGGTGGGTCTAAGCACTGGTCCCTCTCAACGTCGTCGCTGCCGCCGCTTTACTGTGTCTTTGCGGCTTTGCGGTTTAATAATCTCGACTCCTGCTGCTTTTACACTCGGGCCGCTCTGTTTGATTTTTTCGCGGTTTTAACAGTGCGATTGAAATTTTGGTTATTTTAGTAATTTTCTTATTTTTCCCAAAGGATATTTTTCTGCTTTTGTCCTCTTTTTATCCTTTTTGCTCTCCTCTCATGCGAGGTGTGGTTTGAATTCTTTTGATTTATATTTCTATTGATCATTACCTGTTTTAGTGTACCATTTTAGTCGCCGACTTTTATCACTGGCGAATAATTGAAATTGTGCAATAAAATCTATTATTTTAAAACACAATTTTTTATCTTCTGACCCCTGGTGGTCTTCTCGTTCCGACGGGCCTACACCGCCCAGTCACACTCTAAAGTTTTTAAGCCTTTGCAATTTATCTTTACATATTTTAATTTTTGATTTATTATTGATGTTGAATTCTTGACTTGGCAAAAAAGGTTTCATCAATGAAACGTTGTTGCACTCAAACGTCTGACCTTATGTGAACTCACAAGTAGGATTAATCAAACTTTTGACTTTACATCTGTTTTATGTAAATATAACTTTTTTTAGTTGTTAATCATGTCAACCCCCCAAAAAAAGGAACAACGTAACCAATAAATATTTAACTAAAGGTCCACAAATGTTTTTAGAAGAATGTAACTGTACTTTTCTAGTGTTCATGTCCCGCTATAGTCCCCCCTTTTACAACGTTTTCTCGTCATGTTTAGCTGTCCATGGTGCTAGACAGTTTTATTGTATTTCCAAGTTCATAACCTGTTACGCTCCTAATTTTTCGTAATATCTAAAATTTACAACGTTTTTTTTTTGAATATAAAATTATATGGTTCGTCCTTCAGTATACTGTATGCGGCGATTCAACTAATTCAAAAATAATTATACTTGCTAGTGTTATATATCAACGAGCACTGCAGGTGTCACTGTGCACAAAGAAACCCACATACTCTTTCACTCCCCACCCATTTACCTCAGTTCGTTTTTAAACCAGCCTCCAGTATTGTGCAGTATTTCACTATACAACACTGGTAATGTGACCGTCGTCTTGCCCACTTACATGCGTTTTAACTTGTCGTCTGCATCGTCTACGTTCTACTCATTATTCTTACCGCCATCATGACATCTAACCGAATATCTCTATGGTATGGATCTGTTTTTATTTTCCTTGTCCTGCACTCGGTTCGTGGAGACGTGAGCTATTCTATACCAGAGGAAATGAAACGAGGATCCGTAATCGGAAATATCGCAAAGGATCTAGGACTAGAATTGAGCAGATTTTCCGCTCGCAAGGCTCGTATTGATGCTGAAGACAACAACGTTCAGTACTGCGGAGTCAATCTCAACACCGGAGACTTGGTTGTACAGGACAGGATCGACAGAGAAGCTCTTTGTGCAAAAAAGGCCTCGTGTGTCTTGCAGCAGGAACTGGTACTGGAAAACCCGCTAGAGTTGCATCGAATTAATATCCGTGTTCAAGATATCAATGATAATTCACCACAATTTAAGGAGGAGTCACTAAAAATTGAAATTCGTGAATCGGCAGACAAGGGTGCACGATTTCTTCTCGGTGAAGCCCATGATGCAGACATCGGAGAGAATGCTGTTCAAAGCTACTCACTACAGCACAATGATCATTTTAAACTCAATACTAATTCAAGAAGTGGTGGAAAAAGGTTCTGCGAATTAATCTTAGACAAAGAGTTGGACAGAGAGGACAAAGAAGAACTAATGTTTGTACTTACAGCATTGGATGGTGGCTCCCCTCAGAGATCAGGCACCGTAGTTATACACGTCACTGTGCTGGATGCTAATGATAATGTACCAGTGTTTAGTCAGAGCGTTTATAAAGCAATTCTGCCTGAAAACTCTCCTTTGGAAACGTTAGTGATCACAGTGAGTGCAACTGATGCAGACGATGGAGTTAACAGTGAAATTACATATGAATTTGACCATGTTTCGGATGAAAACGCAAATGTATTTTCTCTACACTCCAAATCCGGGGAGGTTCGAGTAGCTGGAGCCATTGATTATGAAAAAGCAAGCGCATATGAAATGCAGATAAGCGCAAAGGATGGTTTGGGGTTGGTTTCATATGCAAATTTAATATTTGAAATTACTGACATTAATGATAACGCACCTGTTATACAGCTAAAATCACTGAGTAACCCCTTACCTGAAGATGTGTCACCTGGTACAGAGGTGGGCATCATTAACGTACAGGACAGAGACTCTGAGGACAACAGACAGGTTCGCTGCTCCATCCAGCAAAATGTCCCATTCAAGTTTGTTCCGTCCATTAAAAACTATTATTCTCTGGTGACCACAGGACAACTGGACCGTGAACTAGTGTCTGATTACAACATTACCATCAGTGCCACTGACGAGGGTTCTCCTCCTCTGTCCTCCTCTAAAACCGTTCACTTATCTGTAGCTGACGTCAACGACAACCCACCTGTGTTTGAGGAACAGTCCTACAGCGCATATGTGAGTGAAAACAACAAACCTGGCTCCACCTTATGTTCCGTTGCTGCTCGAGACCCGGACTGGAGACAGAACGGTACCGTGATCTACTCTCTGTTACCTGCTGAGGTGAACGGTGCCCCGGTGTCGTCCTATGTGTCAGTGAACGGAGACACGGGGGTGATCCACGCTGTGAGGTCGTTTGATTACGAACAGTTCAGGAGTTTTAAAGTGCACGTGATGGCCAGAGACAACGGTTCTCCTCCTCTCAGCAGCAACGTGACCGTCAGTGTGTTCGTGTCGGATGTGAACGACAACTCTCCTCAGATACTGTACCCCGCCCCGGAGGGCAACTCGTTCATGACCGAGCTGGTCCCCAAAGCTGCACACGGAGGCTCTCTGGTGTCCAAAGTCATAGCGGTGGACGCGGACTCCGGACAGAACGCCTGGCTGTCCTATCACATAGTCAAATCCACTGATCCGGGACTTTTCACCATCGGTGTCCACAGCGGAGAGATCAGGACGCAGAGGGACGTTTTAGAGTCTGACAGCATGAAGCAGAACCTCATTGTGTCGGTGAAAGATAACGGACAGCCCTCTCTGTCTGCCACCTGTTCCATGTATTTACTGATCTCTGATAACTTGGCTGAGGTGCCAGAACTGAAGGACATTTCTTACGATGAGAAGAATTCCAAGCTGACGTCGTATCTGATCATTGCTCTGGTGTCGGTGTCCACGTTTTTCCTGACCTTCATCATCATCATCCTGGGTGTGAGGTTCTGTCGTAGGAGGAAGCCCAGACTGTTGTTTGACGGAGCAGTAGCCATCCCCAGCGCTTATCTCCCTCCTAATTACGCAGATGTTGACGGCACAGGAACTTTACGCAGCACTTACAACTATGACGCCTACCTGACAACAGGCTCTAGAACCAGTGACTTTAAGTTCGTGTCATCCTATAATGACAACACGCTGCCTGCTGACCAGACTCTGAGGAAGAGTCCATCAGACTTTGCTGATGCCTTTGGAGATTCGGATGGTTCTCCTGAGGTAGGCACTTGTCATGTCACCACTGTAAGATCTGCCGAACCAGTGATTTACAGCCTTTCGTGTCGTTCGTATTTTTAATAATTTTGTACATCGCTTAGTACGCCTTAAAAACAAGCAGTGCAGTAAACGGTCTTTGCTAGGCTTGTTCACTTCTGTGTGAATTGGCAATGTCAGCAATTGTACACAGGCTGACGGCTGGTTACTTCTAACAGTTTTTTTTTATTTCAGTGTCTGCGTTTGTTGTGGCCTATCGTTTTGTAGATGCTGAATTTGACGTCACAGTTTTCTGTCGCTCTCCTTACAGGAACATCAATTTACCATATGATCAAATGCACACAATTGCTATATAAAAATTTGCCTTCTCTAATTACATCATATCACTGTATTTTTATGATGATATGATGGGTTAAATTGTCCTTAATTTGCCCTCTTTCTGTAACAACTCAATCCAATAGTTTTTTTTGACTCTATCTAACTAAGGACAATATATTTTTGCATGGAACTCCATGTACAAATAGTTGCTGGCTTTGTGTGTGTCTCTGTCCTTGGTAGCAAGCAGCTTGTTTCTTCATCAGAGACAATTCACACTTTTTGCACTGTCCTGACATTCATGGTGAATAACTAGATGTAGGATAATGATATAACTTTTAGGAGTCATGTGCTTTTAACAGCAAACAGTGAGGGTGAAATTAAACTGCACAGCTCTTGATTTGTCCTTTTTAAATACCCTGAAATGCCTGATATTTGATCACCAGGGGCTGGTTTACCTGTTAGCACGTGTCGTACATAAATGGACAGATTCAGACATGCTTGAGCTTTGCTGGTGGCTGTTCCTGCTTTGAATTGCTGCTTATGGTTACTTGATTCCACCTATGCAGATGTGTTTATTTTCCCCTCTCATTCCTTTCCACATCCTTTTTTCTCTCTGTTTCATTTATTCTGAGCAGAATTTTGTTTTTATGTGTTGGACCTTTTCATGCTATCTTTTCAAGGTTTTAACAGATTGGGTTTTTAATTAAGGGACACAATCTGTTTTCCTTCGTGTGCTTTTGTTCTTCCCTTTTTATTTATTTCTAAGTTTTTGTGCTATTGTCAAATGTAAATTTCCTTCATTATTAGACTGGTGAACAATACGATGGTTTACAGAGGTCATAGTGTTGTTTTGGTGACCAAGCCATCATAACAATTGAACAAAATGTTTTTTATACCAGTACTGCTTTAACGTTTTATATATTTTATTATGATTGATCATTATGGAGAACAACGGCAATATTAATATTAGCTTTTGTGTGCAGCTGGCGATGTTGTAATTTTGCTCACGGTGTCGCCATTTGCCAGTTTATGGAAAGGATTTCCACTCCACCCTCTTTTGTGTAGACTATTTTTCAGCTGCCATTGCTCTTTTTATTCAACCAGAGTCGATCGGGAAGGCTGTCGCTTATATTTTGGTTTTTACCTACATACAGTATAATTATCACTGGATCTGAACTCGCACCACACTCTATTCCTGGAGGTTTTGCCAAGATGCGTCTTCAAACGTTCTACCTCGCTCTCTTCTCTTTGTGTCATGTCGCGAATGGGGACGTGAACTATTCATTTCAGGAGGAAATTAAACGCGGATCACGGATTGGGAATATAGCGAAGGATCTGAACCTGGACTCTAGCAGACTGTCTTTGAGAAAGGCCCGTATTGATGCCGCAGGGAATCGGAAACGATACTGTGACATAAACCTAAGTACTGGAGATTTAATTGTTGCCGAAAGGATTGATCGAGAGGAGCTCTGTGGAGAAAAGCTGTCCTGTGTAATAAAACGCGACCTAGTCCTGGAGAATCCTCTGGAGCTGTACCCTTTTAGTCTGCATGTTCAAGATATTAATGATAATTCACCACAATTTAATGATGAGACAATAAATCTAGAAATTCAAGAGTCCGCAGTCAGGGGAGCTCGTTTTGTGATCGAAGAGGCGCAGGATGCGGATGTAGGACAGAATTCAGTTCAGCAGTACAGCCTCCAAAAGAATGAGAATTTTGTGTTGGCCACTAATGGAAACACAATTCAGCTCGTTCTTGATAAAGAGCTTGATCGTGAAAAACAACAGGACATTGATCTGATCCTTACGGCTCTAGATGGTGGCTCCCCTCAGAGATCAGGCACCGTAGTTATACACGTCACTGTGCTGGATGCTAATGATAATGTACCAGTGTTTAGTCAGAGCGTTTATAAAGCAAATCTGCCTGAAAACTCTCCTGTAGATACTGTGGTAGTGACAGTGAGTGCAACTGATGCAGACGAGGGAGTGAATGGAGACGTGACTTATGACTTTGGACATGTTTCAGAGGATGTTAGGAAAATATTCAGCATTGACCGTAAAAGTGGAAACATAAAATTAATTGGAGCAATTGACTTTGAATCCGTTGCAACATATGATTTGCGCATTAAAGCAAAGGATGGTCTAGGATTGTCCTCATATGCAAAAGTAACAGTGGATGTCACTGACGTTAACGACAACGACCCTGTAATATCTGTTAAATCTCTGACAAGTTTAGTACCTGAGAATGTTTTACCTGGTACCGAGGTGGGCATCATTAACGTTCAGGACCCAGATGCTGATGGTAATCAACAGGTTCGCTGCTCCATCCAGCAAAATGTCCCATTCAAATTAGTTCCTTCCATTAAAAACTATTACTCTCTGGTGACCACAGGACAACTGGACCGTGAACTAGTGTCTGATTACAACATTACCATCAGTGCCACTGACGAGGGTTCTCCTCCTCTGTCCTCCTCTAAAACCGTTCACTTATCTGTAGCCGACGTCAACGACAACCCACCTGTGTTTGAGGAACAGTCGTACAGCGCATATGTGAGTGAAAACAACAAACCTGGCTCCACCTTATGTTCCGTTGCTGCTCGAGACCCGGACTGGAGACAGAACGGTACCGTGATCTACTCTCTGTTACCTGCTGAGGTGAACGGTGCCCCGGTGTCGTCCTATGTGTCAGTGAACGGAGACACGGGGGTGATCCACGCTGTGAGGTCGTTCGATTACGAACAGTTCAGGAGTTTTAAAGTGCACGTGATGGCCAGAGACAACGGTTCTCCTCCTCTCAGCAGCAACGTGACCGTCAGTGTGTTCGTGTCGGATGTGAACGACAACTCTCCTCAGATACTGTACCCCGCCCCGGAGGGCAACTCGTTCATGACCGAGCTGGTCCCCAAAGCTGCACACGGAGGCTCTCTGGTGTCCAAAGTCATAGCGGTGGACGCGGACTCCGGACAGAACGCCTGGCTGTCCTATCACATAGTCAAATCCACTGATCCGGGACTTTTCACCATCGGTGTCCACAGCGGAGAGATCAGGACGCAGAGGGACGTTTTAGAGTCTGACAGCATGAAGCAGAACCTCATTGTGTCGGTGAAAGATAACGGACAGCCCTCTCTGTCTGCCACCTGTTCCATGTATTTACTGATCTCTGATAACTTGGCTGAGGTGCCAGAACTGAAGGATATTTCTTACGATGACAAGAATTCCAAGCTGACGTCGTATCTGATCATTGCTCTGGTGTCCGTGTCCACGTTTTTCCTGACCTTCATCATCATCATCCTGGGTGTGAGGTTCTGTCGTAGGAGGAAGCCCAGACTGTTGTTTGACGGAGCAGTAGCCATCCCCAGCGCTTATCTCCCTCCTAATTACGCAGATGTTGACGGCACAGGAACTTTACGCAGCACTTACAACTATGACGCCTACCTGACAACAGGCTCTAGAACCAGTGACTTTAAGTTCGTGTCATCCTATAATGACAACACGCTGCCTGCTGACCAGACTCTGAGGAAGAGCCCATCAGACTTTGCTGATGCTTTTGGAGATTCGGATGGTTCTCCTGAGGTAGGCACTTGTCATGTCACCACTGTAAGATCTGCTGAACCAGTGATTTACAGCCTTTCGTGTCGTTCTTCTTTTTATTAATTTCGTACATCGCTTAGTACGCCTTAAAAATAAGCAGCGCAGTGAACGTTAACTACTAGGCTTCTTCCCTTCTGTGTGAATTGACAATATCAGCAATTGTACACAGGCTGACGGCTGGTTACTTGTAACAGTTTTCCAAATTCAGTGTCTGCGTTTGTTGTGGGCTGTCGTTTGTAGATGCTCAATTTGACGTCACGGTTTTCTGTCGCGCTCGTTACAGTTATTGGTCGTGTATTTAGTTGATCTTCTTTGACTTGGACAGTATATTTACAGCATTTCTACAGCTGTTTTATGTCTTACTTCATTTATTCTCCCTTAGTGTGTTAATGAAATTCCATTACCTTCATTGTAGTAGTTTGCCATAAAAATATGCCTTCACGTGATATTAATTCTGTAGACAAACTTAGTAACCATAGACTTTGTTGCTCATTTTAATCATTAATACTTTAGTTAGATTTTTTACAGTTAGCAAATGTAATTTCTGCACATTTTTCAGTTTCATTGAAGGTCCCAGTGTGGTTTTCTTTGGAGGGACTTGCATCCAGCTACAATCGTTGTCTCTGTCCTTGGTGCTGACATTTTTTAAGGTCTTTTTTTATTTTTAGTGTGACTTTTCTGTGTTATGCTGTTGCCTTTCATTGATAACTGCTGTTGTATCAAACTGAAAATGTTCGTTGCTTACATCTTGCTGTGATGCTGTAGCATTAGTTTACTCCATTGAGTCAGAAGTGTTAAATTTAGTGTGAATGTCATCTTGTATGTGGATATTTAGTGTCAAGTAAGATAAGCAAACCCTAGCCTCATCAATCATTTTGTTTTAATGGTTATGTGTTACTAGGTTTATCCTGTTTTTTTTAAATTTTAACATTTTAAATATCCTTGCAGGTTCACTTTTTAAAGTTTATTTTTTTATTTTGAACATGACCATTTCCAAAGATTTGTGATTGCAAGTTCGTTAAATTTTATTTTGTCTGGACAATGTGTTGTCCATTAAAACTAAAGTGCAAACATAGTCATGCAGATGCTCTTGCAGACTTGAACAAAAGTATTGCTTTATTATTGTAAGATAGTTTTGCGTTTGATGTAACTTTTCCAAATTAGATCGGCGTTTCTCCTCCACCTTTATAGCAGCTGTTGATTACTGTTATTTGTTTTAAGGTTTGCCATAAAGGAGAATTACCATTCAGGGAAATACATCAGCTGAATTTGTCCTTAGTTGTGAGTGACGAGCTACTTCTGTTTGAGTGCTCTCTGAAGTTTGTAGTTGTCAATACTGGGGTCCAGCACAGATGGAATTACTTTATGATTTTTACTGCGTGCTCGCGTCAACAGTTGTTTAACAAAACAAATCTGTGTCTAGTGACTCTGGACTCTGGAGTGTTGATCGTGGTTTATGATAAAGTGAGTGGTTCCTTTGACCGACTCGATCTTTTACACGTGTATAAAAAATGAATCGTGTTTTACCGAAAAAACTCTCATGGTGTCAGTGTGTACCAGTAAATGAGTAAGAACAATCACTCCTCCACCCTTATGTCTCAACGAATCGTCAGCCTGCATTCCGCCTGGAAAGTCTAAATCGTCTTCGTTCGTGACTCGTGCAACATATTCGTTACTGTTGGATAAATTTGCTGGCAACTTGCTCTTTTTCGACCAACTTGTGTTTGAACATATATATTTTTTGTGGTGATGGAATACAACCGGTTTTCGGTGAATTACGGTTTTGCGTTTATTCTTCTTCTCCTCCACCCAGTTATCGGAGATGTGAGCTACTCCATTCCAGAGGAGATGAAACGTGGATCTGTAATTGGTAATGTAGCAAAGGATCTAGGACTTGATTTGAGCCGACTGTCCGCTCGAAAGGCTCGTATCGATACAGAGGACAGCGGTGCGAAGTATTGCAGTTTAAATCTCAACACCGGGGATCTGATTGTTAATGAAAGGATCGACAGAGAGGGGCTTTGTGCGAAGAGGCCCTCCTGTGTTCTCCAACAGGAACTTGTCCTGGAAAACCCGCTAGAGCTGCACCGTATTAGTGTCCTCGTTCAAGATGTTAATGATAATTCACCGCAGTTTAAGGAGGATTCCCTTAAATTTGAAATACGTGAATCAGCTGTGAAGGGTGCACGTTTTCAGTTAGACGAAGCGCACGATGGAGACATCGGACAAAACGCTGTTCAAGGCTATTCACTACAACAGAATGACCATTTCAAATTAAATCTAAAGACGAAGGCCAGTGGTAGAAAATATGGTGAACTAATCTTAGATACGGAGTTAGACAGAGAGGACAAAGGGGAACTGATTCTTTTGCTTACAGCATTGGATGGTGGCTCCCCTCAGAGATCAGGCACCGTAGTTATACACGTCACTGTGCTGGATGCTAATGATAATGTACCAGTGTTTAGTCAGAGCGTTTATAAAGCAAGTCTGCCTGAAAACTCTCCTTTGGAAACGTTAGTGATCACAGTGAGTGCAACTGATGCAGACGAGGGATTGAACGGTGAAATAATCTATGGATTTGACCATGTAGCAGATGACAAGCAAGTTTTCAGTTTAGACCCTAAAACAGGAAACATCAAAGTGGCTGGATTTATTGATTTCGAAAAGGAATCTTTATATGAAATGCAGATTAGTGCAAAAGATGGTTTGGGACTGGCTTCGTATGCAACTGTAACAATTGAAATAACGGACATAAACGACAATGCTCCAGTGATTTACATGAAATCACTGACGATGCAAATACCGGAGAATGTGTCACCTGGTACAGAGGTGGGCATCATTAACGTACAGGACAGAGACTCTGAGAACAACAGACAGGTTCGCTGCTCCATCCAGCAAAATGTTCCATTCAAGTTAGTTCCATCCATCAAAAATTATTATTCTCTGGTGACCACAGGACAACTGGACCGTGAACTAGTGTCTGATTACAACATTACCATCAGTGCCACTGACGAGGGTTCTCCTCCTCTGTCCTCCTCTAAAACCGTTCACTTATCTGTAGCTGACGTCAACGACAACCCACCTGTGTTTGAGGAACAGTCCTACAGCGCATATGTGAGTGAAAACAACAAACCTGGCTCCACCTTATGTTCCGTTGCTGCTCGAGACCCGGACTGGAGACAGAACGGTACCGTGATCTACTCTCTGTTACCTGCTGAGGTGAACGGTGCCCCGGTGTCGTCCTATGTGTCAGTGAACGGAGACACGGGGGTGATCCACGCTGTGAGGTCGTTTGATTACGAACAGTTCCGGAGTTTTAAAGTGCACGTGATGGCCAGAGACAACGGTTCTCCTCCTCTCAGCAGCAACGTGACCGTCAGTGTGTTCGTGTCGGATGTGAACGACAACTCTCCTCAGATACTGTACCCCGCCCCGGAGGGCAACTCGTTCATGACCGAGCTGGTCCCCAAAGCTGCACACGGAGGCTCTCTGGTGTCCAAAGTCATAGCGGTGGACGCGGACTCCGGACAGAACGCCTGGCTGTCCTATCACATAGTCAAATCCACTGATCCGGGACTTTTCACCATCGGTGTCCACAGCGGAGAGATCAGGACGCAGAGGGACGTTTTAGAGTCTGACAGCATGAAGCAGAACCTCATTGTGTCGGTGAAAGATAACGGACAGCCCTCTCTGTCTGCCACCTGTTCCATGTATTTACTGATCTCTGATAACTTGGCTGAGGTGCCAGAACTGAAGGATATTTCTTACGATGAGAAGAATTCCAAGCTGACGTCGTATCTGATCATTGCTCTGGTGTCGGTGTCCACGTTTTTCCTGACCTTCATCATCATCATCCTGGGTGTGAGGTTCTGTCGTAGGAGGAAGCCCAGACTGTTGTTTGACGGAGCAGTAGCCATCCCCAGCGCTTATCTCCCTCCTAATTACGCAGATGTTGACGGCACAGGAACTTTACGCAGCACTTACAACTATGACGCCTACCTGACAACAGGCTCTAGAACCAGTGACTTTAAGTTCGTGTCATCCTATAATGACAACACGCTGCCTGCTGACCAGACTCTGAGGAAGAGTCCTTCAGACTTTGCTGATGCTTTTGGAGATTGCGATGGTTCTCCTGAGGTAGGAACAGATGTTTTTGCCCATTATTTTCGTGAAGTTGCATTTGTTCCTCTTCTCAACAAATACGTTCTGTCTCAGTCACTGTGGTTCGCGATTTTAAGACTTTTTCAACTGTAGTCGGACTTTGCTGAAGCCTTTGAAGATCCCGATGGTTCCGCTGAGATAGGCGCTTGCTTTGTCACGTATCCGAAATAAGGTACAACAATTTTAAATGTACAAACGACCAACCGACTGCGTTACCTTTAGTCGATCAGGTTCAGTTTTATTTGGTCTGATTCGTGCCTTTGTCCTTGATGCTAATTCTTAAATAGCTACTTTGTTGTAGTACGTGTTCACGTTTACTTCTTAGTCCGTCAGACTTCGCTGATGCCTTTGGTGTTTCTGTTGGTTCTCCTGATGGAGGTTTGTCTAACACGTGCTTTCTTTCCTTTCAAGTTTTTAAGCCCTTGTAGTTTATCTTTACATATTTTAAGTTTAAATTTATTGTTTATGTTGAATTTTGGACTTGGCCAAAGTGTTCCATCAATGAAATTTTGTTGCACTCAAACGTCTGACCTTATGTGAACTCACAATTAGCTTAAATCAAACTTTCCATTTTACGTCTGGTTCGTGTAAATATAGCTATGAATTAGTTGTTAACTATGTCAACTCCTCCTCCCCCAAAATGAACTATGTAACCACCACATATTTACAGTATTTAATTGTCCACAAATGTATTTAGGAAAATGTAACTGTACTTCGTTGTATTGTTCATGTCCCGCTATAGTGTCCCTTTCAACGTTCCCTCGTCATGTTTCAGCTGTCCATGGTGCTAAACAATTTTACTGTATTTCCAAGTTCATAACCTGTTACCCTCCTAATTTTTCGTATTATCTAAAATTTACAACATTTTCTTTTGTTGGAATATAAATTTATCTGGTTCGTCCTTCACTATATATGGCGCTTTAACTAATTCAAAAATAATTGTATGTGCTAGTGTTATATATCAACGAGCACTGCAGGTGTCACTGTGCACAAAGAAACCCACATACTCTTTCACTCCCCACCCATTTAGCTCAGTTCGTTTTTAAACCAGCCTCCAGTATTGTGCAGTATTTCACTATACAACACTGGTAATGTGACCGTCGTCTTGCCCACTTACATGCGTTTTAACTTGTCGTCTGCATCGTCTACGTTCTACTCATTATTCTTACCGCCATCATGACATCTAACCGAATATCTCTATGGTATGGATCTGTTTTTATTTTCCTTGTCCTGCACCCGGTTCGTGGAGACGTGAGCTATTCTATACCAGAGGAGATGAAACGAGGATCCGTAATCGGAAATATCGCAAAGGATCTGGGACTAGAATTGGGCAGATTTTCCGCTCGCAAGGCTCGTATTGATGCTGAAGACAACAACGTTCAGTACTGCGGAGTCAATCTCAACACCGGAGACTTGGTTGTACAGGACAGGATCGACAGAGAAGCTCTTTGTGCAAAAAAGGCCTCGTGTGTCTTGCAGCAGGAACTGGTACTGGAAAACCCGCTAGAGCTGCATCGAATTAATATCCGTGTTCAAGATATCAATGATAATTCACCACAATTTAAGGAGGAGTCACTAAAAATTGAAATTCGTGAATCGGCAGACAAGGGTGCACAATTTCCATTAGATGAGGCTCACGATGCAGACATCGGAGAGAACGCTGTTCGCGGATACGTACTTCAAAAGAATGATCATTTCAAATTAAACGTGGATGTTAAAGACGCTAGGCGACGATACTGTGAACTAGTACTGGACAAAGAGTTAGACAGAGAGGACAAAGGAGAACTAATGCTTGTACTCACAGCATTGGATGGTGGCTCCCCTCAGAGATCGGGCACCGTAGTTATACACGTCACTGTGCTGGACGCTAATGATAATGTACCAGTGTTTAGTCAGAGCGTTTATAAAGCAAATCTGCCTGAAAACTCTCCTTTGGAAACATTGGTAATCACAGTGAGTGCAACTGATGCAGACGAGGGAGTGAACGGTGAAATAATCTATGGATTTAACCATGTTTCTGGTGAAGGTGGCAACGAGTTTTCTTTAAACCCCAAAACAGGTGAGGTGAGAGTAGCTGGAGACATGGACTACGAGAAAGTGTCTTTTTATGAAATTCAGATTAGCGCAAAAGATGGTTTAGGGTTAGCATCTTATGCCACATTAATGATAGATATTGCTGATATTAATGATAACGCACCTGTTATACAGCTAAAATCACTGAGTAACCCCATACCTGAAGATGTGTCACCTGGTACAGAGGTGGGCATCATTAACGTACAGGACAGAGACTCTGAGAACAACAGACAGGTTCGCTGCTCCATCCAGCAAAATGTTCCATTCAAATTAGTTCCATCCATTAAAAACTATTATTCTCTGGTGACCACAGGACAACTGGACCGTGAACTAGTGTCTGATTACAACATTACCATCAGTGCCACTGACGAGGGGTCTCCTCCTCTGTCCTCCTCTAAAACCGTTCACTTATCTGTAGCTGACGTCAACGACAACCCACCTGTGTTTGAGGAACAGTCCTACAGCGCATATGTGAGTGAAAACAACAAACCTGGCTCCACCTTATGTTCCGTTGCTGCTCGAGACCCGGACTGGAGACAGAACGGTACCGTGATCTACTCTCTGTTACCTGCTGAGGTGAACGGTGCCCCGGTGTCGTCCTATGTGTCAGTGAACGGAGACACGGGGGTGATCCACGCTGTGAGGTCGTTTGATTACGAACAGTTCAGGAGTTTTAAAGTGCACGTGATGGCCAGAGACAACGGTTCTCCTCCTCTCAGCAGCAACGTGACCGTCAGTGTGTTCGTGTCGGATGTGAACGACAACTCTCCTCAGATACTGTACCCCGCCCCGGAGGGCAACTCGTTCATGACCGAGCTGGTCCCCAAAGCTGCACACGGAGGCTCTCTGGTGTCCAAAGTCATAGCGGTGGACGCGGACTCCGGACAGAACGCCTGGCTGTCCTATCACATAGTCAAATCCACTGATCCGGGACTTTTCACCATCGGTGTCCACAGCGGAGAGATCAGGACGCAGAGGGACGTTTTAGAGTCTGACAGCATGAAGCAGAACCTCATTGTGTCGGTGAAAGATAACGGACAGCCCTCTCTGTCTGCCACCTGTTCCATGTATTTACTGATCTCTGATAACTTGGCTGAGGTGCCAGAACTGAAGGATATTTCTTACGATGAGAAGAATTCCAAGCTGACGTCGTATCTGATCATTGCTCTGGTGTCCGTGTCCACGTTTTTCCTGACCTTCATCATCATCATCCTGGGTGTGAGGTTCTGTCGTAGGAGGAAGCCCAGACTGTTGTTTGACGGAGCAGTAGCCATCCCCAGCGCTTATCTCCCTCCTAATTACGCAGATGTTGACGGCACGGGAACTTTACGCAGCACTTACAACTATGACGCCTACCTGACAACAGGCTCTAGAACCAGTGACTTTAAGTTCGTGTCATCCTATAATGACAACACGCTGCCTGCTGACCAGACTCTGAGGAAGAGTCCTTCAGACTTTGCTGATGCTTTTGGAGATTGTGATGACTCTCCTGAGGTAGGAACAAATGTGTTTGCTTAGTAGTTTGTGATGTTGCATATGTTCCTGTTCTTTCATTTTTCACACACTGTCTCTCTCTTTTGTTCTGACCATAAGAGATTGACGCTGTCCTTGGTGCTATTTTGCGGTTTCTAATATTGCGTTTTCCGGAGCTGCAGGTTCTTGGTTTTCTCTCTCAGGTGTTTCTCGTTGTGGCTCTATGGTGCTAAACTGAAGCTGTCCTGCTGTTTCTTTTTGCTGATTTGTATGTTACACTTTATTTCTTAAATTAGAACACAATCATTTCCTACAAACCCTTGTTTAGATCTAAATGTTGTGCATAGGTGTCTGCTTCTAGGAGTGTGCAGCTTATGGTTTAATGATTTTTGCTCAGTGTGCATTATATGACGTTGACTCACGGTGTCGCTATGCACCAGCTGATATTTTTGTGTCAATATCCACCCACTATTGTCGAAGCATAATGTGACTAAGGTTCTCCAACTGATCGTCGAGAGAGGCAGATACTTGCTTTATGAACGTGGTGATTCTGGTTTATTTTTTTCGCTCCGGTCCTGTAAACTAAGCCGGAAACCTTATTGTTTTGATCGGAGTCGTGATGGCAGTCACCGGTATTTTCTGGAGAATCGGTGGTCTTGCTATATTGTTCCTATTTTTCCACGTCTCAAATGGAGATGTAAGCTATTCTTTTCCGGAGGAGTTGAAGCGCGGATCCGTGATCGGAAACATTGCAAAAGATTTGGGTCTTGAAGCCAATAGACTATCAACCCGGAAGGCTCGCATTGATACCGATGGAGGTGACAAACATTATTGTGACATAAACCTACGAACCGGGGATCTGACTGTTGCCGAGAGGATTGACAGAGAGGGCCTCTGCGGAGACAAAGCGTCCTGCGTGCTGAAACAAGAGCTCATGTTAGAGAACCCGTTAGAACTGCATCGAATTAGTCTGCATGTCCAGGATATAAACGATAATTCTCCTCAGTTTAACAAAGAATTAATCCATATAGATATTCGGGAATCTGCGGTTAAAGGTGCGCGTTTTCCTATAGAAGAAGCACATGATGCTGACATAGGCAAATATTCAATTCAAACGTACAAATTACAAAACAATGACAATTTTATTTTAGGCGTTGGAACCAACTCCGTGGAGCTTGTGCTGAACAAAGAGCTGGACCGGGAGGTTTTAACAGAATTAGATTTGATTCTCACGGCGCTTGACGGAGGTTCTCCACCGAGGTCAGGCACCGCTTTAATTCGCGTCTCTGTGCTAGATGCTAATGATAACGTCCCAGTGTTTAGCCAGGCAATTTACAAAGCCAGCGTACCCGAAAACTCTCCTCAAGGAACTGTTGTAGCAACAGTAACTGCTACCGATGCAGACGCGGGGGTCAATGGAGATGTCACATATGAATTTGGACACATGTCAGAGGAAGTGAAATCCATGTTTACTATTGATCATAAGACAGGCGAAATAAATTTAAAGAGTACAGTTGATTTTGAAACAGCGTCATCATTTGAACTGCGTGTTACAGCAAAAGATGGTTTGGGCTTAACCTCATATGCAAAAGTCATAATAGATGTTACTGATGTAAATGACAACCCACCTATTATTTATCTAAAATCACTGAGTAACCCCATACCTGAAGATGTGTCACCTGGTACAGAGGTGGGCATCATTAACGTACAGGACAGAGACTCTGAGAACAACAGACAGGTTCGCTGCTCCATCCAGCAAAATGTCCCATTCAAGTTAGTTCCTTCCATTAAAAACTATTATTCTCTGGTGACCACAGGACAACTGGACCGTGAACTAGTGTCTGATTACAACATTACCATCAGTGCCACTGACGAGGGTTCTCCTCCTCTGTCCTCCTCTAAAACCGTTCACTTATCTGTAGCTGACGTCAACGACAACCCACCTGTGTTTGAGGAACAGTCCTACAGCGCATATGTGAGTGAAAACAACAAACCTGGCTCCACCTTATGTTCCGTTGCTGCTCGAGACCCGGACTGGAGACAGAACGGTACCGTGATCTACTCTCTGTTACCTGCTGAGGTGAACGGTGCCCCGGTGTCGTCCTATGTGTCAGTGAACGGAGACACGGGGGTGATCCACGCTGTGAGGTCGTTTGATTACGAACAGTTCAGGAGTTTTAAAGTGCACGTGATGGCCAGAGACAACGGTTCTCCTCCTCTCAGCAGCAACGTGACCGTCAGTGTGTTCGTGTCGGATGTGAACGACAACTCTCCTCAGATACTGTACCCCGCCCCGGAGGGCAACTCGTTCATGACCGAGCTGGTCCCCAAAGCTGCACACGGAGGCTCTCTGGTGTCCAAAGTCATAGCGGTGGACGCGGACTCCGGACAGAACGCCTGGCTGTCCTATCACATAGTCAAATCCACTGATCCGGGACTTTTCACCATCGGTGTCCACAGCGGAGAGATCAGGACGCAGAGGGACGTTTTAGAGTCTGACAGCATGAAGCAGAACCTCATTGTGTCGGTGAAAGATAACGGACAGCCCTCTCTGTCTGCCACCTGTTCCATGTATTTACTGATCTCTGATAACTTGGCTGAGGTGCCAGAACTGAAGGATATTTCTTACGATGAGAAGAATTCCAAGCTGACGTCGTATCTGATCATTGCTCTGGTGTCCGTGTCCACGTTTTTCCTGACCTTCATCATCATCATCCTGGGTGTGAGGTTCTGTCGTAGGAGGAAGCCCAGACTGTTGTTTGACGGAGCAGTAGCCATCCCCAGCGCTTATCTCCCTCCTAATTACGCAGATGTTGACGGCACGGGAACTTTACGCAGCACTTACAACTATGACGCCTACCTGACAACAGGCTCTAGAACCAGTGACTTTAAGTTCGTGTCATCCTATAATGACAACACGCTGCCTGCTGACCAGACTCTGAGGAAGAGTCCTTCAGACTTTGCTGATGCTTTTGGAGATTGCGATGATTCTCCTGAGGTAGGCACAGATGTTTTTGTCAATTATTTAGTAAAGTTGCATTTGTTCCTCTTCTCTTCTCAACAAATACGTTCTGTCTCAGTCACTGTGGTTCGCGATTTTAAGACTTTTTCAACTGTAGTCGGACTTTGCTGAAGCCTTTGAAGATCCCGATGGTTCCGCTGAGATAGGCGCTTGCTTTGTCACGTATCCGAAATAAGTAACAAAAATTTTAAATGTACAAACGACCAACCGACTGCCCTAACTTTGTTCGATCAGGTTCAGTTTTTTAAGGTCTGCTTCGTGCCTTTGTCCTTGGTGCTAATTCTTAAATTGCTACTTTGTTGTAGTACATGTTTACGTTTACCTTTTAGTCCATCGGACTTCGCTGATGCCTTTGGTGTTTCTGTTGGTTCTCCTGAGGGAGGGTTGTCCAACACTTGCTTTCTTTCTTGATGTGACGATCCTCCTCGTTCACTCACCTGAGTGACCGTCGGAGATGATTGGTGGATGTGATAGGGGCGTGGTGAGAGCCTGATTAAGTGCAGGTGGGTCTAAGCACTGGTCCCTCTCAACGTCGTCGCTGCCGCCGCTTTACTGTGTCTTTGCGGCTTTGCGGTTTAATAATCTCGACTCCTGCTGCTTTTACACTTGGGCCGCTCTGTTTGATTTTTTCGCGGTTTTAACAGTGCGATTGAAATTTTGGTTATTTTAGTAATTTTCTTATTTTTCCCAAAGGATATTTTTCTGCTTTTGTCCTCTTTTTATCCTTTTTGCTCTCCTCTCATGCGAGGTGTGGTTTGAATTCTTTTGATTTATATTTCTATTGATCATTACCTGTTTTAGTGTACCATTTTAGTCGCCGACTTTTATCACTGGCGAATAATTGAAATTGTGCAATAAAATCTATTATTTTAAAACACAATTTTTTATCTTCTGACCCCTGGTGGTCTTCTAGTTCCGACGGGCCTACACCGCCCAGTCACACTTTAAAGTTTTTAAGCCTTTGCAATTTATCTTTACATATTTTAATTTTTGATTTATTATTGATGTTGAATTCTTGACTTGGCAAAAAAGGTTCCATCAATGAAACGTTGTTGCACTCAAACGTCTGACCTTATGTGAACTCACAAGTAGGATTAATCAAACTTTTGACTTTACATCTGTTTTATGTAAATATAACTTTTTTTAGTTGTTAATCATGTCAACCCCCCAAAAAAAGGAACAACGTAACCAATAAATATTTAACTAAAGGTCCACAAATGTTTTTAGAAGAATGTAACTGTACTTTTCTAGTGTTCATGTCCTGCTATAGTCCCCCCTTTTACAACGTTTTCTCGTCATGTTTAGCTGTCCATGGTGCTAGACAGTTTTATTGTATTTCCAAGTTCATAACCTGTTACGCTCCTAATTTTTCGTAATATCTAAAATTTACAACGTTTTTTTTTTGAATATAAAATTATATGGTTCGTCCTTCAGTATACTGTATGCGGCGATTCAACTAATTCAAAAATAATTATACTTGCTAGTGTTATATATCAACGAGCACTGCAGGTGTCACTGTGCACAAAGAAACCCACATACTCTTTCACTCCCCACCCATTTACCTCAGTTCGTTTTTAAACCAGCCTCCAGTATTGTGCAGTATTTCACTATACAACACTGGTAATGTGACCGTCGTCTTGCCCACTTACATGCGTTTTAACTTGTCGTCTGCGTCGTCTACGTTCTACTCATTATTCTTACCGCCATCATGACATCTAACCGAATATCTCTATGGTATGGATCTGTTTTTATTTTCCTTGTCCTGCACTCGGTTCGTGGAGACGTGAGCTATTCTATACCAGAGGAAATGAAACGAGGATCCGTAATCGGAAATATCGCAAAGGATCTAGGACTAGAATTGAGCAGATTTTCCGCTCGCAAGGCTCGTATTGATGCTGAAGACAACAACGTTCAGTACTGCGGAGTTAATCTCAACACCGGAGACTTGGTTGTACAGGACAGGATCGACAGAGAAGCTCTTTGTGCAAAAAAGGCCTCGTGTGTCTTGCAGCAGGAACTGGTACTGGAAAACCCGCTAGAGTTGCATCGAATTAATATCCGTGTTCAAGATATCAATGATAATTCACCACAATTTAAGGAGGAGTCACTAAAAATTGAAATTCGTGAATCGGCAGTCAAGGGTGCCCGATTTCTTCTCGGTGAAGCGCATGATGCAGACATCGGAGAGAATGCTGTTCAAAGCTACTCACTGCAACACAATGATCATTTTAAACTCAATACTAATTCAAGAAGTGGTGGAAAAAGGTTCTGCGAATTAATCTTAGACAAAGAGTTGGACAGAGAGGACAAAGAAGAACTAATGTTTGTACTTACAGCATTGGATGGTGGCTCCCCTCAGAGATCAGGCACCGTAGTTATACACGTCACTGTACTGGATGCTAATGATAATGTACCAGTGTTTAGTCAAAGCGTTTATAAAGCAATTCTGCCTGAAAACTCTCCTTTGGAAACGTTAGTGATCACAGTGAGTGCAACTGATGCAGACGATGGAGTTAACAGTGAAATTACATATGAATTTGACCATGTTTCGGATGAAAACGCAAATGTATTTTCTCTACACTCCAAATCTGGGGAGGTTCGAGTAGCTGGAGCCATTGATTATGAAAAAGCAAGCGCATATGAAATGCAGATAAGCGCAAAGGATGGTTTGGGGTTGGTTTCATATGCAAATTTAATATTTGAAATTACTGACATTAATGATAACGCACCTGTTATACAGCTAAAATCACTGAGTAACCCCTTACCTGAAGATGTGTCACCTGGTACAGAGGTGGGCATCATTAACGTACAGGACAGAGACTCTGAGGACAACAGACAGGTTCGCTGCTCCATCCAGCAAAATGTCCCATTCAAGTTAGTTCCATCCATTAAAAACTATTACTCTCTGGTGACCACAGGACAACTGGACCGCGAACTAGTGTCTGATTACAACATTACCATCAGTGCCACTGACGAGGGTTCTCCTCCTCTGTCCTCCTCTAAAACCGTTCACTTATCTGTAGCTGACGTCAACGACAACCCACCTGTGTTTGAGGAACAGTCCTACAGCGCATATGTGAGTGAAAACAACAAACCTGGCTCCACCTTATGTTCCGTTGCTGCTCGAGACCCGGACTGGAGACAGAACGGTACCGTGATCTACTCTCTGTTACCTGCTGAGGTGAACGGTGCCCCGGTGTCGTCCTATGTGTCAGTGAACGGAGACACGGGGGTGATCCACGCTGTGAGGTCGTTTGATTACGAACAGTTCAGGAGTTTTAAAGTGCACGTGATGGCCAGAGACAACGGTTCTCCTCCTCTCAGCAGCAACGTGACCGTCAGTGTGTTCGTGTCGGATGTGAACGACAACTCTCCTCAGATACTGTACCCCGCCCCGGAGGGCAACTCGTTCATGACCGAGCTGGTCCCCAAAGCTGCACACGGAGGCTCTCTGGTGTCCAAAGTCATAGCGGTGGACGCGGACTCCGGACAGAACGCCTGGCTGTCCTATCACATAGTCAAATCCACTGATCCGGGACTTTTCACCATCGGTGTCCACAGCGGAGAGATCAGGACGCAGAGGGACGTTTTAGAGTCTGACAGCATGAAGCAGAACCTCATTGTGTCGGTGAAAGATAACGGACAGCCCTCTCTGTCTGCCACCTGTTCCATGTATTTACTGATCTCTGATAACTTGGCTGAGGTGCCAGAACTGAAGGACATTTCTTACGATGAGAAGAATTCCAAGCTGACGTCGTATCTGATCATTGCTCTGGTGTCCGTGTCCACGTTTTTCCTGACCTTCATCATCATCATCCTGGGTGTGAGGTTCTGTCGTAGGAGGAAGCCCAGACTGTTGTTTGACGGAGCAGTAGCCATCCCCAGCGCTTATCTCCCTCCTAATTACGCAGATGTTGACGGCACGGGAACTTTACGCAGCACTTACAACTATGACGCCTACCTGACAACAGGCTCTAGAACCAGTGACTTTAAGTTCGTGTCATCCTATAATGACAACACGCTGCCTGCTGACCAGACTCTGAGGAAGAGTCCGTCAGATTTTGCTGATGCTTTTGGAGATTCGGATGGTTCTCCTGAGGTAGGCACTTGTCATGTCACCACTGTAAGATCTGTCGAACCAGTGATTTACAGCCTTTCGTGTCGTTCTTCTTTTTATTATATTTGTACATCGCTTAGTACGCCTTAAAAACAAGCAGCGCAGTGAACGTTAACTTCTAGGCTTGTTCACTTCTGTGTGAATTGGCAATGTCAGCAATTGTACACAGGCTGACGGCTGGTTACTTGTAACAGTTTTTTTTTTTAATTTCAGTGTCTGCGTTTGTTGTGGCCTATCGTTTTGTAGATGCTCAATTTGACGTCACAGTTTTCTGTCGCTCAACTTACAGGAACATCAATTTACCATATGATCAGATGCACACAATTGCTATATATAAATCTGGCTTCTATCATTACATCATATCACTCCATTTTTATGATGATACGATGGGTTAAATTGTCCTTTATCTTATCAACTTATCACCTCAGAAGATAATTCTTGCTTAAATGTATTTACAAAAGTCACATAGGCATTTACAGTAGGATGTTCGTTTTTCATTAAGACCCATAAAATAATTTGCCCTCTTTTTGCAAAAACTCAATCCAATAGGTGTTTTTGACTCTATCTAACTAAGGACAATATATTTTTGCATGGAACTCTATGTACAAATAGTTGCTGGCTTTCTGTGCGTCTCTGTCCTTGGTAGCAAGCAGTTTGTTTCTTCATCAGAGACAATTCACACTTTTTGCACTGTCCTGACATTCATGGTGAATAACTAGATGTAGGATAATGATATAACTTTTAGGAGTCATGTGCTTTTAACAGCAAACAGTGAGGGTGAAAATAAACTACACAACTCTTAAATTTGTCCTTTTTAAATACCCTGAAATGCCTGATATTTGATCACCAGGGGCTGGTTTACCTGTTAGCACGTGTCGTACATAAATGGACAGATTCAGACATGCTTGAGCTTTGCTGGTGGCTGTTCCTGCTTTGAATTGCTGCTTATGGTTACTTGATTCCACCTATGCATTTGTGTTTATTTTCCCCTCTCATTCCTTCCCACATCCTTTTTTTTCTCTGTTTCATTTATTCTGAGCAGCATTTCTCTGTTATCTAATGAACCTTTTTGTGCTATCTTTTCAAGGTTTAAAAAGTTTGGGTCTATAATTAAGAGACAAAATCTGTTTTCCTTCGTGTGCTTTTGTTCTTCCTTTTTTATCATTTCTAAGTTGTTGTGCTATTGTCCAATGTAAATTTCCTTCAATGTTAGACTGGTGGACAATACGATGGTTTACAGAGGTCATAGTGTTGTTTTGGTGACCAAGCCATCATAATAATTGAACAAAATGTTTTTTTATACCAGTACTGCTTTAACTTTTTATACATTTTATTATGATTGATCATTATGGAGAACAACGGCAATATTAATATTAGCTTTTGTGTTCAGCTGGCGATGTTGTAATTTTGCTCACGGTGTCGCCATTTGCCAGTTTATGGAAAGGATTTCCACTCCACCCTCTTTTGTGTAGACTATTTTTCAGCTGCCATTGCTCTTTTTATTCAACCAGAGTCGATCGGGAAGGCTATCGTTTATATTTTGGTTTATACCTACATACAGTATAATTATCACTGGATCTGAATTCGCAGTACACTCGATTCCTGGAGGTTTTGCCAAGATGCGTCTTCAAACGCTCTACCTCGCTCTCTTCTCATTGTGTCATGTCGCGAATGGGGACGTGAACTATTCATTTCAGGAGGAAATTAAACGCGGATCACGGATTGGGAATATAGCGAAGGATCTGAACCTGGACTCTAGCAGACTGTCTTTGAGAAATGCCCGTATTGATGCCACAGGGAATCGGAAACGATACTGTGACATAAACCTAAGTACTGGAGATTTAATTGTTGCCGAAAGGATTGATCGAGAGGAGCTCTGTGGAGAAAAGCTGTCCTGTGTAATAAAACGCGACCTAGTCCTGGAGAATCCTCTGGAGCTGTACCCTTTTAGTCTGCATGTTCAAGATATTAATGATAATTCTCCACAATTTAATGACGAGACCATAACTCTAGAAATTCGGGAGTCTGCAGTCAAAGGAGCTCGTTTTGTGATCGAAGAGGCGCATGATGCAGATGTAGGACAGAATTCAGTTCAGCAGTACAGCCTCAAAAAGAATGAGAATTTCGTGTTGGCCACTAATGGAAACACAATCGAGCTCGTTCTTGATAAAGAGCTTGATCGTGAAAAACAGCAGAACATTGATCTGATCCTTACGGCTCTAGATGGTGGCTCCCCTCAGAGATCAGGAACCGTAGTTATACACGTCACTGTGCTGGATGCTAATGATAATGTACCAGTGTTTAGTCAGAGCGTTTATAAAGCAAGTCTGCCTGAAAACTCTCCTCTAGATACGGTGGTAGTGACAGTGAGTGCAACTGATGCAGACGAGGGAGTAAATGGAGACGTGACTTATGACTTTGGACATGTTTCAGAGGACGTGAAGAAAATATTCAGCATTGACCGTAAAAGTGGAAACATAAAATTAATTGGAGCAATTGACTTTGAATCCGTTGCAACATATGATTTGCGCGTTAAAGCAAAGGATGGTCTAGGATTGTCCTCATATGCAAAAGTGACAGTGGATGTCACTGACGTTAACGACAACGACCCTGTAATATCTGTTAAATCTCTGACAAGTTTAGTACCTGAGAATGTTTCACCTGGTACCGAGGTGGGCATCATTAACGTTCAGGACCCAGATTCTGATGGTAATCAACAGGTTCGCTGCTCCATCCAGCAAAATGTTCCATTCAAATTAGTTCCATCCATTAAAAACTATTATTCTCTGGTGACCACAGGACAACTGGACCGTGAACTAGTGTCTGATTACAACATTACCATCAGTGCCACTGACGAGGGTTCTCCTCCTCTGTCCTCCTCTAAAACCGTTCACTTATCTGTAGCTGACGTCAACGACAACCCACCTGTGTTTGAGGAACAGTCGTACAGCGCATATGTGAGTGAAAACAACAAACCTGGCTCCACCTTATGTTCCGTTGCTGCTCGAGACCCGGACTGGAGACAGAACGGTACCGTGATCTACTCTCTGTTACCTGCTGAGGTGAACGGTGCCCCGGTGTCGTCCTATGTGTCAGTGAACGGAGACACGGGGGTGATCCACGCTGTGAGGTCGTTTGATTACGAACAGTTCAGGAGTTTTAAAGTGCACGTGATGGCCAGAGACAACGGTTCTCCTCCTCTCAGCAGCAACGTGACCGTCAGTGTGTTCGTGTCGGATGTGAACGACAACTCTCCTCAGATACTGTACCCCGCCCCGGAGGGCAACTCGTTCATGACCGAGCTGGTCCCCAAAGCTGCACACGGAGGCTCTCTGGTGTCCAAAGTCATAGCGGTGGACGCGGACTCCGGACAGAACGCCTGGCTGTCCTATCACATAGTCAAATCCACTGATCCGGGACTTTTCACCATCGGTGTCCACAGCGGAGAGATCAGGACGCAGAGGGACGTTTTAGAGTCTGACAGCATGAAGCAGAACCTCATTGTGTCGGTGAAAGATAACGGACAGCCCTCTCTGTCTGCCACCTGTTCCATGTATTTACTGATCTCTGATAACTTGGCTGAGGTGCCAGAACTGAAGGATATTTCTTACGATGAGAAGAATTCCAAGCTGACGTCGTATCTGATCATTGCTCTGGTGTCCGTGTCCACGTTTTTCCTGACCTTCATCATCATCATCCTGGGTGTGAGGTTCTGTCGTAGGAGGAAGCCCAGACTGTTGTTTGACGGAGCAGTAGCCATCCCCAGCGCTTATCTCCCTCCTAATTACGCAGATGTTGACGGCACGGGAACTTTACGCAGCACTTACAACTATGACGCCTACCTGACAACAGGCTCTAGAACCAGTGACTTTAAGTTCGTGTCATCCTATAATGACAACACGCTGCCTGCTGACCAGACTCTGAGGAAGAGTCCTTCAGACTTTGCTGATGCTTTTGGAGATTCGGATGGTTCTCCTGAGGTAGGAAAAAATTGTGTTCGCTTAGTATTTTCGTAAACAGCATCGTTATATTTTTGCAATTACATTTTGTCTTGGTCATGTGACTTCTGCTTTCTCGCAAAATAGAAATTAAGTTTGTATCATACCAGTAGACATAGACGTTTGCAACAGTCTTCAGTATGAAGTCTTTTCCTATATTGTTATCTTCAAATGGCAAGTCTTCTTTCGACTCTATATGTTGATGATTTATAATATTCATAGTTTTTTTCAATGATGTGTTTTCGGTATGGAGGACGCTTTTCACTGGTGTCTGTATGTTTGGTTCTAGTTAGATTAGTTTGTTGCTGTCCTTGGTGCTTAACTGTGAGTTAACTGTCATTGCGTTATTAAGAGCTACTTAGATTCAACTGTGCCATTTAATTTGTACACTTTCGTAATATTAGTGCGTATTTCCACATTTAGCAAAAAAGTGGACATTTTGTCTTGACATTTTTTCCTTTAATGGAATTATGCAGCAACATGCTTTTCCACAGTATCTTTTTTTTTTGTCAGGAGCACTTGTTTCTAACTTTGGGTAGACGTGTCTTCAGCAGGTATTGTAATAAAGCAATCTACTAACGTGTTTTTAGGTGTTCATAAGTCCTCTTCAGCCCTTTTTAACATGTGTTTCATTTTATCTCTTGCTGGATTGTTTTGCTTAGATCACTTTCAGTAGCGTTGATCTTGGACATTGTCTAAGCATTTTTCTGATCTTTACTTTATTTTGATTAGCTACACTTCTCACATACTCATACGTTAATATGAGGAGTAGTCGGGTTCTATAGGAGCACGTACCGTGGCTAAATAAAGAGGAAATACCAAAGACAAAACAAGCAACTTCTTCACACTCTTCTAATGCCACTTGCATAGAATGCATTTCCTACTGTAAATGTAAACAGCAGTATTTGGTCTCTGCTGTAGGTCAGGAAGTGACATCTTTCGGAAATCAACGATATTATTATTGCTATTAATACATTATATAATAAAAATATCATGTTAATATATATAACTGTAATGCATTTACAGTCCATTTTGTAACAATTTCATTGATTTACCATGGAATTATGTTTTTAGTTCCAGGTATTGAGTAACATCAAGGCTTGTAGCTTTCTGTTATGCTGACACGAAGGAATTATCTGTTTTAACGATGCCACTGGTTAAATAATTATTTATTTTAGACTTCTTTAGACGCGCATTTAGGATCATACAGGCAAATTATTTAGAATTAATGTTTAATTACACTTTAAAAAAAGAAACAAACAAGTCCAGAATGTGAAAGGCTTTTGTTGATCTAATGGTTATAATTTATTTGTACTCACGGTGTCACTACAGACCAGCTAAGGACTTGAATGTTCAGTCTGTGCACACCACCCATTATTGGGATTGTCCATCTCTGTTCTCTGCTTTGACAGAGAGGTAGTCGGAGGGCGTTTATTTTTGAAAGAATATCGTACTCTACCTTTTTACGACGTATTTGAAGTAGTGTATCAAAGACTGAAGATGCGTTTTGGACGGCTGCTCTTTCAAAGCCATGTCTTGGTGTTTCTCTTTGTTGTGGTGGAGCACGCACACGGAGACGTGAGCTACCGTGTGCAAGAGGAGCTAAAGCGCGGATCCGTGGTTGGAAATATCGCCAAGGATCTCGGCCTGGAGGTGAATCGACTGTCGGCTCGGAAAGCTCGTGTTGATGTTGAAGGGAGCGAGAAGCGATATTGTGGAATTAACCTTGAAAATGGTAATTTAGTTATAGAGGAACGAATTGACAGAGAGGAGCACTGTGGACAGAAGCCTTCATGCGTTCTGAAATTCGACTTGCTGTTAGAAAACCCACTGGAGTTACATCGGCTGTCTCTGCAGGTGGAGGACATCAACGACAATGTACCATATTTCCAGAAAGGCATTATTAAGATAGAAATTAGAGAATCTGCTGTTAAAGGAGCTAAATATCGCATTAATGCAGCACATGATGAAGACATAGGGAAGAATTCCGTTCAAAACTACATTTTGCAACAAAACCCCCACTTTGTGTTCAATATTCAAACGACCAGTGCTGGTAGTAAGTATGGAGAGCTGGTTTTAGAGAAGGAGTTAGACCGAGAGGCGCAGCAGGAGATGAAGTTATTGCTCACTGCTGTGGATGGTGGTTCACCGCAGAGATCCGGGACCGTAACCATTCATGTTATTGTACTCGATGCTAATGATAACGCTCCGGTGTTTTCTGAGACCGTGTATACAGCTCGTTTACCAGAGAACTCGCCTGTAAAAACGACAGTTATCACTGTCAGTGCAACAGACGCTGACGAGGGCTTCAACGGCGAGGTTACATATGAATTTAGTAGAATTTCTGATAAATCACAGAAAATGTTTTCACTGAATGAGAAAACTGGGGAAGTTATTGTGACAGGAGACATCGATTATGAAGAGGGTTCAAAATATGAAGTGTTTGTTGAGGCTAAAGATGGTTATGGCCTCTCAACAGAGGCAAAGGTTATTATTGATATCACCGATGTGAATGACAACGCACCAGTTATATATGTGAAATCCCTAAATAGTCCCGTATCCGAAAGCACGTCACCTGGTACAGAGGTGGGCATCATTAACGTCCAGGACAGAGACTCTGAGAACAACAGACAGGTTCGCTGCTCCATCCAGCAAAATGTTCCGTTCAAGTTAGTTCCGTCCATTAAAAACTATTATTCTCTGGTGACCACAGGACAACTGGACCGTGAACTAGTGTCTGATTACAACATTACCATCAGTGCCACTGACGAGGGTTCTCCTCCTCTGTCCTCCTCTAAAACCGTTCACTTATCTGTAGCTGACGTCAACGACAACCCACCTGCGTTTGAGGAACAGTCCTACAGCGCATATGTGAGTGAAAACAACAAACCTGGCTCCACCTTATGTTCCGTTGCTGCTCGAGACCCGGACTGGAGACAGAACGGTACCGTGATCTACTCTCTGTTACCTGCTGAGGTGAACGGTGCCCCGGTGTCGTCCTATGTGTCAGTGAACGGAGACACGGGGGTGATCCACGCTGTGAGGTCGTTTGATTACGAACAGTTCAGGAGTTTTAAAGTGCACGTGATGGCCAGAGACAACGGTTCTCCTCCTCTCAGCAGCAACGTGACCGTCAGTGTGTTCGTGTCGGATGTGAACGACAACTCTCCTCAGATACTGTACCCCGCCCCGGAGGGCAACTCGTTCATGACCGAGCTGGTCCCCAAAGCTGCACACGGAGGCTCTCTGGTGTCCAAAGTCATAGCGGTGGACGCGGACTCCGGACAGAACGCCTGGCTGTCCTATCACATAGTCAAATCCACTGATCCGGGACTTTTCACCATCGGTGTCCACAGCGGAGAGATCAGGACGCAGAGGGACGTTTTAGAGTCTGACAGCATGAAGCAGAACCTCATTGTGTCGGTGAAAGATAACGGACAGCCCTCTCTGTCTGCCACCTGTTCCATGTATTTACTGATCTCTGATAACTTGGCTGAGGTGCCAGAACTGAAGGACATTTCTTACGATGAGAAGAATTCCAAGCTGACGTCGTATCTGATCATTGCTCTGGTGTCCGTGTCCACGTTTTTCCTGACCTTCATCATCATCATCCTGGGTGTGAGGTTCTGTCGTAGGAGGAAGCCCAGACTGTTGTTTGACGGAGCAGTAGCCATCCCCAGCGCTTATCTCCCTCCTAATTACGCAGATGTTGACGGCACAGGAACTTTACGCAGCACTTACAACTATGACGCCTACCTGACAACAGGCTCTAGAACCAGTGACTTTAAGTTCGTGTCATCCTATAATGACAACACGCTGCCTGCTGACCAGACTCTGAGGAAGAGTCCTTCAGACTTTGCTGATGCTTTTGGAGATTCGGATGGTTCTCCTGAGGTAGGCACTTGTCATGTCACCACTGTAAGATCTGTCGAACCAGTGATTTACAGCCTTTCGTGTCGTTCTTCTTTTTATTAATTTCGTACATCGCTTAGTACGCCTTAAAAACAAGCAGCGCAGTTAACGTTAACTACTAGGCTTGTTCACTTCTGTGTGAATTGGCAATGTCAGCAATTGTACACAGGCTGACGGCTGGTTACTTGTAACACTTTTCTAATTTCAGTGTCTGCGTTTGTTGTGGGCTGTCGTTTTGTAGACGCTCAATTTGACGTCACGGTTTTCTGTCGCTCTCCTTACAGTTGTTGGTCTTGCATTTAGTTGATCTTCTTTGACTTGGACAGTATATTTACAGCATTGCTACAGCTGTTTTATGTCTTATTTAATTTATTCTCCCTTACTATGTTAATGAGATTTTATTGACTTCATTATAGTGGTTTGCCATAAAAATATGCCTGCACGTGATATTAACTTTGCAGACAAACTTACTAACTATAGACTTTGTTGCCCATTTTAGTCATTAATATTTTAGTTATATGTGCTAAAGCTAGCAAATTTTATTTCTGCACTTTTTTCAGTTTCATTGAAGGTCCCAATGTGGTTTTCTGTGGAGGGACTTGCGTCCAGCTACAATCGTTGTCTCTGTCCTTGGTGCTGAATTTTCTTTGACGATCTTTTTTATTTTAGTGTGACTTTTCTGTGTTATGCTGTTGCCTTTCATTGATAAATGCTGTCGTATCAAACTGATTATGTTCGTTGCTTACATCTTGCTGTGATGCTGTAGCATTAGTTTACTCCATTGACTCAGAAGTGTTAAGTTTATTGTGAATATCATGTTGTATGTCGATATTTAGTGTTCAAGTAAGATAAGCAAACCCAAGCCTCATCAATCATTTTGTTTTAATGGTTATGTGTTACTAGGTTTGTCCTGTTTTTTTTAAATGTCGACATTTTAAATATCCTTGCAGGTTCACTTTTTAAGGTTTAACATTTTATCTGACCACGACCATTTCTAAATAATTGTGAATGCAAGATTGTTAAATTTTATTTTGACTGGACAATGTGTCGTCCATTAAAACTAAAGTGCAAACATAGTAATCCCGATGCTCTTGCAGACTTGAACAAAAGTATTGCCTTATTATTATAAGAAAGTTTTGCGTTTGATGTAACTTTTCGAATTAAATAGGCGTTTCTCCTGCATCTTCATAGCAGCTGTTGATTACTGTTATCTGTTTAAGGTTTGCCATAAAGGAGAATTACTTTTCAGCGTAATACATCACCTCAATTCAATTCAATTCAATTCAATTTTATTTATATAGCGCCAAATCACAACAAAGTTATTTCAAGGCACTTTACAAAGTAAGGTTTAAAACCTCACACAACTAAACCCAACAAATCCCACATACAGCAAGCATTTAATTTGACAGCAACAGTGGAGAGGAAAAACTCCCTCTCTAACGAGGAAGAAACCTCCAGCAGAACCAGACTGGATGTGGGCGGCCATCTGCCTCGACCGGTTGGGGTGAGAGGATAGAGAGATAGAAAAGCACAGCAACAGCAACAAGCAACAACAAGCAACAACAGAGCACAGGCAGGATGGTAGGACCAGGGACTGGATGCAGGCAGGATGGTTGGATCCGCAGCTGCCCATCACAGACACCAAACTTTGAGTCCAATGATACCTGTGGGTGAGGACAGAGAGGGAGAAAGAGTGGGGGTGGGGGGGGGGGGGGGGGGGGGGGGGGGAGAGAAGCACAACTACTGGACAGAAAGAGACAAGGTTAGTTAAACATGGGACAATGATGGGAGGTTATGGGACAGAGGAGGTAGAAGGAAACAGAGGAGCTCAGTGTATAAATTAAGTCCCCCAGCAGTCTATGTCTATTGCAGCTTAACTAAGAGATGGTTCCTGTGACTAACAATAATTGCCAGTGACCTGAACCATCTCTAACTATAAGCTTTATCAAAAAGGAAGGTTTTAAGCCTAATCTTAAAGGTGGAGAGTGTGTCAGCTTCTCGAACCTGAAGAGGGAGCTGGTTCCAGAGGAGAGGAGCTTGGTAGCTAAAAGCTCTGCCCCCTGTTCTACATTTAAACACTCTAGGAACCGCAAGTAGCCCAGCGCTCTGAGAACGAAGTGTTCTGCTGGGAGCATAAGGAACTATAAGGTCTTTAAGATAAGAAGGAGCTTTATCATTGAGTACTTTGTATGTGAGTAGGAGAATTTTAAATTCTATCCTACATTTTACAGGCAGCCAGTGCAGAGAAGCTAATGTAGGAGAAATGTGATCTCTCTTTCTAAGTCCTGTCAGAACTCTGGCTGCAGCATTTTGAATGAGCTGTAGGTTTTTTAAGGAGCTGTTAGGACATCCTATGAGTAAGGAGTTACAGTAGTCCAGCCTAGAGGTAACAAATGCATGGATCAGTTTCTCTGCATCGCTCTGAGAGAGGATGCTTCTGATTTTAACTATATTTCTAAGGTGGAAGTAGGCGGTTCTGGAGATTTGTTTAATGTATGATGTAAAAGAGAGATCCTGGTCAAACATGACACCAAGGTTCCTCACAGTAGAATCTGAAGCTAATGTTATGCCATCCAGGGTGGCTATCTGACTCAATAGTGTCTCTCTCAGATTTTTAGGCCCAACAATAAGAATCTCGGTTTTATCTGAGTTTAGTTGAAGGAAGTTTTGGGACATCCAGGATTTGATGTCTTTTAAACAACCCTGAATTTTGACTAGTTGATCTGTTTCATTTGGTTCCAAGGACATGTATAGCTGAGTATCATCTGCGTAAAAATGAAAATTAATAGAATGCTTTCTAATAATCTCACCTAGAGGAGACATGTATAAGCTAAACAGAATTGGACCCAGCACAGAACCCTGTGGAACTCCATAGCTAATCCTTGTGCGTGTGGAGAATTTATCATTAACATGAACAAACTGGAATCTGTTCAACAAATAGGATTTAAACCATCCCAATGCTGTTCCATTAATCCCGATTCTATGTTCTAGTGTCTGTAATAGAATGTGATGATCAATTGTATCAAATGCAGCACTAAGATCTAACAGGACAAGGACAGAAACTAGACCATTGTCCGAAGCTAATAGAAGATCATTAGTGACTCTAACCAGAGCTGTTTCTGTGCTATGATGTTTTCTAAATCCTGACTGAAAATCTTCATACAGGTTATTCCCACTAAGGTGGTCAGATAATTGTTTAGCCACGATTTTTTCCAGAATCTTGGAAATAAAGGGTAAATTTGAAATGGGCCTATAGTTGGCTAGTTGTCCAGGGTCAAGGGTTGGTTTTTTCAATAGAGGTTTGACCACAGCCACCTTAAAAGCCTGTGGTACATAGCCTAGTTGTAAAGATTGGTTGATTTGATTTAATATGGATGAGCTGATTAAAGGTAGAACTTCTTTGAGTAATCTGGTTGGGATTGGATCTAAAAGACAAGTGGACGACTTGGAAGAGTTGATTATTGAGGTTAACTCCATATGAGTTATGGGGGAGAAGCTGTCTAGGTAAGACAGAGGATTTAATAAATTTAAAGTTAATGGATCTAGACAGTGCTTTCTGTCATTTGGAAGAAGTCGCTGCTGAATGTTTTTTCTAATGATAATAATTTTATTAGTAAAGTAGTTCATAAAGTCATTGCTGCTGAGATTTAAGGGGATAGTAGACTCAATACAGCTATGACTCTTTGTCAGCCTGGCTACAGTGCTGAAAAGAAACCTGGGGTTGTTTTTGTTTTCCTCAATTAGGGAGGAATAATATGTTTTTCTAGCAGCACAAAGTGCTTTTTTATATTTCATTAGACTGTCCTTCCATGCAATGCAGTTTACATTTATTTTGTTGGAACGCCACTGTCTTTCTAGTTGTCTAGTCCTTTGCTTTAGACTGCGGATGTCTGAGTTATACCACGGAGCTAACCTCCTCTGATTCACTGTCTTCTTCTTCAGAGGAGCCACTGTGTCTAACATTGTACGTAGAGAAGCTGCAGCATCATCTACAAGACAATCAACCTGTTCATAAGGATTAAGGTGACTGTTCTCTGTGTATCTGCAAGACATTGAGGCAAAAGATGATGGAATCATCTGCTTGAATCTGGCAACAGCATTGTCAGATAAACATCTGCTATAGTAACATTTCTTTCCAGCTGTTATAGGGTCAGTTGTGCTAAATTCAAAAGTTAATAAGAAATGGTCAGATAACAGAGGGTTTTGGGGAAGAACTATTAAATTATCAATTTCAACTCCATATGTCAGGACAAGATCTAGAGTGTGGTTAAAACGATGAGTGGGTTCATTTACCTGCTGTGTAAAACCAATAGTGTCTATTAAGGAGTTAAAAGCAGTGCTGAGACAGTTGCTGTCAACATCTACATGAATGTTAAAGTCTCCCACTACAATGACTTTATCTGTGCTAAGAACTAAGTCAGATAAGAATTCAGAGAATTCAGTTAAGAACTCTGAATATGGAGCAGGAGGACGGTAAACAATACAAAACACAACTGGTTTCTGAGTTTTAGAGTCTGGGTGAGAAAGGCTTAGAGTGAGGCTCTCAAATGAGTTATAACTATGTTTAGGTTTAGGAGTAATTAATAAATCTGATTTATAAACTGCTGCTACTCCTCCACCTCTACCTGTACTTCTTGGAACATGATAGTTGATGTGACTCATTGGAGTGGACTCATTTAAAGTAACATATTCATCCTGCTGCAGCCAGGTTTCAGTGAGACAGAACAGATCTATGTGATGGTCACTTATCAAGTCATTTATTAAAAAGGATTTAGATGAGAGAGATCTGATATTTAATAAACCACACTTCATTAGCTTACTATTACTTTGTTCCGTAAGAGGAACTGTTTTGATGTTTATTAAATTCTGGTAAGTCACTCCTCTTTGATTTGTTTGTGACTTGTATAGTTTAGGTGGTCGAGAAGCAGACACAGTCTCTCTGCGATAACTAAGACTAAGAGTGGGTCGCGGCTGTAGAGAACATGCAGAGAGGCGTGTAAGACTGCGACTCTGCGACTCAAGATGCACCTGATCTTGTCCTTAGTTGTGACTGACGTGCTACTTGTGTTTGAGTGCTCTCGGATGTTTGTAGTTGTCAATACTGGGGTAGAGCACAGATGGAATGATTTTTACTCCGTGCTCGCGTCAAAAGTTGTTTAACAAAACAAATTAGTGTCTACTGACTCAATTATGTTGTGTACCGTCAATATCAGTTAAGTGGTGGCCTCAGCGGTTTAGTGTTAGTGCTTAAAATATATCTTTACCACACACCTAAACCGAATCTGGAATGTTGACCGTGGTTTGCGATGAAACTAGTGTTTTCTTTGACCGACTGGAGCTTTTACACGTGTATAAAAAATGAATCATGTTGTACCAAAAAAAATCTCATGGTGTCAGTGTGTACCAGGAACCAGTGACTTTAAGTTTGTGTCATCCTATAATGACAACACGCTGCCTGCTGACCAGACTCTGAGGAAGAGTCCGTCAGACTTTGCTGATGCTTTTGGAGATTGTGATGGTTCTCCTGAGGTAGGCACTTGCTCTGTTACGTGTCCTAAATAAGTAAAACAGATTAAAAATGCACAAACCAGCAACTAACTCTGTTACTTTTAGTTTATCAGGTTCCGTTTTTTCAATGGTTTGCTTTGTGCCTCTGTCCTTGGTGCTAATCCTTCATTTTTACCTGCTTTGTTGAACAGTAATACATGTTCACGATTATTTCTATTGAAGTCTATTGATTTCATACTGCTGAAATCTACCGTCAATGGAAGATAACTTTTCTCTGCAGTTTAAAAAAAAAAAAACAGGTAGCATCTGTGTAAGTTAATTGTTTAGTAGTTGAATAATCTGTTTTAATATTTACTACATTGTTCAGACAAGCTATCATCCAAAAGTCACCATTACCATCAAAATCAATCTTCCTGAAATCATTAGCATTTTACACGTTTTACATTTTAGTGTACAAAAGTAGGAGTATCTGGTTAACTGGTGCAGAGCTCATTGGTGCGATTAATCATTTCTCAGGGTTTTTAAACAAATCTGATTTGTTTTTGGTTCTCTTTTTGTACGAGACCGTTTGTCCTCAAACAATGTGAAATAGGTCTGATTTTGATGGTGATTCTCTTATTTCCATCTATCAGGATTTAGTTTTTACGATGTTCCAAGATTTAGACTCTTTGGAAGAAGGTTCCCTTGTGAATTTCTTAGACCATTTGTTGGACGTTGTTTGTCCCAGATGCTCTTTTGCTTTAACACAAAGGCAGTTTGATTAGAAGCAGAGCGGTGTAAACATTTTCAGATTTGCTTCACATATTGTTAGGTTATGATGCAGTTAGTGACTTATCTTGTAGTGACAAGAAACCCTTTCTTTAACAGATTTAGGTTCATAATTAATATTTTGGGAAGTGCTGGGAACCAATGCAGAATAATTATTAGCGTAAAAGACAAATAAGGGTAGTTACATTGAAATAAATTCACACAGCATTAAATGTTGTTTTTAGAGGTAATACCTGCATCATATAGATACAGTTTCAAATGCATGGCAATTTTAATAACTATCTTAATTGACGATTTCTTTAATATTGTGGGAGAAAAGCCTTTGAGTGAGGACAATTGACCCCAAAGCTTGATACAAGCCACTTGAAGACAGTGCAGAGTTATATGTACAGTAATGTGATGAGTACTTTGGTAAAACAAATGGTAGTTTTACCAACGCAGGTCATCTTTACATGGTGACAGTTGAAAGCAAATAGATTTGTGTTCTGCATTTGAAAACAAAGCCGACAAAGTATTTATTGATTGTAATATAAATCACAATTTACATGAGTTTAAAGTTCCCGACTGCTCCTGATGAGTTCTGCATTCGTACAATTACTAAATTAGACTGATATTGTACTTGAATCTAAATACAGATCCTACTTAATGAATGTTTTTCTGTGGACTTTTAAAGATAAACAAATAACTTTCAAACAGTAGGACTTTTTTACTCAAACCTCAAAGCCTTTCAGTTTTGTACATTTTACCTGACTATCACAGGAAGCACAGACTTTGACTTGCCTTGATATTGTAATATGTCTTTAGGAGAATGATATTAAAAAAAGTAACATATTACTGCCAGTAATATAAATACATTTAGAGAAAACTATGTTCTTAGAAGTAAAACATTTTTCTGTGCCATGATTTTTAGAATTTATATTTTTTCAGTATTTAAGTAACTAATCATTTTAATACACTCATATAGTTAGACGGTCTGCAAATGTGTGAAATACAAGCTGAGAAAGTTCTCATTTCAATGTAGAAATCCAGTAGTCATTTAATCTTTAATAGTTTTTGCATTATATTTGTTATCTATGTGGAAATGTTTGTAGTTGAAGTCAGCTCAAGGTGTCGCTGTACACCAGTTTTAAAATTGAACTATTCGACACATATCAGTTTGTTGTACGCCCAGAACAGTAACAGACGCAGTCTCGCGGAATCTCGGCTTTTGTTCAGTGATCTCTGGTTAAACGGTCTTTTTTTTCATCGTGGTTCAACGTCTCAGCAGCTCGAACTGAAGGATGGATGGAAATATGAAATCGTTTAAGTCGTACAGCTTTTACTTTGTTCTTCTTCTGTTTTTGCACGTCGCGTATGGAGACATCAACTATTCCTTTCCAGAGGAAATGAAGCGAGGATCAGTTATTGGAAACGTAGCCAAGGATCTTGGGATGGAAACGGGTGCGTTCGCTAACAGAAGAGCCCGCATCGACTCCGACGGGACGGACAAACGTTACTGTGACATAAACCTGAATAATGGAGAGCTGGTTGTTGCCGACAGGATTGACCGAGAGGGGCTTTGTGGAGAGAAGGCTTCGTGCGTTCTGAAACACGAGCTTGTGCTGGAGAATCCTCTGGAGCTCCATAGAATTAGTTTACACGTTCATGATATTAATGATAACGCTCCACGGTTTAAGGAGGAAATGATACATCTAGAAATTCGCGAATCTGCAGACAGGGGAGCTCGTTTTGTGATCGAAGAGGCGCACGATGCGGATGTAGGACAGAATTCAGTTCAGCAGTACAGCCTCAAAAAGAATGAGAATTTCGTTTTGGCCACTAATGGAAACACAATTGAGCTCGTGCTCGATAAAGAGCTTGATCGTGAAAAACAGCAGAACATTGATCTGATCCTTACGGCTCTAGATGGTGGCTCCCCTCAGAGATCAGGAACCGTAGTTATACACGTCACTGTGCTGGATGCTAATGATAATGTACCAGTGTTTAGTCAGAGCGTTTATAAAGCAAATCTGCCTGAAAACGCTCCTGTAGATACTGTGGTAGTCACAGTGAGTGCAACTGATGCAGACGAGGGAGTGAATGGAGACGTGACTTATGAATTTGGTCACGTTACAGAGGACGTAAAGAAGGTGTTCATTATTGACAGCAAAGTAGGTGAGATCAGAGTAATTGGCACCGTTGATTTTGAAACTACAAAATCATTTGATATACGAGTAAAGGCAAAAGATGGTTTAGGGTTATCATCCTACGCCAAGGTAATAATTTCTGTTACTGATGTGAATGACAACGCCCCTGTACTCAATATAAAATCATTAACCAATCCTGTATCAGAAAACACGTCACCTGGTACAGAGGTGGGCATCATTAACGTGCAGGACAGAGACTCTGAGAACAACAGACAGGTTCGCTGCTCCATCCAGCAAACTGTCCCATTCAAATTAGTTCCTTCCATTAAAAACTATTACTCTCTGGTGACCACAGGACAACTGGACCGTGAACTAGTGTCTGATTACAACATTACCATCAGTGCCACTGACGAGGGTTCTCCTCCTCTGTCCTCCTCTAAAACCGTTCACTTATCTGTAGCTGACGTCAACGACAACCCACCTGTGTTTGAGGAACAGTCCTACAGCGCATATGTGAGTGAAAACAACAAACCTGGCTCCACCTTATGTTCCGTGGCTGCTCGAGACCCGGACTGGAGACAGAACGGTACCGTGATCTACTCTCTGTTACCTGCTGAGGTGAACGGTGCCCCGGTGTCGTCCTATGTGTCAGTGAACGGAGACACGGGGGTGATCCACGCTGTGAGGTCGTTTGATTACGAACAGTTCAGGAGTTTTAAAGTGCACGTGATGGCCAGAGACAACGGTTCTCCTCCTCTCAGCAGCAACGTGACCGTCAGTGTGTTCGTGTCGGATGTGAACGACAACTCTCCTCAGATACTGTACCCCGCCCCGGAGGGCAACTCGTTCATGACCGAGCTGGTCCCCAAAGCTGCACACGGAGGCTCTCTGGTGTCCAAAGTCATAGCGGTGGACGCGGACTCCGGACAGAACGCCTGGCTGTCCTATCACATAGTCAAATCCACTGATCCGGGACTTTTCACCATCGGTGTCCACAGCGGAGAGATCCGGACGCAGAGGGACGTTTTAGAGTCTGACAGCATGAAGCAGAACCTCATTGTGTCGGTGAAAGATAACGGACAGCCCTCTCTGTCTGCCACCTGTTCCATGTATTTACTGATCTCTGATAACTTGGCTGAGGTGCCAGAACTGAAGGATATTTCTTACGATGAGAAGAATTCCAAGCTGACGTCGTATCTGATCATTGCTCTGGTGTCCGTGTCCACGTTTTTCCTGACCTTCATCATCATCATCCTGGGTGTGAGGTTCTGTCGTAGGAGGAAGCCCAGACTGTTGTTTGACGGAGCAGTAGCCATCCCCAGCGCTTATCTCCCTCCTAATTACGCAGATGTTGACGGCACAGGAACTTTACGCAGCACTTACAACTATGACGCCTACCTGACAACAGGCTCTAGAACCAGTGACTTTAAGTTCGTGTCATCCTATAATGACAACACGCTGCCTGCTGACCAGACTCTGAGGAAGAGTCCGTCAGACTTTGCTGATGCTTTTGGAGATTCTGATGGTTCTCCAGAGGTAGGCACTTGTCATGCTATCTATATTAAATGAGCTAATCATCTTCAAGCCATATGGGTACACATACAAACGACCAACCTGAATACATTTTTCTAAATCTTCTCTTTTGTCACATTTATTGACTAGGGTACATATTTTAAATCATGTGCTTCTTGACTCTGTCCTTGGTGCTGATTATATATTTTGTGAGTTTTGGCGGTTTAATCCTATACCTATTTCAGTAATGAGTTTGTTTTTCAACATGTTTTGTGGTTTTAGGTTAGTCTTTGAAAAACGTAAATATTTTAATGTTGAGGTTAGGGGCTGTGTATTACAAGACAATCAGGCTATGTTGAATTTCTTGGTGAACCGGCATTGAGGTCACAGCTTTAATTCCAGATAATTAGGTCTGTCATAAACAACTGCTTTGTTTTGTTTTGTGTAATTCCAATGTTTTTTACATCTTTATATATTAAGGAGTTGCTACCATAAATTAAATGTTTTTTTTTATAAATAATCTAGACTATATCACCTATTTTCAATCTCAATGCTTTTACATTCATCTGTCAGTGTTCATTATTTAAGATATTTTCAAGATCTTGCTTTTATAGAAGGGTATTTAGTTATGTATTGAATTGGCTCTTTTCTCTTGTGCTTGGGGCAGTTTGACCTACATGCTCATGGACACAGTCTTCAAGCATGTTTGCTTTCTAAACTTGTAGCATCTTCCTTATTTTTAACTCTGACTTTGCAAAGTGGACAGTTGCTAAGACAAGGCAATGACTGAAGAATGTCATGCAACTGGGGCTAATGTCAGTCTTGGATTGCAGTGGTTTAGTTAGAATAATGATGAAATCATTTCTGAATTTGCTGCATGTGTTTAATAAAAGTGCAGTTAACAGTGTGGTGTGTGTAGTTGCCAAAAAACGACTACATACAGTAGTTAGTTGTGTCAGATGCTTATAACTCTAAATACATGAGTAGGACATGTATGCTGGTGATCACATGTAAAGCAAAATTACAGGAGTTTGAATGTTATTGTAAAGCAAAAGCCAGATAGGAGAACATATTTAAATACCAGTCAATATTTACGTGTTTTATTGAACATGCCTTCAATATTGGGATTAAAGCTGTTTATTGACCAGAGACGGGTAGCTTGTTCTTGTTATGCTGTATGTGAGCATGATGCAGGCAACCACTGGAAGACGGTGTAAAGTTATGTATGGGGATGTGTTGTGTCGTCCTTGCTTTATACATGGATGAAACATGTGGCTTTGCCAAAGCAGCTCAGCTTTGAATAGTGATAAGTCAAAGCCATTGGATCTGTGTTCCTTCTATAGTTACAGTATTGATTGTAACGTAAATATGAAACTTTGATTCATGTGTTTACACCTAGACGTGTTCTGCAGTCATGTGTGCTGCATTATGCTGATACTTTACTTCAAGCTAAATGCAGATGTCACTTCATGATTGCTTGTTTTACCAAGTTGTAATTGATGAAGCCAAACAAGTGCTCTAAAAGAGTAGGGTCATTGTTGTTAAGCAGTTCTGCATATTTCTCCTGACCGCCTAAAGCAGAATGGGCACTAATTTCCCATTCTGTTGTAAATTGGCATAAAACCAGTCATATAATACTGTCTTCTACTGTAAAGAAGATAACTTGCATACTAGATAATGTAATAAATGTCTGTGATGCAGTTTAGAGTACAGGCTATTATATTATTATGCCCAACAAGTTTTTTTGAAGAGCTTAAATTTGATATATCCATTGTATATGTTGTTTAGGTATTAGTTTAAGGAGAAAAACTTAATAATTCCTCTTTTGCATAATTGTTGAGGATTGAAACATTTTACTTGTCAGAACAGGACGTTTAGTTCTGTTAAATTATTTTCACTCCATGATCTAAAGCATTCTTCGAAGCTTTAACCTGTAAACGTGTGTGATACAAAGCGAAACAGTCAACAGTTGCACATACTGTGAAGGGCGAATTTATCTTTTCTCCTAACATCTTTTACACATTTTTTTTTGTTATCCATTTGTGAAAAAATGTCATAGTTAGAGTCAGCTCAAGGTGTCGCTCTACACCAGTTTAAAAACTGAATTCTTCTACACAGATATCAGTTTGTTGTACGCCCAGAACAGTAACAGACGCAGTCTCGCGGAATCGCGGCTTTTGTTCAGTGATCTCTGGTTAAACGGCCTTTTTTACATCGTGGTTCAGCGTCTCAGCAGCTCGACCTGAAGGATGGATGGAAATATGAAATCGTTTCAGTCGCATAGCTTTTACTTTGTTCTTCTTCTGTTCTTGCACGTCGCGTATGGAGACATCAACTATTCCTTTCCAGAGGAAATGAAGCGAGGATCAGTTATTGGAAACGTAGCCAAGGATCTCGGGATGGAAACGGGTGCGTTCGCTAACAGAAGAGCCCGCATCGACTCCGACGGGACGGACAAACGTTACTGTGACATAAACCTGAATAATGGAGAGCTGGTTGTTGCCGACAGGATTGACCGAGAGGGGCTTTGTGGAGAGAAGGCTTCGTGCGTTCTGAAACACGAGCTTGTGCTGGAGAATCCTCTGGAGCTCCATAGAATTAGTTTACACGTTCAGGATATTAATGACAACGCTCCACAGTTTAAGGAGGAAATGATCAATCTAGAAATTCAGGAGTCCGCAGACAGGGGAGCTCGTTTTGTGATCGAAGAGGCGCACGATGCGGATGTAGGACAGAATTCAGTTCAGCAGTACAGCCTCAAAAAGAATGAGAATTTCGTTTTGGCCACTAATGGAAACACAATTGAGCTCGTGCTCGATAAAGAGCTTGATCGTGAAAAACAGCAGATCATTGATCTGATCCTTACGGCTCTAGATGGTGGCTCCCCTCAGAGATCAGGAACCGTAGTTATACACGTCACTGTGCTGGATGCTAATGATAATGTACCAGTGTTTAGTCAGAGCGTTTATAAAGCAAATCTGCCTGAAAACGCTCCTGTAGATACTGTGGTAGTCACAGTGAGTGCAACTGATGCAGACGAGGGAGTGAATGGAGACGTGACTTATGAATTTGGTCACGTTACAGAGGACGTAAAGAAGGTGTTCATTATTGACAGCAAAGTAGGTGAGATCAGAGTAATTGGCACCGTTGATTTTGAAACTACAAAATCATTTGATATACGAGTAAAGGCAAAAGATGGTTTAGGGTTATCATCCTACGCCAAGGTAATAATTTCTGTTACTGATGTGAATGACAACGCCCCTGTACTCAATATAAAATCATTAACCAATCCTGTATCAGAAAACACGTCACCTGGTACAGAGGTGGGCATCATTAACGTGCAGGACAGAGACTCTGAGAACAACAGACAGGTTCGCTGCTCCATCCAGCAAAATGTCCCATTCAAGTTAGTTCCTTCCATTAAAAACTATTATTCTCTGGTGACCACAGGACAACTGGACCGTGAACTAGTGTCTGATTACAACATTACCATCAGTGCCACTGACGAGGGTTCTCCTCCTCTGTCCTCCTCTAAAACCGTTCACTTATCTGTAGCTGACGTCAACGACAACCCACCTGTGTTTGAGGAACAGTCCTACAGCGCATATGTGAGTGAAAACAACAAACCTGGCTCCACCTTATGTTCCGTTGCTGCTCGAGACCCGGACTGGAGACAGAACGGTACCGTGATCTACTCTCTGTTACCTGCTGAGGTGAACGGTGCCCCGGTGTCGTCCTATGTGTCAGTGAACGGAGACACGGGGGTGATCCACGCTGTGAGGTCGTTTGATTACGAACAGTTCAGGAGTTTTAAAGTGCACGTGATGGCCAGAGACAACGGTTCTCCTCCTCTCAGCAGCAACGTGACCGTCAGTGTGTTCGTGTCGGATGTGAACGACAACTCTCCTCAGATACTGTACCCCGCCCCGGAGGGCAACTCGTTCATGACCGAGCTGGTCCCCAAAGCTGCACACGGAGGCTCTCTGGTGTCCAAAGTCATAGCGGTGGACGCGGACTCCGGACAGAACGCCTGGCTGTCCTATCACATAGTCAAATCCACTGATCCGGGACTTTTCACCATCGGTGTCCACAGCGGAGAGATCAGGACGCAGAGGGACGTTTTAGAGTCTGACAGCATGAAGCAGAACCTCATTGTGTCGGTGAAAGATAACGGACAGCCCTCTCTGTCTGCCACCTGTTCCATGTATTTACTGATCTCTGATAACTTGGCTGAGGTGCCAGAACTGAAGGATATTTCTTACGATGACAAGAATTCCAAGCTGACGTCGTATCTGATCATTGCTCTGGTGTCCGTGTCCACGTTTTTCCTGACCTTCATCATCATCATCCTGGGTGTGAGGTTCTGTCGTAGGAGGAAGCCCAGACTGTTGTTTGACGGAGCAGTAGCCATCCCCAGCGCTTATCTCCCTCCTAATTACGCAGATGTTGACGGCACAGGAACTTTACGCAGCACTTACAACTATGACGCCTACCTGACAACAGGCTCTAGAACCAGTGACTTTAAGTTCGTGTCATCCTATAATGACAACACGCTGCCTGCTGACCAGACTCTGAGGAAGAGTCCTTCAGACTTTGCTGATGCTTTTGGAGATTGCGATGGTTCTCCTGAGGTAGGAACAGATGTTTTTGCCCATTATTTTCGTGAAGTTGCATTTGTTCCTCTTCTCAACAAATACGTTCTGTCTCAGTCACTGTGGTTCGCGATTTTAAGACTTTTTCAACTGTAGTCGGACTTTGCTGAAGCCTTTGAAGATCCCGATGGTTCCGCTGAGATAGGCGCTTGCTTTGTCACGTATCCGAAATAAGGTACAACAATTTTAAATGTACAAACGACCAACCGACTGCGTTACCTTTAGTCGATCAGGTTCAGTTTTATTTGGTCTGCTTCGTGCCTTTGTCCTTGATGCTAATTCTTAAATAGCTACTTTGTTGTAGTACGTGTTCACGTTTACTTCTTAGTCCGTCAGACTTCGCTGATGCCTTTGGTGTTTCTGTTGGTTCTCCTGATGGAGGTTTGTCTAACACGTGCTTTCTTTCCTTTCAAGTTTTTAAGCCCTTGTAGTTTATCTTTACATATTTTAAGTTTAAATTTATTGTTTATGTTGAATTTTGGACTTGGCCAAAGTGTTCCATCAATGGAATTTTGTTGCACTCAAACGTCTGACCTTATGTGAACTCACAATTAGCTTAAATCAAACTTTCCATTTTACGTCTGGTTCGTGTAAATATAGCTATGAATTAGTTGTTAACTATGTCAACTCCTCCTCCCCCAAAATGAACTATGTAACCACCACATATTTACAGTATTTAATTGTCCACAAATGTATTTAGGAAAATGTAACTGTACTTCGTTGTATTGTTCATGTCCCGCTATAGTGTCCCTTTCAACGTTCCCTCGTCATGTTTCAGCTGTCCATGGTGCTAAACAATTTTACTGTATTTCCAAGTTCATAACCTGTTACCCTCCTAATTTTTCGTATTATCTAAAATTTACAACATTTTCTTTTGTTGGAATATAAATTTATCTGGTTCGTCCTTCACTATATATGGCGCTTTAACTAATTCAAAAATAATTATACTTGCTAGTGTTATATATCAACGAGCACTGCAGGTGTCACTGTGCACAAAGAAACCCACATACTCTTTCACTCCCCACCCATTTACCTCAGTTCGTTTTTAAACCAGCCTCCAGTATTGTGCAGTATTTCACTATACAACACTGGTAATGTGACCGTCGTCTTGCCCACTTACGTGAGTTTTAACCTGTCGTCTGCGTCGTCTACGTTCTACTCATTATTCTTACCACCATCATGACATCTAACCGAATATCTCTATGGTATGGATCTGTTTTTATTTTCCTTGTCCTGCCCTCGGTTCGCGGAGACGTGAGCTATTCTATACCAGAGGAGATGAAACGAGGATCCGTAATCGGAAATATCGCAAAGGATCTGGGACTAGAATTGGGCAGATTTTCCGCTCGCAAGGCTCGTATTGATGCTGAAGACAACAACGTTCAGTACTGCGGAGTCAATCTCAACACCGGAGACTTGGTTGTACAGGACAGGATCGACAGAGAAGCTCTTTGTGCAAAAAAGGCCTCGTGTGTCTTGCAGCAGGAACTGGTACTGGAAAACCCGCTCGAGCTGCATCGAATTAATATCCGGGTTCAAGATATCAATGACAATTCACCACAATTTAAGGAGGAGTCACTAAAAATTGAAATTCATGAATCGGCAGACAAGGGTGCACAATTTCTTCTCGGTGAAGCACATGATGCAGACATCGGAGAGAATGCTGTTCAAAGCTACTCACTGCAGCACAATGATAATTTTAAACTCAATACTAATTCAAGAAGTGGTGGAAAAAGGTTCTGCGAATTAATCTTAGACAAAGAGTTGGACAGAGAGGACAAAGAAGAACTAATGTTTGTACTTACAGCATTGGATGGTGGCTCCCCTCAGAGATCAGGCACCGTAGTTATACACGTCACTGTGCTGGATGCTAATGATAATGTACCAGTGTTTAGTCAGAGCGTTTATAAAGCAATTCTGCCTGAAAACTCTCCTTTGGAAACGTTAGTGATCACAGTGAGTGCAACTGATGCAGACGATGGAGTTAACAGTGAAATTACATATGAATTTGACCATGTTTCGGATGAAAACGCAAATGTATTTTCTCTACACTCCAAATCCGGGGAGGTTCGAGTAGCTGGAGCCATTGATTATGAAAAAGCAAGCGCATATGAAATGCAGATAAGCGCAAAGGATGGTTTGGGGTTGGTTTCATATGCAAATTTAATATTTGAAATTACTGACATTAATGATAACGCACCTGTTATACAGCTAAAATCACTGAGTAACCCCTTACCTGAAGATGTGTCACCTGGTACAGAGGTGGGCATCATTAACGTACAGGACAGAGACTCTGAGGACAACAGACAGGTTCGCTGCTCCATCCAGCAAAATGTCCCATTCAAGTTAGTTCCTTCCATTAAAAACTATTATTCTCTGGTGACCACAGGACAACTGGACCGTGAACTAGTGTCTGATTACAACATTACCATCAGTGCCACTGACGAGGGTTCTCCTCCTCTGTCCTCCTCTAAAACCGTTCACTTATCTGTAGCTGACGTCAACGACAACCCACCTGTGTTTGAGGAACAGTCCTACAGCGCATATGTGAGTGAAAACAACAAACCTGGCTCCACCTTATGTTCCGTTGCTGCTCGAGACCCGGACTGGAGACAGAACGGTACCGTGATCTACTCTCTGTTACCTGCTGAGGTGAACGGTGCCCCGGTGTCGTCCTATGTGTCAGTGAACGGAGACACGGGGGTGATCCACGCTGTGAGGTCGTTTGATTACGAACAGTTCAGGAGTTTTAAAGTGCACGTGATGGCCAGAGACAACGGTTCTCCTCCTCTCAGCAGCAACGTGACCGTCAGTGTGTTCGTGTCGGATGTGAACGACAACTCTCCTCAGATACTGTACCCCGCCCCGGAGGGCAACTCGTTCATGACCGAGCTGGTCCCCAAAGCTGCACACGGAGGCTCTCTGGTGTCCAAAGTCATAGCGGTGGACGCGGACTCCGGACAGAACGCCTGGCTGTCCTATCACATAGTCAAATCCACTGATCCGGGACTTTTCACCATCGGTGTCCACAGCGGAGAGATCAGGACGCAGAGGGACGTTTTAGAGTCTGACAGCATGAAGCAGAACCTCATTGTGTCGGTGAAAGATAACGGACAGCCCTCTCTGTCTGCCACCTGTTCCATGTATTTACTGATCTCTGATAACTTGGCTGAGGTGCCAGAACTGAAGGATATTTCTTACGATGAGAAGAATTCCAAGCTGACGTCGTATCTGATCATTGCTCTGGTGTCCGTGTCCACGTTTTTCCTGACCTTCATCATCATCATCCTGGGTGTGAGGTTCTGTCGTAGGAGGAAGCCCAGACTGTTGTTTGACGGAGCAGTAGCCATCCCCAGCGCTTATCTCCCTCCTAATTACGCAGATGTTGACGGCACAGGAACTTTACGCAGCACTTACAACTATGACGCCTACCTGACAACAGGCTCTAGAACCAGTGACTTTAAGTTCGTGTCATCCTATAATGACAACACGCTGCCCGCTGACCAGACTCTGAGGAAGAGTCCTTCAGACTTTGCTGATGCTTTTGGAGATTCGGATGGTTCTCCTGAGGTAGGCACTTGTCATGTCACCACTGTAAGATCTGTCGAACCAGTGATTTACAGCCTTTCGTGTCGTTCTTCTTTTTATTAATTTTGTACATCGCTTAGTACGCCTTAAAAACAAGCAGCGCAGTGAACGTTAACTTCTAGGCTTGTTCACTTCTGTGTGAATTGGCAATGTCAGCAATTGTACACAGGCTGACGGCTGGTTACTTGTAACAGTTTTTTTTTTTTTAATTTCAGTGTCTGCGTTTGTTGTGGCCTATCGTTTTGTAGATGCTCAATTTGACGTCACAGTTTTCTGTCGCTCAACTTACAGGAACATCAATTTACCATATGATCAGATGCACACAATTGCTATATATAAATCTGGCTTCTATCATTACATCATATCACTCCATTTTTATGATGATACGATGGGTTAAATTGTCCTTTATCTTATCAACTTATCACCTCAGAAGATAATTCTTGCTTAAATGTATTTACAAAAGTCACATAGGCATTTACAGTAGGATGTTCGTTTTTCATTAAGACCCATAAAATAATTTGCCCTCTTTTTGCAAAAACTCAATCCAATAGGTGTTTTTGACTCTATCTAACTAAGGACAATATATTTTTGCATGGAACTCTATGTACAAATAGTTGCTGGCTATCTTTGCGTCTCTGTCCTTGGTAGCAAGCAGTTTGTTTCTTCATCAGAGACAATTCACACTTTTTGCACTGTCCTGACATTCATGGTGAATAACTAGATGTAGGATAATGATATAACTTTTAGGAGTGATATGCTTTTAACAGCAAACAGTGAGGGTGAAAATAAACTACACAACTCTTAAATTTGTCCTTTTTAAATACCCTGAAATGCCTGATATTTGATCACCAGGGGCTGGTTTACCTGTTAGCACGTGTCGTACATAAATGGACAGATTCAGACATGCTTGAGCTTTGCTGGTGGCTGTTCCTGCTTTGAATTGCTGCTTATGGTTACTTGATTAGACCTATGCATTTGTGTTTATTTTCCCCTCTCATTCCTTCCCACATCCTTTTTTTTCTCTGTTTCATTTATTCTGAGCAGCATTTCTCTGTTATCTAATGAACCTTTTCATGCTATCTTTTCAAGGTTTAAAAAGTTTGGGTCTATAATTAAGAGACAAAATCTGTTTTCCTTCGTGTGCTTTTGTTCTTCCTTTTTTATCATTTCTAAGTTGTTGTGCTATTGTCCAATGTAAATTTCCTTCAATGTTAGACTGGTGGACAATACGATAGTTTACAGAGGTCATAGTGTTGTTTTGGTGACCAAGCCATTATAACAATTGAACAAAATGTTTTTTATACCAGTACTCCTTTAACGTTTTATACATTTTATTATGATTGATCATTATGGAGAACAACGTCAATATTAGTATTAGCTTTTGTGTTCAGCTGGCGATGTTGTAATTTTGCTCACGGTGTCGCCATTTGCCAGTTTATGGAAAGGATTTCCACTCCACCCTCTTTTGTGTAGACTATTTTTCAGCTGCCATTGCTCTTTTTATTCAACCAGAGTCGATCGGGAAGGCTGTCGTTTATATTTTGGTTTTTACCTACATACAGTCTAATTAGCACTGGATCTGAACTCGCAGCACACTCGATTCCTGGAGGTTTTGCCAAGATGCGTCTTCAAACGCTCTACCTCGCTCTCTTCTCATTGTGTCATGTCGCGAATGGGGACGTGAACTATTCATTTCAGGAGGAAATTAAACGCGGATCACGGATTGGGAATATAGCGAAGGATCTGAACCTGGACTCTAGCAGACTGTCTTTGAGAAATGCCCGTATTGATGCCACAGGGAATCGGAAACGATACTGTGACATAAACCTAAGTACTGGAGATTTAATTGTTGCCGAAAGGATTGATCGAGAGGAGCTCTGTGGAGAAAAGCTGTCCTGTGTAATAAAACGCGACCTAGTCCTGGAGAATCCTCTGGAGCTGTACCCTTTTAGTCTGCATGTTCAAGATATTAATGATAATTCTCCACAATTTAATGACGAGACCATAACTCTAGAAATTCGGGAGTCTGCAGTCAGGGGAGCTCGTTTTGTGATCGAAGAGGCGCACGATGCAGATGTAGGACAGAATTCAGTTCAGCAGTACAGCCTCAAAAAGAATGAGCATTTTGTGTTGGCCACTAATGGAAACACAATCGAGCTCGTTCTTGATAAAGAGCTTGATCGTGAAAAACAACAGGACATTGATCTGATCCTTACGGCTCTAGATGGTGGCTCCCCTCAGAGATCAGGAACCGTAGTTATACACGTCACTGTGCTGGATGCTAATGATAATGTACCAGTGTTTAGTCAGAGCGTTTATAAAGCAAGTCTGCCTGAAAACTCTCCTCTAGATACGGTGGTAGTGACAGTGAGTGCAACTGATGCAGACGAGGGAGTAAATGGAGACGTGACTTATGACTTTGGACATGTTTCAGAGGACGTGAAGAAAATATTCAGCATTGACCGTAAAAGTGGAAACATAAAATTAATTGGAGCAATTGACTTTGAATCCGTTGCAACATATGATTTGCGCGTTAAAGCAAAGGATGGTCTAGGATTGTCCTCATATGCAAAAGTGACAGTGGATGTCACTGACGTTAACGACAACGACCCTGTAATATCTGTTAAATCTCTGACAAGTTTAGTACCTGAGAATGTTTCACCTGGTACCGAGGTGGGCATCATTAACGTTCAGGACCCAGATTCTGATGGTAATCAACAGGTTCGCTGCTCCATCCAGCAAAATGTCCCATTCAAGTTAGTTCCTTCCATTAAAAACTATTATTCTCTGGTGACCACAGAACAACTGGACCGCGAACTAGTGTCTGATTACAACATTACCATCAGTGCCACTGACGAGGGTTCTCCTCCTCTGTCCTCCTCTAAAACCGTTCACTTATCTGTAGCTGACGTCAACGACAACCCACCTGTGTTTGAGGAACAGTCCTACAGCGCATATGTGAGTGAAAACAACAAACCTGGCTCCACCTTATGTTCCGTTGCTGCTCGAGACCCGGACTGGAGACAGAACGGTACCGTGATCTACTCTCTGTTACCTGCTGAGGTGAACGGTGCCCCGGTGTCGTCCTATGTGTCAGTGAACGGAGACACGGGGGTGATCCACGCTGTGAGGTCGTTTGATTACGAACAGTTCAGGAGTTTTAAAGTGCACGTGATGGCCAGAGACAACGGTTCTCCTCCTCTCAGCAGCAACGTGACCGTCAGTGTGTTCGTGTCGGATGTGAACGACAACTCTCCTCAGATACTGTACCCCGCCCCGGAGGGCAACTCGTTCATGACCGAGCTGGTCCCCAAAGCTGCACACGGAGGCTCTCTGGTGTCCAAAGTCATAGCGGTGGACGCGGACTCCGGACAGAACGCCTGGCTGTCCTATCACATAGTCAAATCCACTGATCCGGGACTTTTCACCATCGGTGTCCACAGCGGAGAGATCAGGACGCAGAGGGACGTTTTAGAGTCTGACAGCATGAAGCAGAACCTCATTGTGTCGGTGAAAGATAACGGACAGCCCTCTCTGTCTGCCACCTGTTCCATGTATTTACTGATCTCTGATAACTTGGCTGAGGTGCCAGAACTGAAGGATATTTCTTACGATGAGAAGAATTCCAAGCTGACGTCGTATCTGATCATTGCTCTGGTGTCCGTGTCCACGTTTTTCCTGACCTTCATCATCATCATCCTGGGTGTGAGGTTCTGTCGTAGGAGGAAGCCCAGACTGTTGTTTGACGGAGCAGTAGCCATCCCCAGCGCTTATCCCCCTCCTAATTACGCAGATGTTGACGGCACAGGAACTTTACGCAGCACTTACAACTATGACGCCTACCTGACAACAGGCTCTAGAACCAGTGACTTTAAGTTCGTGTCATCGTATAATGACAACACGCTGCCTGCTGACCAGACTCTGAGGAAGAGTCCTTCAGACTTTGCTGATGCCTTTGGAGATTCGGATGGTTCTCCTGAGGTAGGCGCTTGTCATGCTATCTATATTAGATGAGCTAATCATCTTCAATCCATATAAATCCACATACAATCGACCAGCCTGTATACATTTTTCTAAATCTTCTCTTTTGTCACATTTGTTGAGCAGGGTACAGTACATATTTTGAATTATGTGGTTCTTCACTCTGTCCTTGGTGCTGATTATATATTTTGTGAGTTTTGGCGGTTTGATTCTATACCTAATACAGTTATGAGTTTGTTTTTCAATATGTTTTGTGGTTTTAGGTTAGTCTTTGAAAAACGTAAATATTTTAATGTTGGGGTGAGGGGCTGTGTATTACAAGACAATCAGGCTTTGTTGATGTTTTTTGTTAAACCGCATAAAGGTCACAGCTTTAATTCCTGACTAATTAGGTCTGTCATAAACAACTGCTTTGTTTTGTTTTGTGTAATTTCAATATGTTTTTACATCTTTATATATTAAGGAGTTGCTACCATAAATTAAATCTTTTTTTTGTCATAAATAAACTAGCCTATATCGCCTATTTCCAATCTCAATGCTTTTACATTTATCTGTTCGTATTGTGTATATTCAGTTATGTATTGAATTGGCTCTTTTCTCTTGTGCTTGGGGCAGTTTGACCTACATGCTCATGGACACAGTCTTCAAGCATGTTTGCTTTCTAAACTTGTAGCATCTTCCTTATTTTTAACTCTGACTTTGCAAAGTGGACAGTTCCTAAGACAAGGCAATGACTGAAGAATATCATGCAACTGGGGCTAATGTCAGTCTTGGATTGCAGTGGTTTAGTCAGAATAGTGATTACATCATTTCTGGATTTGCTGCATGTGTTTAATAAAAGTGCAGTTAACAGTATGGTGTTTGTAGTTGCCAAAAACGACTACATAGTTAGTTGTGTCAGATGCTTATAACTCTAAATACATGAGTAGGACATGTATGCTGGTGATCACATGTAAAGCAAAATTGCAGGAGTTTGATTGTTATTGTAAAGCAAAAGCCAGATAGGAGAACATATTTAAATACCAGTCAATATTTACGTGTTTTATTGAACATGCCTTCAATATTGGGATTAAAGCTGTTTATTGACCAGAGACGGGTAGCTTCTTTTTGTTATGCCTTATGTGAGCATGATGCAGGCAACCACTGTAAGACAGTGTAAAGTTATGTATGGGGATGTGTTGTGTCGTCGTTGTTTTATACATGGATAAAACATGTGCCTTTGCCAAAGCAGCTCAGCTTTGAATAGTGATAAGTCAAAGCCATTGGAATTTTTGTTACTTCTATAGTTACAAAATTGATTGTAATGTAAATATTAAACTTTGATTTATGTGTTTTCACCTAGAGGTGTTCTGCAGTCATGTGTGCTGCATTATACTGATACTTCTCTTCAAGTTAAATGTGGATGTCACTTCATGCTTGTTTTTTTTCTTCCAAATTGTAAATGATAAAGCAAAACAAGTGCTCTAAAGGAGTAGGGTCATTATATTTAATCAGTTCTGCGTATTTCTCCAGACCACTTAAAGCAGAATGGGCACTAATTTTCCATACTGTTGTAAAATGGCTTGAAACCAAAGTAAAGGTTGTAAAGAAGGCAATTTGTATATATTGTAATAACTGTCTTTGATACAGTTTAAAGACTATAATATTACTTTATCCCAACAAGTATTTTTGTAAAGCTTAAATTTGATTTCATCTTTGTATATGTTGTTTATGCATTAGTTTGAAGGGACAAGCTTAATAACTATTGCATAACTGTTGGGGACTCAAACATTTTACTTGTCAGAGAAAAACGTTTAGTTCTTTTTAAATAATTTTCACTTTATGATCTAAATCATTCTTCGAAGCTTTCACCTGTAAACGTGTGTAATACAATGCAAAACAGTTAACAGTTGCACATATTAGTAAACTTTTATGTCAATTTATCTTTTCCTCTTTTACACATTTTATTTGTTATCCATTTGTAAAAAAATGTTATAGTTAAAGTCAGCTCAAGGTGTCGCTCTACACCAGTTTTTAAATTGAATTCTTCTACACAGATATCGGTTTATTGTACGCCCAGAACAGTAACAGACGCAGTCTCGCGGAATCGCGGCTTTTGTTCAGTGATCTCTGGTTAAACGGTCTTTTTTTTCATCGTGGTTCAACGTCTCAGCAGCTCGAACTGAAGGATGGATGGAAATATGAAATCGTTTCAGTCGCATAGCTTTTACTTTGTTCTTCTTCTGTTCTTTGACGTCGCGTATGGAGACATCAACTATTCCTTTCCAGAGGAAATGAAGCGAGGATCAGTTATTGGAAACGTAGCCAAGGATCTTGGGATGGAAACGGGTGCGTTCGCTAACAGAAGAGCCCGCATCGACTCCGACGGGACGGACAAACGTTACTGTGACATAAACCTGAATAATGGAGAGCTGGTTGTTGCCGACAGGATTGACCGAGAGGGGCTTTGTGGAGAGAAGGCTTCGTGCGTTCTGAAACACGAGCTTGTGCTGGAGAATCCTCTGGAGCTCCATAGAATTAGTTTACACGTTCAGGATATTAATGACAACGCCCCTCAGTTTAACGAACAGTTGATAAATCTGGAAATTCAAGAGTCCGCAGACAGGGGAGCTCGTTTTGTGATCGAAGAGGCGCATGATGCGGATGTAGGACAGAATTCAGTTCAGCAGTACAGCCTCAAAAAGAACGAGAATTTTATTTTGGCCACTGGTGAAAATACAATCGAGCTCGTTCTTGATAAAGAGCTTGATCGTGAAAAACAACAGGACATTGATCTGATCCTTACGGCTCTAGATGGTGGCTCCCCTCAGAGATCAGGAACCGTAGTTATACACGTCACTGTGCTGGATGCTAATGATAATGTACCAGTGTTTAGTCAGAGCGTTTATAAAGCAAGTCTGCCTGAAAACTCTCCTGTAGATACTGTTGTAGTAACAGTGAGTGCAACTGATGCAGACGAGGGAGTAAATGGAGACGTGACATATGACTTTGGACATGTTTCAGAGGATGTAAAGAAAATATTCAGCATTGACCGTAAAGTAGGTGAGATCCGAGTAATTGGCACTGTTGACTATGAAACCACTAAAACATTTGAAATACGAGTAAAGGCAAAGGATGGTTTAGGATTATCATCCTACGCCAAGGTAATAATTTCTGTCACTGATGTGAATGACAACGCCCCTGTACTCAATATAAAATCATTAACCAATCCTGTATCAGAAAACACGTCACCTGGTACAGAGGTGGGCATCATTAACGTCCAGGACAGAGACTCTGAGAACAACAGACAGGTTCGCTGCTCCATCCAGCAAAATGTTCCATTCAAATTAGTTCCATCCATTAAAAATTATTATTCTCTGGTGACCACAGGACAACTGGACCGCGAACTAGTGTCTGATTACAACATTACCATCAGTGCCACTGACGAGGGTTCTCCTCCTCTGTCCTCCTCTAAAACCGTTCACTTATCTGTAGCTGACGTCAACGACAACCCACCTGTGTTTGAGGAACAGTCGTACAGCGCATATGTGAGTGAAAACAACAAACCTGGCTCCACCTTATGTTCCGTTGCTGCTCGAGACCCGGACTGGAGACAGAACGGTACCGTGATCTACTCTCTGTTACCTGCTGAGGTGAACGGTGCCCCGGTGTCGTCCTATGTGTCAGTGAACGGAGACACGGGGGTGATCCACGCTGTGAGGTCGTTTGATTACGAACAGTTCAGGAGTTTTAAAGTGCACGTGATGGCCAGAGACAACGGTTCTCCTCCTCTCAGCAGCAACGTGACCGTCAGTGTGTTCGTGTCGGATGTGAACGACAACTCTCCTCAGATACTGTACCCCGCCCCGGAGGGCAACTCGTTCATGACCGAGCTGGTCCCCAAAGCTGCACACGGAGGCTCTCTGGTGTCCAAAGTCATAGCGGTGGACGCGGACTCCGGACAGAACGCCTGGCTGTCCTATCACATAGTCAAATCCACTGATCCGGGACTTTTCACCATCGGTGTCCACAGCGGAGAGATCAGGACGCAGAGGGACGTTTTAGAGTCTGACAGCATGAAGCAGAACCTCATTGTGTCGGTGAAAGATAACGGACAGCCCTCTCTGTCTGCCACCTGTTCCATGTATTTACTGATCTCTGATAACTTGGCTGAGGTGCCAGAACTGAAGGATATTTCTTACGATGAGAAGAATTCCAAGCTGACGTCGTATCTGATCATTGCTCTGGTGTCCGTGTCCACGTTTTTCCTGACCTTCATCATCATCATCCTGGGTGTGAGGTTCTGTCGTAGGAGGAAGCCCAGACTGTTGTTTGACGGAGCAGTAGCCATCCCCAGCGCTTATCTCCCTCCTAATTACGCAGATGTTGACGGCACAGGAACTTTACGCAGCACTTACAACTATGACGCCTACCTGACAACAGGCTCTAGAACCAGTGACTTTAAGTTCGTGTCATCCTATAATGACAACACGCTGCCCGCTGACCAGACTCTGAGGAAGAGTCCTTCAGACTTTGCTGATGCTTTTGGAGATTCGGATGGTTCTCCTGAGGTAGGCACTTGTCATGTCACCACTGTAAGATCTGTCGAACCAGTGATTTACAGCCTTTCGTGTCGTTCTTCTTTTTATTAATTTTGTACATCGCTTAGTACGCCTTAAAAACAAGCAGCGCAGTGAACGTTAACTTCTAGGCTTGTTCACTTCTGTGTGAATTGGCAATGTCAGCAATTGTAAACATGCTGACGGCTGGTTACTTGTAACACTTTTCTAATTTCAGTGTCTGCGTTTGTTGTGGGCTGTCGTTTTGTAGACGCTCAATTTGACGTCACGGTTTTCTGTCGCTCTCCTTACAGTTGTTGGTCTTGCATTTAGTTGATTTTCTTTGACTTGGACAGTATATTTACAGCATTGCTACAGCTGTTTTATGTCTTATTTAATTTATTCTCCCTTACTATGTTAATGAGATTTTATTGACTTCATTATAGTGGTTTGCCATAAAAATATGCCTGCACGTGATATTAACTTTGCAGACAAACTTACTAACTATAGACTTTGTTGCCCATTTTAGTCATTAATATTTTAGTTATATGTGCTAAAGCTAGCAAATTTTATTTCTGCACTTTTTTCAGTTTCATTGAAGGTCCCAATGTGGTTTTCTGTGGAGGGACTTGCGTCCAGCTACAATCGTTGTCTCTGTCCTTGGTGCTGAATTTTCTTTGACGATCTTTTTTTTTTTTAGTGTGACTTTTCTGTGTTATGCTGTTGCCTTTCATTGATAAATGCTGTCGTATCAAACTGATTATGTTCGTTGCTTACATCTTGCTGTGATGCTGTAGCATTAGTTTACTCCATTGACTCAGAAGTGTTAAGTTTATTGTGAATATCATGTTGTATGTCGATATTTAGTGTTCAAGTAAGATAAGCAAACCCAAGCCTCATCAATCATTTTGTTTTAATGGTTATGTGTTACTAGGTTTGTCCTGTTTTTTTTAAATGTCGACATTTTAAATATCCTTGCAGGTTCACTTTTTAAGGTTTAACATTTTTATCTGACCACGACCATTTCTAAATAATTGTGAATGCAAGATTGTTAAATTTTATTTTGACTGGACAATGTGTCGTCCATTAAAACTAAAGTGCAAACATAGTAATCCCGATGCTCTTGCAGACTTGAACAAAAGTATTGCCTTATTATTATAAGAAAGTTTTGCGTTTGATGTAACTTTTCGAATTAAATAGGCGTTTCTCCTGCACCTTCATAGCAGCTGTTGATTACTGTTATCTGTTTTAAGGTTTGCCATAAAGGAGAATTACTTTTCAGCGTAATACATCACCTCAATTCAATTCAATTCAATTTTATTTATATAGCGCCAAATCACAACAAAGTTATTTCAAGGCACTTTACAAAGTAAGGTTTAAAACCTCACACAACTAAACCCAACAAATCCCACATACAGCAAGCATTTAATTTGACAGCAACAGTGGAGAGGAAAAACTCCCTCTCTAACGAGGAAGAAACCTCCAGCAGAACCAGACTGGATGTGGGCGGCCATCTGCCTCGACCGGTTGGGGTGAGAGGATAGAGAGATAGAAAAGCACCGCAACAGCAACAAGCAACAACAAGCAACAACAGAGCACAGGCAGGATGGTAGGACCAGGGACTGGATGCAGGCAGGATGGTTGGATCCGCAGCTGCCCATCACAGACACCAAACTTTGAGTCCAATGATACCTGTGGGTGAGGACAGAGAGGGAGAAAGAGTGGGGGTGGGGGGGGGGGGGGGGGGGGAGGAGAGAAGCACAACTACTGGACAGAAAGAGACAAGGTTAGTTAAACATGGGACAATGATGGGAGGTTATGGGACAGAGGAGGTAGAAGGAAACAGAGGAGCTCAGTGTATAAATTAAGTCCCCCAGCAGTCTATGTCTATTGCAGCTTAACTAAGAGATGGTTCCTGTGACTAACAATAATTGCCAGTGACCTGAACCATCTCTAACTATAAGCTTTATCAAAAAGGAAGGTTTTAAGCCTAATCTTAAAGGTGGAGAGTGTGTCAGCTTCTCGAACCTGAAGAGGGAGCTGGTTCCAGAGGAGAGGAGCTTGGTAGCTAAAAGCTCTGCCCCCTGTTCTACATTTAAACACTCTAGGAACCGCAAGTAGCCCAGCGCTCTGAGAACGAAGTGTTCTGCTGGGAGCATAAGGAACTATAAGGTCTTTAAGATAAGAAGGAGCTTTATCATTGAGTACTTTGTATGTGAGTAGGAGAATTTTAAATTCTATCCTACATTTTACAGGCAGCCAGTGCAGAGAAGCTAATGTAGGAGAAATGTGATCTCTCTTTCTAAGTCCTGTCAGAACTCTGGCTGCAGCATTTTGAATGAGCTGTAGGTTTTTTAAGGAGCTGTTAGGACATCCTATGAGTAAGGAGTTACAGTAGTCCAGCCTAGAGGTAACAAATGCATGGATCAGTTTCTCTGCATCGCTCTGAGAGAGGATGCTTCTGATTTTAACTATATTTCTAAGGTGGAAGTAGGCGGTTCTGGAGATTTGTTTAATGTATGATGTAAAAGAGAGATCCTGGTCAAACATGACACCAAGGTTCCTCACAGTAGAATCTGAAGCTAATGTTATGCCATCCAGGGTGGCTATCTGACTCAATAGTGTCTCTCTCAGATTTTTAGGCCCAACAATAAGAATCTCGGTTTTATCTGAGTTTAGTTGAAGGAAGTTTTGGGACATCCAGGATTTGATGTCTTTTAAACAACCCTGAATTTTGACTAGTTGATCAGTTTCATTTGGTTCCAAGGACATGTATAGCTGAGTATCATCTGCGTAAAAATGAAAATTAATAGAATGCTTTCTAATAATCTCACCTAGAGGAGACATGTATAAGCTAAACAGAATTGGACCCAGCACAGAACCCTGTGGAACTCCATAGCTAATCCTTGTGCGTGTGGAGAATTTATCATTAACATGAACAAACTGGAATCTGTTCAACAAATAGGATTTAAACCATCCCAATGCTGTTCCATTAATCCCGATTCTATGTTCTAGTGTCTGTAATAGAATGTGATGATCAATTGTATCAAATGCAGCACTAAGATCTAACAGGACAAGGACAGAAACTAGACCATTGTCCAAAGCTAATAGAAGATCATTAGTGACTCTAACCAGAGCTGTTTCTGTGCTATGATGTTTTCTAAATCCTGACTGAAAATCTTCATACAGGTTATTCCCACTAAGGTGGTCAGATAATTGTTTAGCCACGATTTTTTCCAGAATCTTGGAAATAAAGGGTAAATTTGAAATGGGCCTATAGTTGGCTAGTTGTCCAGGGTCAAGGGTTGGTTTTTTCAATAGAGGTTTGACCACAGCCACCTTAAAAGCCTGTGGTACATAGCCTAGTTGTAAAGATTGGTTGATTTGATTTAATATGGATGAGCTGATTAAAGGTAGAACTTCTTTGAGTAATCTGGTTGGGATTGGATCTAAAAGACAAGTGGACGACTTGGAAGAGTTGATTATTGAGGTTAACTCCATATGAGTTATGGGGGAGAAGCTGTCTAGGTAAGACAGAGGATTTAATAAATTTAAAGTTAATGGATCTAGACAGTGCTTTCTGTCATTTGGAAGAAGTCGCTGCTGAATGTTTTTTCTAATGATAATAATTTTATTAGTAAAGTAGTTCATAAAGTCATTGCTGCTGAGATTTAAGGGGATAGTAGACTCAATACAGCTATGACACTTTGTCAGCCTGGCTACAGTGCTGAAAAGAAACCTGGGGTTGTTTTTGTTTTCCTCAATTAGGGAGGAATAATATGTTTTTCTAGCAGCACAAAGTGCTTTTTTATATTTCATTAGACTGTCCTTCCATGCAATGCAGTTTACATTTATTTTGTTGGAACGCCACTGTCTTTCTAGTTGTCTAGTCCTTTGCTTTAGACTGCGGATGTCTGAGTTATACCACGGAGCTAACCTCCTCTGATTCACTGTCTTCTTCTTCAGAGGAGCCACTGTGTCTAACATTGTACGTAGAGAAGCTGCAGCATCATCTACAAGACAATCAACCTGTTCATAAGGATTAAGGTGACTGTTCTCTGTGTATCTGCAAGACATTGAGGCAAAAGATGATGGAATCATCTGCTTGAATCTGGCAACAGCATTGTCAGATAAACATCTGCTATAGTAACATTTCTTTCCAGCTGTTATAGGGTCAGTTGTGCTAAATTCAAAAGTTAATAAGAAATGGTCAGATAACAGAGGGTTTTGGGGAAGAACTATTAAATTATCAATTTCAACTCCATATGTCAGGACAAGATCTAGAGTGTGGTTAAAACGATGAGTGGGTTCATTTACCTGCTGTGTAAAACCAATAGTGTCTATTAAGGAGTTAAAAGCAGTGCTGAGACAGTTGCTGTCAACATCTACATGAATGTTAAAGTCTCCCACTACAATGACTTTATCTGTGCTAAGAACTAAGTCAGATAAGAATTCAGAGAATTCAGTTAAGAACTCTGAATATGGAGCAGGAGGACGGTAAACAATACAAAACACAACTGGTTTCTGAGTTTTAGAGTCTGGGTGAGAAAGGCTCAGAGTGAGGCTCTCAAATGAGTTATAACTATGTTTAGGTTTAGGAGTAATTAATAAATCTGATTTATAAACTGCTGCTACTCCTCCACCTCTACCTGTACTTCTTGGAACATGATAGTTGATGTGACTCATTGGAGTCGACTCATTTAAAGTAACATATTCATCCTGCTGCAGCCAGGTTTCAGTGAGACAGAACAGATCTATGTGATGGTCACTTATCAAGTCATTTATTAAAAAGGATTTAGATGAGAGAGATCTGATATTTAATAAACCACACTTCATTAGCTTACTATTACTTTGTTCCGTAAGAGGAACTGTTTTGATGTTTATTAAATTCTGGTAAGTCACTCCTCTTTGATTTGTTTGTGACTTGTATAGTTTAGGTGGTCGAGAAGCAGACACAGTCTCTATGCGATAACTAAGACTAAGAGTGGGTCGCGGCTGTAGAGAACATGCAGAGAGGCGTGTAAGACTGCGACTCTGCGACTCAAGATGCACCTGATCTTGTCCTTAGTTGTGACTGACGTGCTACTTGTGTTTGAGTGCTCTCGGATGTTTGTAGTTGTCAATACTGGGGTAGAGCACAGATGGAATTACTCTATGATTTTTACTCCGTGCTCGCGTCAAAAGTTGTTTAACAAAACAAATTAGTGTCTACTGACTCAATTATGTTGTGTACCGTCAATATCAGTTAAGTGGTGGCCTCAGCGGTTTAGTGTTAGTGCTTAAAATATATCTTTACCACACACCTAAACCGAATCTGGAATGTTGACCGTGGTTTGCGATGAAATTAGTGTTTTCTTTGACCGACTGGAGCTTTTACACGTGTATAAAAAATGAATCATGTTGTACCAAAAAAAATCTCATGGTGTCAGTGTGTACCAGGAACCAGTGACTTTAAGTTTGTGTCATCCTATAATGACAACACGCTGCCTGCTGACCAGACTCTGAGGAAGAGTCCGTCAGACTTTGCTGATGCTTTTGGAGATTCTGATGGTTCTCCTGAGGTAGGCACTTGCTCTGTTACGTGTCCTAAATAAGTAAAACAGATTAAAAATGCACAAACCAGCAACTAACTCTGTTACTTTAGTTTATCAGGTTCCGTTTTTTCAATGGTTTGCTTTGTGCCTCTGTCCTTGGTGCTAATCCTTCATTTTTACCTGCTTTGTTGAACAGTAATACATGTTCACGATTATTTCTATTGAAGTCTATTGATTTCATACTGCTGAAATCTACCGTCAATGGAAGATAACTTTTCTCTGCAGTTTAAAAAAAAAAACAGGAAGCATCTGTGTAAGTTAATTGTTTAGTAGTTGAATAATCTGTTTTAACATTTACTACATTGTTCAGACAAGCTATCATCCAAAAGTCACCATTACCATCAAAATCAATCTTCCTGAAATCATTAGCATTTTACACGTTTTACATTTTAGTGTACAAAAGTAGGAGTATCTGGTTAACTGGTGCAGAGCTCATTGGTGCGATTAATCATTTCTCTGGGTTTTTAAACAAATCTGATTTGTTTTTGGTTCTCTTTTTGTACGAGACCGTTTGTCCTCAAACAATGTGAAATAGGTCTGATTTTGATGGTGATTCTCTTATTTCCATCTATCAGGATTTAGTTTTTACGATGTTCCAAGATTTAGACTCTTTGGAAGAAGGTTCCCTTGTGAATTTCTTAGACCATTTGTTGGACGTTGTTTGTCCCAGATGCTCTTTTGCTTTAACACAAAGGCAGTTTGATTAGAAGCAGAGCGGTGTAAACATTTTCAGATTTGCTTCACATATTGTTAGGTTATGATGCAGTTAGTGACTTATCTTGTAGTGACAAGAAACCCTTTCTTTAACAGATTTAGGTTCATAATTAATATTTTGGGAAGTGCTGGGAACCAATGCAGAATAATTATTAGCGTAAAAGACAAATAAGGGTAGTTACATTGAAATAAATTCACACAGCATTAAATGTTGTTTTTAGAGGTAATACCTGCATCATATAGATACAGTTTCAAATGCATGGCAATTTTAATAACTATCTTAATTGACGATTTCTTTAATATTGTGGGAGAAAAGCCTTTGAGTGAGGACAATTGACCCCAAAGCTTGATACAAGCCACTTGAAGACAGTGCAGAGTTATATGTACAGTAATGTGATGAGTACTTTGGTAAAACAAATGGTAGTTTTACCAACGCAGGTCATCTTTACATGGTGACAGTTGAAAGCAAATAGATTTGTGTTCTGCATATAAAACAAAGCCGACAAAGTATTTATTGATTGTAATATAAATCACAATTTACATGAGTTTAAAGTTCCCGACTGCTCCTGATGAGTTCTGCATTCGTACAATTACTAAATTAGACTGATATTGTACTTGAATCTAAATACAGATCCTACTTAATGAATGTTTTTCTGTGGACTTTTAAAGATAAACAAATAACTTTCAAACAGTAGGACTTTTTTACTCAAACCTCAAAGCCTTTCAGTTTTGTACATTTTACCTGACTATCACAGGAAGCACAGACTTTGACTTGCCTTGATATTGTAATATGTCTTTAGGAGAATGATATTAAAAAAAGTAACATATTACTGCCAGTAATATAAATACATTTAGAGAAAACTATGTTCTTAGAAGTAAAACATTTTTCTGTGCCATGATTTTTAGAATTTATATTTTTTCAGTATTTAAGTAACTAATCATTTTAATACACTCATATAGTTAGACGGTCTGCAAATGTGTGAAATACAAGCTGAGAAAGTTCTCATTTCAATGTAGAAATCCAGTAGTCATTTAATCTTTAATAGTTTTTGCATTATATTTGTTATCTATGTGGAAATGTTTGTAGTTGAAGTCAGCTCAAGGTGTCGCTCTACACCAGTTTTAAAATTGAACTATTCGACACATATCAGTTTGTTGTACGCCCAGAACAGTAACAGACGCAGTCTCGCGGAATCTCGGCTTTTGTTCAGTGATCTCTGGTTAAACGGTCTTTTTTTTCATCGTGGTTCAACGTCTCAGCAGCTCGAACTGAAGGATGGATGGAAATATGAAATCGTTTAAGTCGTACAGCTTTTACTTTGTTCTTCTTCTGTTTTTGCACGTCGCGTATGGAGACATCAACTATTCCTTTCCAGAGGAAATGAAGCGAGGATCAGTTATTGGAAACGTAGCCAAGGATCTTGGGATGGAAACGGGTGCGTTCGCTAACAGAAGAGCCCGCATCGACTCCGACGGGACGGACAAACGTTACTGTGACATAAACCTGAATAATGGAGAGCTGGTTGTTGCCGACAGGATTGACCGAGAGGGGCTTTGTGGAGAGAAGGCTTCGTGCGTTCTGAAACACGAGCTTGTGCTGGAGAATCCTCTGGAGCTCCATAGAATTAGTTTACACGTTCAGGATATTAATGATAACGCCCCTCAGTTTAACGAACAGTTGATAAATCTGGAAATTCGCGAGTCCGCAGACAGGGGAGCTCGTTTTGTGATCGAAGAGGCGCACGATGCGGATGTAGGACAGAATTCAGTTCAGCAGTACAGCCTCAAAAAGAATGAGAATTTCGTTTTGGCCACTAATGGAAACACAATTGAGCTCGTGCTCGATAAAGAGCTTGATCGTGAAAAACAGCAGAACATTGATCTGATCCTTACGGCTCTAGATGGTGGCTCCCCTCAGAGATCAGGAACCGTAGTTATACACGTCACTGTGCTGGATGCTAATGATAATGTACCAGTGTTTAGTCAGAGCGTTTATAGAGCAAATCTGCCTGAAAACGCTCCTGTAGATACTGTGGTAGTGACAGTGAGTGCAACTGATGCAGACGAGGGAGTAAATGGAGACGTGACATATGACTTTGGACATGTTTCAGAGGATGTAAAGAAAATATTCAGCATTGACCGTAAAGTAGGTGAGATCCGAGTAATTGGCACTGTTGACTATGAAACCACTAAAACATTTGAAATACGAGTGAAGGCAAAGGATGGTTTAGGATTATCATCCTACGCCAAGGTAATAATTTCTGTCACTGATGTGAATGACAACGCCCCTGTACTCAATATAAAATCATTAACCAATCCTGTATCAGAAAACACGTCACCTGGTACAGAGGTGGGCATCATTAACGTCCAGGACAGAGACTCAGAGAACAACAGACAGGTTCGCTGCTCCATCCAGCAAAATGTCCCATTCAAATTAGTTCCTTCCATTAAAAACTATTACTCTCTGGTGACCACAGGACAACTGGACCGTGAACTAGTGTCTGATTACAACATTACCATCAGTGCCACTGACGAGGGTTCTCCTCCTCTGTCCTCCTCTAAAACCGTTCACTTATCTGTAGCTGACGTCAACGACAACCCACCTGTGTTTGAGGAACAGTCCTACAGCGCATATGTGAGTGAAAACAACAAACCTGGCTCCACCTTATGTTCCGTGGCTGCTCGAGACCCGGACTGGAGACAGAACGGTACCGTGATCTACTCTCTGTTACCTGCTGAGGTGAACGGTGCCCCGGTGTCGTCCTATGTGTCAGTGAACGGAGACACGGGGGTGATCCACGCTGTGAGGTCGTTTGATTACGAACAGTTCAGGAGTTTTAAAGTGCACGTGATGGCCAGAGACAACGGTTCTCCTCCTCTCAGCAGCAACGTGACCGTCAGTGTGTTCGTGTCGGATGTGAACGACAACTCTCCTCAGATACTGTACCCCGCCCCGGAGGGCAACTCGTTCATGACCGAGCTGGTCCCCAAAGCTGCACACGGAGGCTCTCTGGTGTCCAAAGTCATAGCGGTGGACGCGGACTCCGGACAGAACGCCTGGCTGTCCTATCACATAGTCAAATCCACTGATCCGGGACTTTTCACCATCGGTGTCCACAGCGGAGAGATCAGGACGCAGAGGGACGTTTTAGAGTCTGACAGCATGAAGCAGAACCTCATTGTGTCGGTGAAAGATAACGGACAGCCCTCTCTGTCTGCCACCTGTTCCATGTATTTACTGATCTCTGATAACTTGGCTGAGGTGCCAGAACTGAAGGACATTTCTTACGATGAGAAGAATTCCAAGCTGACGTCGTATCTGATCATTGCTCTGGTGTCCGTGTCCACGTTTTTCCTGACCTTCATCATCATCATCCTGGGTGTGAGGTTCTGTCGTAGGAGGAAGCCCAGACTGTTGTTTGACGGAGCAGTAGCCATCCCCAGCGCTTATCTCCCTCCTAATTACGCAGATGTTGACGGCACAGGAACTTTACGCAGCACTTACAACTATGACGCCTACCTGACAACAGGCTCTAGAACCAGTGACTTTAAGTTCGTGTCATCCTATAATGACAACACGCTGCCTGCTGACCAGACTCTGAGGAAGAGTCCATCAGACTTTGCTGATGCTTTTGGAGATTCTGATGGTTCTCCTGAGGTAGGCGCTTGCCCTGTTATGTTTCTCAAATAAGCCCAACAATTACTATGCACAATCAAACAGCCAACTTCTTTTCATTTTTTTAACTGGTCTTCTCACTTTTTACATTGGTTAATTAAGTACAGTACGCTTTTCTTAAACGTGGTGGTTTATGTCTCTGTCCTTGGTGCTGATTCCTCATTTTGCAACACATTCTTAGCGCTGTGATGTGGAGCTGTGATCTCATCAGAACTATGCAATGTTTTGTTTACATTTATTCTACCTGCATATTTTTTTTCAAAAGTTTAGTTTATGAACTTAAACTCTTAGAATTCTAAAACCAAGCTCCCATCTGGTTTGCTGAGAAGCCGTGCAATGAGTTATTTGGTCCTTTGATTTCATACTGTCGGTAACTTACCCGGATTCTGAAGAGTCTTTTAATTATTTGTACTCTTTATACTAATGTCAAGGCCACTGTCTGAAACTAGATTTAAGTTTTTAATTAAAAATAACAATATAATGATATAAAATAAGGAGAATTTTGTTTTCTCACTTTTTGTGATTGTTTATCTACAGTATTTTGGTGAATTGTAAGTGTCGTTTAAGTTTAATTCCAGAGGATCTCTCAGTTTAGTCAAAATTTACTGTATCGTTTTGTTTTATATGCATTATTTTTTTTAGTATCCACTTTCATGTCTTCATCAATCACTGCAATAACTCACCACACTTCATGAAAAATTTATATCTTATATTTGTCTAACCTCCATTGTGATTTCTAACAAGGCTTATAATTTAAATTGTACATTTTCTTTAACTTCTTAAAAATCCAGGATTTAAAATAGTTTTTGAAGCTTTATTGACCAGAATGTTTTCCTATTTGTAAGGTGCTAGATCTTTTATATAGTGTGTACTTTCTTTATCACTAAATGCATTATAAGCATTCCAATTAAACTAATATTCGTGTTAATTAAGGTCAATCAATTTACTGGAGCTTAATATTTAAACTGTACAATATGTTTCAGCTTTCATATTTACAGGCAGCTTACTTTCTCAAAAATCACTGACAATTCAAAGATTATTGTACACTTTGGCATCTCAGAACTGAATTGCATGCGTGCAATCAGAGTGAGCTTCATTGATGACCTCTAGAAGTATCACCTGATGTTTACGTTGTATTTTTCTATTCAAAGAGTTTCTGGAATGTTGTGCTACTTTTTAAACTTGGAATTCTAGCATATGTAACTCTTGTCATACTGTATGTCTCCAATCTTTAATTTCTAATAGTCATACTTGTCTATATATTTCCTTGCACCTCTTTATTGTCTCTCCACTGAAAATCATAAAACATGCCCCCTTCCACAGTTCAGTATTTTTCTATATGCAGCGTGTGCGACCTTAAGCTGGACTTTGTTTCCTAGGATTTTGCTTGATCTAAACATTTCTTTCATGGCATGTTGCTTTACTGTACAGTATGTAGAAATGTCTGGCACGTAAAGTATCATAATCTAAAGTGTTTTGTATTTTTTACCCGGAAAAGAACTATGTTTATGTTACTAAATTGTAGTGACTGATAGACTTTGCACACAGAAAAATGTCATGTTATAGCCAACAGCTGTTGTGCTTTTGTTCCCTTTCTGATGGTGTCTAAGGCTGGGTTGCCAGGTTTGGTTGTAATGTATCTTTAGCTAATGGTGGTTGAGCAGGTAGTTAATTGTAGTTTATCATTGTTAGAACACTGTAGATGCACGGACACAGTTTCCGCAGGTTTTCTTAAAAACAATCTAGCCCTGTCACGTTCCTCCTTGATGCTGCAGCCATGTGTAGACAACTGTAGTTGAATATTTATGAGCTTAGCATTAATGCATGTGTGCATGTTTGTGTTTGTTTTTGGACTTCCTACTCAACGCGGAAAAAATATGATCATAACAAGTTGTGACACGAGGCAGAAGGTTCTACAAGTTCCTATTCTTCCTCTGTTGTGCCTATCTGACTTCTTTGATCAACAACTGTTGCTTTTAATTGCTACAAATAGTACTTGCTACTTCATTAGGAGGAAAAGTGAGGTGAAGTGCCTGATTATTCTCGGTGCTACAGAAAAACTGGTTTGTATTATAGAGAATGACGGAAATGTTGTCACAACGCTCATTCATTTTTAGATCGAGTGTCAGAAACATAAAAATAATTATGTGGAACCTATAAGTCTAATAAAGTGGCGATTGAGTATAAATACCTAAACTCGTTTGTAGTGACAATTAAATAGGCCACTTAACTTCATGCTTTTCATAATATTATTCAACACAGATTCAACACAGTTATACTGACTTCAGATGCTGTCTACCACTAATTTGAAATGGAGACAGGATGGCTATAGATTTAACGCTGATGGAATGTAGATATTAGTTTCACACAAAGGCCATTACTCCAGATCAAGTTCAAATTTAAGAAAACATTTCAGCTTTAACTTTTTTATTTAAACAATGTTAATTAACGTATGTTTGATTTATAATAAAGGAACTGACGAATTACTTTGTGATAAAACTAAGTTTACATTACAAAGAATCGAAGTAGTTTGTCATAATTTACTAAGAAAGGAAGATACATTTATTTTGACCTCTGTTTGTAGCTTCATAACAGTTAAAGTATCTGACAGTTGCTGCATTATTTGTAACTAATTGATGATTGAAATTACGACATAATTATTGACGTGTATTGTTAATATTATTTTCCGAAAAACAAAATAAGTGCTTTTTTGTTTCCAATATTGTGTTTTTGTCCAACTCGTGATGGCGCTATACACCACGACCAAGACGGTTGAATCCCTGCATCCTTCGGTTTGAACACATTTTGTTCTTCGATCGTGTTTAAGATCGCGACAGTGACACGGAAATCGCAGTTGGTATTCGAGTTAGATGGATACACTTTCTATTTTTACTTTATTCGTTAACGTGGTCGAAGCTCCTGTGACGATGATGGACCGTAAAAGACGCTTATTCTACACGTGCGGAATTTACATCCTCGTCCTTTTCCTGCGCGTCGCGTATGGAGACATCAGCTATTCCTTTCCTGAAGAAATGAAGCGAGGATCAGTTATTGGAAACGTAGCCAAGGATCTTGGGATGGAAACGGGTGCGTTCGCTAACAGAAGAGCCCGCATCGACTCTGACGGGACGGACAAACGTTACTGTGACATAAACCTGAATAATGGAGAGCTGGTTGTTGCCGACAGGATTGACCGAGAGGGGCTTTGTGGAAAGAAGGCTTCGTGCGTTCTGAAACACGAGCTTGTGCTGGAGAATCCTCTGGAGCTCCATAGAATTAGTTTACACGTTCAGGATATTAATGACAACGCCCCTCAGTTTAACGAAGAAACGACCGATCTAGAAATTCAGGAGTCCGCAGACAGGGGAGCTCGTTTTGGGATCGAAGAGGCGCACGATGCGGATGTAGGACATAATTCAGTTCAGCAGTACAGCCTCAAAAAGAACGAGAATTTCATATTGGCAACCAGAGAAAATACAATCGAGCTCGTTCTTGATAAAGAGCTTGATCGCGAAAAACAGCAGAGCATTGATCTGATCCTTACGGCTCTAGATGGTGGCTCCCCTCAGAGATCAGGAACCGTAGTTATACACGTCACTGTGCTGGATGCTAATGATAATGTACCAGTGTTTAGTCAGAGCGTTTATAAAGCAAATCTGCCTGAAAACTCTCCTGTAGATACTGTGGTAGTGACAGTGAGTGCAACTGATGCAGACGAGGGAGTGAACGGAGACGTGACTTATGACTTTGCACATGTTTCAGAGGATGTAAAGAAAATATTCAGCATCGACCGCAAAGTAGGTGAGATCCGAGTAATTGGTACCGTTGACTATGAAATCACTAAAACATTTGAAATACGAGTAAAGGCAAAGGATGGTTTAGGATTATCATCTTATGCCAATGTCATCATTTCTGTCACTGATGTGAACGACAACGCCCCTGTACTCAATATAAAATCATTAACGAATCCTGTATCAGAAAACACGTCACCTGGTACAGAGGTGGGCATCATTAACGTCCAGGACAGAGACTCTGAGAACAACAGACAGGTTCGCTGCTCCATCCAGCAAAATGTCCCATTCAAGTTAATTCCATCCATCAAAAACTATTATTCTCTGGTGACCACAGGACAACTGGACCGTGAACTAGTGTCTGATTACAACATTACCATCAGTGCCACTGACGAGGGGTCTCCTCCTCTGTCCTCCTCTAAAACCGTTCACTTATCTGTAGCTGACGTCAACGACAACCCACCTGTGTTTGAGGAACAGTCCTACAGCGCATATGTGAGTGAAAACAACAAACCTGGCTCCACCTTATGTTCCGTTGCTGCTCGAGACCCGGACTGGAGACAGAACGGTACCGTGATCTATTCTCTGTTACCTGCTGAGGTGAACGGTGCCCCGGTGTCGTCCTATGTGTCAGTGAACGGAGACACGGGGGTGATCCACGCTGTGAGGTCGTTTGATTACGAACAGTTCAGGAGTTTTAAAGTGCACGTGATGGCCAGAGACAACGGTTCTCCTCCTCTCAGCAGCAACGTGACCGTCAGTGTGTTCGTGTCGGATGTGAACGACAACTCTCCTCAGATACTGTACCCCGCCCCGGAGGGCAACTCGTTCATGACCGAGCTGGTCCCCAAAGCTGCACACGGAGGCTCTCTGGTGTCCAAAGTCATAGCGGTGGACGCGGACTCCGGACAGAACGCCTGGCTGTCCTATCACATAGTCAAATCCACTGATCCGGGACTTTTCACCATCGGTGTCCACAGCGGAGAGATCAGGACGCAGAGGGACGTTTTAGAGTCTGACAGCATGAAGCAGAACCTCATTGTGTCGGTGAAAGATAACGGACAGCCCTCTCTGTCTGCCACCTGTTCCATGTATTTACTGATCTCTGATAACTTGGCTGAGGTGCCAGAACTGAAGGATATTTCTTACGATGAGAAGAATTCCAAGCTGACGTCGTATCTGATCATTGCTCTGGTGTCCGTGTCCACGTTTTTCCTGACCTTCATCATCATCATCCTGGGTGTGAGGTTCTGTCGTAGGAGGAAGCCCAGACTGTTGTTTGACGGAGCAGTAGCCATCCCCAGCGCTTATCTCCCTCCTAATTACGCAGATGTTGACGGCACAGGAACTTTACGCAGCACTTACAACTATGACGCCTACCTGACAACAGGCTCTAGAACCAGTGACTTTAAGTTCGTGTCATCCTATAATGACAACACGCTGCCTGCTGACCAGACTCTGAGGAAGAGTCCGTCAGACTTTGCTGATGCTTTTGGAGATTCTGATGGTTCTCCTGAGGTAGGCCTTCATCCCATGTTGCTAGACTAGTTTCTAAGTTTCTTCAAAAACCCATAATGGAATTAAATCATATTCTCTTTAGGATAAATCCACTAATAATAATGAATTAATCAGACTGCGTCTTTAAACAGTCCTTTAACTTTGTGATGTCTTGTCTTTTCACATCGAGATCCTGGGTTCCTCGTGTGTTATTTTTACCTGCCCTTACAATGCAAACCTCAAGTTTACAGTTTTTGGTCACATAATGGATTTTTAGCAGAACATGAACCTGTGTACTGTCACATTTGTGATTCATTTGTCTTCCTTTCTTGCCAGTAGAATATTTTTTTTCCATTTTCTCCTGTGGCTATTTGTTTTTCATATGAATAGTTAAGTTCAACTTGACCTATTAGTGGCAGGAGTGAAAGAAATCAAAAACATCTGTTTTACAAAGGGCAAAAGTTAAGCCTAAATCTGCATTAAGCTCTCTGCCCTCTCTCTTTCTGCCTAATATGGTATACTTTAACATTAGACATGTTTGTATAACAACTTTACATCATTGCATTTTGCTATGAAATCTAATAGCTCTGAGTTGTGTGGGTTATGAGATCAACCTTTAAAGGACAGCACGTTGCTCTTAAACATGGTAAACTGAGTCTTGGTTGCACGATTTAGAATAGGCATTTTAATTGTTAACACGTTAATGCACCTGTCTCGTCGTCCACTCTTGTAATAATCCTCTCAAGCTCTTGGTGACGCTCTTTTATAGTGTCTGACTCACAGAGGCTGTAGCGTGCTTTTAATCCGTGTCAGTGGAACTGGAGCATTGGGTTAAAGCCGAGGGCTGTGTATGCATGCGTGTTTGTGTGGGTGTGTATGAAGATGAGCAAAAGAGAGCAGAGAGAACTTGAGTATGTGTGTATGTGTGAGTTAGCAGAGAGAGAGAGGGAGAGAGAGAGGGAGAAGCTAGAGCAGCAGTGAAACGGGGCTACAGAGAGGAATTCAAGCTGACACATTCTCTAATAGCGCATCATTAAATCAGCCGGAGAAGCGGTGAAGCTTTGGATTAAAGCAACATTTTTACTTCGATGCTTTCGAATATGTTGAGGATTTAGCATTTATTTCGACAATGCATCTGCATTTAACAATAATGGGGCACAGAATAAACTTAAAATGGTGGCTGCATTTTTCGTTGCTTGGTCTCCTTTTCGGCTCTGCGCTCGGCGAGGTGCGTTACGTCCTACCGGAGGAGATGCAGCGAGGCTCGGTTATCGGTAATGTGGCGCGGGATCTCGGGCTGAAAGTGACGGAGCTCGATTCTCGTCGAGCCCGGATTGTTGCAGAAGGAACGAGCCAGCTGTGCGCACTGGACACCGCGTCAGGCAACCTCCTGATCAGCCAGCGAATAGACCGAGAGGAGCTGTGCGCGCAAGCCGCTGTCTGCATTCTACAGTATCAGCTCTTACTTGAAGACCCTCTTCAGGCATACAGCTTAGTTTTGGACATCACAGATATAAATGACAACAGCCCCGTCTTCGCTGCGGGCGAGATAAGACTGGATTTAGTCGAATCCACGGTTTTGGGGAGGCGTTTTCCTTTGGAGAGCGCGCATGACCCCGATTTGGGCACCAACTCTATCCATGAATACAGGCTGAGCTCAAACGAACATTTTGCACTGGAGATGAGCACTCATATAAACGGCAACGCTTATCCGGAGCTGGTTCTGAAAAAGGCTTTGGACCGCGAGGCACAAGCTGGACATATACTGAAAATCAGTGGAATAGACGGGGGGAACCCGGTCCGCTCAGGAACTGCATCTATTCATATTCGTGTTCTGGACGCCAATGATAATGTCCCAGCATTTAGCCAAAGAGTTTACAAAGCGTCTGTGGAAGAGAACTCACCCCCAGGAACTCTTATAACGGCGTTGAACGCCAGTGACTTAGATGAAGGTGTTTATGGAGAAATAACGTATTCCTTCAGTCACATGTCAGACAAAGTTGGAGGAGTTGTTGAGATTAACCCTTTGAGTGGAGAGGTTCGGGTTACGGGTCTTATTGACTATGAGGAGGCCAGTTCTCACGAGCTGGACGTTCAGGCCAAAGATGGTGGTGGTCAGGCCTCTCATTGTAAACTTATAATTGAGGTGATTGACGTAAATGACAACAAACCTGTGATAGAAATTAAGTCAGCTTCTGCTAACGTGGCCGAAGACTCTAAGCCAGAAACTATGATTGCTTTAATTAACATTTTTGACCTGGACACAGGAAGCAGCGGGCGCGTCACGTGCACAATCTCAGACAATGTCCCATTTAAAATTATATCGGAGGTAAAAAACTACTATATGATAGTAACCGATGGATTGTTAGACCGAGAAGTTCAGCCAGTGTATAACATCACAGTCACCGCCACTGATGCGGGCTCTCCCTCGCTCTCTAGCGTGAAAGTTCTAACTGTCGTGGTCAATGACATAAATGATAACGCGCCGAGCTTCGCGCAGAGAGAGTACAACGCCAACATCCTCGAAAACCAACCTGTTGGGACGTTTGTCATGAACGTGAACGCGGGGGACGCGGACGACGGCTCGAATGCCCGGTTGCGCTATCGAATTCTAAAAGACGGCGAATCGGAAGCGTCGGCGTTCCTCACCGTAAACCCAGACACCGGGGAGCTCTTCACGGCGCGCCTCTTCGACTACGAACAGTTAGTCCACTTCCAAATCAAGGTGGCAGCTCGCGATGGGGGCGATCCCCCGCTCTCCGCCACGTGCACCATCAACGTGTTCGTCAGGGACCAAAACGACAACGCCCCCGCCGTTCTGTACCCCGTTCAGAGCGGCGGGTTCGTTGCTGAGGACCTGGTGCCGTTTGAAGCACCCAGAGGCTACCTGGTCACCAAAGTGGTGGCTGTGGACGCCGACTCTGGCCATAACGCCTGGCTTTCCTACAAAATAATCAAAGCAACGCGGCCCAATCTGTTTGTGGTGGGTCTGCATACAGGCGAGATCAGAACAGTGCGGGTTTTCATGCAGGACGACGAGCCCAAACATAACGTCGTTGTTTTAGTAACCGATAACGGGCACGAGGCGCTTTCCGCCACTGCCACCGTCAGTGTAGTAATCGGTAACGGGCTGCCTGTTCTGAGCGAACTTTTTGAGTTTGCAGATGAGTCACAGGAGAGCGATAACCTAACGCTCTATTTGATAATCGCCCTCTCAGCCGTGTCCTCCATGTTCATCCTCTTAATTAGCGGCGTGTTTTATTTCAAGCTGTGCAGGCGCGGTTATGTTTATCGCTCCACCACCCACAGTCTCCCCGTTTTCCCCACGACCTACTACCCCACCAGTTTCACAGATTTCAGCCACTGTGGCACCTTGTTGAACGACGAGCGCTACGATTCCTTCCTAACCACCGGCTCGTGGAGAGGCGATTTCCGTTTCAGCTCAAACACGGACACGGACACGCTCAAGAAAAGGAGCGCAGCCTATCAAAAAAGCACTTTGAGGCGCGCGAGCACCGATAGGGCCAGCCTGAAGGTGAGGCCCGGTGCGCTGCATCCCTGTTACGTGGTCAAATAAGAGTCCATGGGAGCGGAAAGTAAAAACTCTACTGCGAATTTAATTGAGACCTTCTGACTGTCAAAGTGTTTTAATTCCCTCTGCATTTTTTAAATTATAGATATATTTATTATTAAGAGAATAATGTTGTCAGGAAGATGGTTCAGATGTGATATTTATCTTTGGATGTGTCTGTGTAAATGTAATCAATGTGTCAGTGCTTTGACCTTTGGCTTATAACTGTAACTTCAACCTGGACCTGACCTTAAACACTGGTGGCACGTTTAAACTTTCCTGGAACACTTCTGAGCTAGAAAAAACAATAGCATGAATAATCGTTTTTTCTACATTTACTTGTGACAGTTTTTATTACGGTTTGCACCATGTTTGTGACTTAGCAATGTTTTTTTTTTTTTTTATTGATCTTCAACTTTATATTCTACATACACTTTGTCACTGCTCTTGCTTTCCTCTCAACATCTCACCACATTGTTGCTTTAGTTTGATATCACACACTTTTGTGATGTCTCCACGCTTTATTCCTAAATAAACCAGACATAAACAGTTAATGAAAACAATCATGGTTTCTCCTTCATATACAGTCTCCACTTTATTTATCTAATTTCTTACTAGAAATATGCTACAACCAATTTTACATAATACACTGTGTACTTTCACTAAAACACTTGCTTTACACTTTGATACAGATGGAAGCACTGCAATACATGTTGTAATTTAAACTGTGTAAAGAATATTTGTGTATTTATTGAAAAATAAAGAGAATATTGCTCCTTGATGTTGAGTCATTTTCACTTCATAATATAATCTTGCCACAAATTTTCAAAACTACTATATCTATATACTTTACTAATACTTAAAAAAAACAAAACTTAAAAGTTAATATTTTAGATCATGCGTCTTTATTATGTGTTTTTATTACCAATGCCATTACTGGAAGTGTAATAAAAAATGTACTATACACATTGTATGCAATTTGATATGTTTTTATCATATTTTTCCACATAGGATTAGATGATATATGGTTTATTTGTTAGTTTGTTATCATGCATTTATTATTTTGCACAGTGCAAAATATTGTAGCGGCCCAGGGTTGGTTATGTGTGTCTCGTAGGCAATTTGGGAACGTTTGAGGTTATGCGTGTTAGAGCAGTGTTGTAAATAACGTGTTTAGTGTGTTTAATGTTCAGCACCGCAGCAGGGATGATGTGTGTGATTGACCTTTTGGTGCTGAGCTGTCGATAGGTGTTTGGAACAAAAGGTCTCTCTGTGTTACATGCACAAGCCATCAAACCCAAGAGCAGCCTTCTACCTGCTTCCTGGTTCTAATAGAGATGCCTAGATACCGTCACAATATGTTGAATTGCTATCTGTGTACAATAATTGTTGAAAGACATGATTCTTTGTGTAATTACAGGTGCAATGTGCATTGTACCCCTTTAGTAGTGAAATACTGCCATATCTTTCACATGTCTGTTGCATGAGGGACGCTTAGAGATGCCTTTTCTTTTATCAGCTAGTAATATGATGGCCTCTGGAGCACATCATCATTATTATTAATATTGTTTTAACTTATAACTTCACGGGCTGCTCTGAGGTCAGACATGGTCTGGTGGTGTGCCTGCTTCAGTGTTGGTGTGTTTTCTTATGTCATGGTGGTAAGTAGATATTTTTCCTATTAAAGGAATTCACGGATAAATCTCACCGTGTTCTTATTGGACCTATCGCTCCAGGCACACGCATACTCCTAACTAAAGAAAACAAGCAGTGCTAATACATTTTTATCACTCATATCTAGGTCAAAAAACATATTTCAAGACGACAGGTTTGGCACTGTTGGAAAATAAAGAAACAGTATGAACATGGCTTTGAGAAGAAGAATCCAAGCATCATGCATTTACTTGTGACAGGATGAGTTGTAAGTTTCCTGAATGTGTATTAACTGTCTTGTTTTCTTTTTCTTTTTTCCATGTTTTTCCTGAATGGGCTTCCTTTTCGATCACACAGGTAAGACACATGATTTGTTTGTCTCCTAATCTCACACACACTGTTACTCCTGTTTCCATTGCAGCCCCAACACCACACTGAGCTTCCACAATCAATACAAAACACAGCTGACCCACATTCAGTCTCTCTCTATCATCCTTTCTCTCTCTTTATTTGACTTGTAGTGAAACCAGTCATATACGCCATATGTCTGACATTCTAACAGACAGTCTTGTAATGCAAACAGCTGCTCTGCTCTGTTTGCCGGCTTCGTTTGATTCTACCATAGGTATTTACATAAATATTAATCACCCTGGCTTTTGCTTTGCAGTCATTCCCTGAATAATGCACAATCATTGTGCGCAGCATGCTGTGCATTGCAACAGCAATATTTTCCTCTGAAATCTTGTGATCCAAAGCACAATGCCATGTTGACATACATTACAGTACAAATTGTTGGTAATTCCTACATTATCCACAACTATACAGTAAGGATTACACTATAGAAGGTCTAGTCATGCCTGTGAACGAGTGCTGCAGTATGTTTATTTCACCGCTGAAATGTAGGTCACTTGGATGGATCAGTTAGATTGGAGCAGAGGAGGGACTATGACTATGCAGGGTTATGTAAAATAGATAGATAGATAGATAGATAGATAGATAGATAGATAGATAGAGAGATAGAGAGATAGAGAGATTAAGGGAGAGAGAGACAGGCAGACAGAGAGGCAGACAGACAGGCAGAAAGACAGGCAGACAGAAAGACAAACAGACAGAAAGACAAACAGACGACAAAAAAAGTGCCGTCATTCTTGTTGTTTGTGTATTTTCCTATTGGTGGTGCTGTTGCCTAAGCTGACCAATATCGGTCTTATGACATACACAAAGTCTACACCCTGATTTGAACGAAATTGGCGAAGTGGTCAAAATCAGCCTTAGTTTGGGTGGCGCTTTGACGCTTCATGACATACTGTGAGCGACAAAGTATCTATAGACAATAGCATTTTATTGTGGCATTTTAAACCCAAGAAGCATTTACGGAAAGCAATGGATTTTGAGAAACGCAAAGGCGCTTCGTTGAAATGGGGAATCTCCATTTTGTTTTTGTGCGTTGTTGCATCAACTACCGGACAAATTCGCTATTCTATACCAGAGGAGATGAGGAAAGGACTGATCGTTGGAGACGTTGCAAAAGACCTGGGCCTGGATATAAAAAGGTTGGTTGCTGGTCGGGCCCGACTCGTTATAGATGGCGACAGCAAATATGTGGAGCTTAACCAGAACAAAGGGCAGATTGTTGTCAACGAACGAATCGACAGAGAAAAATTATGCGCAAAGAAATCTCCGTGCAGTTTCAGTCTGGAAATTGTCCTTGAAGATCCACTAGAATTATTTTCCATTACCATCGAAATACAAGACGTAAACGACCACGCGCCTGCTTTTCCCAAAAAGGACATTAATTTGGAAATTAGTGAATCGACGCCTACAGGGACTGTGTTCCTGCTCGATAGCGCAGCTGATCCGGATGTAGGAATAAACTCGCTGCAAAGCTATTCCCTAAAAGCAAATGAACATTTTGTCCTCAAGCAGCACACGCAATCAGATGGGAGTAGATACGCTGAATTGATGCTGCAGAACAGCCTGGATCGCGAGAAACAAAGCGAGCACACGCTCATACTAACAGCTGTGGACGGTGGGGAACCGCAGAGGTCAGGGACAGTCAGGATAAATGTGTCTGTTCTGGACGCTAACGACAACGCACCCGTGTTCACCCAGGCCTTATATAGGGCTTCCGTTCCGGAAAATCTGTTGCGAGGCACTGTTATTGCTAGAGTCAGTGCTGCAGATGCAGACCAGGGTTACAATGGCAACGTCACGTATTCCTTCACGCACCTAGAAGAGGGCGACCCTTGCCCATTTGAAATAAATCCCTATACCGGAGATGTTAAACTCACCGGAGAGGTTGATTACGAGGCTTCTCCAAATTACGAAATAAACATTCAAGCAAAAGACCCGTGGGGGGTGGTGGGCGCAAGCAAATTAATCATCGACATAGCAGATGTGAATGATAACACTCCAGCAATTACTCTGGCTTCATATTCTGGGAAAATTTCTGAAGAGTCGGCCCCTGGCACAGTTGTAGCATTGATTAGTGTCCAGGATAAAGATTCTGGTAAAAATGGACAAGTTCGTTTAAATATAGATGATAATCTTCCTTTCAAAATCAAGTCATCTCTCAGAAATTATTATACATTGGTAACAGACCAAAGCCTTGACAGAGAAACGCGATCAAAGTACAATATCAATCTAATTGCGACAGATGAAGGTTTACCAGCTTTATCGAGCAGAAAAACTGTCTTTTTAGAAGTGACTGATATTAATGACAATGCTCCAACCTTTAGCCAATCTGTCTACACTGCTCAGGTGAAGGAAAACAATTCTCCTGGTGTTGCTCTTTTGCAAATTAACGCTACAGATACAGATCATGGTCAAAATGCGCGCATATCATACTTTCTTGTTGACGACGAGATTAGTGGGAATCCGGTCTCCACTTATTTCTCGGTTAATGCGGAAAGTGGAGTTATCCAGTCTTTGCGTTCACTTGACTATGAACAAGTCAAAGAATTTAAAATACGCGTCAAAGCTCAGGATGGAGGTTCTCCTCCACTCAGCAGTAACGTGACGGTGAAAATCCTGATCCAGGACCAGAACGACAACCCTCCTCAGGTTCTGTACCCAGTCCAGACTGGGGGCTCTATGGTGGCTGAGATGGTGCCTCGTTCAGCAGATGTGGGCTATCTGGTGACTAAAGTGGTGGCTGTGGATGTGGACTCTGGACAGAACGCCTGGCTCTCCTATAAACTGCAGAAAGCCACAGACAGGGCGCTGTTTGAAGTGGGCTTACAGAATGGAGAAATCAGAACCATCCGCCAAGTGACTGATAAAGACGCAGTCAAGCAGAGGCTGAGTGTTATAGTGGAGGACAACGGGCAGCCCTCTCGTTCAGCTACAGTCATTGTTAACGTGGCGGTGGCGGACAGCTTCCCTGAAGTGCTGTCGGAGTTCACGGACTTTACACACGACAAGGAGTACAATGACAACCTGACTTTTTACTTAGTGCTGGCTCTGGCTGTGGTTTCCTTCCTGTTCATCACGTGTTTAGTGGTCATCATATCAGTCAAAGTGTACAGGTGGAGACAGTCTCGCATCCTGTATCACTCCAACCTGCCTGTGATTCCATATTATCCACCACGTTACTCAGACACTTTGGGGACAGGGACTCTCCAACACGTGTACAACTACGAGGTGTGCAGGACCACTGACTCCAGAAAGAGTGATGTGAAGTATATGCAGCCTATGGCTCAAAGCCTGGTTAGCGTGGATGATGTTGGAACTGACACAACCCAGAGAGCAAAGCAGTCATCAGCCCTTTCTCCCATGTCTACCCTGGTAAGTTCTTACCATGCACCATAGCAAAGAAGGCAAAAGACAAACTGTGATTTCTGCAGCTTCTTCGCTGTCCAAGGTGCTGAAGCATTGCTTTGTACTGAGATCTTAATTTTCCGTAGGATTTAGATTGAAGGCGTTGGGTGTTGGGTATGTAATTTGTAGAAACAATCACTCTCTATATCACTCCCCCTTTTACTTTGCTGTGAAATGTTGAGTTTTCAAATGTACCATTATTTGTACCTTCCTGTTTCGCTTGCTTTGTTCCCTAGTATTTTATACAGTATGATGTTTTTTCTACAAAGAAATATTGACTATTAGCAGAGTGCAAAATTAAAACGTCAGGTTTATATAGTGATTTGTTTCTTGTCTCAACTAATGCACTTTGATGAACCTGCAAAAAGAATGACACACACGTCATAACCAGGCCTGTAGATTGGTGCATGTTAATACAGAATCGCGTTTATGCCTCTAAGTGACGCTGTTGCATGGTGAATCAATTCTGCAGTGCCTGGTGAGGCAGCAATGTTCCCTCCCCTGTCCCTCCGTGTCATAATATCTGAGGATTTTTGTTTCATACGGGGCCAGGCTTGCCACAGTCACAGTCTCTTTAAAAGTCTCTGACTCGACCTGGATAAGCTCTTTTTTACTGGATTGAAAACCTTGGTTATAAAGTCATATACTTTTTTCTTTTTCCATATGGCATTTAAAGAACAAGATCGAGACAGAGGAGTAAAATGGCGACTGCGGAGAGCAGCATATTTGTTTATTTTTTTATGTTTTTTTCCTAAACAAACGGAAGCTCAAATAAGGTATTCGATCCCGGAGGAGATGAAGAAAGGGTCCCTTGTTGGTAACATCGTACAAGACCTCGGACTTGATTTGAAAAGGCTTCGTTCTGGACGAGCTCGCATAGTGACGGGAGAAAACGTTCAGTACACGGAGCTGAAGGCAGACAAAGGGATTCTAGTCGTGAATGAGAGAATAGATCGGGAGCAGCTTTGTGGAGACACCACACCTTGTAGCTTCACCTTTGAGATTTTGCTGGAAAACCCAATGGAGTTGCACTCCGTGACCATAGAAGTATTAGACATAAACGACAATGCTCCCAGTTTCCAGAACAACCACATTGAATTTGAAATTAGTGAATCAGCGGCGCTCGGATCGCGTTTTGTTTTGGAGAGTGCAGACGATGCCGACGTCGGAGAAAACACTCTGCAAAACTACATCTTAACTCCGAACGACAATTTTGTTTTAAAACAGCACGTTAACCCGGACGGCAGTAAATATGCAGAGATGATGCTGCAGAAGGCCTTAGACAGAGAAGAACAGCCACGCATGTCTCTTAAACTGTTGGCTGTGGACGGCGGAAATCCTCAGAGATCCGGTACAGTAAATATAGGCATTAGTGTCTTAGATAGCAACGATAATGCCCCTGTGTTTAATCAATCAGTATATAAGGCTGTAGTCACTGAAAATGCAGCCAAAGGTACTTATATTGCCTCAGTAAATGCGAGCGATAGAGACAGCGATCTGAATAGTGTAATTACATATTCATTTTCAAAATCAAAAGCAGGACTAGCTGATTTGTTCCAAATAGATGAAGCTACTGGAAAAATATACGTTGCAAAAGACATCGATTTTGAAAGAGACAGAAAAATCGAGTTCAGGGTTGAAGCTAAGGACGAAGGCGGACTGACAGACTCGTGCAAAGTTGAAATTGAAGTTATCGATGTAAATGACAATGCACCGGTCATTAATGTTATGTCATTCACTAGTCCTGTCTCTGAAGACTCTCCAGTTGGTACCACTATTGGCATAATTAATGTTAAAGATCTAGATTCTGGTAAAAACGGCCAGGTGCAATGCTCAATTGAAGGCAACGTTCCCTTTAAAATCAAATCCACTGTCAGAAATTACTACGCAGTGGTAACTGATGCCTTATTGGATCGTGAGATTTTGCCAGAGTGTAACATCACTGTTAACGTCTCCGACGCCGGATCGCCTTCACTCTCGACAAAAAGAATATTTTATTTAAAAATATCGGATGTCAATGATAATGGACCTTTATTTTCACAAGTCACATACAGTGCATTGATGGCAGAGAATAATTCTCCAGGTGTTTCTGTACTAAGTGTGGATGCGAAAGATCCAGATGAAAACCACAACGCCCGTGTTTCCTATATTTTAGAAAACTGCGAGATCGGAGGAACTCCAATATCTGACTACTTGTCAATTGATTCAGAAAATGGTGTGATTCGGGCTGTACGTTCGTTTGATTATGAACAAATCAAACAATTGGAATTTACCATAAAAGCTCAGGATGGAGGTTCTCCTCCACTCAGTAGTAATGTGACGGTGAAAATCCTGATCCAGGACCAGAACGACAACCCTCCTCAGGTTCTGTACCCAGTCCAGACTGGGGGCTCTATGGTGGCTGAGATGGTGCCTCGTTCAGCAGATGTGGGCTATCTGGTGACTAAAGTGGTGGCTGTGGATGTGGACTCTGGACAGAACGCCTGGCTCTCCTATAAACTGCAGAAAGCCACAGACAGGGCGCTGTTTGAAGTGGGCTTACAGAATGGAGAAATCAGAACCATCCGCCAAGTGACTGATAAAGACGCAGTCAAGCAGAGGCTGAGTGTTATAGTGGAGGACAACGGGCAGCCCTCTCGTTCAGCTACAGTCATTGTTAACGTGGCGGTGGCGGACAGCTTCCCTGAAGTGCTGTCGGAGTTCACGGACTTTACACACGACAAGGAGTACAATGACAACCTGACTTTTTACTTAGTGCTGGCTCTGGCTGTGGTTTCCTTCCTGTTCATCACGTGTTTAGTGGTCATCATATCAGTCAAAGTGTACAGGTGGAGACAGTCTCGCATCCTGTATCACTCCAACCTGCCTGTGATTCCATATTATCCACCACGTTACTCAGACACTTTGGGGACAGGGACTCTCCAACACGTGTACAACTACGAGGTGTGCAGGACCACTGACTCCAGAAAGAGTGACTGTAAGTTCGGCAGAGCCGGTAGTCAGAACGTGCTGATCATGGAGCCCGGTTCAACGGGGACGATGCAGAGGATGCAGAGTGAAAAGAGCATCTTGGACGAACCAGACTCTCCTCTAGAGGTTAGTTAAATTATGCTTTTTTGTCTTTGTTTCGCTCGACAGTTATTTTCAGCACCATGGACAGCTTAGTGCTTATTCTAAGTTGCTTGTTTTTTTTTATCTGCAAAGAAAACCTACTGCAGGTTAGTCTCTCGTCCACTATCGTACATGACAAACTGTATACTATTCTAGCATTTTTTCAGACAGTATTGACTTCAAATTGCCCTGGTGGCCGTTGAATAGACAACCAGTCGCACTTTTTTGTTTTCCAAATAGTTACTCAGATGTCATAAAAATCGGTGTGCTAGAAAAATGTTTAGAACGTTTTTTTTGCGCATTGTCTTTGCCAATAATAGTAGCACAGCTAAAATTGTCTTTTTATAATAGTTTTTTTTAAATATGCAATACAATTTTACAATTGCGCAATGCCGTATTATTTCTAAATTTAGTTATTTGTGAGGTCCCTACTGACTTTGGACTCTAAGGGACGCTGTTGGTCAATGCAACATTGTGTCTCTAACCACACTGTCCCCTCCCTTTCTGCCGTGTGATGAAAAACATAGCAAATTCATGACGGCGGACATTCAAGCTTAAACCTACTCGTTTCAGTAACTTGGTTTTTCAGAAGGTTGATTTAAACTATCATATCTCTACTGGGACATTCAGTACCTTTTCTAATAGCTAGATCGAGTCGAATGAGAGGACATATTCGTTGTTTTTCTTTCCCTATGGCTTGTGGAATATCGTGCTGCGCTCACTGCGGGAAATGGTGCTTTAGTCGCCGACAGCTTTGGCAGCTTCTGTTCTTGCTTTTTTATTTCATGATGGCGAACGGACACATCAGATATTCAATACCAGAGGAGATGAAGAAAGGCTCCCTAATCGGTAACGTAGCACAGGACCTTGGCTTGGATGTGAAAAGGCTTCGTTCTGGTCGGGCCCGTATCGTGACTGGAGACAACATGCATTACACCGAGCTGAAGACAGACAAAGGGATTCTGGTCGTGAACGAGAAAATAGACCGAGAGCAGCTTTGCGGCGACGTGACGCCGTGCAGTTTCAGCTTTGAGGTGCTTTTAGAAAATCCCATGGAGCTTCATCAAATTACGGTAGAAATAACAGACGTTAACGATCATTCGCCAGTTTTTAATAAAGATAATATCCATTTCGAAATCAGTGAAATTGCTAACACGGGCTCTCGTTTTCCACTGACTAGTGCAGAAGATCTCGATGTAGGTGTTAATGGACTTAAAGAATATTTTCTAACAGAAAATGATCATTTTGTTTTAAAGCAAACCTCCAATGTCGATGGAAACAAATATGCAGAGATGGTTCTTCAGAAACCATTAGACAGGGAGACAAACCCCACTCTGTCTCTGAAGCTAATAGCAGTAGATGGCGGAACTCCACAGAGATCTGGTACAGTAAATATAGAAATCACTGTTTTAGACGCTAACGATAATGCCCCTGTATTTAATCAGTCTGTGTATAAAGCCACAGTTATGGAAAACGCTCCCAGAGACACTTATGTTATTACTGTTAACGCCAGTGACGCAGATTTCGGTTCCAATGGTGTAGTATCGTACTCGTTTTCAGATGTCAGCAGTGGTCTCAAAAACGTGTTCACTATAAATGAACACAGTGGAGTCATTTTAATAACAGGCTCACTAGATTATGAAAAGGACAAAAAATACGAGCTTAGACTTGAGGCAAAAGATCAAGGAGGACTGACTGATTCCAGTAAGGTCGTAATTGAAGTTAGTGATGTGAATGACAACGCCCCTCTCATAAGCGTCATGTCATTCACTAGTCCAGTGTCAGAAGATTCTCCACCTGGAACAACTATTGGAATTATTAATATTAAAGATCTGGATTCTGGAGACAATGGTCAGGTAACGTGCAAAGTAGAACAAAATGCCCCGTTTAAAATGAAGTCAAATTTAAGGAACTACTACACTTTAGTAACAGATACGCAGTTAGACAGAGAAAGTGTTTCAGAGTATAACATCACTATTGTTGCGACAGATGCAGGAAATCCTCCTCTCTCAGCAAAGAAAACCTTTAACCTCAAGGTTTCTGATGTGAACGATAACGCTCCTCTGTTTTCACAAAGCGTTTACAGTGCGTTTATTGGAGAAAATAACTCCCCAGGATTCTCAGTTTTGACCCTAAAAGCTAAAGACCCTGATGAGAACCTGAATGCCCGTATATCTTATATTCTGGAGAGCAGTAATGTGGGAGGATCTGCCCTTTCTGAATATGTCTCTGTAAATGCTGAAAGTGGAGTAGTTCACGCCATGCGCTCCTTTGACTATGAAACCATGAAACAGCTGGTTTTCATTATCAAAGCTCAGGATGGAGGTTCTCCTCCACTCAGCAGTAACGTGACGGTGAAAATCCTGATCCAGGACCAGAACGACAACCCTCCTCAGGTTCTGTACCCAGTCCAGACTGGGGGCTCTATGGTGGCTGAGATGGTGCCTCGTTCAGCAGATGTGGGCTATCTGGTGACTAAAGTGGTGGCTGTGGATGTGGACTCTGGACAGAACGCCTGGCTCTCCTATAAACTGCAGAAAGCCACAGACAGGGCGCTGTTTGAAGTGGGCTTACAGAATGGAGAAATCAGAACCATCCGCCAAGTGACTGATAAAGACGCAGTCAAGCAGAGGCTGAGTGTTATAGTGGAGGACAACGGGCAGCCCTCTCGTTCAGCTACAGTCATTGTTAACGTGGCGGTGGCGGACAGCTTCCCTGAAGTGCTGTCGGAGTTCACGGACTTTACACACGACAAGGAGTACAATGACAACCTGACTTTTTACTTAGTGCTGGCTCTGGCTGTGGTTTCCTTCCTGTTCATCACGTGTTTAGTGGTCATCATATCAGTCAAAGTGTACAGGTGGAGACAGTCTCGCATCCTGTATCACTCCAACCTGCCTGTGATTCCATATTATCCACCACGTTACTCAGACACTTTGGGGACAGGGACTCTCCAACACGTGTACAACTACGAGGTGTGCAGGACCACTGACTCCAGAAAGAGTGACTGTAAGTTCGGCAGAGCCGGTAGTCAGAACGTGCTGATCATGGAGCCCGGTTCAACGGGGACGATGCAGAGGATGCAGAGTGAAAAGAGCATCCTGGACGAACCAGACTCTCCTGTAGAGGTTGGTTAAATTATACTGTTTTCGTCTTTGTTTCGCTCTACACTCATTTTCAGCACCACGGACAGCGTAGTGCTTACTTTAAGTTCGTGGATTCTTGGACTTCAGAACGTCAAATAGTCACAAGTCTCTTTGCATCTCATTTACAGTTAATTATTTTTGCACCAATTGATTTGTTTTATTAAGTCGTTATTCTGACATACAACCTAACTCATTGCTATATTGTTTTTTTATCTTACTAGACCTAATGCAGCACAGGGTATTTGGTCAGCTAAAGGTCAAATAAACGTAAGCAAACTTTTTAAAAACACAGTTTTAATAAATTCATATATATATCAATCTGCTCTTCTCAGTGTTTAAATTTATCAATCAGTAGCACTTTCTCTTTCCTGCTTTCCAAACTCTAATTCAGTCTTCATAATATCTAGGTTATGATTTATATTTTAGACCTCTTTTGTGCTTTTGTTTTTGCTACTTTTATTTTTTCTAGCTAAAGAGCCTTGATAAAAGCATACCTGGATCCATAGTGGATTTGTTTTATTTTGTTTTGTTTTCATCATGTTCATAGGCATTATATATTTTTTTTTTCCTTTTGCATCGTAGTGATATTCCTAAAAATTGTTATTTTTTATGTGTCTACTTATTTTAGACTCTAAGGGACGCTGTTGGTCAATGCAACATTATGTCTTTAACAACACTGTCTCCTCCTTTCCTGCCGTGTGATGAGAGGCATAGCAGAGTTTTGTCGGCAGACATTCGAGCATGAACGTGTTCGTTTCAGTAACGTAGTTCTTCAGATAGTTGATTTAAAGCAGTACATCATTTGCCTTTATTGGAGATTTAGTTCACTTCTAAAAGCGTGATTGAATCGACATAGAGGAAATCTTCGTTGTTTTTCTTTCCCTATGGCTTGTGGAATATCGTCTTGCGCTCACTGCGGGAAATGGTGCTTTGGTCGCCGACAGCTTTGGCAGCTTCTGTTCTTGCTTTTTTATTTCATGATGGCGAACGGACACATCCGATATTCCATACCGGAGGAGATGAAGAAAGGCTCCCTAATCGGTAACGTAGCACAGGACCTTGGCTTGGATGTGAAAAGGCTTCGTTCTGGTCGGGCCCGTATCGTGACTGGAGACAACATGCATTACACCGAGCTGAAGACAGACAAAGGGATTCTGGTCGTGAACGAGAAAATAGACCGAGAGCAGCTTTGCGGCGACGTGACGCCGTGCAGTTTCAGCTTTGAGGTGCTTTTAGAAAATCCCATGGAGCTTCATCAAATTACGGTAGAAATAACAGACGTTAACGATCATTCGCCAGTTTTTAATAAAGATAATATCCATTTTGAAATCAGTGAGTCAGCTAACATTGGATCTCGTTTTCCATTGACTAGTGCAGAAGATCTCGATGTTGGTGTTAATGGACTTAAAGAATATTTCTTAACAGAAAATGATCATTTTGATTTAAAGCAAAACTCAAATGCCGATGGAAAGAAATTTGCAGAGATGGTTCTTCAGAAACCATTAGACAGGGAGACAAACCCCACTCTGTCTCTGAAGCTAATAGCAGTAGATGGCGGAACTCCACAGAGATCTGGTACAGTAAATATAGAAATCACTGTTTTAGACGCTAACGATAATGCGCCTGTATTTAATCAGTCTGTTTATAAAGCCACAGTTATGGAAAACGCTCCCAGAGACACTTATGTTATTACTGTTAACGCCAGTGACGCAGATTTCGGTTCCAATGGTGTAGTATCGTACTCGTTTTCAGATGTCAGCAGTGGTCTCAAAAACGTGTTCACTATAAATGAACACAGTGGAGTCATTTTAATAACAGGCTCACTAGATTATGAAAAGGACAAAAAATACGAGCTTAGACTTGAGGCAAAAGATCAAGGAGGACTGACTGATTCCAGTAAAGTCGTAATCGAAGTGAGTGATGTGAATGACAACGCCCCTCTCATAAGCGTCATGTCATTCACTAGTCCAGTATCAGAAGATTCTCCACCTGGAACAACTATTGGAATTATTAATATTAAAGATCTGGATTCTGGAGACAACGGTCACGTAACATGCAAAGTAGAACAAAATGCCCCGTTTAAAACGAAGTCAAATTTAAGGAACTACTACACTTTAGTAACAGATACACTGTTAGACAGAGAAAGTGTTTCAGAGTATAACATCACTATTGTTGCGACAGATGCAGGAAATCCTCCTCTCTCAGCAAAGAAAACCTTTAACCTCAAGGTTTCTGATGTGAACGATAACGCTCCTCTGTTTTCACAAAGCGTTTACAGTGCGTTTATTGGAGAGAATAACTCTCCAGGAGTCTCAGTTTTGACCCTAAAAGCTAAAGACCCTGATGAGAACCAGAATGCCCGTATATCTTATATTCTTGAGAACAGTAATGTGGGAGGATCTGCCGTTTCTGAATATGTCTCTGTAAATGCTGAAAGTGGAGTAGTTCACGCCATGCGCTCCTTTGACTATGAAAACATGAAACAGCTGGTTTTCATTATCAAAGCTCAGGATGGAGGTTCTCCTCCACTCAGTAGTAATGTGACGGTGAAAATCCTGATCCAGGACCAGAACGACAACCCTCCTCAGGTTCTGTACCCAGTCCAGACTGGGGGCTCTATGGTGGCTGAGATGGTGCCTCGTTCAGCAGATGTGGGCTATCTGGTGACTAAAGTGGTGGCTGTGGATGTGGACTCTGGACAGAACGCCTGGCTCTCCTATAAACTGCAGAAAGCCACAGACAGGGCGCTGTTTGAAGTGGGCTTACAGAATGGAGAAATCAGAACCATCCGCCAAGTGACTGATAAAGACGCAGTCAAGCAGAGGCTGAGTGTTATAGTGGAGGACAACGGGCAGCCCTCTCGTTCAGCTACAGTCATTGTTAACGTGGCGGTGGCGGACAGCTTCCCTGAAGTGCTGTCGGAGTTCACGGACTTTACACACGACAAGGAGTACAATGACAACCTGACTTTTTACTTAGTGCTGGCTCTGGCTGTGGTTTCCTTCCTGTTCATCACGTGTTTAGTGGTCATCATATCAGTCAAAGTGTACAGGTGGAGACAGTCTCGCATCCTGTATCACTCCAACCTGCCTGTGATTCCATATTATCCACCACGTTACTCAGACACTTTGGGGACAGGGACTCTCCAACACGTGTACAACTACGAGGTGTGCAGGACCACTGACTCCAGAAAGAGTGACTGTAAGTTCGGCAGAGCCGGTAGTCAGAACGTGCTGATCATGGAGCCCGGTTCAACGGGGACGATGCAGAGGATGCAGAGTGAAAAGAGCATCCTGGACGAACCAGACTCTCCTCTAGAGGTTGGTTAAACATTATTATGTCATTTACATTTACACAGCGTTTAAAAGTGAAATACATGGCAGTATTCCCACAATTATAGACATAATCTACTATAACTCTAACCACCATTCCTTGTATTAAGCTTTAGATTATTTGTATAACCATATACTTGTATACCCAATGATAAAATTGCAAAAAAAGAAGCAAATTTCCAAATACCACCTTTAAACTTAAAAGCTGTTTTTTAACGTTATCCTGGTGATTTCTACAAAGGATAGTTTTAGTTTGTGGGTTGTAAAGTCTTTTCATATGGCAAAGTCTTTTGTTTTTATGTTCATCGTTTAGACTCTAAGAGACGCTGTTGGTCAATTTTAGATTTTTTGTGCTGCGTCGTCATTCAGTCCATCCTCCTGCTTTCGACAGAGTGAAGCTTCATTCTTCTAAGCTGGGGTTTCAGGCGGACATAGTATCATTGGATAGCTGGTAAACGTTTCTAAATGTGAATACGCCACTGTGTCGGAACATTTTTTGTCACATGAACTGGATTAGGTGATTTTTCACCGTTTTGATTTTCTATAATGATGCATGGAAAGTCCCCCATCTACGTGTCTCTGGGATCGCGCTTGTTTTATGGATCTCGACGGCAAGTAGGACTACTTATGCTGCTGCTTTATGTGGTCGACATAGTGGGTGGACAGATTCGGTATTCTGTGCCAGAAGAAATGAAAAAAGGCTCTGTTATCGGCAACGTAGCACAAGATCTCGGTTTGGATCTTAGGCGGCTGCGCTCTGGTCGGGCCCGTATCGTCACCGGAGAGAACGGTCAGTACACCGAGCTGAAGACAGACAAAGGGATTCTGGTCGTGAATAACAGAATCGACCGAGAGCAGCTCTGTGGAGACATAACGCCGTGCAGCTTCAGCTTTGAGGTCATCTTAGAAAACCCCATGGAGTTGCACAGAGTAACGGTTGAGGTATTAGACATTAATGATCACGCCCCCGTCTTCTCAGATAAAGATAAACCGATCCGTTTCGAAATAAGTGAATCAGCTACTGTAGGTGTGCAATTCCCTCTGCAGAGTGCGGAGGATCCCGATGTGGGTCAAAACGCATTACAAGACTATATTTTATCACCAAACGATAATTTTATATTGAGGCAACATACGAATCCAGACGGAAGTAAATATGTCGAAATGGTGCTCCAGAAACCTTTAGACAGGGAGAGAAACCCCAGCTTTTCTTTGTCATTAATCGCAGTGGACGGAGGAACACCGAAGAGATCTGGCACAGTTCAAATAGACGTTACGGTGTTAGATGTAAATGACAACGCTCCCGTGTTCAACCAGTCAGTCTACAAAACATCAGTGACAGAAAACACAGCGAAAGGCACCAGCGTGATAACTGTAAACGCCACAGATGCTGACAGTGGTTTAAATGGACTCATTGTCTACAGTTTGTCTAAAATGAAAGGTAGTGCGTCGGATATATTTTGTATTGATGAACATACTGGCCTAATTTCCGTTTCTGGTCAAATAGACTATGAGAAAGATAAGAAATATGAGGTGAGGGTGGAGGCAAAAGATCAGGGAGGTCTAACCGGAACCAGTAAAGTGGTTTTTGAGGTTATTGATGTCAATGACAATCCTCCACTTATTAATATTATGTCATTCTCTAGTCCGGTATCTGAGAACTCACCTCCTGGCACAACTGTGGCTATTTTGAACATAAAAGATGCAGATTCTGAGAACAATGGGCAAATAAAGTGTTCCTTAAATGAAAAAGCTCTATTTAAAATAGAATCGTCTATAACAAACTATTACAATTTAGTCTCTGATCAGCATTTCGATAGAGAATCTGTCCCAGAATATAACATAACTATAACAGCTACTGATTTTGGTTCTCCGGCTCTTTCCAGCTCAACCATATTGCATCTTAAAATTTCTGACGTGAATGACAACGCACCATTGTTTGACAAAAAAAGTTACTTTGCTCAAATCACGGAAAATAATTCACCAGGACTTTCTGTGTTTAGCGTAAATGCGCAGGACGCTGACTGGAACCAAAACGCGAAAGTGTCATATTTTTTAGAGGACACTCTGGTCAATGGTAGTCCAGTTTCTAGCTATGTGTCTTTAAACTCTGAGACTGGAGTTGTTAGCGCGGTTCGCTCCTTTGACTACGAGCAGATCAAAGACTTCCAGTTCCGCGTCAAAGCTCAGGATGGAGGTTCTCCTCCACTCAGCAGTAACGTGACGGTGAAAATCCTGATCCAGGACCAGAACGACAACCCTCCTCAGGTTCTGTACCCAGTCCAGACTGGGGGCTCTATGGTGGCTGAGATGGTGCCTCGTTCAGCAGATGTGGGCTATCTGGTGACTAAAGTGGTGGCTGTGGATGTGGACTCTGGACAGAACGCCTGGCTCTCCTATAAACTGCAGAAAGCCACAGACAGGGCGCTGTTTGAAGTGGGCTTACAGAATGGAGAAATCAGAACCATCCGCCAAGTGACTGATAAAGACGCAGTCAAGCAGAGGCTGAGTGTTATAGTGGAGGACAACGGGCAGCCCTCTCGTTCAGCTACAGTCATTGTTAACGTGGCGGTGGCGGACAGCTTCCCTGAAGTGCTGTCGGAGTTCACGGACTTTACACACGACAAGGAGTACAATGACAACCTGACTTTTTACTTAGTTCTGGCTCTGGCTGTGGTTTCCTTCCTGTTCATCACGTGTTTAGTGGTCATCATATCAGTCAAAGTGTACAGGTGGAGACAGTCTCGCATCCTGTATCACTCCAACCTGCCTGTGATTCCATATTATCCACCACGTTACTCAGACACTTTGGGGACAGGGACTCTCCAACACGTGTACAACTACGAGGTGTGCAGGACCACTGACTCCAGAAAGAGTGACTGTAAGTTCGGCAGAGCCGGTAGTCAGAACGTGCTGATCATGGAGCCCGGTTCAACGGGGACGATGCAGAGGATGCAGAGTGAAAAGAGCATCCTGGACGAACCAGACTCTCCTCTAGAGGTCAGTTGAGATTCATTTTATTGTATATTTAAATTCTTGGTCAATTTTTCTATTTGATTTTTCCGCTATAAACAGCTGAATGGCATGCATTCACTTTCAGAACCATGGACAGCACTAATTTAGTGCATTCGGACAAATGGGATATTTGCAATAGCACGTTTTGCGAACTTGTGCTTAATAGTCATAACGCATTTGTGTTTTAATTAATAGGACACGATGGACAAATTTGTAATAGGAGTCTTCTTTACCATAGCATTTGCATATTCATTTCACCTGCAAATCGAATCTAAAGTCACACCTCCATTCCATGGCATTTGTTCTCAACCTACTGTACCTAATCCCACCTTTACATTCTATTCTTTTCTGCAAGTAAAACAGCTATTTGTTTTATTTTAGTTATTCGAAAGTGCAAATCAAATATATTTGCTTCTTCTATTAAACATGATTTTATGTTACAACTTTTATTGTAATTGTTCAAAGTCAAGCTCTCCTTCAAATTATGCATTTAAAAATGAGTTTGTAGTCAAGACACACTAACTAGGTAATTATTTTGTTGGTTGTTCGTACAACTTTGTTTGTATTAAATTTTTGTACTTATTCTGTGGTTCATTGCAACGTGATTACAAGTGCAGTCTGAAGCTTATGGTTGTACTTAAATACGGCCTAAATGCTTAGTTGTGTGTTTTGATTTAGCGGCAATGAGGATATTTTATATGTCTATATGAGTTTATTGTCAGTATTCTGTTGCTGTACGTCGTTGTTCCAGTCTTTGGTTTTAGTGATTAGTTTCTTTGATTTGTCTGTAAGGGACGCTGTTGGTCAAAAAACGAACGCTAGCAGTGTTTTAGGCGGTGCCTTGTTCATTCTGCATCGCTGAGGTGGCTCTCCTGTAGATTACAGAGTGAAATGAGGACAGACAGGCGGCTTTAATTTTTCCCCCTTTCGCGAGAAAAGGAACCTTTATTACAGCCCAGCGTTGATCTAAACTCCTAATTTTGGTCTTCTAACTTTCGTTTGCATTTTACAAACGTTTATCATGGGTTTTCGAGAATGTATCGGGAGTCTAAGATGGCGTTTGTTTCGCAAACTGACGCAGCGAAGCCTGCTATTTTTGCTTTTTCTCAGCCACACTGCCAGTGCTCAGATCCGCTATTCCATACCGGAAGAAATGAAGAAAGGATCTCTCATCGGCAATGTGGCGTTGGACCTAGGGATAGATATACAAAGGCTGCGTTCGGGTCGGGCCCGGATCGTGACGGGAGACAACAATCAGTACACCGAGCTGAAGACGGACAAAGGGATTCTAGTAGTGAACGAGAGAATAGACCGAGAGCAGCTTTGTGGAGATTTTACACCGTGCAGCTTCAACTTTGATTTGATTTTGGAAAACCCAATGGAGCTCCATCATGTAACAGTCGAGGTGCTAGATATAAATGACAACTCGCCTTCCTTTTCTCAGCACGACATGAAACTGACCATTGGAGAATCAGCCGCACCGGGAGCGCGTTTCGTTTTGCCCACAGCCAACGATCCCGATGTCGGAGTCAATGGGCTTCAGGATTATCATTTGTCTGCAAATGAAAACTTTATTTTACGAAAACATTCAAATGCTGACGGAGGGAAATATGCGGAGATGACGCTTGAGAAACAATTAGATAGAGAGCGCAGTCCAAGTCTGACCCTGAAGCTGATCGCGGTGGACGGTGGGACGCCACAAAAATCTGGAACAGTAAATATTGATATCACTGTTTTGGATGTTAACGACAATTCTCCTGTTTTCAATCAGTCAGTCTACAAGGCCTCTGTAGTGGAAAATGCAACGAAGGGTTCTTATATTACGACGGTCAGTGCAACTGATGCAGATAGCGGATCACACGGTTTGATTCTTTATTCTATTTCTAAAATGCAGGGCAGTATTGACAGCATATTTGAAATAAACAAGACAACGGGTGTAATATTTCTTTCAGGGGAAGTCGATTTTGAAAAAGCAAAGAAATACGAAATTCGTATTGAAGCAACAGACCAAGGCGCTCTGACAGACTCGAGTAAAGTAATAGTTGACGTTATTGATGTAAATGATAATCCACCTGTTATTAATGTGATGTCATTCACCAGTCCTATGTCAGAAGACTCTCCCCCTGGTACAACTATCGGCATTATAAACGTTAAAGATCTGGACTCCGGAGATAACGGACACGTTACTTGTAGAATAGAGCAAAATGCTCCATTTAAGATTAAGTCAAATTTAAGGAACTACTATACGTTGGTAACTGATTCAGTGCTAGATCGAGAACGTGTTTCAGAGTATAACATCACTATTATTGCGACAGATGCAGGAAATCCTCCTCTGTCAACAAAGAAGACTTTTAACCTCAAAGTCTCTGACGTGAATGATAACGCTCCTCTGTTTTCACAAAGCGTTTACAGTGCGTTTATTGGAGAGAATAACTCTCCAGGAGTCTCAGTTTTGACCCTAAAAGCTAAAGACCCTGATGAGAACCAGAATGCCCGTATATCTTATATTCTTGAGAACAGTAATGTGGGAGGATCTGCCGTTTCTGAATATGTCTCTGTAAATGCTGAAAGTGGAGTAGTTCACGCCGTGCGCTCCTTTGACTATGAAAACATGAAACAGCTGGTTTTCATTATCAAAGCTCAGGATGGAGGTTCTCCTCCACTCAGTAGCAACGTGACTGTGAAAATCCTGATCCAGGACCAGAACGACAACCCTCCTCAGGTTCTGTACCCAGTCCAGACTGGGGGCTCTATGGTGGCTGAGATGGTGCCTCGTTCAGCAGATGTGGGCTATCTGGTGACTAAAGTGGTGGCTGTGGATGTGGACTCTGGACAGAACGCCTGGCTCTCCTATAAACTGCAGAAAGCCACAGACAGGGCGCTGTTTGAAGTGGGCTTACAGAATGGAGAAATCAGAACCATCCGCCAAGTGACTGATAAAGACGCAGTCAAGCAGAGGCTGAGTGTTATAGTGGAGGACAACGGGCAGCCCTCTCGTTCAGCTACAGTCATTGTTAACGTGGCGGTGGCGGACAGCTTCCCTGAAGTGCTGTCGGAGTTCACGGACTTTACACACGACAAGGAGTACAATGACAACCTGACTTTTTACTTAGTGCTGGCTCTGGCTGTAGTTTCCTTCCTGTTCATCACGTGTTTAGTGGTCATCATATCAGTCAAAGTGTACAGGTGGAGACAGTCTCGCATCCTGTATCACTCCAACCTGCCTGTGATTCCATATTATCCACCACGTTACTCAGACACTTTGGGGACAGGGACTCTCCAACACGTGTACAACTACGAGGTGTGCAGGACCACTGACTCCAGAAAGAGTGACTGTAAGTTCGGCAGAGCCGGTAGTCAGAACGTGCTGATCATGGAGCCCGGTTCAACAGGGACGATGCAGAGGATGCAGAGTGAAAAGAGCATCCTGGACGAACCAGACTCTCCTCTAGAGGTGAGCATTAGTATTTAATATTCCTATTTCTGAAGTTATCACCCTTCAACACTTCAGCCATTTTCTAGAGGCACAATGATAATTGTACATCCTTTCTCTCTCAAGGTACAGAACCATTCCATCCTATTTCTTTGTTGTTTTTCGTTTTTAAAGTATTAGTGAAAGAAGAAGCAATATGAGCATTGTTTGTTTTATAGATTGTAATTCATGACGTTACCTTCAAGTGACGCTTTTATTCATCATTTTGAATGTTCACGTTTTCGACTCTAAGTGACGCTGTTGATCAAGGATTTAATTTCTCTGCCGGGAGCCTCCCTGTTGTGTCGTGTGTGCTGCATCGTAACACCACATACTGTAGAAGCTGGCTTAGGGGAACCAACACACGTATGAAAAAGCAAAAGGGATTTTCCGCTATATTTTTTTTCTTCATACTGTTGGATTAAACGATGGCACCTTTTTAAATTCATATTTCCGGATTTGGACTCTTGATTTTCCTCCGTTGCTTTTCGACATGGCATCTCATCTGCTGTTCTGCAAAGGGCGTTTGTCTTTCATTTCCCAGCGGGTAATCGTTATATTGTTGCTTTGCTTTTTCAACATCGCAACTGCTCAGATCCGCTACTCTATACCGGAGGAGATGAAGAAAGGCTCTCTAATCGGTAATTTAGCACAGGATCTTGGTTTGGATTTAAAGAGGCTCCGTTCCGGCCGAGCCCGTATTGTGACGGGAGACAACGTCCAGTACACCGAGCTGAGGACAGACAAAGGGACCCTTGTCGTGAATGAGAGGATAGATCGAGAGCAGCTTTGTGGAGACGTAACACCGTGTAGTTTCAGCTTTGAAATAATACTAGAGAATCCAATGGAGCTGCACCATGTGACGATCGAAGTGTTGGACGTCAATGATCACACCCCAATATTTAAAAAGAAAGAAATTATGCTAGACATTAGTGAGTCCGCAAACCTCGGAGCGAAATTTGTGCTGGACAGCGCCGAGGACCCAGATGTTGGTGTGAACGGTTTGCAAAATTATGCTTTAAGCTCAAACGACAATTTCGTTTTGAAGCAGCATGTAAATCCAGATGGGAGTAAGTACGCAGAGATGGTGCTTCAAAGGCAGCTAGACAGAGAGAGCGCCCCGCAGCTATCGCTAAAGCTCATAGCAGTAGATGGTGGGAATCCGCCGAGATCTGGTACCGTAAACATAGAAATAACAGTGTTAGATGTAAATGACAACGCTCCTGTTTTCAACCAGACTGTTTATAAGGCCACAGTCATAGAAAACGCTATTAAAGGCACCAACATTGTTACTGTCAATGCTACAGACGCAGACAGTGGGTCGAACGGTTACATCACATATTCAATTTCAAACGTAAAGAGCAATGTGGCTGATTTGTTGTCCATAGATCAAGAGACTGGAGTGTTATCTGTTTCCGGTCCAATAGACTTTGAAAAAGATAAAAAATACGAGCTCAGGATCGATGCAAAGGATCAGGGAGGTTTAACAGATTCAAGTAAAGTGGTAATTGAAGTAATCGATGTAAATGATAACGCACCGGCTATAAGCGTCATGTCTTTCACCAGTCCGGTTTCAGAGGACTCTCCTCCGGGCACAACTGTTGGGATTATAAATGTTAAAGACCTTGATTCCGGCGATAACGGACAAGTGACGTGTAAAATCGACAGCAATGCCCCGTTTAAGATAAAGTCTAATTTAAGAAATTACTATACGTTGGTAACAGATAATATGTTAGATCGAGAAAGTGTTTCAGACTATAACATCACTGTTGTTGCGACAGACGCGGGGATTCCACCACTTTCAACAAAAAGAACATTTAACCTAAAGATTTCTGATGTGAATGATAACGCTCCAGTTTTTTCACAAACACTTTACAGTGCGAATATTGTAGAAAATAACTCTCCAGGCGTTTCTCTCCTCGTTGTTCGTGCAAAAGATCCCGATGAGAACCAAAACGCCCGAATATCTTACATTCTGGAGGATTCCGATTTTGACGGGTCTCCTGTTTCTCGCTGTGTGTCAGTTAATGCGGAAAGCGGAGCGATACACGCACTGCGTTCATTTGATTTCGAGCAAATTAAACAGCTGATATTTACCGTCAAAGCTCAGGATGGAGGTTCTCCTCCACTCAGCAGTAACGTGACGGTGAAAATCCTGATCCAGGACCAGAACGACAACCCTCCTCAGGTTCTGTACCCAGTCCAGACTGGGGGCTCTATGGTGGCTGAGATGGTGCCTCGTTCAGCAGATGTGGGCTATCTGGTGACTAAAGTGGTGGCTGTGGATGTGGACTCTGGACAGAACGCCTGGCTCTCCTATAAACTGCAGAAAGCCACAGACAGGGCGCTGTTTGAAGTGGGCTTACAGAATGGAGAAATCAGAACCATCCGCCAAGTGACTGATAAAGACGCAGTCAAGCAGAGGCTGAGTGTTATAGTGGAGGACAACGGGCAGCCCTCTCGTTCAGCTACAGTCATTGTTAACGTGGCGGTGGCGGACAGCTTCCCTGAAGTGCTGTCGGAGTTCACGGACTTTACACACGACAAGGAGTACAATGACAACCTGACTTTTTACTTAGTGCTGGCTCTGGCTGTGGTTTCCTTCCTGTTCATCACGTGTTTAGTGGTCATCATATCAGTCAAAGTGTACAGGTGGAGACAGTCTCGCATCCTGTATCACTCCAACCTGCCTGTGATTCCATATTATCCACCACGTTACTCAGACACTTTGGGGACAGGGACTCTCCAACACGTGTACAACTACGAGGTGTGCAGGACCACTGACTCCAGAAAGAGTGACTGTAAGTTCGGCAGAGCCGGTAGTCAGAACGTGCTGATCATGGAGCCCGGTTCAACGGGGACGATGCAGAGGATGCAGAGTGAAAAGAGCATCCTGGACGAACCAGACTCTCCTCTTGAGGTTAGTTGACTTACATCATATTAACCACTTGTGCAGACTTCGTTTTCCCATCCCCATATTTTAATTAATAATCTGTTGGTCATTCTACATCAAATATTGTTCTTTGAGTAGGTTTAATTCGCTCTTAATGGCATTTACTGTTTCTGCGTCCCCCATTCTTTTTGCTTTCAGTACCATGGAAAGCGACATTCTAAATCATTACTTACTCTGGTCTCCTTTTACTTGCTGTTAATAATTGATCTTGTTTACTTCTACCACATCAGGACATGTTATTGCTCCTTTGTGTTCTTTTCTGCTACCGTTTAAACCGTTTCAAAAAAAAAATCCATAGTAACTATTTGATACATGAATGTTCCCAGAGCGATGTTTGCAAGTTTCAGACTCTAAGCGACGCTGTTGGTCAGCAAAACGATTTTAGTGTTCTCAGCCAACCTCTTCTTCTCTTTATATCCTACTGAGCATGACATCAGACGCACTGTTTTTCATATAGAGAACGGAGCGTGAACAGGCGATTGCGTATCTATTTTTCACCTGGATATACAAGGAGTACTGTTTTATGTGGACTATAGAACAACGTTTGTTTCATTCAAGTAAGGAAACACTGAAGCGTATTTTTTCCACTATGGCATCCAGATTCCAGCTCTCCACCAGGAATGTGAAATGGCGATGTTGTCTTTCAGGATTTCTCATTCTACTTACATTAGTGGTTGAGCCAGTGTCTGGTCAGATTCGGTATTCTATTCCAGAAGAGATGAAAAGAGGCTCTGTAATTGGGAACATCGCACAAGACCTCGGTTTGGATGTGAAAAGGCTCCATTCTGGCCATGCCCGCATCGTCAGTGGGGGGAATATTGAGTACACCGAGCTGAAGGCAGACAAAGGCACGCTAGTCGTGAAGGAGAGAATAGACCGAGAGCAGCTTTGTGGTGATGTGACCCCGTGTAGCTTTAGCTTTGAAATTATTTTAGAAAATCCAATCGAGTTACACCGTGTCACTGTCGAAATATTAGATATAAATGACAACGCTCCTTTCTTTCCAGTCGGCGACATCCATTTTGAAATGAGCGAATCTGCTACAATCGGGGCGAAATTTCCCATTGAAAGCGCGGTTGATCCTGACGTTGGGCCAAACGCGCTACAGAATTATGTTCTAGGTTCAAATGCTTATTTTACTCTAAAGCAACATGCAAATCCAGACGGTAGTAAATACGCTGAGCTGCTGCTCCAGAAGCCATTAGACAGAGAGGAACACCCCACCGTTCTCCTGAAAGTTTTAGCCGTAGATGGTGGGAACCCACAGAGATCCGGTACAGTAAATATAAACGTTTCTGTTTTAGACGCAAACGATAATGCTCCAATTTTCAATCAGTCAATTTACAGGACCGCTGTTGTTGAGAATGCGGCTAAAGGTACGTACATAACAACAATAAACGCTACCGACGCAGACATTGGAACGAACGGAGAAATAGTTTTTAGCTTTTCAAAAATAAAAGGCGTTAAGGTTGAGACGTTCAGTATAAATGAAAACACAGGCGTGGTTTCTGTTGCAGGACCCATTGACTTTGAGAAGGAGAAAAAGTACGAGCTCAGGCTGGAGGCAAGGGACCGAGGTGGTTTGACTGGGACCAGCAAATTAATCATTGATGTTAGTGACGTCAATGATAACGCACCCGTCATAAATATTATGTCATTTTCGAGTACTGTATCAGAAGATGCACCTCTCGGTACAACAATAGCTGTCATCAATGTCAAAGACGCTGATTCAGAGAAGAATGGGCAGATAACATGTACAACAGACAAAAGTCTGCCATTTAAAACCCAGTCGTCGTTAACAAATTACTATAATTTGATAACAAATCAGCTTTTTGATAGGGAATCTACTCCTGAATTTGCTATTAAAATACTGGCCATTGACTCGGGTTCACCTGCGCTTTCTAGCTCCGTCATGTTGCAACTCAAAATTACTGATGTTAACGACAATGTGCCGCTGTTTGACAAAAGCTCATATTCTGCTCACGTCTTTGAGAACAATTCACCTGGAATGTCTATTACATTTGTCAGCGCGAAAGACTCTGACTGGAATCAGAACGCAAAAATCTCTTATTTTCTGGAGGACACACAAATCACCGGTTCTCCTGTATCAAACTATCTGTCTATCAACTCTGAAACTGGGGTCATCAGCGCCATTCGCTCTTTTGATTATGAACAAATTAAGGAACTACAGCTAACTGTCAAAGCTCAGGATGGAGGTTCTCCTCCACTCAGCAGTAACGTGACGGTGAAAATCCTGATCCAGGACCAGAACGACAACCCTCCTCAGGTTCTGTACCCAGTCCAGACTGGGGGCTCTATGGTGGCTGAGATGGTGCCTCGTTCAGCAGATGTGGGCTATCTGGTGACTAAAGTGGTGGCTGTGGATGTGGACTCTGGACAGAACGCCTGGCTCTCCTATAAACTGCAGAAAGCCACAGACAGGGCGCTGTTTGAAGTGGGCTTACAGAATGGAGAAATCAGAACCATCCGCCAAGTGACTGATAAAGACGCAGTCAAGCAGAGGCTGAGTGTTATAGTGGAGGACAACGGGCAGCCCTCTCGTTCAGCTACAGTCATTGTTAACGTGGCGGTGGCGGACAGCTTCCCTGAAGTGCTGTCGGAGTTCACGGACTTTACACACGACAAGGAGTACAATGACAACCTGACTTTTTACTTAGTGCTGGCTCTGGCTGTAGTTTCCTTCCTGTTCATCACGTGTTTAGTGGTCATCATATCAGTCAAAGTGTACAGGTGGAGACAGTCTCGCATCCTGTATCACTCCAACCTGCCTGTGATTCCATATTATCCACCACGTTACTCAGACACTTTGGGGACAGGGACTCTCCAACACGTGTACAACTACGAGGTGTGCAGGACCACTGACTCCAGAAAGAGTGACACTAAATATATGCAACCGATGAGTCAAAGCTTAGTTAGCGTGGATGATGTTGGAACCGATGCGCAGAAGGTGGACAAATCAGTGCACGGCAGCTGTTCTCAAATGTCAACTTTGGTAAGTGAAAAGTTTACAAAAACATTCTTTTATAATTTAAAGTTGCATAAAAAATGCATACAACTTTCTGTAGCGCACTAGCGTCGCTGTCCGTGGTGCTTAAACAATCTGTAGGTCAAATAAAGTAGGCCAAGTAAACTTCCTCGATATACAGTAGAGGGAGATCAACAATAGCCGGCTTAGTAAACTGTTAACATGATTTTTATCAAATCATACAAAGCCATGAGATGATTTTATGATTCTTTCGTACTAGCATGAACAATTAACATACAATTTATTCAACAATTAATTGTGTTTCATAAAAGACAACATTTTATTCAAATTTACTGATTGGCTACTCCAAACACAGCACACGTCAAATACACCTGTCTCTTTTTTCATTTTCACGTAATTCAGAATCTTCATTATAGGACTGTCTGTTGGACGTTTGTTTGTAAATTTAGCAGCTTTTTAAAGAAAACAGTACACTCGTGTGAATTTCCACCTCTAATCAAAATAAAAAAGAATTTAATCTCAAACCTATGATGTTTCAGCAGTCTAATGAGCTGTAAGCCTTCATATATTACCAGTATGACCTATTACTGCTTATGGTCTCTGAGCGCCGCTGTTGATACATGCAGGAAAACTCTCCACATAGGCAGCGCCGTGATCCTCCCCTTGTTAGTCCGTTGAAAGGAAGACTGACTGCGTCGCGGATGTTTGTCCTACTGGAAATACAAATACCTTTATAGTTGATATTTTCCATGCTACCAGATTTTTACTGCAAGGGATTTCTACGTTTGTAACTTTCGGATTTGCGATGGCTTTTATGTCCGTGCTTACTGAAAAAGGACGACGTCAAGCTCTGGTTGTTATTCTTTGTCTGCTGAAGCTGAGCTCCGTCACTGGGCAGGCTCGGTATTCCATCCCGGAGGAACAGGCGCAGGGATCTTTTGTTGGAAACATTGCTAGGGATTTAGGTTTGGACGTGGAGAGGCTCGTGTCAGGTAAAGCTCGGATTATTACAAAGGGAAATCGACAGTATGTGGATTTAAACCGGGACAAAGGCATCCTTGTGATTAAAGAGCGAATCGACCGAGAGGAGCTTTGTGAAAAAACGACGCCCTGCAGCTTCAGCTTCGAGCTCATTTTAGAGAATCCAATCCAGCTTTATCGCGTAACGGTGGAGGTGATAGATATTAACGACAACAGCCCGTCTTTCCCAAAAGAGGAAATCGGTTTGAAAATAGTTGAAAGTGTTGCAGTAGGCACTCGCTTTTCTTTGGTGAGTGCAAACGATCACGATGTAGGAATTAACGACATTCAGAAATACACACTTAAACCCACAGATCATTTTAAATTAGAAGTACAGAATCAACCTGACGGAGGCAGATTCGTAGAAATGGTTTTACAAACACCGTTAGACCGAGAGAAAGAGGAGACTCACTCCCTGATGCTGGTTGCGTCAGATGGAGGTGAGCCTCATAGATCAGGAACTGTGCGTATTCATATCACGGTGCTAGATGCTAACGATAATGCTCCAGTGTGTAGTCAGTCTGTTTATAAAGCAGATGTGAAGGAAAATTCCCCTGAAGGATCAGTGGTGACCACTGTTAGTGCAAGTGACACAGATAAAGGAGTTAACAGTGAAGTGACTTATTCCATCCCTCATGTCGCCAGAGATACAAAACAGCTTTTCAAAATAAATATTACAAATGGAGAAATTAAAGTTGCAGGTAAACTCGATTTTGAAAAATCAAAGATCCATCAGTTAAACGTTCAGGCTAGTGACCATGGTGGATATACAGACACCTGTAAAGTTATCATTCAAATAATTGATGAGAATGACAACGTTCCTACAATACAGCTCATGTCTTTCTCTAACTCCATATCTGAGGATTCTCCCTCAGGCACAACTGTAGCTGTTGTGAACGTAAATGATGAAGACTCTGATGGTAACGGTGTTGTGAAATGCTCCATTAACTCTGACGTTCCATTTAAAATAGAGTCTTCACTGACAGGTTACTATAGCGTAGTAACTGATAACATGTTGGACAGAGAGAGCGTCCCTGAGTATAACATCACCATAACAGTGTCTGACCAAGGATCTCCACCTTTATCTAGTAGAAAAACCATCAATGTTAAGGTGTCTGACATAAATGACAGTCCACCCAAATTTGATGAGTTGGAATATATTAAGACTGTACCAGAGAACAACCCAGCTGGATTCTCTGTGTTTACTCTACGGGCCACTGATGCTGATTCAGGTCAGAACGCTAGGATTTCTTACTTTTTGGAAGACAAGCATATTAATGGGCTACCAGTGTCTGCACTGGTGTCAGTAAACTCAGAAAATGGCATCCTACATGCAGTGAGGTCATTTGATTTTGAACAGATGAAGTCATTTGAATTTAATGTAAGTGCTCGAGATGCTGGATCTCCTCCTCTGAGTGCAGTGGCTACTGTTAAAATAATAGTCCAGGACCAGAACGACAACCCTCCTCAGGTTCTGTACCCAGTCCAGACTGGGGGCTCTATGGTGGCTGAGATGGTGCCTCGTTCAGCAGATGTGGGCTATCTGGTGACTAAAGTGGTGGCTGTGGATGTGGACTCTGGACAGAACGCCTGGCTCTCCTATAAACTGCAGAAAGCCACAGACAGGGCGCTGTTTGAAGTGGGCTTACAGAATGGAGAAATCAGAACCATCCGCCAAGTGACTGATAAAGACGCAGTCAAGCAGAGGCTGAGTGTTATAGTGGAGGACAACGGGCAGCCCTCTCGTTCAGCTACAGTCATTGTTAACGTGGCGGTGGCGGACAGCTTCCCTGAAGTGCTGTCGGAGTTCACGGACTTTACACACGACAAGGAGTACAATGACAACCTGACTTTTTACTTAGTGCTGGCTCTGGCTGTAGTTTCCTTCCTGTTCATCACGTGTTTAGTGGTCATCATATCAGTCAAAGTGTACAGGTGGAGACAGTCTCGCATCCTGTATCACTCCAACCTGCCTGTGATTCCATATTATCCACCACGTTACTCAGACACTTTGGGGACAGGGACTCTCCAACACGTGTACAACTACGAGGTGTGCAGGACCACTGACTCCAGAAAGAGTGACGCTAAATACATTCAACCGATGAGTCAAAGTTTAGTGAGTGTGGAAGAAGCTGGGGCTGAAACACCACAGGTGGACAAGCAACTGTCTGGCATCTGTTCTCAAATGTCAACTTTGGTGAGTGAGACGTTTCTTTTTTGGTATTGCATCCTCTGTGTTTCTTCTTAAACAGTTTAAAGCATGTCAAATTTACATATTAGTGCTTCATTGTTCCGCTGTCCATGGTGCTGAAACTTCAGACGAGTTGTTAGATATTAAAGTACAACTACTAAGCAAGTATTAGATACTGTATCTAATGACTTTTTTTCCCCATTACACCAACTACAGTATGTATGTTGACAGTATATTGTACGCCCAGATCCTACAGTCACAATACCAGGAGTCTTTTAAGCAGAGTCTGCCATCTAGATAAACATTCCTCTTAGGTTTAACTGTATATTATTTAATTATTTGCAGTGATCTCAGTCAAATTCAGATTGTATCATCTTAGTAATTGTGGAAAAAAATAACCAGTTACATAGATAGAAAATATTCGTTTAGCTTGCCTTGAAATAATTAAATGCTTAAATATAATGTCAATAAAATAGAAATTAACAAACTTTTTTTTCTTTTTGAGAATTTTCTTATCTGCTTCTAATTTATTTGTTTCAGTATATGGAATACAATACTGTATTTGTTCATCATTTTGTGTGGATTTTGTTTAATGTTTGTAATACCCAATAATATCTGCCCCGGTTAGATTAATTTGTGATTTCATGGAACCGTTGCTGGCGTGAAGTTTGAAAAACAAGCAATCTGTTTCACTTTAGTGTGCTTTTTTTGAAAATGCTGTCTTATTTTATTATAACTCCGGTTGAAGTGCACTGCTTTGTTGAAACAAAAATGTTTGCAGTACAATTAAGAAGTTAGTTTATAATTCAGCTGCACAAAATAACACGGTTTTATATAATGAGGAGCACACACATTACTGCCTCTGGACTCTGAGCGCCGCTGTTGATACATCAATGATAAAATGTTGAACAGTGCGTTGCAGCGATCCACCCCTTTACCCCGTCAGATATTGCTGCGTACAAACGAGGCGGTGCGTTACTGTACGTGTGTTTCTTCTGCCGAAACCCACAATCCACTTTTATCATTTTTAGTTTTCCTATATTTTTTCTTCGCTGTGGAGGATTGTTGCTCGTGCAGCGATGGGGTTTACGGTACCTTCTATGTGGATCATCGCAAGCAGAGGCGGACGTCAAGCTCTGGTTGTTATTCTTTGTCTGCTGAAGCTGAGCTCCGTCACTGGGCAGGCTCGGTATTCCATCCCGGAGGAACAGGCGCAGGGATCTTTTGTTGGAAACATTGCTAGGGATTTAGGTTTGGACGTGGAGAGGCTCGTGTCAGGTAAAGCTCGGATTATTACAAAAGGAAGTCGACAGTATGTGGATTTAAACCGGGACAAAGGCATCCTTGTGATTAAAGAGCGAATCGACCGAGAGGAGCTTTGTGAAAAAACGACGCCCTGCAGCTTCAGCTTCGAGGTCATTTTAGAGAATCCAATCCAGCTTTATCGCGTAACGGTGGAGGTGATGGATATTAACGACAACAGCCCGTCTTTCCCAAAAGAGGAAATCAATTTGGAAATAGTTGAAAATGCTGCATTTGGGACTCGCTTTTCTTTGGAAAACGCAGACGACTCCGATGTAGGAATTAACGACATTCAGAAATACACACTTAAACCCACAGATCATTTTAAATTAGAAGTACAGAATCAACCTGACGGAGGCAGATTCGTCGAAATGATTTTACAGACGCCGTTAGACCGAGAAAAAGAGGAGACTCACTCCCTGATGCTGGTTGCGTCAGATGGAGGTGAGCCTCATAGATCAGGAACTGTGCGTATTCATATCACGGTGCTAGATGCTAACGATAATGCTCCAGTGTGTAGTCAGTCTGTTTATAAAGCAGATGTGAAGGAAAATTCCCCTGAAGGATCAGTGGTGACCACTGTTAGTGCAAGTGACGCAGATAAAGGCCAACATGGTGAAGTTACTTACTCCATAGCTCATGTTGCAAAAGAAACGAAACAACTGTTTGCAGTTAATATTAAAACTGGAGAAATTAAAGTTGCAGGTAAACTCGATTTTGAAAAATCTAAAACTTACCAGTTAAACGTTCAAGCTAAAGACCACGGTGGATATACAGACACCTGTAAAGTTATCATTCAAATAATTGATGAGAATGACAACGTTCCTACAATACAGCTCATGTCTTTCTCTAAATCCATATCTGAGGATTCTCCCTCAGGCACAACTGTAGCTGTTGTGAACGTCAATGATGAAGACTCTGATGGTAACGGTGTTGTGAAATGCTCCATTAACTCTGACGTTCCTTTTAAAATAGAGTCTTCACTGACAGGTTACTATAGCGTAGTAACTGATAACATGTTGGACAGAGAGAGCGTATCTGAGTATAACATCACCATAACAGTGTCTGACCAAGGATCTCCACCTTTATCTAGTAGAAAAACCATCAATGTTAAGGTGTCTGACATAAATGACAGTCCACCCACATTTGATGAGTTGGAATATATTAAGACTGTACCAGAGAACAACCCAGCTGGATTCTCTGTGTTTACTCTACGGGCCACTGATGCTGATTCAGGTCAAAACGCTAGGATTTCTTACTTTTTGGAAGACAAGCATATTAATGGGCTACCAGTGTCTGCACTGGTGTCAGTGAACTCAGAAAATGGCATCCTATATGCAGTGAGGTCGTTTGATTTTGAACAGATGAAGTCATTAGAATTTAATGTAAGTGCTCGAGATGCTGGATCTCCTCCTCTGAGTGCAGTGGCTACAGTTAAAATAATAGTCCAGGACCAGAACGACAACCCTCCTCAGGTTCTGTACCCAGTCCAGACTGGGGGCTCTATGGTGGCTGAGATGGTGCCTCGTTCAGCAGATGTGGGCTATCTGGTGACTAAAGTGGTGGCTGTGGATGTGGACTCTGGACAGAACGCCTGGCTCTCCTATAAACTGCAGAAAGCCACAGACAGGGCGCTGTTTGAAGTGGGCTTACAGAATGGAGAAATCAGAACCATCCGCCAAGTGACTGATAAAGACGCAGTCAAGCAGAGGCTGAGTGTTATAGTGGAGGACAACGGGCAGCCCTCTCGTTCAGCTACAGTCATTGTTAACGTGGCGGTGGCGGACAGCTTCCCTGAAGTGCTGTCGGAGTTCACGGACTTTACACACGACAAGGAGTACAATGACAACCTGACTTTTTACTTAGTGCTGGCTCTGGCTGTGGTTTCCTTCCTGTTCATCACGTGTTTAGTGGTCATCATATCAGTCAAAGTGTACAGGTGGAGACAGTCTCGCATCCTGTATCACTCCAACCTGCCTGTGATTCCATATTATCCACCACGTTACTCAGACACTTTGGGGACAGGGACTCTCCAACACGTGTACAACTACGAGGTGTGCAGGACCACTGACTCCAGAAAGAGTGACTGTAAGTTCGGCAGAGCCGGTAGTCAGAACGTGCTGATCATGGAGCCCGGTTCAACGGGGACGATGCAGAGGATGCAGAGTGAAAAGAGCATCCTGGACGAACCAGACTCTCCTCTAGAGGTTAGTTTTTTGATCCATCAACACTTTTAAACCTATAATAGCCATTTATAGTGTATGTAGTGTTTGAAAGCAGTTTTCTCCCACTTTCAGTACCACCGATGATGGACAGCTCCTTAAAAAGCTCAATCTTTCAGTTGAAGTGATTGTATTTAGGTATTTGTATTAAGTTTTTTTTACATGCCACATATTACTTCATATTGTGCAACTTATCAAATTTGTGTGATTAATTGGGAAATTATGTATAATTTATGTATTTCTTCGTTCAGCTAATTCTTAGAGGTTAAAAGCATTATTGGTAGAACCACAGTTGGTTTGTTAAAAAACATTTTGGGGCTATATTTCTTTTTCTTTTTCATTGTACTTTCAGCTGTCTCTCAATCTTCATATAATTGTGTATTTTGTAGATTTTTCTATTAAGTTACCACACATGTATTTTGTGAGAAAGCGTCGAACTTGTATTTACAAACGGTTTCTACACATACAATATTTGATATTTGGTGGTATTTGGTACTGATCCTAACTGTTATTTTTATAACGGACCCTAAGTGCCGCTGTTGGTCTTCAGAGCACATTTAAAGCTACTTAGCTCCAACCTCATTTCCAGCATTCCCTTTTTTGTACTGCAGAGAGCAGGACGCGCAGTGCTTATTTTCATCGTTTCCTCTTTGATTGTGGACTATAAAGAACACAACCAGGAGGACTATTAACATCATATAGTGGCGTTATTGCGACGTTTCAGGTGAAGCCGGACTAATTGCCTTGAAATGTCTCTTTTCATCTGCGAATCCACGTTTAAATGGCAAGTACGGGCCGTCGTCCTTGTTTGTTTTATTAGACTGACTCTCTGCCAAATCCGCTACTCTGTCCCCGAGGAGACGAGAAAGGGCTCGTTTGTAGGAAACGTAGCCGAGGACTTGGGCATCGATGCAAAAAGACTGAAATCAGGAGGAGCACGAATTGTTAGCGGTGATAACAGCGAGTACGTTAGACTGGATGAAGACAAAGGGATTCTTGTCGTCGGAGAGAAAATAGACAGGGAGCAGCTCTGTGGGCAGTCAGCGCCCTGTAGCTTGAATTTTGAGATGATTTTGTCGAATCCAATGCAGCTACATAGCGTTGTGGTGGAGGTGCTTGACGTTAATGACAATGCTCCAGTGTTTCACGAGAAAGAAATGCATGTAGAAATACTGGAGTCGGCTCAACCCGGCACCGAAATATTACAAGTCAGCGCCACCGACCCCGATGTTGGCATTAATTCTTTACAAGATTATACGATACAACCAACAACGCATTTTGGCATCAAGGTTCTCAACAGCCCAAATGGCTATAAATACGCGCAGGTGTATCTTTCTAAAGCTTTAGATCGAGAGAAGGAAGAAAAGCTTCTTCTCGTGATAACTGCTCTCGACGGCGGTGAACCACAGCGCTCAGGGACGCAAAAAATACACGTAACAGTCTTAGACACAAATGATAACGCCCCTGTTTTTAGGCAGTCAAATTACAAAGCCTCTGTTAAAGAAAATGCTCCTAAAGGGACCTTAGTAGTGACTCTGAGCGCGACAGATGCAGATCAAGGAATGAATGGACACGTCACATATCACTTTAATCGCATGTCCACAAAGATTGCTGAATTATTTAATTTGGATGAAAATAGCGGTGATTTAACTGTAAGCGGTTTAATTGATTATGAAGAGAATAAAATATATGAGATTGGCGTTTTAGCAAAAGATCAGGGACGTCAAAGCACCTCGACTAATGTAATAATTGAAGTAACAGATATAAATGATAATGCGCCTGTAATTACAATGACGTCGTTTTCTAGTACAATAGCAGAGGATTCTCCAAGTGGAACCACAGTAGCGATCGTTAATGTGAAAGATCTAGATTCAGGCAAAAATGGCAAAGTGAGCTGTTTAATTAATGGTAATATTCCGTTTCAAGTCCACTCATCTCTAAAAAGCTATTATACTGTAGTAACAAGCGGCATCCTTGACAGGGAACTTCACCCTGAATACAATATCACGTTCACAGCTGTGGATGAAGGCAGCCCATCGCTGACAACTAACAAGACATTAACACTTCGCGTTTCTGACGTTAACGACAATGCTCCAGTATTTGAACAGACTGATTATGAAGCTAATCTTGTGGAGAATAACATGCCGGAACTATTGGTTTTATCCGTTAATGCGCACGATGCTGACGCAGGGCAGAACGCGCGAGTATCTTACCAGCTAATTGACACACAGTTAAATGGAAACCCCATATCCACTTACATATCTGTGAATGCAGAAAGTGGAGGCATTCGCGCAGTTCGGTCTTTTGACTATGAACAAATTAAAACTATTACTTTTTTTGTAAAAGCTCATGATGGGGGGTCCCCACCATTAAGCAGCAATGTCAGCGTTAAATTGAATATCCAGGACCAAAACGACAACCCTCCTCAGGTTCTGTACCCAGTCCAGACTGGGGGCTCTATGGTGGCTGAGATGGTGCCTCGTTCAGCAGATGTGGGCTATCTGGTGACTAAAGTGGTGGCTGTGGATGTGGACTCTGGACAGAACGCCTGGCTCTCCTATAAACTGCAGAAAGCCACAGACAGGGCGCTGTTTGAAGTGGGCTTACAGAATGGAGAAATCAGAACCATCCGCCAAGTGACTGATAAAGACGCAGTCAAGCAGAGGCTGAGTGTTATAGTGGAGGACAACGGGCAGCCCTCTCGTTCAGCTACAGTCATTGTTAACGTGGCGGTGGCGGACAGCTTCCCTGAAGTGCTGTCGGAGTTCACGGACTTTACACACGACAAGGAGTACAATGACAACCTGACTTTTTACTTAGTGCTGGCTCTGGCTGTGGTTTCCTTCCTGTTCATCACGTGTTTAGTGGTCATCATATCAGTCAAAGTGTACAGGTGGAGACAGTCTCGCATCCTGTATCACTCCAACCTGCCTGTGATTCCATATTATCCACCACGTTACTCAGACACTTTGGGGACAGGGACTCTCCAACACGTGTACAACTACGAGGTGTGCAGGACCACTGACTCCAGAAAGAGTGACTGTAAGTTCGGCAGAGCCGGTAGTCAGAACGTGCTGATCATGGAGCCCGGTTCAACGGGGACGATGCAGAGGATGCAGAGTGAAAAGAGCATCTTGGACGAGCCAGACTCTCCTCTAGAGGTTAGTTATTTTTTTTGGCTTTGTGAATTTGCTGCTTTAACCGTGGTTCATACTACAGTAAACATATAGCATATGGTTGTCATAACAATCTTCATTTTTTGATGGAGATGCTTTATAAGGAAAAAAAACATGCATTGCAGACTTGTGTTGTAATGCTTTAGGAGCACATTCATTTTGTTCAGTTCTTGCTGAGGAAAAAAAATGTGATTGTTTATAAATATATACTAAAACTGAAAACGCCCCTTTCTGCGTTTTTTCCTAAGAAGTGTTTTTGTTGCTGTATCGCTCTCTCTTTTTTGTTAATATAAACATTTTTACCAGATTTTACTGTTCATATGCATCAGTGCACAGTTCCCCACAGTAAAAGTGTTTTTAATAAAGTACTGTATTCAGTGGTCATTCGTCTTTTAATGGTTCCTATACTAAATGGTGTTTAGTTGTTTAGTCTTTTAATGTTCAGTTAAGTGATTTTTTGTAATCAGGTCCCGTTCTTTCTTTCATTGCCCTCTAAGGGACGCTGTTGATCAGTGGGACATAGTGTGGTGTTGGTGTGCTGACTGTGATAGAGGAGAAAAATAGGAGGAGGATTTAACGGGTCTTCACACAAGGAGAACACAGCTGCTTCGACATAGTCGTTTATTCTGATAGTAAACGTGCGTCAGTAGATCATAGGTTGCGACTGTATGTGGATCTGAACTATCCAAGTGATCATTACGCTAAAGATTGGAATCTTTCAGACATGGGGATTCGTCGTCAGGGATGCGGAAAATGGCTGCTTTGCTGGACACTTACATGGCAATTGTTTATTTTTTCCCTCGTGATTTCCAGTATCAACTGTCAAATCCGATATTCAATACCGGAGGAAATGAAGAAAGGATCACTGATCGGAAATGTAGCGCAGGATCTGGGATTAGATCTGAAAAGGCTTCGTTCCGGTCGGGCCCGTATCGTGAGTGGAGACAATAGCCAGTACACTGAGCTGAAGACAGACAAAGGGATTCTGGTCGTGAAAGAGAGAATTGACAGAGAGCAGCTTTGCGGAGACGTGACACCGTGCAGCTTGAGCTTTGAAATCATCCTAGAAGATCCGATTGAACTGCACAGGGTAACCATCGAAATACTAGACGTGAATGACCATTCTCCAACTTTCAGAAACAACGTAATTAATCTAGAAATCAGCGAATCGGCAACTTTAGGATCGCATTTCGATTTAGAAAGCGCGTATGATCTCGACGCAGGGATCCACAGCCTGCAAAACTACGTGCTGTCTCCTAATGATCATTTTGTCCTGAAGCAACATTCTAATGCTGATGGCATCAAATTCCCTGTAATGGTTTTGCAGAAGCCGTTAGACAGAGAACTGCAGCCACACCTGGCTTTTAAGCTGATCGCCGTAGACGGGGGAACTCCGCAGCGATCTGGTACAGTGAATGTAGAGATCACTGTTCTTGATGTCAATGATAATCCTCCTGCATTTAATCAGTCAGTCTACACCGCTACTGTGACAGAAAACGCGCCCATAGGCACTTACATAACTACAGTGAACGCCTCAGACGCGGACAGTGGGTCAAACGGTTTGATAACATACAGCTTCTCCGATGCCAAGGGGAGGTTTGGTAAACAATTCGAAATTGACAGTTCATCCGGGAAAATAACCGTTGCTGATAATATTGATTTCGAAAAAGACAAAAAATTTGAGATAAGAGTGATTGCCAAAGACCAGGGTGGCCTAAGTGACGCAGCTAAAGTTGTCATTGAGGTCGCTGACACAAACGATAATGCTCCAATTATAAATATAATGTCATTCACCAGTCTCATTTCAGAGGACGTGCCTCCCGGTACAACTATCGCTGTGTTTAATGTTAAAGATGCAGATTCAGAGAGAAACGGTCAAGTAACATGCTCAGTCGACTCTAAACTACCATTTAAAATCCAGTCGTCGTTGACAAATTACTACAGTTTACTTTCCAATATGCAGTTCGATCGTGAAACCAAATCGGAATTCAACATAACTATTACTGCAACTGATTCGGGGACCCCTCCGCTTTCTACCAAAACAGATTTACACCTTAAAATTTCTGATGTCAACGATAATGCTCCGCTGTTTCCTGAACGGGCTTATTTAGCTTATATTACTGAGAATAATTTACCTGGAATGTCAATATTTAGTGTGCGCGCAGAAGACTCAGACTCCAATTTAAATGCAAGAATATCCTATTTTTTGGATGACACGCATGCTGGTGGTAATTCAGTGTCTTCTTTGGTGTCAATAAACTCTGAAACTGGCCTCATTCAAGCTGTGCGCTCGTTTGATTATGAACAGATCAAGCAGCTTGTATTTACTGTCAAAGCTCAGGATGGAGGTTCTCCTCCACTCAGCAGCAACGTGACGGTGAAAATCCTGATCCAGGACCAGAACGACAACCCTCCTCAGGTTCTGTACCCAGTCCAGACTGGGGGCTCTATGGTGGCTGAGATGGTGCCTCGTTCAGCAGATGTGGGCTATCTGGTGACTAAAGTGGTGGCTGTGGATGTGGACTCTGGACAGAACGCCTGGCTCTCCTATAAACTGCAGAAAGCCACAGACAGGGCGCTGTTTGAAGTGGGCTTACAGAATGGAGAAATCAGAACCATCCGCCAAGTGACTGATAAAGACGCAGTCAAGCAGAGGCTGAGTGTTATAGTGGAGGACAACGGGCAGCCCTCTCGTTCAGCTACAGTCATTGTTAACGTGGCGGTGGCGGACAGCTTCCCTGAAGTGCTGTCGGAGTTCACGGACTTTACACACGACAAGGAGTACAATGACAACCTGACTTTTTACTTAGTGCTGGCTCTGGCTGTGGTTTCCTTCCTGTTCATCACGTGTTTAGTGGTCATCATATCAGTCAAAGTGTACAGGTGGAGACAGTCTCGCATCCTGTATCACTCCAACCTGCCTGTGATTCCATATTATCCACCACGTTACTCAGACACTTTGGGGACAGGGACTCTCCAACACGTGTACAACTACGAGGTGTGCAGGACCACTGACTCCAGAAAGAGTGACTGTAAGTTCGGCAGAGCCGGTAGTCAGAACGTGCTGATCATGGAGCCCGGTTCAACGGGGACGATGCAGAGGATGCAGAGTGAAAAGAGCATCTTGGACGAACCAGACTCTCCTTTAGAGGTTAGTTTTTTTTAAGGTCTACGTGTTTATAACGGAGCAAATATATAAAGGTTTTTGCGATCTCCTTGCATCTACACTGTCTCTGCCCGTCAGCACCATGGACAGAGCAACATTGAGTTAACTTGCAAAGCATCGGTTTTCTTGTTGTTGCTCGGTGTTTCCGGTGTTTCTTTTTTTTTTCTTTGTATGCATGTAGCTCCTGTGTGTGTGTGTGTGTTAACCATTATCTCACTAACGGAACGAACAAGTCATTTCTAGACTTCTTAGTCATCAATGTGCAAACAATGTTATCGTTGGAAGCAGTTTTGAGAATTCTCACAAAAATCAAAAGCAAAAGCGGGATTGTCTTTAAGACGTGTAGTGCTGTGAATCCAACTCACAGGGACGCTGTTGACTAATCTGCTGAGCTCTCACTGCTCACTGCAGCTGTACCTCCCCCTTTGTGCCTCAGAGTAAATGAAAAATAGAGGAATGACGATTGAGAACAGTTTGCAAAAGGAGACGATTATATTGGAAGAATATAGGCGGCGTTTTTACATATTTAAGTGTGGATTTCTCAACATTTATATACACCTATATCTACGATTCTTCTACTGTGACACGGATGTGATATCTATTTTTTTTTCTGTGGCTGGGAACACGTCGGACAGAACAATGGAACGGCAAATAGGACTACTGTTGTTTATGTGGTTCGCTTCTCTGAGATCGGTTTCTGGGCAGGTCAGTTATTCTATTCCTGAAGAAATGGCGAAAGGATCTATTGTTGGTAACATCGCACATGACTTAGGATTGGATGTTAAGCGACTGAAATCAGGAAAAGCGCGTATATATACCGGGGAAGGGACAGAATACGTCGAGCTGAATAGAGAAAGAGGAGTCCTTGTGATTAGAGAGAGGATCGACAGAGAAGCTCTTTGCGGACAGACGACGCCCTGTGCTCTTGAATTTCAAATAATTTTGGATAATCCGTTGCAATTTTACAGCATCACCGTGGAGATCAAGGACATTAACGACAATCCTCCATTTTTTAAAAATGCTGAGATGAAATTTGAAATTAGTGAAATGTCTCATGTTGGATCAAAATTTGTGTTAGAAAAGGCGATAGATAACGATGTTGGCATAAATGGGTTGCAGGGATATTCCTTAAGTTCAAGTGACACATTCGCTTTAAATCAGCACAAAATCGGCAGCAGTCGGAACTTAGAGATGGTTTTAAAAAAGCCCCTGGATCGAGAGAAAGAGGAGCGTTTATCTTTAGTATTAACTGCTAGAGATGGCGGTGATCCGCAGCTTTCTGGCACGATGAAAATTATCATAACTGTACTGGACGCAAACGACAACGCACCGGTTTGCTCTCAGACAGAGTATAAAGCTAATGTCAAAGAAAACGCGTTGAAGGGAACTGTTCTAACCACAGTCAGCGCGTCTGATGCAGATGAAGGACCACATGGGCACATTCATTATGCGGTTTCTAATGTTCCAGACGGCGCACACCAACTGTTTCATGTAGACAATGAAAGCGGTGTGATTACCTTAATGGGACAACTTGACTATGAGAAGTTTCGACATTATGAAATAGATGTCCAAGCGTCAGATGAAGGCGGGAATTCAGATGTATGCAAGGTCATAATTGAGGTGTTGGATACAAATGATAACCCACCAGTAATAAATATAATGTCTGCTTTGTCCAGTGTATCTGAAGATATTAACGAAGGCACCGTTCTGACAATGTTGAACGTTCAAGATCCTGATTCAAATGAAAATAGCAAAGTTAAATGCTTTTTAGTTGAAAATATTTATTTTATAATCAAATCCACATCAAATAATTTTTTCACCTTAGTCACAGACAGTGAATTGGACAGAGAGAGAGCCTCAGAGTATAACATCACAGTGACGTGTTCTGATGAGGGAGTTCCCTCCCTCTCCAGCAGCGTCACTCTCACTTTACAGATCTCTGACGTCAACGACAACGCGCCTGTCTTTGAGAGGAGCTCATATGAGGCCTACATAGTAGAAAACAACACACCAGGTCTCTCTATATTCACAGTCAAAGCCACAGACGCTGACTGGAACCAGAATGCTCGTGTCTCTTACATCCTGGAGGACTCCTCTGTGAACGGAGTGCCAGTCTCCTCATATGTGTCAGTTAGTGCTGATGGTGGAGTCATCCACGCAGTTCGCTCCTTTGACTACGAGCAGATCAAAGACTTCCAGTTCCGCGTCAAAGCTCAGGATGGAGGTTCTCCTCCACTCAGCAGTAACGTGACGGTGAAAATCCTGATCCAGGACCAGAACGACAACCCTCCTCAGGTTCTGTACCCAGTCCAGACTGGGGGCTCTATGGTGGCTGAGATGGTGCCTCGTTCAGCAGATGTGGGCTATCTGGTGACTAAAGTGGTGGCTGTGGATGTGGACTCTGGACAGAACGCCTGGCTCTCCTATAAACTGCAGAAAGCCACAGACAGGGCGCTGTTTGAAGTGGGCTTACAGAATGGAGAAATCAGAACCATCCGCCAAGTGACTGATAAAGACGCAGTCAAGCAGAGGCTGAGTGTTATAGTGGAGGACAACGGGCAGCCCTCTCGTTCAGCTACAGTCATTGTTAACGTGGCGGTGGCGGACAGCTTCCCTGAAGTGCTGTCGGAGTTCACGGACTTTACACACGACAAGGAGTACAATGACAACCTGACTTTTTACTTAGTGCTGGCTCTGGCTGTAGTTTCCTTCCTGTTCATCACGTGTTTAGTGGTCATCATATCAGTCAAAGTGTACAGGTGGAGACAGTCTCGCATCCTGTATCACTCCAACCTGCCTGTGATTCCATATTATCCACCACGTTACTCAGACACTTTGGGGACAGGGACTCTCCAACACGTGTACAACTACGAGGTGTGCAGGACCACTGACTCCAGAAAGAGTGACTGTAAGTTCGGCAGAGCCGGTAGTCAGAACGTGCTGATCATGGAGCCCAGTTCAACAGGGACGATGCAGAGGATGCAGAGTGAAAAGAGCATCCTGGACGAACCAGACTCTCCGCTAGAGGTTAGACTGACTTATTTCATCTGTTACTTTTTGTGCAATTTAATATGTAATCAGTTATACAGTTATAACAAATATACACACATTTGGTTTTTACAATTAGAAATAGAATGTCTTCTAGAGGTTGTTTTTTTTCTAATTTATATAAAATTTATCCATCTAACATCAATTTATAAAAAAATTAGAAATCTGTCCTCATCTTTCCGTTTGAACGTGTTGTCTCATTATACGTGCTGGGTTTTCTTGGGGACATTTCATGTGCCCTTGATTGTTGTATTTGTTGTATTAATTCAGCACCATGGACAGTGGCAAACAATTTCTAACTGCTACTATTTTTACTGTCCTTGTTTTTCTGTTTTGTTTTGTTTTACTTCCTCTGTGTTCCTCTGTGTGGTAAACAATGAAAGAAATTTACAATAATTATGCTACCATTCAAATGTTTTGGACACACCTTTCGTCTTAAGGGTTTTCTTTTTTTTCCTGACCTCAGTAAAGTAGAAAATTCCAGAAATAAACCCTGGCAAGTCATCTTTTAAGTAACTACCATTTCAGATGACTACCTCATGGAGCTCATTAGGAGAATACCAAGTGTGCAAAGCAGTAATCACAGAAAAAAAAAAAAAACTATATAAATATAAAACGTGTTTTGAATAATTTCACACTTTTTCTTACTCCATCATTTTATATGTGTTGATTCATAGTTGTGATGGCTTCTGTGAGAATCTGCATTAAAATAGGCATTGTGGAAAAAAAAAACAAGCTGTGTCCAAACATTTGACTGGTAATGTAGGTCAATGCTCCTACATGTCTTAAAACGAAAAAACCTTAAGGTTTGTGTGGTTCATTATTTATTTCGAAATCACAAGAGGAACGTCCTTTTATCACAGCAGCACGTAAAGGCTTTAGCAGCCTGAGAAATTGCATATGTTTGGCACTTTTTCTAGTGCCTGTCTGTCAAATCGTGCACCTACTGAGTTTAAGAAATTTGTTGGTGAAATATGTTTTGAATTATAAACTTATATACGTTTATGTCTGAGATTTCCTACTTAGCTCCACAGCAGCATACAGTACCATGTAGTTAGGTTGCCTGAACAGAGAGGGACGCTGTTGGCCTTACAGTTACTGATGAAACATTTGTTGTAGTACCTCCCTATACTCCACCATATTACTCTGTGAAACACAGAGGCAGAGCTACGAGTCGGGAGTCTCATGAACAACATAGGAAAGGAGAGGATTATTGGATTTTTTCTTCACCGTTTGGGATAAATACCGAGACGTTTTCTTTGATTCTGGATGATCAAATGTGGATCTAGACGCAATAGGACAAAGGAATTTGGGTTTTTTTCTTAACAATAATCGTCGACAGGAGCCATGGGATGGCAAGCGCTGTTCTTTATGTCGGTGCTCTGTCTGGGCGCTGTGCACGGGCAGGTCAGTTATTCTATTCCCGAGGAAATGGCAAAAGGGGCTTTAATTGGCAATATAGCCCAGGATTTAGGTTTGAGCGTGGAGAGATTGAAGTCGGGTAAAGCTCGAATTTATACCGGTAACACTGATGAATACATAGAGCTCCGGAGAGACAGAGGAGTCCTCCTCGTTAAAGACAGAATAGACAGGGAATCTCTGTGTGGACAGACAATGCCCTGCGCGCTGCATTTTCAGATGATCCTGGAAAATCCAATGGAGTTTTACACCGTTACTGTTGAAATTACCGACATAAATGACAATCCTCCCAAGTTCGAGCGAGATGAGATGAAATATGAAGTTAGTGAATCAGCTCTTGCTGGCGCCCGATTCGTTTTGGAGAAAGCCGTTGACGACGATGTAGGCGTTAATGGTTTGAATAGTTACGCCCTGAATCCCAGCGATAATTTCGCTATAAAGACCATCAGCCGAGGAGACGGCTCAAAACACGTCGAAATGATTTTACAGAAGCCTCTGGACCGAGAGAAAAATGAGTACGTTTCGTTAGTACTAACTGCCCTTGATGGCGGTGAACCACAGCTTTCGGGGACAATGGCGATAACTATAACTGTATTAGACGTAAATGATAATCCACCGGTTTGTTCAAAACAGGAATATAAAGCGAGTGTGGCAGAAAACGCCCCTGTTGGCACCGTCATAACACGCATTAAAGCTACAGACGTAGACAAAGGCAATAATGGTAAAGTGACGTACACAATTCCGAAATCGACTGCAGCACAACTGTTTGAAATAAATGTTGAAAATGGAGAAGTGACATTAACAGGAAATATAGATTATGAAAAGAAGCGGTTCTACGAGCTTGATGTTCAGGTGTCAGATCAGGGAGGATTGTCCGATGCGTGTAAAGTCATTGTGGACGTGACAGATACAAATGATAATCCACCGTCTATAAACATCATGTCTAAATCAAACTCAGTTTCTGAGAGTGTCAAAATCGGAACAGTTGTAACGATGCTTAATATACAAGATCCGGATTCAAATGAAAACGGAAAAGTTATGTGTGCGTTAAACGAAAATATTCCATTTAGAATTAAATCAACAACAAATAATTTCTTTACTGTCGTCACAGACACTGAATTAGACAGGGAGGGAGCCTCAGAGTATAACATCACAGTGACGTGTTCTGATGAGGGAGTCCCCTCCCTCTCCAGCAGCGTCACTCTCACTTTACAGATCTCTGACGTCAACGACAACGCGCCTGTCTTTGAGAGGAGCTCATATGAGGCCTACATAGTAGAAAACAACACACCAGGTCTCTCTATATTCACAGTCAAAGCCACAGACGCTGACTGGAACCAGAATGCTCGTGTCTCTTACATCCTGGAGGACTCCTCTGTGAACGGAGTGCCAGTCTCCTCATATGTGTCAGTTAGTGCTGATGGTGGAGTCATCCACGCAGTTCGCTCCTTTGACTACGAGCAGATCAAAGACTTCCAGTTCCGTGTCAAAGCTCAGGATGGAGGTTCTCCTCCACTCAGCAGCAACGTGACGGTGAAAATCCTGATCCAGGACCAGAACGACAACCCTCCTCAGGTTCTGTACCCAGTCCAGACTGGGGGCTCTATGGTGGCTGAGATGGTGCCTCGTTCAGCAGATGTGGGCTATCTGGTGACTAAAGTGGTGGCTGTGGATGTGGACTCTGGACAGAACGCCTGGCTCTCCTATAAACTGCAGAAAGCCACAGACAGGGCGCTGTTTGAAGTGGGCTTACAGAATGGAGAAATCAGAACCATCCGCCAAGTGACTGATAAAGACGCAGTCAAGCAGAGGCTGAGTGTTATAGTGGAGGACAACGGGCAGCCCTCTCGTTCAGCTACAGTCATTGTTAACGTGGCGGTGGCGGACAGCTTCCCTGAAGTGCTGTCGGAGTTCACGGACTTTACACACGACAAGGAGTACAATGACAACCTGACTTTTTACTTAGTGCTGGCTCTGGCTGTAGTTTCCTTCCTGTTCATCACGTGTTTAGTGGTCATCATATCAGTCAAAGTGTACAGGTGGAGACAGTCTCGCATCCTGTATCACTCCAACCTGCCTGTGATTCCATATTATCCACCACGTTACTCAGACACTTTGGGGACAGGGACTCTCCAACACGTGTACAACTACGAGGTGTGCAGGACCACTGACTCCAGAAAGAGTGACTGTAAGTTCGGCAGAGCCGGTAGTCAGAACGTGCTGATCATGGAGCCCGGTTCAACGGGGACGATGCAGAGGATGCAGAGTGAAAAGAGCATCTTGGACGAACCAGACTCTCCTCTTGAGGTCAGAACAATTTGAAATATACAGTCAGGACCATAAATATTTGGACAGAGACACAATTCTTCTAATTTTGTTTCTGTACATTACCACAGTGAATTTCAAATGAAACATCTCAGATGCCATTGAAGTGGAGACTCTCAGCTTTAATTCCATGGGTTGAACAAAAAGATTGCATAAAAATGTGAAAAACTAAAGCATTTATTAAACACAATCCCTTCATTTCATGGGCTCGTAAGTAATTGGACAATTGACTTCCATGCTATTGCATGGGCAGGTGTGGACAATTCCCTTGTTATGTCATTATGAGTGAAGCAGATAAAAGGCCTGGAGTTGATTAGAGGACTCGTGCTTACATTTTGAAGATTTTGCTGTGAACAGACAACATGCGGTCAAAGGAGCTCTCCATGCAGGTGAAACGAGCCATCATTAAGCTGAGAAAACAGAAAAAAACCATGCGAGAAATTGCTACAGTATTAGGAGTGGCAAAATCAACAGTGTGGTACATCCTGAGAAAGAAAGAAAGCACTGGTGAACTTAGCAACGCAAAAAGACCTGGACGTCCACGGAAGACAACAATGGTGGATGATCGCAGAATCATTTCCATGGTGAAGAGGAACCCATTCACAACAGCCAACCAAGTGAACAACACTCTCCAGGAGGTAGGCGTATCAATATCCAAGTCTACCATGAAGAGAAGACTGCATGAAAGTAGATACAGAGGGTACACTGCAAGGTGCAAGCCACTCATAAGCCTCAAGAATAGAAAGGCCAGATTGGACTTTGCTAGAAAGCATCTAAAAAAGCCAGCACAGTTCTGGAAACACATTCTTTGGACAGATGAAACCAAAATCAACCTCTACCAGAATGATGGCAAGAGAAAAGTATGGAGAAGGCATGGAGAAGCTCATGATCCAAAGCACACTACATCATCAGTAAAACACTGTGGAGGCAGTGTGATGGCCTGGGCGTGCATGGCTGCTAGTGGCACTGGGACACTAGTGTTTATTGATGACGTGACACAGGACAGAAGCAGCAGAATGAATTCTGAGGTGTTCAGAGACATACTGTCTGCGCAGATCCAGGTGAATGCAGTCAAACTGATTGGGCGGTGTTTCATAATACAGATGGACAACGACCCAAAACATACAGCCAAAGCAACTCAGGAGTTTATTAAAGCAAAGAAGTGGAATATGCTTGAATGGCCAAGTCAGTCACCTGAATTGAGCATGCATTTCACTTGTTGAAGACTAAACTGCAGACAGAAAGGCCCACAAACAAACAGCAACTGAAAGCCGCTGCAGTAAAGGCCTGGCAGAGCATTCAGAAGGAGAAAACCCAGCATCTCGTGATGTCCATGAGTTCAAGACTTCAGGCTGTCATTGCCAACAAAGGGTTTTCAACCAAATATTAGTAATGACCATTTTATTTTCAGTTATTTCATTTGTCCAATTACTTACGAGCCCATGAAATGAAGGGATTGTGTTTAATAAATGCTTTAGTTTTTCACAGTTTTATGCAATCTTTTTGTTCAACCCATGGAATTAAAGCTGAGAGTCTGCACTTCAATGGCATCTGAGTTGTTTCATTTAAAATTCACTGTGGTAATGTACAGAAAAAAAAATTAGAAGAAATTTGTCTCTGTCCAAATATTTATGGTCCTGACTGTATATTGTACACTTTAATTCCCTGCCAACCTGTGTCATAATACTTACAGGTATCATTTGTCATTTTATCAGGATTAGAATACACTGTTGTTGTACATGATTTCACAATCGCCTGAGTAAGCACCATGGACAGCAGCATTTTACAGAACTGACATGGTTTTCTCAACCTTTTTGCTCGAGTTAAGCCAGAATGCACTGATGTGCACGTAGCAGCACTGAAGCACACGGTGTAAAATATAGTAAGGGTTAGTTTTTGAAAGAAAAACTTAGGGTGAGGGCATTTTAGCGAACACAGGCTATGAACATCCTGGTTAAACCTATTTTAGTTGTTAAACTGATTTAACAAGTATACATATTTTTACATTGTTATTTCAATCGGAACAAAACGTTATAACATAAACTGTTTTAACTTTACGAAGGTGAGATCACTTTGCCTGCATACATTCTTGTTCATACTTCATTGTTGTTTCCTTTATTCTGATCGTCCACCACAATATTTATTTTTGTTGTTAAGTCGTTCTCTTTGATTATTTATAGAAATTAGTTGTCGTTCAGTCGTGTGATATTTAACAAATTACTACAACAAAGTACATATTACTTGAATAGAGTAATTAACCTGTATATTTACCTTCTGTTATTTCAAAGCTTGTCTCGCTGAATTTCTGTAGTTTTATTTTATGGACTCTTAGGGCCGCTGTTGACCACTGTGTTGCTGAATGAGAGCAGGATTGCAGCAGCACCTCCCATGTAACCTCCATATTATAAAGACAGAACACGAAAGGCAGCGATCTGAGCATTGTGTTTGTGGAGCACTGTTAGAAGCTTTGGTGAGATTTTTGACGTGAGGAGATCGGTTCTTGTCACTGTTTTGTTTGCCTTTGATGCTGGAATACAAGCCAAATCTTTTGGGGATATTATTATTTAGGAAATACTGGAAAGAAATCATGGATGGAACAATGAGTGGGCAAGTACTGTCGTTTGTCTGCCTGCTTGCGCTCGATTTAGCGTCTGCCCAGATCAGTTATTCTATTCCAGAGGAAATGCCAAAAGGATCTTTAGTTGGTAACATTGCACAAGATTTAGGATTAGAAATCAAACGTTTGGTTTCAGGCAAAGCTAAAATCTACACGAGAAACAGCGAAGAATACGTCGAGCTGAACAGAGACAGAGGAGTCCTTATTGTCAAAGAGAGGATCGACAGGGAGGCACTGTGCGCAGAGACGGCTCTTTGTGCTCTACACTTCCAAATCATTTTAGAGAATCCCATAGAGTTTTATAGCGTAACAGTCCAGATCACAGATATTAATGACAACGCACCAACGTTTGAAAAAAGCGAAATGAAGTTCAAAATCAGCGAATCTGCAGTCACCGGAGCTAAATTTGTATTGAAAAGGGCGGTGGATCTGGACGCTGGAATTAATGATCTTCAGAGGTACGAATTAAAACCAACAGATAATTTTGCGCTAAAGCTGCACAGTAACGCCGATGGAAATAAGAACGTAGAGATGGTGTTACAGAAACCGCTGGATAGAGAGAAACAGGAGCAGATATCTCTTGTGTTGACGGCTGTAGATGGAGGAGAACCGCAGATGTCAGGGACGATGCTGATTCTCATCACAGTTTTAGACGTGAACGATAACGCTCCTGTTTTTACACAGGCCACATACAAAGCTACAGTTACTGAGAATTCAGCTAAGGGCACAGTTGTAGCTACAGTCACAGCCACCGACGCAGACCACGGCTCGAACGGAAAAATAACATATTCAATCACGAACACGTTAGATGACGTAAGAAAAATATTTCGTGTAGATGAAGAGAAAGGAGAGATTTCACTAATTGGACATATTGACTTTGAAAAGTCGAAACATTATCAAATTGAATTACTTGCAAGTGATGACGGAGGACTCACTGATTCATGCAAGTTAATTGTAGATGTTCAAGATATAAATGACAATAAACCTGAAATCAGCATAATGTCAAAGTCAAACGTGATTTCAGAGGACGCTAAAATCAGCACAGTCGTTACAATAATAAATATCGATGACCTAGATTCTGGAGAAAACGGAAATGTGAAATGCTTTGTGACCGAAAATATACCATTTGTTTTAGAAAGACCAACAAATAACTTTTATAGGTTAGTCACAGACAGTGAATTAGACAGAGAGAGAGACTCAGAGTATAACATCACAGTGACCTGCTCTGATGAGGGAGTTCCCTCCCTCTCCAGCAGCGTCACTCTCACTTTACAGATCTCTGACGTCAACGACAACGCGCCTGTCTTTGAGAGGAGCTCATATGAGGCCTACATAGTAGAAAACAACACACCAGGTCTCTCTATATTCACAGTCAAAGCCACAGACGCTGACTGGAACCAGAATGCTCGTGTCTCTTACATCCTGGAGGACTCCTCTGTGAACGGAGTGCCAGTCTCCTCATATGTGTCAGTTAGTGCTGATGGTGGAGTCATCCACGCAGTTCGCTCCTTTGACTACGAGCAGATCAAAGACTTCCAGTTCCGCGTCAAAGCTCAGGATGGAGGTTCTCCTCCACTCAGCAGTAACGTGACGGTGAAAATCCTGATCCAGGACCAGAACGACAACCCTCCTCAGGTTCTGTACCCAGTCCAGACTGGGGGCTCTATGGTGGCTGAGATGGTGCCTCGTTCAGCAGATGTGGGCTATCTGGTGACTAAAGTGGTGGCTGTGGATGTGGACTCTGGACAGAACGCCTGGCTCTCCTATAAACTGCAGAAAGCCACAGACAGGGCGCTGTTTGAAGTGGGCTTACAGAATGGAGAAATCAGAACCATCCGCCAAGTGACTGATAAAGACGCAGTCAAGCAGAGGCTGAGTGTTATAGTGGAGGACAACGGGCAGCCCTCTCGTTCAGCTACAGTCATTGTTAACGTGGCGGTGGCGGACAGCTTCCCTGAAGTGCTGTCGGAGTTCACGGACTTGACACACGACAAGGAGTACAATGACAACCTGACTTTTTACTTAGTGCTGGCTCTGGCTGTGGTTTCCTTCCTGTTCATCACGTGTTTAGTGGTCATCATATCAGTCAAAGTGTACAGGTGGAGACAGTCTCGCATCCTGTATCACTCCAACCTGCCTGTGATTCCATATTATCCACCACGTTACTCAGACACTTTGGGGACAGGGACTCTCCAACACGTGTACAACTACGAGGTGTGCAGGACCACTGACTCCAGAAAGAGTGACTGTAAGTTCGGCAGAGCCGGTAGTCAGAACGTGCTGATCATGGAGCCCGGTTCAACGGGGACGATGCAGAGGATGCAGAGTGAAAAGAGCATCCTGGACGAACCAGACTCACCTTTAGAGGTTAGTTTTTATCATTAAGGTTTTTTTTTCACTTGAAATCATTGCTGGCCAAATACATGGTTAGTCAGCACCATGGACAGAGAAAAAAGCGTCTTGGAATAACCAGACTCCTCTGTATAGGCATTAGCTTCAGTATAGGTACTACTACAGTATAACATCATGCACACACTAAGGTTTATTGTTTTATCCACTGCTTCTGTTTTGAATTTTGTCTGCTCAGTTGATATTCTTACTTTTAAATATCGTTGGTACATATCTACATAACCTATTTATAATATAATAAATATTTTAGATCGCTGCCTTTATTCCAGAGGAAACATTTTTTTTTTGTCTTTCTTCGTCTCTGCTTCCAGTCATCACTATTCCTTGACTCGTTCTTTTTTCTTCCCTGGTTTCTGCTCATAGTTTTGTCCGTGTTTGTGGCCTGGGCTTTTAAGCCCCGTCACCACTTCCTTCATTGTATTCGTCTGCTTGCTTTCATTTATCTAAAATATAATATAGTCTACATTTAACATTTGTTTGCACTGCGATTATTGAAGTTTTAGCTGTTGTCCTTAATGAGTGAGTTGCTGATGTTTGTCTGAAACGTTAGATGTGAATGGAGTTTGTGCTGAGCTTTTATACTACTGTCTATGCTGCAATACGTTACATTGGACTCCTAGGGCCGCTGTTGGACAGCGTGTTGTAGACCGTGGTTGAGCTGTACCTCCCCTGTGATCTTTTTTTTGTCTTAAATTTGACGGCAACACAAAACCACTGCAAGTATTAATTTCGGGCACTTACCACCAACCCGGGTTGCTGAAGAAAACGGCATCGTATGGATTGCGTCTAATATTTTCGATTTGTGGGTCTTACAAAGGATTTTCTTTCTAAAGGACACAGAACAACAACGGCAATCCTGGTGAATGAAAATGTCGGACAGAACAATGAGGTTGCAAGTACTCCTGTTTTTTACAACCATTTCTCTGTCGACGGTGCTCGGGCAGGTCAGCTATTCTATTCCAGAGGAGATGGCGAAAGGATCAGTGATTGGGAACATCGCACAAGACCTAGGTTTAGACAGAAAAAGACTGGTAACGGGTAAAGCTCGGATTTTCACAGGCGACAGCGCACAGTGCATCGAGCTCAACAGAGAGAGAGGAGTCCTCCTTATCAAAGAGAAAATAGACCGAGAGGCGCTCTGTGGCCAGACGACGCCCTGCGCTTTGCATTTTCAGATTATTTTAGAGAATCCAATGGAGCTGTACACTGTTGTTGTCGAAATATCGGATGTGAATGACAACAGTCCGGTTTTCGAAAAGTCCGAGATGAAATTCAAAATAAGCGAGTCTGCTGTAATAGGAGCTAAATTCATGTTGGAGAGAGCAATAGATCCCGATGTTGGCATGAACAGTCTGCAGAATTATTTTTTGACAACAACGGATAATTTTGTGCTGAAGTTGAAAGATCACCCCGATGGAGAAAAGATGGTCGAAATGGTTTTACAAAAACCTCTAGACAGAGAAAAACAGGAGGAATTACATTTGGTCTTAACTGCGGTGGACGGCGGAGAACCAAGGCTTTCTGGCACAGCACAGATACACGTTACGGTACTAGATAGCAATGACAATGCACCCGTTTTTACCAAAACAGCCTATAAAGCATCTATACCAGAAAACGCAGCTAAAGGTACCGTTATAATCAGGGTCAGTGCGTCAGACGCTGATAAAGGATCAAATTCCAACTTAAAGTATTCAATATCCAACACTGTTGCAGACGTAAGAGACATGTTTGAAATGAATGAAGTGAACGGCGATTTAATCTTAAAAAGTAATATAGATTATGAAAAGGCACGTAATTATCAAATACATGTACAAGCAAGCGATGAAGGAGGACTCACGGATTCTTGTAAGATCACAGTCGAAGTGATTGATATCAATGATAACAAACCAGTTATAAATATAATGTCACAGACCAATGTGATTACAGAGGACGCTAAACCAGCTACAATAGTGACGATGGTAAATATTCAGGATGTCGATTCCGAAGAAAATGGTAAAGTTAACTGCGCCATTAATGAACATATTCCCTTTACATTGAAACCGACATCAAGTAATTTCTTTAATTTAATCACAGACACTGAATTAGACAGAGAGGGAGCCTCAGAGTATAACATCACAGTGACGTGTTCTGATGAGGGAGTTCCCTCCCTCTCCAGCAGCGTCACTCTCACTTTACAGATCTCTGACGTCAACGACAACGCGCCTGTCTTTGAGAGGAGCTCATATGAGGCCTACATAGTAGAAAACAACACACCAGGTCTCTCTATATTCACAGTCAAAGCCACAGACGCTGACTGGAACCAGAATGCTCGTGTCTCTTACATCCTGGAGGACTCCTCTGTGAACGGAGTGCCAGTCTCCTCATATGTGTCAGTTAGTGCTGATGGTGGAGTCATCCACGCAGTTCGCTCCTTTGACTACGAGCAGATCAAAGACTTCCAGTTCCGCGTCAAAGCTCAGGATGGAGGTTCTCCTCCACTCAGCAGTAATGTGACGGTGAAAATCCTGATCCAGGACCAGAACGACAACCCTCCTCAGGTTCTGTACCCAGTCCAGACTGGGGGCTCTATGGTGGCTGAGATGGTGCCTCGTTCAGCAGATGTGGGCTATCTGGTGACTAAAGTGGTGGCTGTGGATGTGGACTCTGGACAGAACGCCTGGCTCTCCTATAAACTGCAGAAAGCCACAGACAGGGCGCTGTTTGAAGTGGGCTTACAGAATGGAGAAATCAGAACCATCCGCCAAGTGACTGATAAAGATGCAGTCAAGCAGAGGCTGATTGTTATAGTGGAGGACAACGGGCAGCCCTCTCGTTCAGCTACAGTCATTGTTAACGTGGCGGTGGCGGACAGCTTCCCTGAAGTGCTGTCGGAGTTCACGGACTTTACACACGACAAGGAGTACAATGACAACCTGACTTTTTACTTAGTGCTGGCTCTGGCTGTGGTTTCCTTCCTGTTCATCACGTGTTTAGTGGTCATCATATCAGTCAAAGTGTACAGGTGGAGACAGTCTCGCATCCTGTATCACTCCAACCTGCCTGTGATTCCATATTATCCACCACGTTACTCAGACACTTTGGGGACAGGGACTCTCCAACACGTGTACAACTACGAGGTGTGCAGGACCACTGACTCCAGAAAGAGTGACTGTAAGTTCGGCAGAGCCGGTAGTCAGAACGTGCTGATCATGGAGCCCGGTTCAACGGGGACGATGCAGAGGATGCAGAGTGAAAAGAGCATCTTGGACGAACCAGACTCTCCTCTAGAGGTTAGTTTGGAGGTTTAACTCCCATTTTTAGCATTGTTTTTTTGTGACTTGTTTAACGTTGCACTCAGTTTTTACAATTTAGGCGTAAAAAACTGTACATCACTGCCATTTAAACACTGAATTACTCTTGTAGAGCTTAGATCTTCAATGTTTTTTAAACAATTTTGGCTTTGAAGGCTCGAAAAATGACGACTTGATGCATTGGTTAGATTTGTAATTTCATTTCAAAACAGTTTGGTTTCAGTGTTTGAATGTACTTTGCTGGTTAGTTTTAGTTGTGGTGATTGTGTTTTCAGCCCAGTTGACAGGTCAATTATTGAGTTTTATTTTTTTTAAAAAGCAGCAAATTGTTGATAGTAATTCATCAACATTCGGTCATTTGCCTTTTTAAGAAACACTAAGTACAGTAGTTGTTTGTTTGTTAAAACCACTTACTGTAATTTCCTCTATGCACGGTAAATATATGGTGAATACATGATATCCTGTTATTCCCAATTTAAATACCCAGTGTTTCAAGTATTAGTGGCATCGTAATTCATTAAAACTATAATATCTGAACATGACTCTTGCAGTCATCTGTGTTACACGATAGTGATATTAAATAAGAGTTTTTTCGTTTCAGCACGCTGGACAGCGACTGTTTGCTACTCCTTGTACTTTCCTTGTCCTCTGCGTCTTATGTTGCAAACACAGTTTAAATAATATTTTGATTAAGAATATTTTACTCAAATGAATTATCTTGACATATTGTCTCATAAGAACAATAAAAAAATCAGATTTAGGAAGAAATTCGTCTTATATGGCCAAATTAATTATATATCATTTAATCCATTATATCATGTCAGATCTTCCTACAGTATGTGCCAATGTTGTGAAGAGATTGATTCACGTTGCGTTATTGCAGTTTTATAATATGGACTCTTAGGGCCGCTGTTGACCAGTGTGTTGAGAACAGAGACTGAGCTTGTAGCAGAACCTCCCATGTTGCGCCCACACAATCAGAAAAACACCACTGAAACGAACAGACGTTCTGGAGACGGCGACCATTTGGAAACCAAAAACTCACCAGAAAATGATCTTTCTTTGTGTGGATTGTACAGCTGCGACGTTGGAATTGGCCACAGGATTATATTTTTGATTTATTGCATGGGATAAATATACCGACTGCAGAGCAGCCTAAGAAATACAAGGAGAGAACAATGAAGGGTGAAGCGCTGCTGTTTAACGTCCTCGTTTCCCTCGTCTTGGTAACTGGACAAGTGAGTTACACAATACCAGAAGAAATGCCGAAAGGGTCAGTAGTGGGTAATATAGCTCACGACCTGGGGATAGAAACTAAACGTCTCGCAACAGGCAAAGCGCGAATTTTTACACGAGACAGTGAAACGTACGTTGAGCTAAACCGAGAGAGAGGCGTCCTCCTCGTCAAAGAGAGGATCGACAGAGAGGCTCTTTGTAGGCAGTCCGCACCGTGCGCTTTACATTTTCAGATAATACTAGAAAATCCAATGGAATTTTACACGGTTACAGTTCAGATTACTGATATAAATGATAATGCGCCTAACTTTGAGGAACGAGAAATTAAATTTAGGATAAGCGAATCCGCGGTCGTCGGTGCAAAATTTGTGTTGGAAAGGGCGGTGGATCTAGACGTTGGAAATAATGATCTTCAGAGGTACGAATTAAAACCAACAGATAATTTTTCACTAAAGGTCCACAATAACGATGATGGAAATAAGAACGTAGAGATGGTGTTACAGAAACCGCTGGATAGAGAGAAACAGGAGCAGATATCTCTTGTGTTGACGGCTGTAGATGGAGGAGAACCGCAGATGTCAGGGACGATGCTGATTCTCATCACAGTTTTAGACGCCAACGATAACGCTCCCGTTTTTACACAGGCCACATACAAAGCTACAGTCACTGAGAATTCAGCTAAAGGCACAGTTGTAGCTACGGTCACAGCCACCGACGCAGACCACGGCTCATATGGAAAAATAACATATTCAATCACGAACACGTTAGACAGCGTAAGAAAAATATTCACGATAAACAAGGATAATGGGGAAGTTATTTTAATGGGAAACGTTGACTTTGAGGAGTCCAGAGACTATCAAATAAATGTACGTGCAAGTGACGATGGAGGACTCACAGATTCATGTAAATTAATTATAGAGGTACAAGATTTAAATGACAATAGTCCTGAAATAACCATTATGTCGAAAACAAACGTGATATTAGAAGATGCTAAACTCAATACAGTTGTTACAATGATAAATATTGACGACAAAGACACAAGAGAAAACGGAAAAGTGCAGTGTTACATTACCGAAAGTACTCCGTTTACGTTAAAAGCATCCACAAATAATTTCTATACTTTAGTCACAGACAGTGAGTTAGACCGAGAGAGAGCCTCAGAGTATAACATCACAGTGACGTGTTCTGATGAGGGAGTTCCCTCCCTCTCCAGCAGCGTCACTCTCACTTTACAGATCTCTGACGTCAACGACAACGCGCCTGTCTTTGAGAGGAGCTCATATGAGGCCTACATAGTAGAAAACAACACACCAGGTCTCTCTATATTCACAGTCAAAGCCACAGACGCTGACTGGAACCAGAATGCTCGTGTCTCTTACATCCTGGAGGACTCCTCTGTGAACGGAGTGCCAGTCTCCTCATATGTGTCAGTTAGTGCTGATGGTGGAGTCATCCACGCAGTTCGCTCCTTTGACTACGAGCAGATCAAAGACTTCCAGTTCCGCGTCAAAGCTCAGGATGGAGGTTCTCCTCCACTCAGCAGTAACGTGACGGTGAAAATCCTGATCCAGGACCAGAACGACAACCCTCCTCAGGTTCTGTACCCAGTCCAGACTGGGGGCTCTATGGTGGCTGAGATGGTGCCTCGTTCAGCAGATGTGGGCTATCTGGTGACTAAAGTGGTGGCTGTGGATGTGGACTCTGGACAGAACGCCTGGCTCTCCTATAAACTGCAGAAAGCCACAGACAGGGCGCTGTTTGAAGTGGGCTTACAGAATGGAGAAATCAGAACCATCCGCCAAGTGACTGATAAAGACGCAGTCAAGCAGAGGCTGAGTGTTATAGTGGAGGACAACGGGCAGCCCTCTCGTTCAGCTACAGTCATTGTTAACGTGGCGGTGGCGGACAGCTTCCCTGAAGTGCTGTCGGAGTTCACGGACTTTACACACGACAAGGAGTACAATGACAACCTGACTTTTTACTTAGTGCTGGCTCTGGCTGTAGTTTCCTTCCTGTTCATCACGTGTTTAGTGGTCATCATATCAGTTAAGGTGTACAGGTGGAGACAGTCTCGCATCCTGTATCACTCCAACCTGCCTGTGATTCCATATTATCCACCACGTTACTCAGACACTTTGGGGACAGGGACTCTCCAACACGTGTACAACTACGAGGTGTGCAGGACCACTGACTCCAGAAAGAGTGACTGTAAGTTCGGCAGAGCCGGTAGTCAGAACGTGCTGATCATGGAGCCCGGTTCAACGGGGACGATGCAGAGGATGCAGATTGAAAAGAGCATCCTGGACGAACCGGACTCACCTTTAGAGGTTGGTCCTTTTGTTTTGAATGTTCATAATATTACTGCCTAATTGTATTAACAAAGAAAACTGTGCACACAGAATTGTTTATCTGAAGTGCTTGAAGGTGTTTCAGCACCATGGATAGCGATACAACATTCTTAGCTGCTGTAAGAATACAGTAGTCTCTTTCTGAGGATTTGTCTACCTTTAATTCTTGTTGTCATAATATCTCAGTACACACTATGTTATAGACCATTGTGTGTCTTTGTCTTTGTTAAACTGGCCTGCAGCTCATAGCAATGTGTGTGTGTGTGTGTGTGTGTGTGTGTGTGTGTGTGTGTGTGTGTGTGTGTGTGTGTGTGTGTGTGTGTGTGTGTGTGCCCTGGTCGTTTACTTAGTTTCTAAAATTTCCAAACAACAAACGTTTTTAAGCTTGCTCAATAGTTACTTCCTTTGCAGACACATTTTCTAAATTCATCTAACTGTTACTTACTCTTGTATAATTCGTTTTCAAGTTTTGGTTTTGTTTCTTGTGGTCTATAATGCTGTGCAATATGATTATTTTCAGTGTTTGAAAAAAAAATACATTGAACTTAACACATTTCAGCCAATATGTACCTCCCACGTTGTGCAGTTTCGTGGTTTTCACTCGTAGGGACGCTGTTGGCCAGTGTGTGGTGCATGACCAACAGATTTGTACTGCACCACCCATTTCCTTCAGATTTCAGAAAGCAGGCTCGTCACATTACACGGTCTGCTTTACCGAGAGAACATCTCACACGGGCACGGAGTTGGCCACATTTTGATGGATGTTTTATTAACAATTTTACGTTCTTAAATTATTCTCGCTGATTGTGGACTACAAACCTCAGTACGGATTACTCTCCTGTTCGTCAAGGAAGAAAAATAATGTTGAATGGCACAATGAGACGGCAAGTACTATTGTTCCTGTCGTTGCTCTCCCTCCACTGCGTGTATGGGCAGGTCAGCTATTCTATACCCGAGGAAATGTCCAAAGGCTCATTGGTCGGCAACATTGCACAAGATCTAGGTTTAGATCTGAGACGACTTAAAACAGGGAAAGCTCGGTTACATGTTGGAAACAGCGCTGAGTACATCGAGTTGAACAAAGAAAAGGGGATCCTTCTCATCAAGCAGAAAATAGACAGAGAAGCGTTGTGCAGACAAACATCTCCGTGCGCTTTACATTTTCAGATCATTTTGGAAAACCCAATTGAGTTTTATCGTGTTACAGTAGAAATAACAGATATTAACGACAACGCTCCTTTTTTCAAAATGAAAAGTATGTTATTCGAAATAAGCGAATCAGCTGCGAGGGGAGCGAAATTCGTTTTAGAAACAGCGTTGGATTCTGATGTTGGAATAAATGGTCTCCAGAGTTATGCGCTTCATCCAGCAGATAACTTCGCTTTGAAAATCAACGAAAATGCGGTTGGGGAAAAGGAGGTAGAGATGGTATTAGAGAAACCGCTTGACCGTGAAAAGGAAGAACGACTGACTCTAACACTAACAGCCGTCGACGGAGGTGAACCACAGCTGACAGGGACCGTGCAAATCCATGTAACCGTAATGGATGCAAACGATAACGCTCCAGTATTCACACAACCGACGTATAAAACTAGTTTAATGGAAAACACTCAAAGGGGAACATCACTGATGACTGTAACAGCCACCGATGATGATCAAGGTACGAACGCATTAGTAACGTACTCAATTACCAGTAACACGGAGGATATTTTGGATTTATTTGTAATAAATGAGACGAGTGGTGAAATACGTTTAATTGGAAACATTGATTATGAAAAGTTTAAACATTATCAGCTATTCGTTAAAGCTAGAGATCAAGGTGGACTCACGGACTCGTGTAAAGTAATTTTTGACATCACTGATGCGAATGACAATAATCCAGTAATAGATTTAATGTCAACTACGCAATCGATTCCGGAAGATTCAGTGTTAAAAACAACCGTTGCTGTCATGAATGTGCATGATGCCGACTCAGATAATAACGGTTTAGTTAAGTGTTTTCTGTCAGACAGCGTGCCGTTTATAATTGAAAGTACGTCTAATGGCTTCTACAGCATCATAACAAACACTGAATTAGACCGAGAGACAGCCTCAGAGTATAACATCACAGTGACCTGCTCTGATGAGGGAGTTCCCTCCCTCTCCAGCAGCGTCACTCTCACTTTACAGATCTCTGACGTCAACGACAACGCGCCTGTCTTTGAGAGGAGCTCATATGAGGCCTACATAGTAGAAAACAACACACCAGGTCTCTCTATATTCACAGTCAAAGCCACAGACGCTGACTGGAACCAGAATGCTCGTGTCTCTTACATCCTGGAGGACTCCTCTGTGAACGGAGTGCCAGTCTCCTCATATGTGTCAGTTAGTGCTGATGGTGGAGTCATCCACGCAGTTCGCTCCTTTGACTACGAGCAGATCAAAGACTTCCAGTTCCGCCTCAAAGCTCAGGATGGAGGTTCTCCTCCACTCAGTAGCAACGTGACGGTGAAAATCCTGATCCAGGACCAGAACGACAACCCTCCTCAGGTTCTGTACCCAGTCCAGACTGGGGGCTCTATGGTGGCTGAGATGGTGCCTCGTTCAGCAGATGTGGGCTATCTGGTGACTAAAGTGGTGGCTGTGGATGTGGACTCTGGACAGAACGCCTGGCTCTCCTATAAACTGCAGAAAGCCACAGACAGGGCGCTGTTTGAAGTGGGCTTACAGAATGGAGAAATCAGAACCATCCGCCAAGTGACTGATAAAGACGCAGTCAAGCAGAGGCTGAGTGTTATAGTGGAGGACAACGGGCAGCCCTCTCGTTCAGCTACAGTCATTGTTAACGTGGCGGTGGCGGACAGCTTCCCTGAAGTGCTGTCGGAGTTCACGGACTTTACACACGACAAGGAGTACAATGACAACCTGACTTTTTACTTAGTGCTGGCTCTGGCTGTAGTTTCCTTCCTGTTCATCACGTGTTTAGTGGTCATCATATCAGTCAAAGTGTACAGGTGGAGACAGTCTCGCATCCTGTATCACTCCAACCTGCCTGTGATTCCATATTATCCACCACGTTACTCAGACACTTTGGGGACAGGGACTCTCCAACACGTGTACAACTACGAGGTGTGCAGGACCACTGACTCCAGAAAGAGTGACTGTAAGTTCGGCAGAGCCGGTAGTCAGAACGTGCTGATCATGGAGCCCGGTTCAACGGGGACGATGCAGAGGATGCAGAGTGAAAAGAGCATCCTGGATGAACCAGACTCTCCTCTAGAGGTCAGAACAATTTGAAATATTTATTGTTTACCTTAATTCCCTGCCAACCTGTGTCATAATACTTACAGGTATCATTTGTCATTTTATCAGGATTAGAAATATACTGTTGTTGTACATGATTTCACAATCGCCTGAGTAAGCACCATGGACAGCAGCATTTTACAGTACTGACATGGTTTTCTCAACCTTTTTGCTCGAGTTAAGCCAGAATGCACTGATGTGCACGTAGCAGCACTGAAGCACACAGTGTAATATATAGTAAGGGTTAGTTTTTGAAAGAAAGACTTAGGGTGAGGGCATTTTAGTGGACACAGGCTATGAACATCCTGGATAAACCTATTTTAGTTGTTAAACTGATTTAACAATTATACATATTTTTACATTGTTATTTCAATCTGAACAAAACGTTATAACATAAACTGTTTTAACTTTACAAAGGTGAGATCACTTTGCCTGCATACATTCTTGTTCATACTTCATTGTTGTTTCCTTTATTCTGATCGTCTACCACAATATTTATTTTTGTTGTTAAGCCGTTCTCCTTGATTATTTATAGAAATTAATTGTGGTTCAGTCGTGTGAAATTTAACAAATTACTACAACAAAGTACATATTACTTGAATAGAGTAATTACCCTGTATATTTACCTTCTGTTATTCCAAAGCTTTTCTCGCTGAATTTCTGTAGTTTAATTTTATGGACTCTTAGGGCCGCTGTTGACCACTGTGTTGCTGAATGAGAGCAGGATTGCAGCAGCACCTCCCATGTAACCTCCATATTATAAAGACAGAACACGAAAGGCAGCGATCTAAGCATTGTGTTTGTGGAGCACTGTTGGAAGCTTTGGTGAGATTTTTGACGTGAGGAGATCGGTTCTTGTCACTGTTTTGTTTGCCTTTGATGCTGGAATACAAGCCAAATCTTTTGGGGATATTATTATTTAGGAAATACTGGAAAGAAATCATGGATGGAACAATGAGTGGGCAAGTACTGTTGTTTGTCTGCCTGCTTGCGCTCGATTTAGCGTCTGCTCAGATCAGTTATTCTATTCCAGAGGAAATGCCAAAAGGATCTTTAGTTGGTAACATTGCACAAGATTTAGGATTAGAAATCAAACGTTTGGTTTCAGGCAAAGCTAAAATCTACACGAGAAACAGCGAAGAATACGTCGAGCTGAACAGAGACAGAGGAGTCCTTATTGTCAAAGAGAGGATCGACAGGGAGGCACTGTGCGCAGAGACGGCTCTTTGTGCTCTACACTTCCAGATCATTTTAGAGAATCCCATAGAGTTTTATAGCGTAACAGTCCAGATCACAGATATTAATGACAACGCACCAACGTTTGAAAAAAGCGAAATGAAGTTCAAAATCAGCGAATCTGCAGTCACCGGAGCTAAATTTGTGCTGGAAAGGGCGGTGGATTTGGACGTTGGAATTAATAATGTCCACGGATACGATTTGAAACCTTCGCATTATTTTGCTTTAAATGTGCAAAATAACGCTGATGGAAATAAGAACGTAGAGATGGTGTTACAGAAACCTCTGGATAGAGAGAAACAGGAGCAGATATCTCTTGTGTTGACGGCTGTAGATGGAGGAGAACCGCAGATGTCAGGGACGATGCTGATTCTCATCACAGTTTTAGACGTGAACGATAACGCTCCTGTTTTTACACAGGCCACATACAAAGCTACAGTCACTGAGAATTCAGCTAAGGGCACAGTTGTAGCTACAGTCACAGCCACCGACGCAGACCACGGCTCGAACGGAAAAATAACCTATTCAATGACCAACACGTTAGACAGCGTCAGAAAATTATTTCGAGTAGATGAAGAGAAAGGAGAGATTTCACTAATTGGACATATTGACTTTGAAAAGTCGAAACATTATCAAATTAATTTACTTGCAAGTGATGATGGAGGACTCACTGATTCGTGCAAGTTAATTGTAGATGTTCAAGATATAAATGACAACAAACCTGAAATCAGCATAATGTCAAAGTCAAACGTGATTTCAGAGGACGCTAAAATCAGCACAGTTGTTACAATAATAAATATCGATGACCTAGATTCTGGAGAAAACGGAAATGTGAAATGCTTTGTGAACGAAAATATACCATTTGTTTTAGAAAGACCAACAAATAACTTTTATAGGTTAGTCACAGACAGTGAATTAGACAGAGAGGGAGCCTCAGAGTATAACATCACAGTGACGTGTTCTGATGAGGGAGTCCCCTCCCTCTCCAGCAGCGTCACTCTCACTTTACAGATCTCTGACGTCAACGACAACGCGCCTGTCTTTGAGAGGAGCTCATATGAGGCCTACATAGTAGAAAACAACACACCAGGTCTCTCTATATTCACAGTCAAAGCCACAGACGCTGACTGGAACCAGAATGCTCGTGTTTCTTACATCCTGGAGGACTCCTCTGTGAACGGAGTGCCAGTCTCCTCATATGTGTCAGTTAGTGCTGATGGTGGAGTCATCCACGCAGTTCGCTCCTTTGACTACGAGCATATCAAAGACTTCCAGTTCCGCGTCAAAGCTCAGGATGGAGGTTCTCCTCCACTCAGCAGTAACGTGACGGTGAAAATCCTGATCCAGGACCAGAACGACAACCCTCCTCAGGTTCTGTACCCAGTCCAGACTGGGGGCTCTATGGTGGCTGAGATGGTGCCTCGTTCAGCAGATGTGGGCTATCTGGTGACTAAAGTGGTGGCTGTGGATGTGGACTCTGGACAGAACGCCTGGCTCTCCTATAAACTGCAGAAAGCCACAGACAGGGCGCTGTTTGAAGTGGGCTTACAGAATGGAGAAATCAGAACCATCCGCCAAGTGACTGATAAAGACGCAGTCAAGCAGAGGCTGAGTGTTATAGTGGAGGACAACGGGCAGCCCTCTCGTTCAGCTACAGTCATTGTTAACGTGGCGGTGGCGGACAGCTTCCCTGAAGTGCTGTCGGAGTTCACGGACTTTACACACGACAAGGAGTACAATGACAACCTGACTTTTTACTTAGTGCTGGCTCTGGCTGTAGTTTCCTTCCTGTTCATCACGTGTTTAGTGGTCATCATATCAGTCAAAGTGTACAGGTGGAGACAGTCTCGCATCCTGTATCACTCCAACCTGCCTGTGATTCCATATTATCCACCACGTTACTCAGACACTTTGGGGACAGGGACTCTCCAACACGTGTACAACTACGAGGTGTGCAGGACCACTGACTCCAGAAAGAGTGACTGTAAGTTCGGCAGAGCCGGTAGTCAGAACGTGCTGATCATGGAGCCCGGTTCAACGGGGACGATGCAGAGGATGCAGAGTGAAAAGAGCATCTTGGACGAACCAGACTCTCCTCTAGAGGTTAGAAACATTTAACAATTGCACAATTTACCTAATTTGAATCCTGGTCAAATTACTAAGTAAACAGTGGCTGTATTTTGAGCTTCCAAATCTTCAAAAACGAAATCCAGTGTCAAATTACAACCTTTAGGTCAGCACCATGGACAGCGGCAATTTACACAACTGATGCTGTACTACAAGTATGCTGTTTTCTTTGCATTTTTGCTCCACGTTTAAATTATCTACCGTTATTAGAGCTCACATTTTGTTGGGTGCATTGAAATCCACAGTATATAATTTTTCCTTTTTTTATTTATACATTTTAGGGGGGGAATTACATCTAGCACAACATTTGTTACAAAATTACTTGGCTTCACTAGTGTCAGATTGAAGAAAAGCTTTTTTTTCTGACATCAGTTGCTGTAATTTATATTTTCAACTCAAAGGGTCGCTGTTGACAAGCGTGTCGTGGAATAGCTGGATGTTTTTTTCTGTCTGTGTTCTGCCTCTTCTTGTGACTACGTTAGACATATTCGGAGGACGGCAGAAAAATAATCTACTCCCGCACGGAATACTGCGACTAAACGTTTCCACTGAACACAATATGTTGTTTTGTTTGTGACTGCGAGGATTGTGGACGGTATTTTTCCCCGCGGATATATTTTATTGGGAATGGTTCTGTGGTAATATTGGCAAAAAAGGAACTACGTCGGACAGAACAATGAGACGGCAAGTACTGTTGTTTCTCTCGGTCGTGTCTCTCGACTACGTGCTGAGCCAGGTCACCTATTCTATTCCAGAAGAAATGGCCAAAGGCTCTGTCGTTGGTAACATAGCGCATGATTTAGGTTTAGATCTTAAAAGGCTGAAATCAGGCAAGGCCCGCGTCTACACGGGAGGCAGTGCAGAATACGTGGGGCTGAACAGAGAAAGGGGAGTCCTCCTCATCCAGGAGAGAATAGACAGAGAGACCTTATGTGGAGAGACGACGCCTTGTGCGCTGCATTTTCAGTTAATCCTCGACAATCCAATGGAATTGTTTCGTGTTACAGTGGAAATTACGGATATAAACGATAATACTCCAGTTTTTAGAAATGCAGAGAAACGTTTTGAAATTAGCGAGTCTGCAGTGATTGGATCGAAATTTATTCTAGAAAAAGCAATTGATTCCGACATTGGGATGAATGGATTGCAACACTACTCGCTGACTCCAACTGACAACTTTGTATTGAAACTAGACAACCAGGCAGACGGAAGTAAAAAGGTGGAAATGGTTCTGCAAAAGCCATTAGACCGCGAAAGGCAGGCGTTGATTTCTCTGTTGTTAACTGCTAAAGATGGAGGAGCGCCACCGATGTCAGGGACAATGCAGATATTCGTTACTGTGTTGGATGCGAACGACAACGCACCTACATTCATAAAGTCTCTGTATAGAGCAAAAATATTAGAAAATTCTCCAAAAGGCACCAGCGTAACCACTGTGAGTGCAACCGATAAGGACATTGGCTCCAACGGAGAAGTTTCATATATGATAGCAAGCAGCAAGCACTTTTTATCTGAAATATTTCAAATCAATTCCAAAACTGGGGAAATAATATTAATAGGTGAAATTGATTATGAAAAAGCAAATGTTTATCAAATGGATATTGAAGTTGTAGACAGTGGTGGTCTCTCTGATTCGACTAAAGTAGTTGTTGATGTTGTGGATATAAATGACAATAAGCCTCACATAAACATTGTTTCCAAATCAGAAGCAGTGATAGAAGACGCTCCCTCAAACACTGTCATAGCTATGTTGAGTATAAATGATCCTGATTCAGAAAGTAACGGAAAGGTAGGCTGTAGTATAGACAATGATATTCCATTTAAAATACAAACTACCTTAAATGGATTTTATACCTTGGTAACAGAGGTCGCATTAGACAGAGAGGGAGCCTCAGAGTATAACATCACAGTGACGTGCTCTGATGAGGGAGTCCCCTCCCTCTCCAGCAGCGTCACTCTCACTTTACAGATCTCTGACGTCAACGACAACGCGCCTGTCTTTGAGAGGAGCTCATATGAGGCCTACATAGTAGAAAACAACACACCAGGTCTCTCTATATTCACAGTCAAAGCCACAGACGCTGACTGGAACCAGAATGCTCGTGTCTCTTACATCCTGGAGGACTCCTCTGTGAACGGAGTGCCAGTCTCCTCATATGTGTCAGTTAGTGCTGATGGTGGAGTCATCCACGCAGTTCGCTCCTTTGACTACGAGCAGATCAAAGACTTCCAGTTCCGCGTCAAAGCTCAGGATGGAGGTTCTCCTCCACTCAGCAGTAACGTGACGGTGAAAATCCTGATCCAGGACCAGAACGACAACCCTCCTCAGGTTCTGTACCCAGTCCAGACTGGGGGCTCTATGGTGGCTGAGATGGTGCCTCGTTCAGCAGATGTGGGCTATCTGGTGACTAAAGTGGTGGCTGTGGATGTGGACTCTGGACAGAACGCCTGGCTCTCCTATAAACTGCAGAAAGCCACAGACAGGGCGCTGTTTGAAGTGGGCTTACAGAATGGAGAAATCAGAACCATCCGCCAAGTGACTGATAAAGATGCAGTCAAGCAGAGGCTGAGTGTTATAGTGGAGGACAACGGGCAGCCCTCTCGTTCAGCTACAGTCATTGTTAACGTGGCGGTGGCGGACAGCTTCCCTGAAGTGCTGTCGGAGTTCACGGACTTTACACACGACAAGGAGTACAATGACAACCTGACTTTTTACTTAGTGCTGGCTCTGGCTGTAGTTTCCTTCCTGTTCATCACGTGTTTAGTGGTCATCATATCAGTCAAAGTGTACAGGTGGAGACAGTCTCGCATCCTGTATCACTCCAACCTGCCTGTGATTCCATATTATCCACCACGTTACTCAGACACTTTGGGGACAGGGACTCTCCAACACGTGTACAACTACGAGGTGTGCAGGACCACTGACTCCAGAAAGAGTGACTGTAAGTTCGGCAGAGCCGGTAGTCAGAACGTGCTGATCATGGAGCCCGGTTCAACGGGGACGATGCAGAGGATGCAGAGTGAAAAGAGCATCTTGGACGAACCAGACTCTCCTCTAGAGGTGAGCCTATTTATGTCTTTATTGGCAGCGATTGGTCAGCACCATGGACAGAGGTACAAATTGTTTTTTTTTTTGTCTTTTTCTTTCAGCTATGTTTTAGAAAACAACGTCATGGTTCAATGGTTCAACCCATATTGTTTATTATTGTTTGCAATTGTATCCATCTAAAGCAATTCTTTTCTAAATGGTGGAGTGGCAACAATAGATTGAACAACAAAACATATTAGTCATTCACTCAAGTTCTTTGTTTGACAGCATTTAAACGTCTGTCTGTCTGTCTGTCTGTCTGTCTGTCTGTCTGTCTGTCTGTCTGTCTGTCTGTCTGTCTGTCTGTCTGTCTGTCTGTCTGTCTGTCTGTCTGTCTGTCTGTCTGTCTGTCTGTCTGTCTGTCTTTACGTGTAAAACTATGCATATAGTTTGGGACTGAAGCAATATTGAAATTTTCCCGGTTTTAAAAAGCTTGTCAGTTTTGCTTGTAAGTAGACTGTAGTCTCATTTCCTTCGCATTCTTTCATAATGGAATGTACTTATTGCATTTTTTAAAGATTCAAGTACCAACACTGTAATGCGAATAAGCTTTTTTTCTTTATTCGTTTCTTTTGACACATCCTCTCGGTTCATTTTTATCTTTATTTCATTGTTCGCAGTATCTCATTTGCTCCAGAGCTTTTTGTAGTTCGTCATTGTGTACTCGTAGGGCCGCTGTTGGCCAGTGTGTTAATGCTTGACAGCAGAGTTTAAAGACCAACCTCCACCAGTATTACACTACCAGAGAGAAAGAGAGACAGACGGTGTTAAACATCGGTGTTGACGGAAATAAAGCTTGTGGAATATTTTAATTTCTTGTCGGGATTTTGGAATACATCGTATTTTGTCTTAAAACGGATTTCCAATTTCTGTGGAATATAGTTGATCCTTTTAAATTTTACGAGGATACTGTCGGACAGAACAATGAAACGGCAAGTAGCGTTTTTCCTGGTTCTTTATTTCCGTTCAGTGCTCGGCCAAGCCAGCTACTCCGTTCCCGAGGAACTGCCCAGAGGCTCCTTAGTCGGAAATATTGCACAGGATTTGGGATTGGATGTAAAACGATTGAAATCGGGCAAAGCTCGCATCTATACAGGCGACAGCGCGGGTTACATCGAGCTGAATAAAGAGCGAGGGGCCCTCCTCATCAAAGACGGAATAGACAGAGAAGCCGTTTGCAGACAGACAACGCCTTGTGCGTTACATTTCCAAATCATTTTAGAGAACCCCATGGAGTTTTATAGCATCACAGTTGAGATTACAGACATAAATGACAATCCTCCCACGTTTGAAAAGAATGAAGTCAGCTTTAAGATTAGCGAATCTGCTGTGATTGGGGCAAAATTTGCGTTAGACAGAGCAATAGACCTTGATGTAGGAAAAAACGGTCTTCAAAAATATGAGCTTAAACCTACCGATAATTTCATACTGAACCGTGAAAGTCAAGCTGATGGAACCGAAAAGGTTGAAATGGTTTTACAAAAGCCGCTCGATCGAGAAAACGACGAGTCCATATCTTTAGTATTGACAGCATTTGATGGAGGAGAACCACAAATGTCGGGGACAATAAGAATTTTCATCACGGTCTTAGATGCAAATGATAATGCTCCTGTTTTTACACAGTCTACCTACACAGCTACTGTTTTCGAAAACGCACAAGAAGGGAGCGTTATCACCAGCGTCACTGCTTCAGACGCAGATTACGGAACGAATGGTAAAATAACATATTCCATTACAAACAGTTTAGATCAGGCTCATGTGCTGTTTCAAATAAATGAAGACACTGGGGAAATTCAACTGACTGGAAAAATTGACTATGAAAGTGCAAAAAATTATCACATTAATATACGAGCAAGTGACGAAGGTGGACTTACGGATTCATGTAAAGTCAAAGTTGAAGTGATTGACACGAACGACAACAACCCCACAATTAATATAATGTCGAAGTCCAACGTAATATCTGAAAACTCCGCACCAAACACAGTTGTAGCGATGATGAACGTTCAAGACCCAGATTCAAACGATAATGGGAAGGTTCGTTGTTTTATAAATGATAACACCCCTCTGACAATAATGTCAGCATCAAACAACTTTTATAGTTTAGTCACAGACAGTGAACTAGACAGAGAGACAGCTTCAGAGTATAACATCACAGTGACGTGTTCTGATGAGGGAGTTCCCTCCCTCTCCAGCAGCGTCACTCTCACTTTACAGATCTCTGACGTCAACGACAACGCGCCTGTCTTTGAGAGGAGCTCATATGAGGCCTACATAGTAGAAAACAACACACCAGGTCTCTCTATATTCACAGTCAAAGCCACAGACGCTGACTGGAACCAGAATGCTCGTGTTTCTTACATCCTGGAGGACTCCTCTGTGAACGGAGTGCCAGTCTCCTCATATGTGTCAGTTAGTGCTGATGGTGGAGTCATCCACGCAGTTCGCTCCTTTGACTACGAGCAGATCAAAGACTTCCAGTTCCGCGTCAAAGCTCAGGATGGAGGTTCTCCTCCACTCAGCAGTAACGTGACGGTGAAAATCCTGATCCAGGACCAGAACGACAACCCTCCTCAGGTTCTGTACCCAGTCCAGACTGGGGGCTCTATGGTGGCTGAGATGGTGCCTCGTTCAGCAGATGTGGGCTATCTGGTGACTAAAGTGGTGGCTGTGGATGTGGACTCTGGACAGAACGCCTGGCTCTCCTATAAACTGCAGAAAGCCACAGACAGGGCGCTGTTTGAAGTGGGCTTACAGAATGGAGAAATCAGAACCATCCGCCAAGTGACTGATAAAGACGCAGTCAAGCAGAGGCTGAGTGTTATAGTGGAGGACAACGGGCAGCCCTCTCGTTCAGCTACAGTCATTGTTAACGTGGCGGTGGCGGACAGCTTCCCTGAAGTGCTGTCGGAGTTCACGGACTTTACACACGACAAGGAGTACAATGACAACCTGACTTTTTACTTAGTGCTGGCTCTGGCTGTGGTTTCCTTCCTGTTCATCACGTGTTTAGTGGTCATCATATCAGTCAAAGTGTACAGGTGGAGACAGTCTCGCATCCTGTATCACTCCAACCTGCCTGTGATTCCATATTATCCACCACGTTACTCAGACACTTTGGGGACAGGGACTCTCCAACACGTGTACAACTACGAGGTGTGCAGGACCACTGACTCCAGAAAGAGTGACTGTAAGTTCGGCAGAGCCGGTAGTCAGAACGTGCTGATCATGGAGCCCGGTTCAACGGGGACGATGCAGAGGATGCAGAGTGAAAAGAGCATCCTGGACGAACCAGACTCTCCTTTAGAGGTGAGCTTTTTACATTAGTTTTACTTTGATTTGAAATAATTTATACGTTTTATTGGCCGCGACGCGTGATTCGTCAGCACCATGGACAGAGATACGACTTGTATTCTAATAGTAATTAATAATGTAACCTTGTCAAACCAGGCTCTCCTTAGACTGACTTTAACTGACGCCTTAAAAATTTAAAATATTTTTTTTAATTAGCTGTTTTATTTGATATTTATATATATTATACAGTTTTCGTTTTTTAAATCATTTTTGTTTTCTAAAATAACACTTGGAAATTAAGAAACGTGTGGCTGTTTTTTTTTTTTTTATTCACAGTAAGTCATTTTAATGTTTTACACTTTTCTCTTAATCTCCTGATCACATTTCCAATAATTCATGATAAAAAGCAGGTATGACATAATTCTGCACTTGGGCGGTTGTTACAATGGGAACAATATTAATGTTCGTAGCAATAACAGGATCATGGACATTCTTATTCCAAACGTTTGCTGTTTGTTGTACTGAACAGAAAGGGCCGCTGTTGGCCAGAGAGTGGCAGTCTTTCTTGGGGCTGAACTGAACCTCCTCTTTAGACTGTGCCACTGTAGACAATAAAACCGTCACAAGCCGCCTGCCTCCTTTAAAAGGCGAGCTGCTCACTAACACGAAAGGCTACTATTTGTTTAACATTGCTTACATCAAATCTGGCATTTTAACTCTTTTTTTATGGATTACACTGCTATCATTTGGATACTGGAATAGCACGACAGAACAATGAGACGGCAAGTACTGTTGTTCATCTGGGTTCTTTCTGTTCACTCGACGCTGGGACAGGTCAGCTATTCCATTCCCGAGGAAATGGAGAAAGGCTCCTTGGTCTGTAACGTCGCGCAGGATTTAGGATTAGACCTTAAACGGCTCAAACTGGGTAGAGCCCGTGTTCATTCGGGAGAAAATGGAGAGTATATCGAGTTGAACAGAGAACGGGGTGTCCTGCTCGTTAAAGAAAGAATAGACAGAGAGGATCTGTGTGGAGAAACGACGCCCTGTGCTTTACATTTGCAGTTGATTCTCGAAAATCCGATGGAATTGTATCGAATAACAATAGAACTCACAGATATAAACGACAACGCTCCCAGTTTTGCATCAAGAGAGAAACGCGTTGAAATTAGCGAGTCGGCTGTTATTGGATCTAAATTTGTACTGGATAAAGCGGTTGACGCTGACATTGGTGAAAACGGTCTGCAAACATATACGCTCAGTCCGACGAACAATTTTGCGTTGAAACTAGAGAGTCAAGCAGACGGCAGTAAAAAGGTAGAGATGGTTCTGCAGAAGCCGCTAGATCGAGAGAACCAGGACAAAATATCACTGTTATTAACAGCTGTTGACGGCGGAAAGCCTCGAATGTCAGGCACGATGCAGATCATTGTTAACGTTTTAGATGCTAACGACAATGCGCCGGTTTTTACTAAGTCGGTTTACAAAGCAACAATAACAGAGAATTCACCGCGAGGAACGAGTGTTATAACAGTGAGTGCGTCAGACAAAGATGCGGCATCGTATGGAGAAATATCATATTCAATATCAAACAGCAACCGTCGTTTATCTGAATTGTTTCAGATCGACAGAAAAACTGGAGAGGTTGTTCTAGTTGGTGAAATAGATTATGAAAAGGCAAAGCTTTTCCAAATAGACATAGAAGCCACAGATAACGGAGGACTTTCCGATTCCAGTAAAATATTAATAGATGTCAATGATGTCAACGACAACAGCCCTCAATTGAAAATACTTTCTAAATCAGACAGCATTTTGGAAGATTCTCCGGAGAGTACTGTAATTGCTATGCTGAGTGTAAATGACCCTGACTCCGAAAAAAATGGAGAAGTGAAGTGTAAAATTATTGATGATATTCCTTTTAAAATACTAAAAACAATGAACGGGTTTTATAGTTTAGTTACAGAAATGGAGCTAGATAGAGAGGATGCGTATCAATATAACATCACAGTGACCTGCTCTGATGAGGGAGTTCCCTCCCTCTCCAGCAGCGTCACTCTCACTTTACAGATCTCTGACGTCAACGACAACGCGCCTGTCTTTGAGAGGAGCTCATATGAGGCCTACATAGTAGAAAACAACACACCAGGTCTCTCTATATTCACAGTCAAAGCCACAGACGCTGACTGGAACCAGAATGCTCGTGTCTCTTACATCCTGGAGGACTCCTCTGTGAACGGAGTGCCAGTCTCCTCATATGTGTCAGTTAGTGCTGATGGTGGAGTCATCCACGCAGTTCGCTCCTTTGACTACGAGCAGATCAAAGACTTCCAGTTCCGCGTCAAAGCTCAGGATGGAGGTTCTCCTCCACTCAGCAGTAACGTGACGGTGAAAATCCTGATCCAGGACCAGAACGACAACCCTCCTCAGGTTCTGTACCCAGTCCAGACTGGGGGCTCTATGGTGGCTGAGATGGTGCCTCGTTCAGCAGATGTGGGCTATCTGGTGACTAAAGTGGTGGCTGTGGATGTGGACTCTGGACAGAACGCCTGGCTCTCCTATAAACTGCAGAAAGCCACAGACAGGGCGCTGTTTGAAGTGGGCTTACAGAATGGAGAAATCAGAACCATCCGCCAAGTGACTGATAAAGACGCAGTCAAGCAGAGGCTGAGTGTTATAGTGGAGGACAACGGGCAGCCCTCTCGTTCAGCTACAGTCATTGTTAACGTGGCGGTGGCGGACAGCTTCCCTGAAGTGCTGTCGGAGTTCACGGACTTTACACACGACAAGGAGTACAATGACAACCTGACTTTTTACTTAGTGCTGGCTCTGGCTGTGGTTTCCTTCCTGTTCATCACGTGTTTAGTGGTCATCATATCAGTCAAAGTGTACAGGTGGAGACAGTCTCGCATCCTGTATCACTCCAACCTGCCTGTGATTCCATATTATCCACCACGTTACTCAGACACTTTGGGGACAGGGACTCTCCAACACGTGTACAACTACGAGGTGTGCAGGACCACTGACTCCAGAAAGAGTGACTGTAAGTTCGGCAGAGCCGGTAGTCAGAACGTGCTGATCATGGAGCCCGGTTCAACGGGGACGATGCAGAGGATGCAGAGTGAAAAGAGCATCCTGGACGAGCCAGACTCTCCTCTAGAGGTTAGAACTGTTAAAATATATAATCCATTCTTTGAATATGTACACTTACCTGTCATGATGTTTCCCATTTTTTTTAAATAGATTTTTTTTATTCGAACCTAGAGACCCAGGTTACATAAATATTTTGTATTTCTACTATGGTTGTTAAAGAATATAATTTAATAACATTTTTAATCAATATAATTTTTTTTTGTAAAGCACAAGACAGCATTTTTATTTTCAAAAGTGCAATAACTCATTAGATGTTTTTTAATTCTTCGTTCCCCTTTACTTTGTCATATGCCGGGGTTTATCGTGCAGTATTACAGTTTGAACTCTTAGGGACGCTGGAGTCCAACATGTTTCTCTGTAAGAGTGTGTCGTCAACGGTGCCTCCCCATGTTTTACATTAGTCTCCTACACGGAGCAGACGCGAGTGGAGCACGATCCAAACAAATATCTCGCTGGGATTCTTTCCTTCTTCATGAGGAATATGTTCTGACTCTCGGCTTGTTTGTGGAAAATTGCTCGACGTTTTTTTTAACATGGGATATGTTATGTTTGCCTTTCACTTATTATCGATGAGAACAATGAGACGGCAAGTACTGTTTTTCATCTCCCTTATTCTCGCCGGCGCTGTGTTCGGGCAGGTCAGCTACTCTGTTAACGAGGAGATGCCGGTGGGATCCGTAGTCGGAAACGTAGCAGAAGATTTGGGTTTAGATGTGGAGAAGCTACAATCACGTAAAGCCCGTGTGTATTTTAGTGACAGCACAGAATACATCGAGCTGAATAAAGCCAGAGGAGTCCTCCTAGTCAAAGAGAGAATAGACAGAGAGGCGATCTGCGGTCAGACAATGCCGTGCGCTTTACACTTTCAGATCATATTGGAGACGCCAATTGAATTTTATAGAATTGTGGTTGAAATTGTGGATGTAAACGATAATCCACCTTCTTTTGAAAAAGGCGACGTCAAATTTAAAATCAGTGAATCTGCAATCATCGGGTCCAAATTTGATTTGGAAGCAGCCGTGGATTTAGACGTGGGCATTAATGGTCTCCAAACCTATCGACTAGATCCGACCGACCATTTTGCTCTTAAAATACATAATCAAGCAGACGGTTCCAGGAACGTTGAGATGGTTTTAAAACAGCCCCTTGACAGAGAGAAAAACGAGCATCTGTCTCTTGTTCTGACGGCCGTAGATGGAGGAGAACCACGGATGTCTGGGACAATGCAGATTCTCATAACGGTGCTTGATGTAAATGATAACGCTCCCGTTTTCACAAAGCCCGAATATAAAACGGCTGTTGCAGAAAATTCACCCAAAGGGACGTTAGTCACAACAGTTAGAGCATCAGATGCCGATCATGGATCCAACAGTAGAATAAAATATTCGATCAGAAACACTTTAGGTAATGTTAGACATCTGTTTGACGTAAACGAGCTTACTGGAGAGATCACATTAATCGGAAATGTTGACTACGAAAAGTCAAAGAATTATCTAATAAATTTACGCGCAAGTGACGACGGAGGATTGACAGACACGTGCAAAGTAATAGTTGATATTATAGATGTAAATGATAATAGTCCACAGATAAATGTAATGTCAAAAACAAATGTGATAACGGAAGATATTCAGATAAATACTGTGGTCACAATAATTAATATTCAGGACTCAGACGATGGTGACAATGGAAAAGTCAAATGCACAGTAAATGAAAACATTCCATTCGTATTAAAATCTACTGAAAATAATTTCTATAGTTTAATAACAGACAGTGAATTAGACAGAGAGAGAGCCTCAGAGTATAACATCACAGTGACGTGTTCTGATGAGGGAGTTCCCTCCCTCTCCAGCAGCGTCACTCTCACTTTACAGATCTCTGACGTCAATGACAACGCGCCTGTCTTTGAGAGGAGCTCATATGAGGCCTACATAGTAGAAAACAACACACCAGGTCTCTCTATATTCACAGTCAAAGCCACAGACGCTGACTGGAACCAGAATGCTCGTGTCTCTTACATCCTGGAGGACTCCTCTGTGAACGGAGTGCCAGTCTCCTCATATGTGTCAGTTAGTGCTGATGGTGGAGTCATCCACGCAGTTCGCTCCTTTGACTACGAGCAGATCAAAGACTTCCAGTTCCGCGTCAAAGCTCAGGATGGAGGTTCTCCTCCACTCAGCAGTAACGTGACGGTGAAAATCCTGATCCAGGACCAGAACGACAACCCTCCTCAGGTTCTGTACCCAGTCCAGACTGGGGGCTCTATGGTGGCTGAGATGGTGCCTCGTTCAGCAGATGTGGGCTATCTGGTGACTAAAGTGGTGGCTGTGGATGTGGACTCTGGACAGAACGCCTGGCTCTCCTATAAACTGCAGAAAGCCACAGACAGGGCGCTGTTTGAAGTGGGCTTACAGAATGGAGAAATCAGAACCATCCGCCAAGTGACTGATAAAGACGCAGTCAAGCAGAGGCTGAGTGTTATAGTGGAGGACAACGGGCAGCCCTCTCGTTCAGCTACAGTCATTGTTAACGTGGCGGTGGCGGACAGCTTCCCTGAAGTGCTGTCGGAGTTCACGGACTTTACACACGACAAGGAGTACAATGACAACCTGACTTTTTACTTAGTGCTGGCTCTGGCTGTAGTTTCCTTCCTGTTCATCACGTGTTTAGTGGTCATCATATCAGTCAAAGTGTACAGGTGGAGACAGTCTCGCATCCTGTATCACTCCAACCTGCCTGTGATTCCATATTATCCACCACGTTACTCAGACACTTTGGGGACAGGGACTCTCCAACACGTGTACAACTACGAGGTGTGCAGGACCACTGACTCCAGAAAGAGTGACTGTAAGTTCGGCAGAGCCGGTAGTCAGAACGTGCTGATCATGGAGCCCGGTTCAACGGGGACGATGCAGAGGATGCAGAGTGAGAAGAGCATCCTGGACGAACCAGACTCTCCTATAGAGGTTAGAATTACATAATTTCGATGAAGTAATTACATATATTTTTTTTTACTCTGTGTTCAAGCCAAGGTATAATTTCAGTACCATGGAGAGCAACCGATCACATTTTCTTCTCTTTTGTCTTACACATGTTTTTTTTTAGTTTTAAATGTTCTTTTTATTATATCCAAGTACAAATGTCTTACTCATTTTTATATTAGGAACACGATATACGCTATAATCAAGAATAAATATACGTGTATTCAATAGCACTTTGACACAGCATCAATTTTCGTTTATCCAATGACTGAAAATTTGTTCATTATGCAGGTAAAAACAAAGTGGTTTTGTTTAAATCGTGTAGTTTCAGAATGTGAACTCGGTGGGCCGCTGTTGACCAGCGTCTTGTCATTTTTAGCGATATTTATGCCAGAACTTCCCCTGCCTCCTCATACGGGAGAAGGACACGGAAACGCGGCACATGTAGTCGTCAGTGGATAAAACGCGAGGAACGAGAATTCTACCTGGATTAATACTATTTGCATTTTTGTGGACCTGGTTGTGGTTTGATCGTATCAGTAGCGCTGCTAGTAAAAGGAGGGGGAACACGTTGTCTGAATCGACGGTGATGCCAGGCAGAACAATGGGACGGCAAGTACTGTTGTTTTTATCAGCCCTGTGCCTCAGTCGTGTCCTCGGCCAAGTCAGCTACACTATTCCAGAGGAAATGGCCAAAGGCTCTTTGGTCGGTAACATAGCTCAGGACTTAGGTTTGGATGTTAAACGGCTACAAGCCCGAAAGGCTCGCATTCACACCGGCGATAGTACAGAATACATCCAGCTGAGTAGGGAAAATGGGCTCCTCGTTATCAAAGACAAAATAGACCGTGAAGCTCTCTGTGGCCAGACGACGCCTTGCGCTCTACATTTTCAGATCGCTTTAGAAAGCCCAATAGAAATATTCCCCGTCACAATAGAAATCACAGACATCAATGACAATGCTCCGACCTTCCAGAAGGACGAGAAGAAAATAGAAATCAGCGAATCCGCAGTTATTGGCTCCAAGTTCGTGCTAGAAAAAGCAATAGATCCTGACATCGGACTGAACGGTCTTCAGACGTATACGCTGAAGCCCAGTGATCATTTTAAGATCAGATTACACAGTCAATCCGACGGCGTTAAAAAGGTAGAGATGATTTTACAGAAGCCTTTAGACAGAGAGAAAGAGGAGTTTGTGTCGCTCCTGCTGACGGCTGTAGATGGAGGAGAGCCGCAGAGATCTGGGACAATGCAAATTCATATCACTGTTTTGGATGCTAATGATAATTCTCCTGTTTTTTCAAAAAGCATCTACAAAGCAAGTGTCAAGGAAAATTCACTGACGGGAACAGTAATTACAAAAGTCAGTGCCTCTGATGCGGACAAAGGCTCGAATGGCGAGGTTAGCTACATAATCAGTAACAGCATCTTGGGCACAACACAATTATTCCGCATTACGGAGGACGGGGATCTTGTTTTAAATGGACCTATTGATTACGAAAAAGCTCGAAATTATGAAATTGATATAGAGGCAGTGGACAGAGGTGGTCTCTCTGATTCAAGTAAAGTTATAATTGATGTCGGTGATGTTAATGACAATGTCCCTGTTATAAATATGATTTCATCGTCCAATTCAGTGATTGAAGACGCTATTTCTAACACGGTAGTAGCTGTAATGAGTGTAAATGATCCTGATTCGGAAGAAAATGGGAGGGTTCGGTGTGTGATTGGCAGAAACATTCCGTTTGAAATTAAATCTACATCGAGTAACTTTTATAGTATCGTTACTGACGACGATTTAGACAGAGAGGGAGCCTCAGAGTATAACATCACAGTGACCTGCTCTGATGAGGGAGTTCCCTCCCTCTCCAGCAGCGTCACTCTCACTTTACAGATCTCTGACGTCAACGACAACGCGCCTGTCTTTGAGAGGAGCTCATATGAGGCCTACATAGTAGAAAACAACACACCAGGTCTCTCTATATTCACAGTCAAAGCCACAGACGCTGACTGGAACCAGAATGCTCGTGTTTCTTACATCCTGGAGGACTCCTCTGTGAACGGAGTGCCAGTCTCCTCATATGTGTCAGTTAGTGCTGATGGTGGAGTCATCCACGCAGTTCGCTCCTTTGACTACGAGCAGATCAAAGACTTCCAGTTCCGCGTCAAAGCTCAGGATGGAGGTTCTCCTCCGCTCAGCAGTAACGTGACGGTGAAAATCCTGATCCAGGACCAGAACGACAACCCTCCTCAGGTTCTGTACCCAGTCCAGACTGGGGGCTCTATGGTGGCTGAGATGGTGCCTCGTTCAGCAGATGTGGGCTATCTGGTGACTAAAGTGGTGGCTGTGGATGTGGACTCTGGACAGAACGCCTGGCTCTCCTATAAACTGCAGAAAGCCACAGACAGGGCGCTGTTTGAAGTGGGCTTACAGAATGGAGAAATCAGAACCATCCGCCAAGTGACTGATAAAGACGCAGTCAAGCAGAGGCTGAGTGTTATAGTGGAGGACAACGGGCAGCCCTCTCGTTCAGCTACAGTCATTGTTAACGTGGCGGTGGCGGACAGCTTCCCTGAAGTGCTGTCGGAGTTCACGGACTTTACACACGACAAGGAGTACAATGACAACCTGACTTTTTACTTAGTGCTGGCTCTGGCTGTAGTTTCCTTCCTGTTCATCACGTGTTTAGTGGTCATCATATCAGTCAAAGTGTACAGGTGGAGACAGTCTCGCATCCTGTATCACTCCAACCTGCCTGTGATTCCATATTATCCACCACGTTACTCAGACACTTTGGGGACAGGGACTCTCCAACACGTGTACAACTACGAGGTGTGCAGGACCACTGACTCCAGAAAGAGTGACTGTAAGTTCGGCAGAGCCGGTAGTCAGAACGTGCTGATCATGGAGCCCGGTTCAACAGGGACGATGCAGAGGATGCAGAGTGAAAAGAGCATCTTGGACGAACCAGACTCTCCTCTAGAGGTTAGCAAAGTAGCATAACATCTGAATACCCTGCCTCTCTACAATTAACTAACGAACCTATTCATAAATTTAGTAGAAGTTGTGGTTTAGTGCTTTTTTCAGTACCTTGGACAGCATGTCGTGACACTAGGGTCAATCGCAATAACAGAAAACGTATTTATTATGTTTATTTATTTATTTATTTTTTACCTTTTTTATATGTTAATATACAAGCGCAGTGTCTTATTCTTTAATTCTACCTCCTTTTACTGTTTCCTGCTCCCTATAATCCGCTTCTTACCACACACTGTTTGTAGTTGTACAAACTGGACTCAATGGGCCGCTGTTGCCTTGTCTGTTGCATTTATGGATTTAAAGCAGTAGCCCCTCGTCATGTCGACGTTTCAGAGAGAAAGCATCGCCTCAGTCCGCATTGTCCTCGGTGGAGTAAACGGAACATAGGACGAGGAAGCACTAATATGATTTTACGCTACACTTCAGGACTATTCTTCTGTCACATTTAAGACCTTTTTCACATTCTTGACGTTTTTGGCGCGTTTGATGTTTCCTATTGCCGACACATTTTCAAACAATGCAACGGCAAGTACTTGTTCTTATTTTGTTCCTCTCTCTGAGTTCAGTCTTCGGACAGGTTAGTTATTCCATTCCGGAGGAAATGGCGAAGGGTTCTTTGGTTGGTAATGTTGCTCAGGACTTGGGCTTGGATATTAAACGGTTGAAGCTGGGAAACGCTCATGTTTATTCTGGTGATAGCGGACACTACATCGAGCTGAACAGGGACAGAGGCGTTCTTCTTATCAAAGACAGAATAGACAGAGAGGCGTTGTGCGGCGACACAACGCCGTGCGCTGTGCATTTCCAGATTGTCTTAGAAAATCCGATGGAGTTTTATAGTGTAACCGTTGAAATTACAGACATAAACGATAATGCGCCATCATTTGAAAAAAGCGAAATTAAATTTAGAATAAGCGAATCTGCAGCTGTTGGGGCCAAATTTGACTTAGAAAGAGCAGTTGACGTGGATGTAGACAAAAACGGTCTTCAGAAGTACATCCTTAATCCAACCGACAATTTTTCGCTAAAATTACATAATCAGGCGGATGGTAGTAAAAATGTGGAAATGTTTTTACAAAAACCTCTGGACAGAGAGAAAAATGAATTTATTTCGCTGACGTTGACGGCTGCAGACGGTGGAGAACCGCAAATGTCAGGAACAATGCAAATCCTTATCACGGTGTTAGATGCGAATGACAACGCGCCTGTTTTTACACAGCCAATATACAAAGGCACTGTAGCTGAAAATGCAGCAGAAGGCACCATCGTGGCGACTGTTACTGCTTCAGATGCTGATGATGGTTTGAACGGGAAAATAACGTATTCGATCACAAATACCTTAGATGACGTCAGACATCTATTCAAAGTAAACGAAGACACTGGTGAGGTTAGGCTGATTGGAAAATTAGATTATGAAAAGAAAAAACGTTTTCAGATTAATGTCCGCGCAGTGGATAATGGCGGATTGACTGACTCTTGTAAAGTAATAGTGGATGTGATTGATATAAATGACAACGAGCCGATGATTAAAATCATGTCTAAATCTACTGTTATATCAGAGAGTGCAAACCCCAACACTGTGGTTACAATGATTAATATACAAGATCCAGATTCTGGTGAAAATGGTAAAGTTCAGTGTTTTATAAATGATAATTTTCCGTTCTCATTAAAATCGACATCTAATAATTTCTACAGACTATTGACAGACAATGATTTGGACAGAGAGAGAGCCTCAGAGTATAACATCACAGTGACGTGCTCTGATGAGGGAGTTCCCTCCCTCTCCAGCAGCGTCACTCTCACTTTACAGATCTCTGACGTCAACGACAACGCGCCTGTCTTTGAGAGGAGCTCATATGAGGCCTACATAGTAGAAAACAACACACCAGGTCTCTCTATATTCACAGTCAAAGCCACAGACGCTGACTGGAACCAGAATGCTCGTGTTTCTTACATCCTGGAGGACTCCTCTGTGAACGGAGTGCCAGTCTCCTCATATGTGTCAGTTAGTGCTGATGGTGGAGTCATCCACGCAGTTCGCTCCTTTGACTACGAGCAGATCAAAGACTTCCAGTTCCGCCTCAAAGCTCAGGATGGAGGTTCTCCCCCACTCAGCAGTAACGTGACGGTGAAAATCCTGATCCAGGACCAGAACGACAACCCTCCTCAGGTTCTGTACCCAGTCCAGACTGGGGGCTCTATGGTGGCTGAGATGGTGCCTCGTTCAGCAGATGTGGGCTATCTGGTGACTAAAGTGGTGGCTGTGGATGTGGACTCTGGACAGAACGCCTGGCTCTCCTATAAACTGCAGAAAGCCACAGACAGGGCGCTGTTTGAAGTGGGCTTACAGAATGGAGAAATCAGAACCATCCGCCAAGTGACTGATAAAGACGCAGTCAAGCAGAGGCTGAGTGTTATAGTGGAGGACAACGGGCAGCCCTCTCGTTCAGCTACAGTCATTGTTAACGTGGCGGTGGCGGACAGCTTCCCTGAAGTGCTGTCGGAGTTCACGGACTTTACACACGACAAGGAGTACAATGACAACCTGACTTTTTACTTAGTGCTGGCTCTGGCTGTGGTTTCCTTCCTGTTCATCACGTGTTTAGTGGTCATCATATCAGTCAAAGTGTACAGGTGGAGACAGTCTCGCATCCTGTATCACTCCAACCTGCCTGTGATTCCATATTATCCACCACGTTACTCAGACACTTTGGGGACAGGGACTCTCCAACACGTGTACAACTACGAGGTGTGCAGGACCACTGACTCCAGAAAGAGTGACTGTAAGTTCGGCAGAGCCGGTAGTCAGAACGTGCTGATCATGGAGCCCAGTTCAACAGGGACGATGCAGAGGATGCAGAGTGAAAAGAGCATCCTGGACGAACCAGACTCTCCTCTAGAGGTTGGTTTTTTGGGTTTTATTCGTTTGTAAATAGTTTGAATTTGTTTTTTTATACTATTCTGTCATTTTCTTAGTCCTCTAAAATCAGCACCTTGGACAGAGATATTATTTATTGTTCATTTATGACACTCATTATATATATGTATTTATTTTATATATATATATATTTTCTATAGGAACTAAATATCTAAGTCACAGAATTCATATATATCTATATATTTTTTTAATTTACCAACATAGATAATTTTACTGTGAAACCACTGTTAATCTTCAACGCCACTTTCAAATGTCGTTTTAAAAAATTATACTTTATATCATGTTTTTTTCAACTTCACAAAAATGCCGGCCACATGTTCTTGCTTTAGCCTGTTATGCAACATCCCTTTTTACATTATCGCACAGGCTTTAATGTTTTGCCAAGACCGTCTTACCATTTCCACTTTGGAGGCTGCTATGACGTAATTTTCTGTAATTTTAATTTTAGACTCAGAGAGACGCTGTTGACCACTGTGTAGCAGTTTTACGACTGAAATAGTACCTCCCATCATCCCTCTCTGTTTGAGGTACTGTAGATGAGAGACAGAGTGAACGGATAAAGCACGAAGGGACGATCGAAGGAATTTTAAATACTCCACTAACACATTGGAGCTTTTTTATCTTTCGTCTCTCAGCGGATTTAAACCCCTTTCTGACAACGGAATTTTCATAAAGATTTTCAAACGGGACTTAAACACTTACAATACGGAGCAGGGAGGCGGTGTCTGATAAAACAATGAGACGGCAAGTACTGTTGTTTTTCTCGGTTCTCCTGCTCAGCACGGCGCTCGGACAGGTCAGCTACTCCATCCCCGAAGAAATGACAAAAGGTTCCTTCATTGGGAACATTGCTCAGGATTTAGGCTTAGATGTGAAAAGGCTGGTGTCCGGCAAGGCTCGCGTCTTTACACGAGACAGTACAGCTTACGTGGAGCTGAACAGAGAAAAGGGGCTGCTTCTTCTCAGAGAAACTGTAGACAGAGAGTCGCTTTGTGCAGAAATGACTCCCTGCGCTTTACACTTTCAGATTTTATTAGAAAATCCGATGGAATTCTATAGCATCACTGTCGAAATTACTGATATAAATGATAACCCGCCGATGTTCACCAACCGCGTTGTTCATTTTAACATCAGCGAATCTATGCATACTGGCACTACGTTCACATTAGACAGGGCCACCGACCTGGACGTGGGCGAAAATGGACTAAAAACGTATATTTTGACACCGTCTGACACATTTTCGCTAAGAATAAATAATCAAGACGATGGTAACAAAAATGTCGAGATGGTTTTAAACGTACCGCTGGACAGAGAGAAAAACGATCGTCTGTCGTTAGTTCTTACAGCGCTCGACGGAGGAGAGCCGCAGATGACAGGAACAATGCAGATCCACGTCGCTGTGTTAGACGCTAATGATAACGCTCCTGTTTTTACGCAGTCTGTCTATAAAGCATCAATTAAGGAAAATGCGCCTGTAGGAACAGTGGTAGTGAGAGTGACTGCTACAGATGCAGATCACGGATCTCATAGCAGAATAACTTACTCAGTTTCAGATATAAAAGACCAAGCCCGTGGAATGTTTGACATAAATAAGGAGAGTGGAGAAGTCATTTTGACTGGTAAAGTGGATTATGAAAAGTCCAAAAGATTCCAGATTAATATTCGTGCTACTGATGATGGTGGCCTGACTGGATCTTGTAAAGTGATAATTGATGTATTAGATGTGAATGACAACCACCCCGATATCCACATTATGTCTAAGTCAAACGTCATATCCGAAGATTCAAAACCCAATACTGTAGTGACTATGATAAGTGTAGAAGATGCAGACTCAGGAGATAATGGAAAAGTACGCTGCTACATTAATGATAATAGTAATTTCATGTTGCAGACAACATCAGAAAAATTCTATAATTTAGTCACAGACAGTGAATTAGACCGAGAGAGAGCCTCAGAGTATAACATCACAGTGACGTGTTCTGATGAGGGAGTCCCCTCCCTCTCCAGCAGCGTCACTCTCACTTTACAGATCTCTGACGTCAACGACAACGCGCCTGTCTTTGAGAGGAGCTCATATGAGGCCTACATAGTAGAAAACAACACACCAGGTCTCTCTATATTCACAGTCAAAGCCACAGACGCTGACTGGAACCAGAATGCTCGTGTCTCTTACATCCTGGAGGACTCCTCTGTGAACGGAGTGCCAGTCTCCTCATATGTGTCAGTTAGTGCTGATGGTGGAGTCATCCACGCAGTTCGCTCCTTTGACTACGAGCAGATCAAAGACTTCCAGTTCCGCGTCAAAGCTCAGGATGGAGGTTCTCCTCCACTCAGCAGTAACGTGACGGTGAAAATCCTGATCCAGGACCAGAACGACAACCCTCCTCAGGTTCTGTACCCAGTCCAGACTGGGGGCTCTATGGTGGCTGAGATGGTGCCTCGTTCAGCAGATGTGGGCTATCTGGTGACTAAAGTGGTGGCTGTGGATGTGGACTCTGGACAGAACGCCTGGCTCTCCTATAAACTGCAGAAAGCCACAGACAGGGCGCTGTTTGAAGTGGGCTTACAGAATGGAGAAATCAGAACCATCCGCCAAGTGACTGATAAAGACGCAGTCAAGCAGAGGCTGAGTGTTATAGTGGAGGACAACGGGCAGCCCTCTCGTTCAGCTACAGTCATTGTTAACGTGGCGGTGGCGGACAGCTTCCCTGAAGTGCTGTCGGAGTTCACGGACTTTACACACGACAAGGAGTACAATGACAACCTGACTTTTTACTTAGTGCTGGCTCTGGCTGTGGTTTCCTTCCTGTTCATCACGTGTTTAGTGGTCATCATATCAGTCAAAGTGTACAGGTGGAGACAGTCTCGCATCCTGTATCACTCCAACCTGCCTGTGATTCCATATTATCCACCACGTTACTCAGACACTTTGGGGACAGGGACTCTCCAACACGTGTACAACTACGAGGTGTGCAGGACCACTGACTCCAGAAAGAGTGACTGTAAGTTCGGCAGAGCCGGTAGTCAGAACGTGCTGATCATGGAGCCCGGTTCAACGGGGACGATGCAGAGGATGCAGAGTGAAAAGAGCATCTTGGACGAACCAGACTCTCCGCTAGAGGTTAGAATTTGTTAGCTTCATATTTAAGTCATGTATTCAACTCGATTTAACTTGAATTTCAGCACCACGGAGAGCGTCACTTTTCCCCTTTTAATCAGTATTCATACATATCAGCTTATTGATGGTTTCTTTGTATGCCTAATTTTTGTTAGAGCAAACATCAGTTTATTTTGTGGTAGTGCTATCTCGTGTTTTTTTCAGCTGTCATTTTGACTGCAGACTTATTGTTCTACGAACTATTATCACAAATTTGCATAACAAGCGATTTAAACTTCATTCTTTATCTATGTGTTTCGTTTCTACATACCACATGCAATTTTCCGTAATGAACTCAGAGTGCCGCTGTTGGCCAGTTGGTATCATTTTAACCGCAGAGTGCTTTTATCTGGCATCGTGTCTATATTTTAGACAGAGAAAGAAACAGAAGCCAAGCACAGTCGGGATTTAACCGATGATGTCGAACCCGTTTTCGTCCTTGAATTACATGTATTAACCGCGCGGACGTTTGATTTGGGGGAAGTCATATTTCCTGAGGACGATTATGGATTACACTGCCTTTATGTTGGACAAAACAATGAGAGGGCAAGTACTGCTGTTTTTCTCCATCCTCTCGCTGAGCTCCGTGCTCGGGCAGGTCAGCTACTCAATTCCTGAAGAAATGCCAAAAGGTTCTCTCGTTGGAAACATGGCGAAAGATTTTGGCTTAGACGCCAAAAGACTAAAATCCGGAAAAGCTCGCATTTTTACAACAGACAGCGACGAATACATAGAACTGAACAAGGAAAGAGGAGTCCTCCTTATAAAGAATCGCATCGACAGAGAGGCGCTCTGTGAACAAACGACACCGTGCGCTTTGCATTTCCAGATCATATTAGAGAATCCGATGGAATATTACAGTGTAACTATTGAAATCACCGACGTTAACGACAACGCCCCGTCCTTTGAAAAGAACGAGGTCCAATTTAAAATTAGTGAGTCTGCTGTTCGAGGGGCTAAATTTATATTAGATCGAGCAGTCGATTCTGACGTGGGTTCAAATGGACTAAAAACATACAAGCTTGAACCGACAGATAATTTTGTTGTTACATTACGTGATCAAGTTGATGGAACGAAAAACGTCGAAATGGTTTTAGAAAAACCTCTAGACAGAGAACAACGGGAGCACTTGTCTTTGGTTCTGACAGCGGTGGACGGCGGAGAACCGCTGATGTCAGGAACAATGCAAATACAAATTACTGTATTAGACGCTAATGATAATGCTCCTCTTTTTACAAGGCCTGTTTATAAAACCTCTATACAAGAAGACGTTCCGGTAGGAACTGTTGTGGTGACCGTTACTGCAACAGATGCAGATCATGGATCTAATGGGAGAATAACCTATTCAATTTCAGGCATATTAGATCAAGCCCGTGGATTGTTTGAAATAAATGATCAAACGGGTGAAATACGGCTTAAAGGAAGTGTCGACTATGAAAAAGCTCGAACGTTTCAGTTAAACGTTCGTGCAAGTGATGATGGCGGACTGGTTGATTCCTGTAAAGTAATTATCGATGTCACCGATATTAATGACAACAAGCCGAATATTCATATAATGTCAAAATCGAATATCATATCAGAAAATGCAAAGCCCGGTACTGTCGTGACAATGATCAATATTCAGGACGCAGACTCCGGTGAGAATGGCAAAGTTCAGTGTAGTATAAATGATAATATGCCTTTTGCAATTCGGTCTACTACAAATAATATTTATAATTTATTAACAGACAATGATTTGGACCGAGAGAGGGCACCTGAGTATAACATCACAGTGACGTGTTCTGATGAGGGAGTTCCCTCCCTCTCCAGCAGCGTCACTCTCACTTTACAGATCTCTGACGTCAACGACAACGCGCCTGTCTTTGAGAGGAGCTCATATGAGGCCTACATAGTAGAAAACAACACACCAGGTCTCTCTATATTCACAGTCAAAGCCACAGACGCTGACTGGAACCAGAATGCTCGTGTCTCCTACATCCTGGAGGACTCCTCTGTGAACGGAGTGCCAGTCTCCTCATATGTGTCAGTTAGTGCTGATGGTGGAGTCATCCACGCAGTTCGCTCCTTTGACTACGAGCAGATCAAGGACTTCCAGTTCCGCGTCAAAGCTCAGGATGGAGGTTCTCCTCCACTCAGCAGTAACGTGACGGTGAAAATCCTGATCCAGGACCAGAACGACAACCCTCCTCAGGTTCTGTACCCAGTCCAGACTGGGGGCTCTATGGTGGCTGAGATGGTGCCTCGTTCAGCAGATGTGGGCTATCTGGTGACTAAAGTGGTGGCTGTGGATGTGGACTCTGGACAGAACGCCTGGCTCTCCTATAAACTGCAGAAAGCCACAGACAGGGCGCTGTTTGAAGTGGGCTTACAGAATGGAGAAATCAGAACCATCCGCCAAGTGACTGATAAAGACGCAGTCAAGCAGAGGCTGAGTGTTATAGTGGAGGACAACGGGCAGCCCTCTCGTTCAGCTACAGTCATTGTTAACGTGGCGGTGGCGGACAGCTTCCCTGAAGTGCTGTCGGAGTTCACGGACTTTACACACGACAAGGAGTACAATGACAACCTGACTTTTTACTTAGTGCTGGCTCTGGCTGTGGTTTCCTTCCTGTTCATCACGTGTTTAGTGGTCATCATATCAGTCAAAGTGTACAGGTGGAGACAGTCTCGCATCCTGTATCACTCCAACCTGCCTGTGATTCCATATTATCCACCACGTTACTCAGACACTTTGGGGACAGGGACTCTCCAACACGTGTACAACTACGAGGTGTGCAGGACCACTGACTCCAGAAAGAGTGACTGTAAGTTCGGCAGAGCCGGTAGTCAGAACGTGCTGATCATGGAGCCCGGTTCAACAGGGACGATGCAGAGGATGCAGAGTGAAAAGAGCATCTTGGACGAACCAGACTCTCCTCTAGAGGTTGGTTATGCAGGAGCAAAGTCTTTGTGAACTATTTTCTTCTATGTATATTTAGATTTTTCCACAAAGGTTACATTTTAAAATTAGAGAAGAGGCAAACAAAGAACAATTCTACATTCCAGCACCATGGACAGAGGCATATGCCGCCTGTCTCTGTCTGTTTGTCTGTCTCTTTATCTGTCTGTCTGATTTGTAGTTATTTTACTTCATGTGCAGTTTCCTTTTTACGTCCCTAAGTGCCGCTGTAGGTTAGTGTGAGGGAAATAAAACCCCATGTCAAACTAAAATCCTCCCTTTTCTGTCTGATGATCGGGGCCGTTTTAATCAGTCTGATAATCGAGACACAAAGCGTTCAGAAATGACTTCATGATCAAATATTCGGGGCAGGTTTTGACAAGTGCGTTTTTTCATTTTCTTGTCCTGTTTTGCGATGGCTCTGGTTATGATGAACGCGCTTTTCTCTTGTCGTTCTATCGTCGGTACTAAAACATCTCCATGGTGGCTGATGATTTTCTGCCTTTGTGCGACCGAAATGGCCCTCAGTCAGGTCCGTTATTCTATACCCGAGGAGATGGCGACGGGCTCAATCGTCGGGAATATCATTCAGGACCTCGGCTTGGATGTTAAGCGCCTGCAGTCAGGGCGAGCCAGGATATTTACCGAGGACGGCAGTGAGTACATCGGTCTGAATGCAGAAAAGGGGACGTTGGTTGTGGCCAAAAGAATAGACAGGGAAGAATTGTGCAAGCAAGTGTCTCCCTGCTCTCTTCATTTCCAAATCATCTTAGAAAATCCAATGGAGCTGCACCGAATTGACGTAGAAATTAAAGATATTAATGATAATGCACCATTTTTTTCAAAGAAAGAATACAGTTTCCAGGTTAGCGAATCAGCCATACCAGGGACTCGCTATTCACTTGAGAGTGCGAAAGATCCCGACGTGGCTCATAACAGCATCCAAACATACAAACTCAATCCTACCGATCATTTTAAATTGAACGTTGTTTCGCGTCCTGATGGAACCAAATATGTTGAAATGGTTCTTCACACGACGCTCGACAGAGAAACGCAAGAGGAGCACAAATTAACGCTCACAGCCTATGATGGTGGTGAGCCACAGAAATCGGGTTCTATTAAAATAAATGTCGTAGTTTTGGATGCAAATGACAACGCGCCAGTGTTCAGTCAGTCTGTTTATAAGGTAACCGTTCCTGAAAACGCGTCGAAAGGCGCTGTGATTTTAACAGTCACAGCAACTGATAACGACAAGGGAACAAACGAGGAGGTGGTTTATTCGTTCTCACGTCATACGGACAGCGTTTCACTACTATTTAATATGGACCCTCATACTGGACAAATTACCGCTGTCGGTGATTTAGATTATGAAAAAGCTAAAAGCTTTGAAATAGACATCGAAGCTACAGACAAAGGAGGTTTAACAGACACCAGCAAGGTGTTAATTGAGGTGACTGATCTAAATGACAATGCTCCTGTCATAAATATAATTTCGTTTTCAAACCCGATACCAGAAGATTCGGCTCCTGACACGATTATAGCAATGCTGAATATCAAAGACCTGGATTCAGGCAAAAATGGACAAGTTCGGTGTTTTATTAACCGAGATTTACCTTTTAAAGTCAAGCCATCGTCGAGTAATTTTTATAGCCTCGTGACTGACGATGATTTGGACCGCGAAACGTTGTCTGAATACAATATTACGATAACAGCAGTGGACGAAGGTTCCCCACCTCATTCTACAAACAAAACCATCAACCTGAGAATATCAGACGTGAACGACAACGCCCCTGTGTTCCCACAACAATCTATGACCGCGTTCATCACTGAGAATAATTCACCTGGTATGTCGCTCATATCTGTCAAAGCCAGTGACAAAGACACTGGAAACAATGCACGCGTTTCCTATTTCCTTGAGGACAGTCAGCTGAACGGGATGTCAGCCTCTGGTTATTTCTCCGTCAATGCAGAGAGCGGGGAGATACTTGCTGTTCGTTCCTTCGATTATGAGCAAACAAAGGAGTTTAAAATTCGCGTCAAAGCTCAGGATGGAGGTTCTCCTCCACTCAGCAGTAACGTGACGGTGAAAATCCTGATCCAGGACCAGAACGACAACCCTCCTCAGGTTCTGTACCCAGTCCAGACTGGGGGCTCTATGGTGGCTGAGATGGTGCCTCGTTCAGCAGATGTGGGCTATCTGGTGACTAAAGTGGTGGCTGTGGATGTGGACTCTGGACAGAACGCCTGGCTCTCCTATAAACTGCAGAAAGCCACAGACAGGGCGCTGTTTGAAGTGGGCTTACAGAATGGAGAAATCAGAACCATCCGCCAAGTGACTGATAAAGACGCAGTCAAGCAGAGGCTGAGTGTTATAGTGGAGGACAACGGGCAGCCCTCTCGTTCAGCTACAGTCATTGTTAACGTGGCGGTGGCGGACAGCTTCCCTGAAGTGCTGTCGGAGTTCACGGACTTTACACACGACAAGGAGTACAATGACAACCTGACTTTTTACTTAGTGCTGGCTCTGGCTGTGGTTTCCTTCCTGTTCATCACGTGTTTAGTGGTCATCATATCAGTCAAAGTGTACAGGTGGAGACGGGAGCGCTTGTTTTACAAATCAGCTGGGAATCTCCCTGTTATCCCCTATTACCCGCCCCTCTACGCAGACGCGGGGGGCACAGGTACTTTGAAGCAAGCGTTCAGCTATGAGGTTTACGGAACCACCGACTCCCGGAAGAGTGACGTAAAGTTCTCGCGGCCTTTCAGTCAGAACACCTTGACTGTTGACCACAGCGCTACCAGGACAGTGCCCAGAAACAAAACAGAGTCAGAGAATCTGCTCTTGGAGGTGAGATTCGCGTTTTTATTGCGTCCTCAAAGTCTCATACGTTTTTAGCAGTTTTTCACTTTGACACATGACTCATGTTTTGGAGTTTAGGTCTGGCTCTCGTGCTGTACTCTACTCTGCTTCACTGTTCTGTGTGTTACTTTATGTGAAGGTTATTTTCGTTCAGAAAACTCACATTGTGTAAAAAGTTATCACACACTTTGAAGCTTTGCTATTTCTCAAAGACTGAGTTGATATTAGTCGCTCTGGCCGGAACATTAGACTTTTACTATGTTTGGACCATTAGCACTGGGCTTTTCACTATCTTCACTAATGATGAAGAGTGTAATATAAGCTAACTAGCTGTGCAACAGTTATTCCATACTTCACCTCTTTTTATCAGTGTCTGTGTTTGTAAACCTGAGTTCTTTACTGTGGCAGCCATTTTCTGGCTTTGCTCTACACTTGCATCCTTCTTGGTATAATGTTAGATTTACTCCTGCATTTCACCGTAATTCTATAATTTCTCAAGGCCTTGGGTTCTTTTAGGTATTGTTTATGTTGTTCCTCAGTACTATGGGCTGCGTCTCACTGTATAGACACTTATCTGTTCATCTCTGTAAAGCTCTTTTTTTTGCATGTTAACGCTATGTCTTTGTCAGAAGGCATCGTGTGGTGACCTGCATTTGCTTGAGAGAGAAATAGAGAAGCTACAAACAAGCAAACAAATCCAGGCCTCTCTCTCTCCTAAAGACTTGCTACAGATTGCTGCTGTGCATGCAACATACAACCACACACTGTGCTACTTTTTTTTTTTTTCAGTGACCTAGTTTTCATCATAACATGGCATAACCGTAGCCTTAGCACTGGGCACAGGAAACAGGAGGATGGAGTGGACAGACAAACTACAGCAAAGGGATTAATTGGTAAATTGTGAAATGAAATGAAGTAAGCATTAAAGTAGCATTAAAAGGTTGAAAATGTAGCACAGCTGAAGAAGGAACAGACACTGATGATGCTGGGGAGACTGAGGATGGGAGAGGAAAGCAGCGTGATGGAAGGGAGGAGGGGGGAGGGGAGGAGGCACGTGGTAACCGGCACAGCCTTCACCATCCCTGTGCAGCATTCGCGCTACTGATGCACGGCAGCCATTTTGATCTGCAGCCCTCTTTGTCTGTTTATGCAGGGGAGCTCGGAGGAGTGTCATGTTATATGGTTATATCAGGGGAAAAAAGGTAACGGACGGGCTGTAACGGCCACAGAAAGTGAGACTTGTATGAATAATGGAGGACAAGAGTAACGGAGGAAGAGAGGGAGAGACACCAGCAGACAGTCTGTTATATAAGAAATGACAACGTTTGCTGGGTTGTGTCCCCTGGATCTGCTGGTGCTTTTGTTTGTGTTGCTCTGAGGTGTGTCTGTTATTTAGAGCTCAGTGCGTTTGAGCATGAGAAAGCAGGAGCTCACAAACATCAAAGAGGAAAGTACATTAACGGTGTGAACCCTCACATCCGCTGGAAGCAGAACCACATCTGTGTCTGCTTTACCTGTCTCTACTGTGTTTGAACCATTATGTCTCATTTTCTTGTTGTTTATAGTGGTGAACATTTTAAGTGAGCGTCATAAATTCTTTTTGACCACAGCGTCTCCATAGGGGTCAAAGCTCACACAGACTCCTGCACCCACTAAACGGTTTGGCGTGTTACGACCTCCGCTCGTTCACTGTGCTGTTGTTTTATCTTCCCTTTTGTATAAAACCTACCACGGCGGCGGCGACCTGATTACCTGTTAGCTAAGCTTGTTACTGACGACAACACTCTAATCACATGCAGAATAACCCACTGGTCCTGTAGCTGTTGTTCATGTGTGCCACCTTCATGGCCAGGCTGTCTGCTGAGCAGCTGTGTGTGTGTGTGTGTGTGTGTGTGTGTGTGTGTGTGTGTGTGTGTGTGTGTGTGTGTGTGTGTGTGTGTGTGTGTGTGTGTGTGTGTGTGTGTGTGTGTGTGTGTGCGCGCCATAACCCTGCATTCTTCTATCCTTTGTTTCCAATACTGTATATACAATCATAATAATTCTAATGAGCAAAAGTCCTTTCATTGAAACCTTTTTTTTAACTTCGGATTTAAGCTCCTCTACAGCAAACATCCACCTGTTTGAGCATCATGTAGTTGACTCTGACTTTCTCCTACTCTTAAACTGTAACAAAGAGCAAAAAGGTATTCAGTTGTGCCTGTATACTGTACCTACCACGGATAAGGAATGCAGTGCTTCTCAACATTATTCAAGTATTTCTGTGAAATAGTTGGCAAATACATTGTTCGCTGTGGTGAAGGTGTCAGTTGATTGTGTTTCTGAGGAGCAGTGTGTTGATGCCAGGACAATGCAGACGTGTACAGCATTTACCAGGAAAAAGTGTAGATAGACATTGTACATCCCTCTGCATGTGCCTTGTACAAAAAGCTCTAAAAGATTTTTTTGGATGTGTGTTGGTGACAGACAAGTGGAGGTCTGGCTTTAGGTTCTGGTGGTTTCTCAGGGATAGCTCACACTACGCTGAATAGTGGAATCTGGGGCATTGGCAAAGTTGTGTTGAGCTCACAAGGACTGAGAAACGTGTCCACATTAGATTATGTGTGTGTTTAAGTCTCCTAAGCTTTCAAACCATGTCATGTTCTCATCCTTAAACTGAGAATGACATTGTCTTGCCCTGAAGCTACAAGTCACTGATTTTATATAATTCTTATCCCTCTTTAAAAATCTAACCAACAAACCGCGTTATGTAAAGTGAATGTGAACTAACAACATACAAACATTTGTTTACCCAGTCTGACCTATTAGATGTTGTTGGTATAACTGGACCTGTTGTTCAGCAGTCGGAGTTGGTTTCCAACAGTCTTCCCTTTTCCTCCTGACTTCATTTTCTGCATCCCTACCCTCCCCCTCTCCAGCTGCACCACTCTGCTGCAGAGAAAGGAAGCGGCACAGAGAAAAGGAGATGGAGGCTGCATAGTGTAGGGCAATTTGTCCTTTCTATAAAAAGACATGAAACACCACACAGGGTTGATTCATCTCTGTCTAAGTCATGATACACATGACAATAAGAAGCGCCTCAGTGCTTTCCAGCTATTTCAGAGTTTCAAAGGATGTTTTATTGTCCAGCTCTCTATAAATAGGGGCTTTTTATGTAATTATCAGGGTAAAATGTGCGTTTGATGAGCAAGCGTGTGTTTGTGTATCTACATCTCAACTGTCTTCTTCCTCTGCCCTCATCCTCCATGTTTTTATCTTTTTCTCTCTGACACCATTACGGTTCACAGGAAGCAGGGTGGGATGAGAGCGAGTTAGGTGGGATGTGTTGCCATAGCAACAAGCTGACTCACTGGCAGGACTGTACCATTTTTTTGAGCAGGAGGGGCTTAGCAGCAGATGCTGCCTCCAATGTGTGATAACCCTAAGTACGTGTTGACAATGGGAGGATGAAGACACCCCTTTTTTTGATCAAATCAGTGTGTCGTACTCAGAACTAGGGTGGCTAATGATGGAGAGGGGAGGAGGGGAAAGGGGAGCATGGCTGCTGTTTATTTTACCCTAACCAAAGATAGGTTTTTACTTGATGTGTCGACTCTCAGTGGCTTGTTTCTTGGCATATTCTGTTTCAGTAATGCAACAAAATCACCAAGGACCATTTGTTTTTACTGTTTTATTGTTTTCTAAGGTGACCTCTTCATTTTCTTTGTCTGGTCTAAAGCACTCTGTTCTTTTCATGTATAAAATGTATCTGATAAAAAGCACACATGACAGATTTGACTTCATTATATTGGTCTAATAATAATAAGTATGGTGGCTTGATTTGCTCTCACACCCACAGGGTCACAAAGCAAAGGAAAGCTCATTAATAAATCATGGGTTTGTCTCAGGCCATCGCCTCGAGGCCCTCTGCTGTTCTGTTGAGGGTAGTGACTTTGTGCTGCAGTGCAGTATGTTGTTGTGATTCTTATAATTCTTAAAATGTCATATTAGTCCAATTCTTTTCATAACTACTGTTGAATTTTGTTTAAGCAGAGACTGAGATGTAACAATGACTCACTTGTGTAATGTTTTCAATTTTTTGTCAGCTGAGGCAAAATTCAGTCTCTCTTAAACACTTTTTTATTTGTATTTTTTTGTTTTCATTTATATTTTTTTTTTTTTTGTGATCTTGCTGATTTTCTCTCTCTCTCTCTCTCTTCTCTCTTTCTGATGCACATACTCAAATAACAACACATTCATATTATTTGCTCTCATTGAATATTTCTGCCCCTGACACTCAGATTTGTTCATTATTTCATCAGTTTGGTTGAGTTAATAGAATCCTCTTCACAGCATGTAAGGCTTGACATTCTTGTTTACATTCTAACAAGCAACGTCACTCGAAGGATGACACAGATAAGCACATAGCTACATGGTTTATATATTTAATATATACAATGAAGCTGCATAGTTTTTAGGAACACTAAATATGAACAAAACAATCTATATACACATACATAACCAAAATTCTTTTGGCTGTAACTTGGTAAGTATGTTGGTTGCAGGGCTTCCCCGACCCACTCTGTCTGCCGACCACCAGTCTAACGAACATCCTATTGTCTTGTTTTTCTCTCTTTCATGTGCCTCCCTTTGTTGCCTTGTGGTCTTCCTGTTTCCTCCCTGGCTGCTATTAAATCCTGACTCGCCAAATAAGGTAAGAAACAAACTTGTATTTACAGCAACACCATTAAATACATAAAGAAAACTAATATTAATGCTTCTACATACAAAACTGAGTACCCATACTTTAGGATAAACACTATGCTCAGATCCTGGCTACCATACCAGTTCCTTCTATAGTGTCCAGACATCACATACTGTACAGTATCGAACCCGAGTTAATTAGTTAATCAGATTTTCCAGAGACAACATGTGCCCACATGCATCACAAAACCTCTAACACCACTGATGATTGCCTCAGTCAAGAATTGATTGAGGACTGACATTTTGCTGGCAACAGTGTGAGTGCTCAACATGATGATAATCTCACTTGGGAGTTACACTCAGCAACACTTGAACGTAATTTACAATTTACAATTCATGTGTATGTATTTAGAAATGTTTAGAAGGACAGGTCTTATTTCAGAGTCAATAAATTTGGATACTAGTCTTTTTATATTGTGTTCTGCAACAGAATTTGCTTTATATAATAAGTCATATGGAGCCATTAACTCCTAAGCCACTGTTAAAGCTTTTTATCATAAGTTATGGTGATTATGCAATAAATGTTCTGATACTGTGTTTTACGATGTCAGATGTAAGTTACTTGCATATGTCTGACTGAACCATAGCAATAAAAAATGAAGCAGGTCTTTTTATAGGTTTCAATGCTCAGCCAAGGCAGTTTGATATATATTTTAACTCAAAAGCACTATACCTAAAGGTGTAGATGTTATTTAGTTTCTCATAGATGCTGAGGTCTGTTCACCCCATCAAAGTCAAATGTGTATTATGAATCAACACATCACAGTTTGAACAATGACTAAACATCCATTGTGTGTGTGTGTGTGTGCAGATAGTCAAGTGCCATTATTTGTTTTTTTTAAAAACAATGCCAACAACACAAGAGAATTTGAAAACATTAGAATTTACTTAACTCTAATATACAAACAGTTTATGTAGCCATCTTAACCACAACATCCAATAGCTTTGTAATTCTTGCATTTACAGACTTCACTTTGCCTGACACCGATTAGGAAGCTAACTGCAAGTCTCTGACTATGGTTAGCAGATAAGAAGTTGTCAGAATGATAGGCTCACAGATGATTTTTTTTGCACATGTGCTTGTTTCTTAAATTATGGTGGTTGAATTAAATTTATAACCATGGCACAGTCTGTGTCTCATCAGGTTTGTGATGAACTAGTGACTGTAACCATGCCTAATATGTGAATGATGAGAGCAAGTGGTTGTATACGAAATTCACTTAATGCAATTTTTGATACCTATAACTACTGTATATATTCTAACGGTCACCACCCTATCCTGTTGGTAAAAAATATATATATTTAAAATTTCAATAGAAAGACTGACATTTTATATAACAATCCTAAATCTCTGTGTTGCTGATAGTAGTAGCATTATAAATATGTCCATATAGTTTTGGTACCACGACAGTGGTAAGTAGTTTAAGGAGTAGTTTGAGGTCTTGTGTGTTTTCAGTGGCAGCAGCCCATGTGTCTGTCTGCCTCTCCGGCGGCTTGCAGCAGCAGTAGTTGGCCGCCTGTGTGGCGCTGTCCACACGCGTGGTGCTGAAATCAGCTCCAGCACTCTCTCTCCCCCCTCCCTTTTTCTTCAGTCTCTGACACTGTCTCTATATCTCCCTCTGTTGCTCATCTTAATATAGACCACATACTTATTTCAGATCTTTAATTCAATTTGCATTAATTGTTAGATATAACTTTACTATTTGTAGCGTTACATATTAAGGCATTGGTATTTTTTGCATGCCCGGTTTAAACAATCCTACATTATCTTTGTGTCTTTGTGTTGTCTTTCTTTATCAAGTGTCTAAGTATAACACCAGAATTTATTTCTTTATATAATAATCCAGATAGATTTTTGGTAAATGTTGCTTGGTATGTGATTGAGAGTAAAAAAGTGCGAGATAAAATGAGAGCGCGAGAGAGAGAGAGGCGCTGCCCCTCCTTTTCCATTTGCTCTACAAACCTCCATACGGGTATTTTACGTCGGCAGCTGACTGAATTGTATCTCTGACTGAGGCTTGGGAGAACTGCGAGGGCGTAGTGACGTGTGCAGGCTGCACCGTCTTTCTCTGACCACAGGAAGGCAATGAAGAGCCTTCCCAACCACACAAGCATGTGCATGCATGCAGGTACAGACAGACCACAGAGCAGATGAATTAAGACACAGTATCATGTCATGAGCAGTCTTTTAGTCATGATTAGACTAGACTAGAGCATAGCTCAGTTATGTTTAACCACAGCTATTAGTCTTCACTGGTAAATCATAAACTCTTTTTTTACTATAAATGTCGATTTTCTAATGCTCAAGTATAATTTCTATTATTTTAGTGTGATGCAGGTGATTGTGATTGGAGCACTGATATAATTTTATAGTATAATGGTGTATGATGATGAGTATTATAAATAAAAAATCACAAAAGGTGTTTTATAGCGAGTAATATTTTTACGTCACAGTTCTTTGGATTTTCACTGAGGCCACGATTGGTCGAAGTCGGCGTTTTCTCTCCACCAATAAAATTCAGAGCTGTACAAAGAGATCTACTCTCTCTCTCGGTGTGTGTCTTCAGCGTCGTAGCCATTACAACGTTGTGCACAGGAGGGGAGGGCTATGCAGACACAAAGCATGAATGTCACTATCATGCATAGGAATATACTGGATTCCAGATTATTTAAAAAGAATCATTCAAGAAGACGGGATTGGAGTTAACAGATATGGGATTTATGGAACGAGGAATAATGCGGACCAAATTCCCCGCATGGCAGATTTTTCTGTGGTGGCATCATTTCTTTTTATTGTGGAGTACAATAGACGGACAGACTCGTTACAGCATCCCAGAGGAGCTGAAACGGGGCTCTGTGGTAGGGAATCTAGCCAAAGACTTGGGTTTAGTTGTCTCTGAACTGCATCGACGTAATTTGCGGATAACCTCAGAAGCTGGTAAGCAATATTTTAGTCTGGACTTGGGGAAGGGAGAACTGGTGGTGACTGACAGGATTGATAGGGAGGAACTGTGTGGACAAAGACCGTCATGTTTGTTGCCTTTGGAGTTAGTTATTGATAACCCGCTGCAGCTGCACAGAGTTGAAATTGAAATACAGGACACAAACGACAATTCTCCCAGTTTTCTCACTAAGGATAAAGTGGTAAAAATTGCAGAGCTGGTAAATCCGGGCGCGCGGTTTCCATTAGAAAGCGCACAGGATCCCGACGTTGGGCAGAATTCCGTACGTTCTTACCTTATCAGCAAAAATGAGCATTTCAAATTGACTGTAAAAAATCAAAAGGACGGGAGGAAAGTCCCCGAGCTGGTGTTAGAAAAACCGCTAGACCGAGAAAAGCAACCTGTACACCATCTGATCCTCACAGCGGTGGATGGAGGAGATCCTGTGCGCTCAGGAACATCCGAAATTACAGTTATAGTACTTGACAACAACGATAATGCGCCACAGTTCGAAAGACACTTATATGAGGCTAATGTCAGTGAAAACGCGGCACCTGGAACCGAAATACTGCGCGTTAAAGCTACAGACGCAGACGAAGGACTAAATGGAGAAATTGAGTATGTATTTGGAGAACTAACTGACGATCAGGTTTTATCAGTGTTCTACATTGAACCTTCTACTGGTGCTATAACTGTGAAGGGAATTTTAGACCATGAAGCCAACTCTTTGTATAGATTTGATGTAACTGCTAAGGATAAAGGAAGCCCGGAGATGGATGGTCACTGTGGCGTAGAAATTAAGATTGCTGACATCAATGACAATATTCCAGAAATAATCGTGACTTCGTTGACGACACCAGTTGCCGAGGACTCCGCCATCGGGACAGTTATTGCGTTGATAAGCTCAAAAGACCCCGATTCAGGTGACAATGGTAAAGTTACGCTGAGACTGTCTTCAAAATCGCCTTTTAAGCTGAGCCCGTCTGTGTCTAATCATTATTCATTGGTGACAAATGGTTCACTTGATCGTGAAAAAAATAGCCAGTACAGTGTGACGATAACTGCAGCTGATTCTGGAAAACCCTCATTATCTAGTGAGAAGACGATACGTGTTGAGTTATTGGACGTTAATGACAACCCACCAGTTTTCTCCCAACCTTCTTATGTCGTTTATGTAAAAGAAAACAATGCTCCTGGAAAAATCCTCCACTCAGTGTCAGCATCTGACCTGGATTTAGGCGAAAACGCTAAAATCTCTTACTCTATACTGGACTCTAAAGTGCAGGACGTGTCCGTCTCCTATGTTTACATCAACTCCGATAACGGCAGCATCTACAGCATGCACTCGTTTGACTACGAGAAGCTGAAGGTGTTTCAGATCCAGGTTCAGGCAAAGGATCAGGGCTCTCCGTCTCTGAGCAGCAACGCCACTGTCCATGTTTTCATCCTGGACCAGAACGACAACGCCCCCGCTGTCATTTACCCCTCCTCCGCTGCCCTGGGCTCCCTCTCTCATCAGAGGATGCCCCGCTCCGCTAAAGCTGGCCACCTGGTTACCAAGGTAACGGCCGTGGACGCTGACTCGGGCCATAACGCCTGGATCTCCTACAGACTGGCGGAGGCCACAGACGCCTCTCTGTTCACGGTCAATCTGTACACAGGGGAGGTGAGGACTAAACGCGCTGTGTCCGAGCAGGACGACTCCTCTCAGAGGCTGCTCATAGAGATCAAGGACGACGGGGAACCGGTCCAGTCCTCCACCGTCACGGTGTCCATCCTGCTGGAGGACGGCCTCCATGAGCCCATCCTGGATCTGCGGCACAAGTTGTCGGAGCCCAGCAGGAAAACTGGGAGAATCACGCTTTACCTGATTCTGTCTCTGGCCTCGGTGTCCGTGCTGTCTCTGGTGACTTTCCTCATCTTAGCGGTTAAATGCATCAGGAGCAGCAGAAGCAGCGGCAGCTGCTGCATGAGGCGCAGCGACTGTGATGACTACAAGAACCCCAACAGAAACCTGCAGATTCAGCTCAACACCGATGGACCTATAAAGTACGTGGAGGTCCTGGGAGGAGACATGTTGTCTCAGAGTCAGTCCTTCAGGTCGTGTATGTCTCCGATGTCCGAGTACAGTGATTTCACGTTGATTAAGCCGAGCAGCACCACAGACTTTAAGGAGGTGATCAGTGTTCTGGATGCGTCTTTACCCGACAGCACCTGGACCTTTGAGAGCCAGCAGGTGAGCATCTAGTGTGTTTTTTTGTACTCAGTAATATTTCGCTAGTTGTTGTATACAAACACTATGCCATGTTAGCTTGTCATCTCTTGTGGTTTGTTATCATTATTTAAGTGTAATATAAACTCAAAAATTGATGGCGGTCCGTTATAAAAAATGGAAATTAAACAGAGTGACAGGACAGTGTTCACATGATGACTTATCTTGTTCAACAAGTATATGTGTAGAAAAGCAAACGTTTCTATAGTCTTTACCCGCAGTTCAGCACCACTAAAAGGGACAGCGAATTTTATCTTTACCTTAAAAAAAAAAAACGGTTTCTTACTGGGAGCATCTTTTTCTTAATTATTTACATTCTTCATCATCTCCTTTTACAAAAAATGTCATTCCCTAAATTGGTTTAAAGCCAGGATCAAAAATTATCTTTCACTGTGGAGGTAAATTATTGTTGCCTGAGCTACATTTTTTTCCAAAGATTAGAATAACCTTTATTTTAAAATAGATGTTTACGTTTTTATGTTTCTTAACTCTCATAATATTCATAATTTCACTAGAGAAACCAGAACGGCCATAGGTGCTGTCACTTTAAGACAGTCGATCAGTTCCCCTCTCATTGGTTGGTGGAGATGGAAGCAGTGCACCAATAGGATTCACAACTGTACAAAGCAATCTAGTCCCTGCCCCCATGCAGCCTTAACGCTGCACATAATGCAGCTCGAAGAGGAACCGCAATGAGCTCAGTTTTTACAACATGAAAATAATATATTGCGGCTTATATCCACGCTCAACTAAAATACTCCATGGGACTAATACATGTGATTACGGACCTTCGGATATTTCCATTCACTATTCCGACTGGGATTAATGTTTTATAGCGAAGAGGAAGGATGACAAAGAGAAAAGGATACAGAGACTGGAGATGGCTGGCTCTTTGGTGGCATCATTTCTTGCTCTTGTGGAATATAACATGCGGACAGACTCGTTACAGCATCCCGGAGGAACTAAAGCAAGGCTCTGTGGTAGGAAATCTAGCCAGAGATTTAGGTTTGGGATTGTCTGAGATCTTTGACCGTAAGCTCCGCGTCGCGTCTGAGGCTGGTGAGCAGTATTTCACTGTGGATGCGGGGAAGGGCGAGCTGGTGGTGAATGACAGAATAGACAGAGAGGCTCTATGTGGACAAAGCGTCAGCTGTGTGTTGCCTCTGCAGGTGGTGATTGAAGATCCGTTACAGCTATTTCGTGTCGAGGTTGAAATTCAAGACATTAATGATAATGCGCCTAGATTTCCGTCAAATGATATCACACTGGAGATTGCGGAGTCTACGAGTTTAGGGGTGCGTTTTCCTTTAGAAAGCGCAATAGACCCGGATGTTGGCAGTAATTCACTAAAGTCATACACACTCAGTAAAGACGAGTGTTTTAATATCAGAATTAAAGACGTTGCTGGTGGAAGAAAAGTTCCTGAACTGATTTTAGGTAAACTTTTAGACAGAGAAAAAAAGGCTGTTCACAAGCTTCTGTTGACAGCTCTAGATGGAGGAAACCCGGTGAGATCAGGAACCGCTCAGATATTGATTAAAGTTCTTGACATCAATGATAATGTGCCGGCGTTTGAGAAGCAGCTGTATAAAGTCTCCGTTAGTGAAGATGCCGCAGAAGGTGCTTTAATAGTACAAACAAAGGCAACTGACGTAGATGATGGTCAAAACGGAGAGATAGAGTACTCGTTTGGAGCGCACACATCTGATATTGTTCTCTCTATTTTTGCAATTGATCCAATATCTGGAACAATATTTCTTAAAGGAAAACTAGATTTCGAAACAACCTCAAATTATGAATTGGACGTAATCGCGAAAGATAAAGGCACTCCGAGAATGGAGGGACATTGCACTGTGAACGTGGACGTTTTAGATGTTAATGACAATGCTCCTGATATAATACTCACCTCTCAGCCGAAACCAGTGCGCGAAGATTCTCCTAATGGCACAGTAGTGGCTTTGCTCAGTGCCAAAGATTTGGACTCTGGCGATAATGGGAAAGTAACATTACTGCTCCCCAAGAAATCTCAGTTCGCCTTAAAGCCTTCATTTTCTCATAATTACGCACTAGTTACCAACAGTGTGTTAGATCGAGAAAACGTGTCTCAATACAACATTGAAATCACTGCCGTAGATGCAGGTTCTCCTTCTCTGTTCAGTAAAAAAATGATACCGGTCAGCATCATTGATGTCAATGATAACCCTCCTGTGTTCACTCAGTCCTCCTATAACGTTTATTTAAAAGAAAACAATGTTCCAGGCTCCATCCTCCACTCAGTGTCAGCATCTGACCTGGATTTAGGCGACAACGCTAAAATCTCTTACTCTATACTGGACTCTAAAGTGCAGGACGTGTCCGTCTCCTCCTATGTTTACATCAACTCCGATAACGGCAGCATCTACAGCATGCACTCGTTTGACTACGAGAAGCTGAAGGTGTTTCAGATCCAGGTTCAGGCAAAGGATCAGGGCTCTCCGTCTCTGAGCAGCAACGCCACTGTCCATGTTTTCATCCTGGACCAGAACGACAACGCCCCCGCTGTCATTTACCCCTCCTCCGCTGCCCTGGGCTCCCTCTCTCATCAGAGGATGCCCCGCTCCGCTAAAGCTGGCCACCTGGTTACCAAGGTAACGGCCGTGGACGCTGACTCGGGCCATAACGCCTGGATCTCCTACAGACTGGCGGAGGCCACAGACGCCTCTCTGTTCACGGTCAATCTGTACACAGGGGAGGTGAGGACTAAACGCGCTGTGTCCGAGCAGGACGACTCCTCTCAGAGGCTGCTCATAGAGATCAAGGACGACGGGGAACCGGTCCAGTCCTCCACCGTCACGGTGTCCATCCTGCTGGAGGACGGCCTCCATGAGCCCATCCTGGATCTGCGGCACAAGTTGTCGGAGCCCAGCAGGAAAACTGGGAGAATCACGCTTTACCTGATTCTGTCTCTGGCCTCGGTGTCCGTGCTGTCTCTGGTGACTTTGCTCATCTTAGCGGTTAAATGCATCAGGAGCAGCAGAAGCAGCGGCAGCTGCTGCATGAGGCGCAGCGACTGTGATGACTACAAGAACCCCAACAGAAACCTGCAGATTCAGCTCAACACCGATGGACCTATAAAGTACGTGGAGGTCCTGGGAGGAGACATGTTGTCTCAGAGTCAGTCCTTCAGGTCGTGTATGTCTCCGATGTCCGAGTACAGTGATTTCACGTTGATTAAGCCGAGCAGCACCACAGACTTTAAGGAGGTGATCAGTGTTCTGGATGCGTCTTTACCCGACAGCACCTGGACCTTTGAGAGCCAGCAGGTGAGCAAAACCATCCACTAAGCTTAATAATAATCAAATCTCTTAGAGCCTTTATTGGTTAGTGTGGCATTTACAGTAAATGTACCTTTTATTTTCATTACGTGTTGTTGTCTTGTTTTTTTTCCCCCTTAAATTTATAGTCATTATAGACAAAAGCTAAAAATATTTTTTTAACTAATCACTCTTTCATCAGACTAATACAATTCAGCACCACCCTGGTGGACAGCGACTGAAACGCTTGCATTTACAGTAGTGTTTTTTCACCCTTTACTGTATTTGAATTGTATTTGTGTTGTTTGAATTTGCTCAGCTTTTATTTTATTTGTTTATCTGTCATGAAAACACCCTACTCAGTATGGTCATAATCAGCCCATATGAAAGCCCAGTCAAAGCAAAGAGCGCTGCCGCTTTAAGTGTCGATCCGTGTGTCTCCCATTGGTTGGTGGAAATGGAAGCAGTGCACCAATAGGATTCAGAACTGTACAAAGCAATCTAGTCCCTGCCCCCATCCAGCCTTAACGCTGTAGCTCTTTCAAAGCAATGAGCTCGAGAAGGCAGAGCTGCATGCTCGCAGTTTACTTCGATTTTAATATTTAAGGCTTTATTTTCGGCCATGTATTGACACCGTGAAGACGTTTCTTTGGAACAAATGTATTTAATTACTATTCTTGGATTGTTATCAACAAAATCATTTGGAATTAATGCTTTATAAGCGCATCTGGGATGACAAAGAGAATAGGATATCGAGACTGGAGATGGCTGGCTTTATGGTGGCATCATTTCTTTCTCTTGTGGAATATAACATACGGACAGACTCGTTACAGCATCCCAGAGGAACTAAAGCAAGGATCTGTGGTAGGAAATCCAGCGAAAGATCTGGGCTTAGGACTGTCGGACATTATCCACCGTAAGCTCCGCGTAGCGTCTGAGGCTGGTGAGCAGTATTTCACTGTGGATGCGGGGAAGGGCGAGCTGGTGGTGAATGACAGAATAGACAGAGAGGCTCTATGTGGACAAGGCGTCAGCTGTGTGTTGCCTCTGCAAGTGGTTATGGAAAACCCTTTGCAGTCCTATCGAATTGAGGTGGAAATAAGAGACATAAATGACAATTCTCCTGGTTTTCTAACGGACGAGTTAAACCTGAAAATACCAGAGTCAGTTGCGCTTGGAAGACGTTTTCCTTTGGAGAGCGCAGAGGACCATGATGTTGGAAATAATGCGTTAAAAACGTATTCTCTCAGCAAAAATGACTACTTCTCTTTGAAGTTTAAAGAAATTAAAAGTGGTAAAACTGTCCCTGAATTGGTGTTAGAGAAGCCACTGGACCGAGAAACGAATGCTTTCCATCATCTGGTTTTGACGGCACTAGATGGTGGAACTCCAGTCAGATCAGGGGTCTGTAAAATTATCATTACTGTGATTGATAATAACGATAACTTTCCAGTGTTTAGCGAAAATTTGTACAAAGTCTCTTTAAAGGAAAACAGCACTAAAGGAACGTTTGTAATCAAACTCACAGCTACAGATGCTGATGATGGTCTTAACGGTGACGTTAGATATTTATTCGGGTCTCGCACTTCAGATTCCGTCTTGTCAGTTTTTGACATCAATGACGCAACAGGAGATATCGTATTAAAAGGAATTTTAGATTATGAGATTTCAAAATCATACCTCATAGATATAACCGCTAAAGACAAAGGCAGCCCTGAAATGGAGGGTCACTGTCGTGTACAGGTGGACGTGGAAGATATAAATGACAATGCACCAGAAATTGTGCTGACTTCAAATCCAAGTCCTGTGCGCGAAGACGCTCCAAGTGGCACAGTGGTCGCTTTGATCAGTGCACGAGACCTCGACTCTGCTGATAACGGTAAAATAACATTAAAACTGACCAATAGCTCTCCTTTCAGTTTAAAACCGTCCTTCTCTAATAATTACGCACTGGTCACAAGTAGCACAGTGGACAGAGAGAAGTGCTCGATCTATAATATTGAAGTCACAGCCACAGACTCAGGTTCTCCTCCTCTGTCCAGTAAAACAACGATACCGGTCAGCATCATTGATGTCAATGACAACCCTCCTGTGTTCACTCAGCCGGCGTATAACGTTTATTTAAAAGAGAACAATGTTCCAGGCTCCATCCTCCACTCAATGTCAGCATCTGACCTGGATTTAGGCGACAACGCTAAAATCTCTTACTCTATACTGGACTCTAAAGTGCAGGACGTGTCCGTCTCCTCCTATGTTTACATCAACTCCGATAACGGCAGCATCTACAGCATGCACTCGTTTGACTACGAGAAGCTGAAGGTGTTTCAGATCCAGGTTCAGGCAAAGGATCAGGGCTCTCCGTCTCTGAGCAGCAACGCCACCGTCCATGTTTTCATCCTGGACCAGAACGACAACGCCCCCGCTGTCATTTACCCCTCCTCCGCTGCCCTGGGCTCCCTCTCTCATCAGAGGATGCCCCGCTCCGCTAAAGCTGGCCACCTGGTTACCAAGGTAACGGCCGTGGACGCTGACTCGGGCCATAACGCCTGGATCTCCTACAGACTGGCGGAGGCCACAGACGCCTCTCTGTTCACGGTCAATCTGTACACAGGGGAGGTGAGGACTAAACGCGCTGTGTCCGAGCAGGACGACTCCTCTCAGAGGCTGCTCATAGAGATCAAGGACGACGGGGAACCGGTCCAGTCCTCCACCGTCACGGTGTCCATCCTGCTGGAGGACGGCCTCCATGAGCCCATCCTAGATCTGCGGCACAAGTTGTCGGAGCCCAGCAGGAAAACTGGGAGAATCACGCTTTACCTGATTCTGTCTCTGGCCTCGGTGTCCGTGCTGTCTCTGGTGACTTTCCTCATCTTAGCGGTTAAATGCATCAGGAGCAGCAGAAGCAGCGGCAGCTGCTGCATGAGGCGCAGCGACTGTGATGACTACAAGAACCCCAACAGAAACCTGCAGATTCAGCTCAACACCGATGGACCTATAAAGTACGTGGAGGTCCTGGGAGGAGACATGTTGTCTCAGAGTCAGTCCTTCAGGTCGTGTATGTCTCCGATGTCCGAGTACAGTGATTTCACGTTGATTAAGCCGAGCAGCACCACAGACTTTAAGGAGGTGATCAGTGTTCTGGATGCGTCTTTACCCGACAGCACCTGGACCTTTGAGAGCCAGCAGGTGAGCATGTGAAATTGGCATACATTAATAAGGATCAATCTAGTTTTTCATTCGTCCGTTTATTTTTGACATGTTCTGCATTACTGTTTTACTGTCCCTCAATATTTGTGTTTCAAGAATTTTTTCAACTAAATAACAAAGCTCTGGTTGACATGTTTTGGTTCACAGACCTATTATTATGTCTGAGCATTCTTTTTCGTCACTGCATCTCGCACTTGCAAATTTTTTTAAAAACACTGAGCAGATTTTAAGTAGCTTCTGGGTGGTAATATTTTCTTTAGAATTTGATGCATACTTTATCATAATAATTTCCACATTGCTTTATCAGTTTCTGTTTTGGTAATCCGTTGTTTTGTTACTGTGGGGTTATAAGAGAGCGGCATTAGATAAAGATGTCTCCCTGACTCGTAAAGTATTGCATCTGAATACACTTAAGGTTAATTTCAGATGTGTTTGAAATATAATAGTAATCTTGCAAAGTTCATGTGAAAATAACTGCAATAATGTGAATTTATATATGCATTATTTTTAAATAATGCTATATTTTTCTATGTTCAAAATATAAGTAAACGAAAACGCATTTACCTTCATTGGTAACTGAGTCTAACATATCTGATGATGCCATTTAAATTTTTGCACTGCACCACTAAGTCTCGGTACAATTTTCGTCAATCCTATTGGCTGTAGAGTAGCTGCTGTGAACCAATAGCATTAGAGCTTGTACAAAGAGATCTACTCCCTCCCCCAGCAGTCCTCGTCACTAAAGCCAGTGCTTTGCTTCTTGCCTGAGAGGAGGATGCGTTTGAACAGAAAATGGGTCTAAGATGTCTCCATGTTACGTTTTGCGTATATAATGAATTTACATGCATATCTTTGGAGTACAGCAAGTTCATCGCTGATGGGGCTTCCCGTTGACATTTTGTTTCTGTATCTTACTTCGATGGGAACTAACGGTGTGTTGTAACGGATCGGGGATGACAAAGAGAATGGGACGCGCAGACTGGAGATGGCTGGCGCTTTGGTGGCATCATTTCTTTCTTTTGTGGAATACAATAGACGGACAGACTCGTTACAGCATCCCGGAGGAACTAGAACGAGGTTCTGTGGTTGGAAACCTAGCGAAAGACTTGGGTTTGGGATTATCTGATATTTTTGAGCGCAAGCTGCGTGTCGCGTCTGAGGCTGGTAAGCAGTATTTCAGCGTGGACACGGGGAAGGGCGAGCTGGTGGTGAATGACAGAATAGACAGAGAGGCTCTATGTGGACAAAGCATCAGCTGCGTTTTACCACTGCAGGTGGTGATTGAAAACCCTTTGCAGTTACATCGAATAGAAGTAGAAATCAGAGATGTAAATGACAACGCTCCTTCTTTTCTCAAAAGCGAGCATGTCATAAAAATAGCTGAATCCACCGTTGTAGGTGTGCGTTTTCCCTTAGAGAGTGCAGAGGACCCCGATGTTGGAACGAACGGATTAAAGACGTACACTCTGAGTAAAGATGATTGTTTTACTCTAAAGGTTAAAGAAATTGAAAATGGAAGAAAGATACCTGAATTAGTGTTAAATAAATCATTAGACCGCGAGAAAAAAGCCGTTCACAGTCTATTTCTAACTGCTGTGGATGGGGGTAACCCTGTCAAATCTGGGACTTCAAAAATAACTGTAAATGTTCTGGACAACAATGACAACGTGCCGTTGTTCGAAAATACCTTTTATAAAATTGCTGTTCCTGAGAACACTGCAAATGGCTCATTTTTATTGACGACCAAAGCCACAGATGTAGATGAGGGTCCAAATGGAGAGATTGAATATGCGCTTGGCATACACACGTCACCATCAGTACGGTCATTATTTCACATAGACGCTGTAACAGGAGACATATTTTTAAAGAAACAATTGGATCATGAAATGCAGGCTTCATATAGAATAGATATTACAGCAAATGACAAAGGACTGCCTAGAATGGAGGGTCACTGCAGTGTACAGGTGGATGTACTGGATGTTAATGATAACGCACCAGAAATTATACTGACCTCAGAGCCCAGTTCTGTGCGTGAAGACTCTCGCAGTGGAACAGTTGTGGCTCTGCTCAGCGTCCGTGATCTTGACGGCGGTGATAACGGTAAAGTGACTTTACAGCTTTCAAAGGGTTCCTTGTTTTCCTTAAAACCGTCGTTTTCCAACAATTACGCACTAACTACCAGCGGTGCTTTGGACAGAGAGACTTCTTCAGAGTACAGTATTGAAATCACAGCCACAGACTCGGGTTCTCCTCCGCTGTCCAGTAAAAAATTCATACCGGTCAGCATCATTGATGTCAATGACAACCCTCCTGTGTTCACTCAGCCGGCGTATAACGTTTATTTAAAAGAAAACAATGTTCCAGGCTCCATCCTTTACTCAGTGTCAGCATCTGACCTGGATTTAGGCGATAACGCTAAAATCTCTTACTCTATACTGGACTCTAAAGTGCAGGACGTGTCCGTCTCCTCCTATGTTTACATCAACTCCGATAACGGCAGCATCTACAGCATGCACTCGTTCGACTACGAGAAGCTGAAGGTGTTTCAGATCCAGGTTCAGGCAAAGGATCAGGGCTCTCCGTCTCTGAGCAGCAACGCCACCGTCCATGTTTTCATCCTGGACCAGAACGACAACGCCCCCGCTGTCATTTACCCCTCCTCCGCTGCCCTGGGCTCCCTCTCTCATCAGAGGATGCCCCGCTCCGCTAAAGCTGGCCACCTGGTTACCAAGGTAACGGCCGTGGACGCTGACTCGGGCCATAACGCCTGGATCTCCTACAGACTGGCGGAGGCCACAGACGCCTCTCTGTTCACGGTCAATCTGTACACAGGGGAGGTGAGGACTAAACGCGCTGTGTCCGAGCAGGACGACTCCTCTCAGAGGCTGCTCATAGAGATCAAGGACGACGGGGAACCGGTCCAGTCCTCCACCGTCACGGTGTCCATCCTGCTGGAGGACGGCCTCCATGAGCCCATCCTAGATCTGCGGCACAAGTTGTCGGAGCCCAGCAGGAAAACTGGGAGAATCACGCTTTACCTGATTCTGTCTCTGGCCTCGGTGTCCGTGCTGTCTCTGGTGACTTTGCTCATCTTAGCGGTTAAATGCATCAGGAGCAGCAGAAGCAGCGGCAGCTGCTGCATGAGGCGCAGCGACTGTGATGACTACAAGAACCCCAACAGAAACCTGCAGATTCAGCTCAACACCGATGGACCTATAAAGTACGTGGAGGTCCTGGGAGGAGACATGTTGTCTCAGAGTCAGTCCTTCAGGTCGTGTATGTCTCCGATGTCCGAGTACAGTGATTTCACTTTGATTAAGCCGAGCAGCACCACAGACTTTAAGGAGGTGATCAGTGTTCTGGATGCGTCTTTACCCGACAGCACCTGGACCTTTGAGAGCCAGCAGGTGAGCAGAGAACATCAGTAATGCAAGTCTGTATAGTTTTAAGTTGCCGGGTATGTTTATCGACCTATAAAGTTTGCAGGGTTTCTGAATAATGTGTTTCAACCAGATTACCAGACTGATTGTTTAGCCGTTTTATTACTACTTCCGTCTTAAATCCCTTTTTGTTCATTTTTAGTTACTGTTGGTGTTAACTGCTTCATTATGTCTATTTTCTATCATTTATTAGTGTAGAAGAATCCCTATCTATCAGTAACACTTATTTCAGCACCACAAACATGGACAGCGATAACTTCAGGCTTTTTCTCTGGCAGATTACAGAACGTTTTTGATGCGTCTTTTTATTTTCTAAACAGACTAAATATTTAACTTCAATTTATTTGCAACATAAAGGAGCTCGAGTCTATTTTCCTTTATTTATTTAATTATTTTCGTAAATACACGGTAATTTATGGATGACTGTACTGTACCTTTAAATGCTCTAGTCAGTTCCTTTCTCATTGGATGGTGCAGTTGGACATTGTGAACCAATAAAACGTGGATCTATACAAAGAGATCTACTCCCTCCCCCAGACAGCCTCAGCACCCTGAACCATTCCACTGTATTGAGCAGGACGAGAGAGAGTGATGCTGTTGTCGTTCTTAAATCCTAAATATTTTTATTTTTTGCATTTTAGTATGAAGCGGTTTTGTATCTTCGCATTGGATTAATGTTTTATGACAATGGATGTAACTATATTCTTTTCAATTACACCACTTGGAAAAAAGTAACAGATCGGGGATGACAAAGAGAATAGGATACAGAAGCTGGAGATGGTCGGCGCTTTGGTGGTATTATTTTTTTCTCTTGTGGAGTACAATAGCCGGACAGACTCGTTACAGCATCCCAGAGGAACTAAAACAAGGATCTATTGTGGGAAATCTAGCAAAAGATTTAGGTTTGGGATTGTCTGAGATCTTTGACCGTAAGCTCCGCGTCGCGTCTGAGGCTGGTGAGCAGTATTTCACTGTGGATGCGGGGAAGGGCGAGCTGGTGGTGAATGACAGAATAGACAGAGAGGCTCTATGTGGACAAAGCGTCAGCTGTGTGTTAACACTGCAGGTGGTGATTGATAAACCATTACAACTGTACAGGGTGGAAGTGGAAATTCTAGATATTAATGATAATTCTCCAATATTTCCTTCGCAAAATATCATATTAGAGATATCAGAGTCGACAGCGGCCGGGGCGCGATTTCCAGTGGAGACCGCGCAAGATATTGATGTTGGAGTAAATTCTGTGAGGTCATATACTATAAGTAAAGATGACTATTTTAGTTTAAAGATTAAAGATGTATCTGGAGGGAGAAAAGTCCCAGAGCTTGTCTTGTCTAAACCCCTGGACAGAGAGAAAAAAGCTAAACATCAGCTTCAGTTAACAGCTCTAGACGGAGGAAACCCTGTGAAATCTGGGACCTCTCTAATAACTATTAATGTGCTTGATATTAACGATAATTTTCCTATATTTGAGAAAAATGTTTACAAAGTGTCATTAAGCGAAAATACTGCCCAAGGTGCCTCTATTCTTCAACTAATAGCAAGAGATATTGACGAGGGTCCTAATGGTGATGTAGAGTATTCATTTGGGGCCCACATACCAGATACAGTGCTATCTCTATTTAATATTAATTCATTAACAGGAGAAATGCGTCTTACAGGAATATTAGACTTTGAAACAAACTCAAATTATGAAATTGATATTAGCGCAAAAGACAGAGGAACGCCGAGAATGGAGGGACATTGCTCTGTCCACATCGAGGTGTTGGACGTTAATGACAATGCTCCAAACATATTCCTGACCTCTCAACCAAATTCTGTACCCGAAGATTCTCCGAGTGGCACAGTCGTCGCTTTAATAAGTGCACGAGACCTCGACTCTGGTGACAACGGTAAAGTGGTCTTACAGCTTCCTAAAGGCTGTCATTTTAACCTAAAACCATCATTTTCTGACAATTACGCACTCGTCACTGGAGATTCGTTAGACCGTGAGAGATTCTCCGAGTATAATATCGATATAACTGCCACAGATTTAGGATCTCCTCCTCTGTCGACTACAACGACTGTACACGTCACCGTTACTGATGTTAACGACAACCCTCCTGTGTTTACTCAGCCTTTCTATAGTGTTTATTTAAAAGAGAACAATGTTCCAGGCTCCATCCTCCACTCAGTGTCAGCATCTGACCTGGATTTAGGCGACAACGCTAAAATCTCCTACTCTATACTGGACTCTAAAGTGCAGGACGTGTCCGTCTCCTCCTATGTTTACATCAACTCCGATAACGGCAGCATCTACAGCATGCACTCGTTTGACTACGAGAAGCTGAAGGTGTTTCAGATCCAGGTTCAGGCAAAGGATCAGGGCTCTCCGTCTCTGAGCAGCAACGCCACCGTCCATGTTTTCATCCTGGACCAGAACGACAACGCCCCCGCTGTCATTTACCCCTCCTCCGCTGCCCTGGGCTCCCTCTCTCATCAGAGGATGCCCCGCTCCGCTAAAGCTGGCCACCTGGTTACCAAGGTAACGGCCGTGGACGCTGACTCGGGCCATAACGCCTGGATCTCCTACAGACTGGCGGAGGCCACAGACGCCTCTCTGTTCACGGTCAATCTGTACACAGGGGAGGTGAGGACTAAACGCGCTGTGTCCGAGCAGGACGACTCCTCTCAGAGGCTGCTCATAGAGATCAAGGACGACGGGGAACCGGTCCAGTCCTCCACCGTCACGGTGTCCATCCTGCTGGAGGACGGCCTCCATGAGCCCATCCTAGATCTGCGGCACAAGTTGTCGGAGCCCAGCAGGAAAACTGGGAGAATCACGCTTTACCTGATTCTGTCTCTGGCCTCGGTGTCCGTGCTGTCTCTGGTGACTTTGCTCATCTTAGCGGTTAAATGCATCAGGAGCAGCAGAAGCAGCGGCAGCTGCTGCATGAGGCGCAGCGACTGTGATGACTACAAGAACCCCAACAGAAACCTGCAGATTCAGCTCAACACCGATGGACCTATAAAGTACGTGGAGGTCCTGGGAGGAGACATGTTGTCTCAGAGTCAGTCCTTCAGGTCGTGCATGTCTCCGATGTCCGAGTACAGTGATTTCACTTTGATTAAGCCGAGCAGCACCACAGACTTTAAGGAGGTGATCAGTGTTCTGGATGCGTCTTTACCCGACAGCACCTGGACCTTTGAGAGCCAGCAGGTGAGAAATCAGTGTACCTGTTATACACCTCATCTGCATAGATATACATTTTTTTCTGGGGTCTGTATGAAATATTTAAAACATATTTATCAATAAATAAATGTATTTAAAAATATTTTTAAATTAATATTTGAAAAAAGAAACAAAGTTCAGTATTGTAACAATTAGTCTAATTCAGATTAAACATTTTAAAATGTAATTAAAATAACATATGCTCAATTTATGATTTTTTTAGTTATTTACAGAGGGAAAACTGTAGACATTGTTCTACAGCAGATCCCTATAGAGTGCCTAAGTAATTGTAACACACAGTGTTGCAGTTATTTTTATTCCTTTAATGAGCATAAGCCTTTTTATAGAAAACAAGTGTTTTCTATTATTTTCTCTCTTAATCAAAAAATATTTTACCCTACTACACCATGTTTTAAAAACTTGTCTATGTGAACATTTATGATTAAGTGCCATTGTTTGAATTAGTCTTTATTGGTGACTGGTTGGTGACTATAGGTTCGATTCTAAGGTCTCTTTTTTTGGAGTTCATCTTAAGTATTAAATCGTCTAAATTATGCTCCACATCAATTTGTTTTACAAACATCATATTGGCGAAATGCTTTTCGACCTACTGGAGGTGCAGGAGCTTTGTGAACAGAGTAGCCTGTCTGTGATTGGACGGTTAGGGTGAATGCTGTGAACCAATGGCATGCAGGACTGTACAAAGAGATCTACCCCGTGCCTCAGTCACTCTCAGCCCGGTAAACGTCACACTGCTCAGAGCTGACGAGGAGATGCGCTCGTTCGAGAACGTCTGGGATACATATTTTATTACCAATTATTTAAGGAGTTACCTTTATCATATTGTTTTTTTGGTGCAATGGTTTTTAATGTTGACTTGTGTTGATCCATTTTTCTATGGGAAATAACACGTTCTAATAGATCGGGATGACAAAGAGAATGAGATACCAAGCCTGGAGATGGCTGGTTTTATGGTGGTATTATTTCTTTCTCTTGTGGATTACAACACACGGACAGACTCGTTACAGCATTCCGGAGGAACTGAAGCAAGGATCTGTGGTAGGAAATGTTGCCAAAGATCTGGGTTTAGGATTATCGGACGTTTTTGACCGAAATCTGCGCGTAGACTCTGAGGCTGGTAAGCAGTATTTCACTGTGGATGCGGGGAAGGGCGAGCTGGTGGTGAATGACAGAATAGACAGAGAGGCTCTATGTGGACAAAGCGCCAGCTGTGTGTTGCCTCTGCAGGTTTTAACCGAGAACCCGCTGCAGTTGCATCGAATAGAAGTAGAGATAAGGGACATTAATGACAATTCGCCGGTTTTTTCAACGGAGGAGAGATTTTTAAAAATAGCAGAATCCACCGCCACGGGCATCCGCTTTCCTTTGGAAACAGCGCAGGATCTGGACAGTGGCAGTAATTCCGTAAAGTCCTATACGCTGAGTAAAGATGAGTGTTTTAGTTTGAAGATCAAAGAGGCCGCTGGTAACCGAAAGGTTCCGGAGCTGGTTCTAGAAAAAGCACTAGATAGAGAGAAACAAAGCGTACACGAGTTATTACTAACGGCATTAGACGGAGGCAACCCGGTGAAAAGTGGAACCACAAGTATCATAGTCACTGTGCTGGACAACAATGACAATGTCCCTGTTTTCACAAAGCCGCTGTATAACGTAACCGCTTATGAAAACAGTGTTAGAGGTTCTATACTAGCGAAGGTAGAAGCTGCAGACGCAGATGAAGGCGTTAATGGGGAGATTGAATACGCATTTTCTGAGCACACGCCACAGTCGGCGTTGTCCATTTTCCAGTTAAACGCTGTGACTGGTGAGATTTCTTTGATCGGGCCGTTAGATTACGAAAGCAAGGCAATACACGAATTAGACATTACAGCAAAGGATAAAGGCATTCCCGAGATGGAGGGTCACTGCCGGGTGCAAGTAATGGTAATAGATATTAATGATAATGCACCAGAAATAGTTCTTACTTCAAAACCAAATCCGGTGCGTGAGGACGCAGTTAGTGGCACAGTAGTAGCTTTAATAAGAGCACGAGACCTTGATTCTGGCGAAAACGCAAAAGTGACATTAAAGCTCCCAAAGGGGCCTCCCTTCAGTTTGAAGCCTTCATTTTCTAATAATTATGCTCTTGTTACCAGCGGTGCTTTGGACCGAGAACGATTCTCAGAGTACAGCATTGAAATCACAGCCACAGACTCAGGGTCTCCACCTTTGTCCAGTAAAAAGACGATACCGGTCAGCATCAATGACGTCAATGATAATCCTCCTGTGTTCACTCAGTCCTCCTATAACGTTTATTTAAAAGAGAACAATGTTCCAGGCTCCATCCTCCACTCAGTGTCAGCATCTGACCTGGATTTAGGCGACAACGCTAAAATCTCTTACTCTATACTGGACTCTAAAGTGCAGGACGTGTCCGTCTCCTCCTATGTTTACATCAACTCCGATAACGGCAGCATCTACAGCATGCACTCGTTTGACTACGAGAAGCTGAAGGTGTTTCAGATCCAGGTTCAGGCAAAGGATCAGGGCTCTCCGTCTCTGAGCAGCAACGCCACCGTCCATGTTTTCATCCTGGACCAGAACGACAACGCCCCCGCTGTCATTTACCCCTCCTCCGCTGCCCTGGGCTCCCTCTCTCATCAGAGGATGCCCCGCTCCGCTAAAGCTGGCCACCTGGTTACCAAGGTAACGGCCGTGGACGCTGACTCGGGCCATAACGCCTGGATCTCCTACAGACTGGCGGAGGCCACAGACGCCTCTCTGTTCACGGTCAATCTGTACACAGGGGAGGTGAGGACTAAACGCGCTGTGTCCGAGCAGGACGACTCCTCTCAGAGGCTGCTCATAGAGATCAAGGACGACGGGGAACGGGTCCAGTCCTCCACCGTCACGGTGTCCATCCTGCTGGAGGACGGCCTCCATGAGCCCATCCTAGATCTGCGGCACAAGTTGTCGGAGCCCAGCAGGAAAACTGGGAGAATCACGCTTTACCTGATTCTGTCTCTGGCCTCGGTGTCTGTGCTGTCTCTGGTGACTTTGCTCATCTTAGCGGTTAAATGCATCAGGAGCAGCAGAAGCAGTGGCAGCTGCTGCATGAGGCGCAGCGACTGTGATGACTACAAGAACCCCAACAGAAACCTGCAGATTCAGCTCAACACCGATGGACCTATAAAGTACGTGGAGGTCCTGGGAGGAGACATGTTGTCTCAGAGTCAGTCCTTCAGGTCGTGTATGTCTCCGATGTCCGAGTACAGTGATTTCACGTTGATTAAGCCGAGCAGCACCACCGACTTTAAGGAGGTGATCAGTGTTCTGGATGCGTCTTTACCCGACAGCACCTGGACCTTTGAGAGCCAGCAGGTGAGCAGAAAATAATATCAAAAAATGAGTTATAAAAGTTTTAATTTTAAGCCTTAACCGAGAGTAAATGAAAAATGTTGCCCCCTCGACACACGATAAAACTTTGAATCAGTTTGAAAGATTGTTAGTATTTTAATTATTAATATTATTATTATTATTATTATTATTATTATTATTTTAATAAGGAATGACTTTACTGTGAAAAAAAATGTCAGAAATTGTCGAATTAATTTTGTGAAAGTGAATGTTTTTTCACTTCACTTGAAGGAGTCAGACGCTGAGTGTTTGAGTTGAGCGTTTCAGCACCACGGAGATGAACAGCGACTGTTACACGAGACCATTTTTTTCTGTTGTTTGTTGGTGATATTTATTTCACATATTACCAGTGTCAATAAATAGACCAGCAATCACTATTCATGTTATTTCTTACATTATAATTATCTATAAATATAGGTGGAAAAACTCTTTAGGGAATCTTATTACTGTGTCTCTTCTGCTGTTTCATTCTATAAAATGGTTAGTGTGTCTTTAACGCAGCTGCTCAGTGTCGCTCTCATTGGATGTGAGAGGTCGATGCTGTGCACCAATAGCATTCAGAACTGTACAAAGAGATCTACTCCCTCCCCCACGCAGCTTCAGCACCACAATCTTCAGAGGAGAGGCAGAGTAGGTGAATGGATCATTTACTGGGGACATGAGGATTTACCTCAATTGTCTTTTTGACGATGTACAAGCGTCGTTTTGATGGAATATGCATCGTTGTTGGAATATGGACTCTGACTTTATTTCGTCTGTTCCTGTGGACTGGAAATGATGTATTTTTCTGAGTCAGGAATGACAAAGAAAATGGGATACAGAGACTGGAGATGGTCGGCGCTTTGGTGGCATCATTTCCTTCTCCTATGGAGCACAACTGCCGGGCAGATTCGTTACAGCATCCCAGAGGAACTAAAACAAGGATCTGCTGTTGGGAATCTAGCGAAAGATTTAGGTTTGGGATTGTCTGAGATCTTTGACCGTAAGCTCCGCGTCGCGTCTGAGGCTGGTGAGCAGTATTTCACTGTGGATGCGGGGAAGGGCGAGCTGGTGGTGAATGACAGAATAGACAGAGAGGCTCTATGTGGACAAAGCGTCAGCTGCGTTTTACCTCTGCAGGTGGTGATTGAGGACCCGTTACAGCTGCATCGAATTGAGGTTGAAATACGGGACATTAATGACAATTCGCCAAAGTTTATTTCTAATGAACTGTTCTTAAAAATAGCCGAATCAGCAGCGGTTGGCACGCGTTTTCCTTTGGAGAGCGCAGCGGACCCGGATGTGGGAAGTAATTCCCTAAAAACATATACTCTTAGTAAAAACGACTGTTGCTCTCTTAGACTTAAAGAAAACGAGGGTGGTAAGACTGTCCCTGAACTTGTTTTAGACAAACCTCTAGATCGGGAGAAAAAGGCCCTTCACAAAATATTACTAACGGCACTAGACGGGGGAAACCCGGTCAGATCTGGAACGTCCCAAATAACAATTAGTGTACTCGACAATAACGATAATTTCCCAGTGTTTGAAAAAAATCTTTACAAAATAACACTGAGTGAAATAAGTCTAAAAGGAAGTGTCATTATCAAGCCCAAGGCAACTGATGCTGACGAAGGTTTAAATGGCGAGATTGAATTTTCGTTTGGATCCAGGACACCAGATACTGTTTTGGCCATCTTTGATATTAACCCTTTGACCGGTGAAATCACTCTAAAAGGCGACCTAGACTATGAAACCACTAAGTCATATGATATTGGTATAACTGCTAAAGATAAAGGCAGCCCTGAAATGGAGGGTCATTGTCGCGTGCAGGTCGACGTTACTGATGTTAATGATAACGCCCCAGACATTGTCCTCACCTCTGAGCCAAAACCGGTGCGCGAAGACGCTCCAAGTGGCACAGTGGTGGCTTTGATCAGTGCACGAGACCTCGACTCTGCTGATAACGGTAAAATAACATTAAAACTGACCAATGGCTCTCCTTTCAGTTTAAAACCGTCCTTCTCTAATAATTACGCACTGGTCACAAGTAGCACAATGGACAGAGAGAAGTGCTCGATCTATAATATTGAAGTCACAGCCACAGACTCAGGTTCTCCTCCTCTGTCCAGTAAAACAACGATACCGGTCAGCATCATTGATGTCAATGACAACCCTCCTGTGTTCACTCAGCCGGCGTATAACGTTTATTTAAAAGAGAACAATGTTCCAGGCTCCATCCTCCACTCAGTGTCAGCATCTGACCTGGATTTAGGCGACAACGCTAAAATCTCTTACTCTATACTGGACTCTAAAGTGCAGGACGTGTCCGTCTCCTCCTATGTTTACATCAACTCCGATAACGGCAGCATCTACAGCATGCACTCGTTTGACTACGAGAAGCTGAAGGTGTTTCAGATCCAGGTTCAGGCAAAGGATCAGGGCTCTCCGTCTCTGAGCAGCAACGCCACCGTCCATGTTTTCATCCTGGACCAGAACGACAACGCCCCCGCTGTCATTTACCCCTCCTCCGCTGCCCTGGGCTCCCTCTCTCATCAGAGGATGCCCCGCTCCGCTAAAGCTGGCCACCTGGTTACCAAGGTAACGGCCGTGGACGCTGACTCGGGCCATAACGCCTGGATCTCCTACAGACTGGCGGAGGCCACAGACGCCTCTCTGTTCACGGTCAATCTGTACACAGGGGAGGTGAGGACTAAACGCGCTGTGTCCGAGCAGGACGACTCCTCTCAGAGGCTGCTCATAGAGATCAAGGACGACGGGGAACCGGTCCAGTCCTCCACCGTCACGGTGTCCATCCTGCTGGAGGACGGCCTCCATGAGCCCATCCTAGATCTGCGGCACAAGTTGTCGGAGCCCAGCAGGAAAACTGGGAGAATCACGCTTTACCTGATTCTGTCTCTGGCCTCGGTGTCCGTGCTGTCTCTGGTGACTTTGCTCATCTTAGCGGTTAAATGCATCAGGAGCAGCAGAAGCAGTGGCAGCTGCTGCATGAGGCGCAGCGACTGTGATGATTACAAGAACCCCAACAGAAACCTGCAGATTCAGCTCAACACCGATGGACCTATAAAGTACGTGGAGGTCCTGGGAGGAGACATGTTGTCTCAGAGTCAGTCCTTCAGGTCGTGTATGTCTCCGATGTCCGAGTACAGTGATTTCACGTTGATTAAGCCGAGCAGCACCACAGACTTTAAGGAGGTGATCAGTGTTCTGGATGCGTCTTTACCCGACAGCACCTGGACCTTTGAGAGCCAGCAGGTGAGCAGAAACTCACAAAGCATTGTGTAAAATCATGTCTTTAAAAAAAGACAGCCAAAAAGATTTAGGGTTCGTTTTTCATAATTTTTTTGCGTCATTAATATTAAGCACTGAAGTTTTTTTCTCCTCCTAAACTCCTTATATCAGAAATCCTCACATAGTTTGTTTGATTTTAGAACTAAAGTTGGCAAGTGCAAACTTTAGTAGTTCAGGACAAACTTTGTTGTTTTAAATCCATTACATTTGCGTTTTGTGGTTCTGCAGACATTCTTGTCTGCTTTTTGTAATTTGCATTAAAATCTGTAAATATTATATTTATATAAATATTTATATAATTGATATATTTACATAATTTATATAAATATTTACAGACAGTTTAACTGTCTGCATGAATTCAGCGAGCTTGGCTTTGTTAAACATGGTCGTAGCGGAAGACCAGTTTGGAAACCATGCCCCCCGGCGGATACGAATAATATTGCTATGAATAGCAGCTGCTGTACGCTGCTGTGTTTTGACTAGGCGCTCTCAATGAAAGCACGTGACAATGGCCTAACTTTACTATGAAATCTATCTTACTTTTATTTCTATTGCACCATCTTTTGTATTTTGCACAGTCTTTAGTTTCTTTGCCATTGTTTCTAAATAATTACCTTCTCAAACTTATTAAAATGAGAATGAACTTTCCTGTCGGCGGAGTCGCACTGGAAAGTTTCAGCGTGTGTGTGTGTGCGTGTGTGAGTGTGACAACGCTGGTCCAGCCCTGTCTCCCAGTGGGGGGGGGGGGCTGTGTGGCCTCTCTCCGCCCATGAGAGGAGCGGAGGCAGAGGAGACAGCGCAGAGTTTCAGCGGAGAAAGAAAGTGCTTTGATTTTCGATTACTTTTCGAGCACCATGAATGCGTCAAAACGTCCAGTTGCTCTGTTTTTGAAGCGGAAATGCTTACGGTCGAGCCACGTCGCCTCGTTTTATCACTGATATGGAAACGTTACGCTGAAAGCAGAAGTTAGAAACTTTCCCCGATCCACGGAGCGCAGCACAATGGACTCCAGGCAGAGGAAGCGCTCCGGAGGAGGGAGGCTGTGGACGACCTGCTTTTATCTGGCTTGCGTCTCCTGCGCGTCCGCTCAGCTCCGTTATTCTGTACCGGAGGAACTCGGTCGGCGCTCTGTGGTTGGGAATATTGCTAAAGATTTGAGTCTCACTGCTCAGAGGATTAATCAGAGGAACCTGCGGCTGGTCTCCGAATCCACGACGCAATACTTTGAGGTAAAGCAAGAGACCGGCGACCTGGTCATTAAAGAGAAAATTGACAGGGAACAAATGTGCGAGACGAGTTTAGAATGTTCACTCCATCTCCAAATCCTTCTGGACAGTCCTTTGGAAATTATCCGCGTCGTGGTGGAAGTTGTGGACGAAAACGACAACGCTCCTCGGTTTTCAACCAGCAACATTTCCTTGGACATCTCCGAAGCGGCCGCTCCGGGCACGAGGTTTCGCCTGGAGAGCGCAATCGACCCGGACGTGGGCACCAACTCTTTGCGCACGTACCACCTGGCGGCGAATGACTTCTTCGTTTTAAAAGTGGAAACCAAAAGCGACGGCAGCAAGTTTCCAGAGCTGGTGGTGGATAAGCCCCTGGACAGAGAGCGGCAGGCCTCGTTCCGCCTGTTGCTCAGCGCAGTGGACGGGGGTCAGCCGGAGAAATCCGGCTCCACGCTTTTGCTCATCAAAGTCCTGGACGTGAATGACAATGCGCCCGTCTTTGAGCAGCCGGTGAAAAACGTGATGCTGCTAGAAAACGTTGCACGAGGCACTTTAGTGACGAAACTGAACGCGACTGACGCGGACTCGGGCAGCAACGGGGACATCTCGTACATGTTTAGCAAATATACTAAGGAAAGTGTTCTCCAGCTTTTCACCGTGGATTCTAAAAGCGGGGAGATCCACGTGAAGGGGGATGTGGATTACGAGAAAGGCACCGCCTACCACATCACCGTGCAGGCCAGAGACGGCGGCTCTCCGGCTATGGAGGGCTCCTGCAACGTCATAGTGGACATCGTGGATGTGAATGACAACGCGCCAGAGGTGACGCTGACGTCACTGACCAGTCCTATCAAAGAGGACTCCGCACCAGGTACCGCCATCGCCTTCATAAGCGCCCGGGACCTGGACTCCGGGTCCAATGGGGAGGTCACATTAACTGTCCAAGCAGGTTTGCCGTTTAAGCTGAATTCAGCCTTCGCCATGCATTATAGCCTGGTCACCGCTGGTAAGCTGGACCGCGAGGCCGTCCCAGAGTACACGGTGGTCATCAAGGCCACCGATGCCGGTTCGCCTCGCCTGTCGTCGCAAGCCACGTTTGTGGTGAAGCTCTCCGATGTGAACGACAACGCCCCCGTCTTCTCCCAGCCGTCGTACTCCGTGGACGTCTCGGAGAACAACGCTGTCCGCGCCCCCATCGCAGTGGTCTCGGCCACTGACCCAGACCTGGGCGAGAATGCCCGCATCTCCTTCTCCATCCTCCCCAGCATGGTCCAGGGCTCGCCCATCTCCTCCTACGTCTACATCAACCCGGAGAGCGGCCACATCTACAGCATGCGCTCGCTGGATCATGAGCAGCTCAACGCTTTCCAAATCGAGGTGCAGGCGCGGGACGCCGGGGCGCCCGCACGGACCACCAACGTCACCGTGCACATCTTCGTGGTGGACGTGAATGACAATGCGCCAGTGCTTATGCATCCCTCCCACTCGAAGGACAAACAGCTCCAGCTCACGGTGCCCCCGTCTGTTGGTCCAGGGCACCTCATAAATAAACTGGTGGCGGTGGATGCAGATAGTGGGCACAACGCGTGGTTGTTCTACTCTATCGCCCCCGGGCCGAACGCCGGCATGTTCCGTGTTGCGGCGCGCACCGGGGAGCTCCGCACAGGTCACAAGTGGGCCGAAGAGGAAGGGGGATCGGCGTATGACATCACCATCGTCATCGAGGACAGCGGTGAACCGTCCAAGTCCACCTCTGTGAACATCACGGTGACTGTGGATGAGAAGAGCCCGGTCAACAATCCTCCATCCAACCCGCGGCATACGCCCTTCTACCAGCGTACAGGGATGTCGGACATCACCCTGTACCTCATCATCTCTCTAGCCTGTGTATCAGCCGTGTCCTTTATTACCTTTGTCATCCTCATGGTACGCTGCTTACGACACCGCGGACCAGGCCTGGGAGGCTCTGACTGCTGCTGCTGCTATGGGCGCTACCGGTCCAGCCGCTACCACCAGAGACCCAGCAAGGACCTGCACCTGCAGCTCAACACGGACGGGCCCATACGGTATATGGAGGTGGTCGGGGGCCCGCAGGAGGCAAACATGCGCACCTACAGGCCCTGCTACTCCACCATATCCAGCCGAAGTGACTTTGTATTTATGAAGACACCCATGTTGAGTCACAGCAACACACTCAACATGACGCTCAGCAGGAAGCACCTTATGAACTCAGCCAGCGAGGTGAGGGTTTAAGTGGGACAGAAAGCGCAGGTGGATGATGCTGGAACACGACCAGCATGGCTTTTCACTGTGAATGTGCGGCTTCTGAATGTGCATCGCCATATGCTGTTTGAGACTGTCGTGGTATTTTGGCAAATGGGAAAGTTGGCAATGTAGAAGCCTAGATTTCCTTAGTCACATGATTGTGAATACCTCCTCTACACAAAGTTTTGTTTTCTTCTAGACAGGTTTGGACAGTGAGGAGCATTTTAATAATTAAGATGTAGTTTCTGACTGCCTGTTTATTAATGTGAAGGATGGAGGTATATAATAAGTGGAACTGGAAGAAGAGTCAAAGAAAGAGTGTAAGTGTTTGTAACAGATGGCGAAGAGGAGCTGAGGAAAAGAGGTGGTGCAATGTTTGCTCAGTGAAGTGACCAGGACATAGAGGGGAACAGGATGACAGTGATGGAGAGATGGTTGAAAAAGGAAAAAGGAAAGAAAGCTGAAGAAGGGGGGGGTTCAAGAATAAAGCAGTGAGTGAAAAATAGGAATTCAGAGGGTCAGTGGCCTGACCCCTCACTTCCTGTTGTCCTCTGAACCTTTGGTGATTGGTTCCAGCATCTCGTTTGTGGATGTGTGAGCTGCCATTTCTCATTTTCGTGTTCAGGTCCCATCCATTTGTTGCGAGCAGCTGAGCAGGACGGCTAAACAGACAACAGTACTCACAGGAGGCACAGGCCAGGCTTTAACGCAAAGGAACACCGTCAGCCATTTTATTCTGTGAACCTGATCACCAGCGTAGCTCGCTCTATCAGAACTAACAGGGTTTTATAATTACATTTATTGAAGGATCCTCATGTTATAAATATTGTAGAACTGTTGACTGAAGGTCAATTATCTCCACAAAACAGGATGTTTACTCTCCGCGCCTTTTCATATAAATCAGAGTCTCCTCTTTCTCATGACGGTATCTGCGTTGAATTAGGCCGTCCCTCAGGTCAGTGGCGCACCATCTGTCCCCGTGCTCCAGTGACACATGTGCAGAGAGGACAACAGAGGGAAGGAGATAGAGGGGCAGATAAAGGGAACAGAGGGATGCTTCACGCACGTGTTCCACGGCGACAGAAGGCACGGCCTCTAATGGCTTTAGAGCAGCAGCCGTCGCTGTGGGTGTTGTTGCGCTCGTGTGGGATTGTGTGTACAATGCATGGGGCACGAGCACTCCTTCAGTAGTGTGTAATTTTAGACGGGCCCTGGGGCTTGAGCTTCTTCCCGCTGCCCTGCTTTACTCATTTGTACGGAACGGGAGCTGGATGGCCCCGAGTCAGGCAGTGGTTTAAATGTACCTATATGTTCTTTAGGAATATTTATATTCTTCTTCTTCTTCTTCTACCTTTTGCAGTTCAGTGATTCTCACGGGCAAAAGCAATGTTTACCTTTAAAAGACATTAATATCCTGTGTGTGTGTGTGTGTGTGTGTGTGTGTGTGTGTGTGTGTGTGTGTGTGTGTGTGTGTGTGTGTGTGTGTGTGTGTGTGTGTGTGAGCAGTAAAGCTGTAAAGATTATCAGAGCAATGAGCTTCCTCTTTTCAGACCAGGTGCAGCACAGCCATTTTTCTTTTAACACCAACTCAATTTGTTAGTATGTTAGGAACCCGGATCTTCCACAAAAGACAATCAGGTGCCTGAATGAGGCACACATGTGGCTTCTCTCACCTGTCGGGGAGAGAGAGAGAGAGAGGGAGGGAGAGAGAGGATGTCTGATCTTCTCTGTGTCTCCTGCCTGCTTTTACAAAAACATTTCCAAGACCTCTATTTCACCTCAGATGATAAACTCACTTCAGAGACGCAGTAATAAAAAAGCTCTCACAGATCAATTAATTTGAGCTAAAGTCAATTAGGTGTTGATCTTCCAGCTTTGGAATTGGTTGCCCTTGGCAACTGTTGTTGTCTAAACCATCTTAATGTCTCTTCCCTCTTTCTTTTAACTGTTTGCGGTTTGATAAGTCCTTTTCGATTATTACCTCGTCTTCAGGGATACAGTGAAGCAAATCCAATGGCTTTCATTATTTACACTAGCTGTGGCCCAGTATTGCTGTATGGCGTCTGCTAACCTTTATTCCACATACCTTCAGTGGAATCTAACCTTGGATGTTACAGTGTGCATGTGAATCTATGTGCGGTAGGAACGAGTCACACAGCTGGAATGCTGGGCCTCTCCGTGGATGTTTGGCTACACTCGGTTCTGATCTCTTTCTGTTCCTAGACAGACTAGCATGGCCACGTACACATATATACACTGTGTGTCCATTTTAAACATTGGCCAGACTCCACTTCTCCTCTAATGTACAGTATAATTACCTCACAGCTATGTTTATGAGTCTGAATCCATTATTCAATAGTTGTATTTTATTATTAAACAGACTACGATAGTCCATTACCTATTTAATATTTAAACTCCTTGTACATCACACGGGAAACCGTGATTATTTAGTTGCCTTCATTCATTGATGGTTCCTCTTTCACCTGTAGCAGTTTTCTTATAGTGCTCTTCCTTTTGTAGAGGTATATTTTTCTTCACGTCGCTGCTCTCTTTCCATCATTCCCTCAGGGAGATCCGCTCTTTTAATAATGCAGCACATCATCCTGCTGGCCTCTCTCTCTCGCTCTCTCTCTCGCTCTCTCGCTCGTTCTCTCGCTCGTTCTCTCTCTCTCTCTCTCTCTCTCTCTCTCTCTCTCTCTCTCTCTCTCCTGGGAGCTCTCGTGTCGATTAGGACACCGAATCTGGAGCCAAGCCAAGGGTCTATTCACCGCATCAGTGCACAACAAGAGAGCCCGAGAGAGAAAGAGGGACAGAGCTAGAGAGTGGGAGCGACTTGGTGATATGGTCGGTGAGGTAGTGATGAACAGGAAAGCAGCAGGCTCAAAGATGAATAGAGAGTAGCAGAGATGAGAGGCTTGTATCACAACTTAGTCACCACTAGGTTCATACAGTAACAGGCAACTACTCTGCATTTACAGAAGAGATTTATTTATCCGCTATCAGTTTGAGACATTTCTTTTCATTTCCCCCATGTCATAATCTGCTTTTTGTTTCTAATGTGGAGTCCACAACTTGAAGCACAGCCCCGGTTTGCGTCCGCGTTTGCTTGTGTGCGTGTTCTTCTGCAGCGTTTTCTGCTCCACAGCTCTTGGCACATCATGGATTCCTGAGCGCAGGCATTTGTTGCCATCTGTAGGCTTCTGTCAAAAAAAAAGGAAAAGTCCGTCTGAATCACAAACTACGACTCTCACACTGAAGTGTCAGCAAAATGCCAGCACCTCACAAAACACAAGGTCCATCTCAGAGGCATCATTCGAATCATAAATTTCATGTTGCATCTTTTTTTTTCTCCCTCTCTCTTCACAGCAAAAACCCCCCAACAATGACTGGCGCTTCACGCAGGGACAGAGACCCGGACCTAGCGGGTGAGTAAGCTGTCACACTGACACATCAAGACCCAATGTTACGCTGCACAAGGCAAAGCTTATAGTAATGGAGAGGAATGAAGGATGAGGAATGGAAGCAAAGAGGGTAGAAAGAGCTGCAGCATCAACACCATAATACAACCATCTGATCTGGGTTTGAATGACCTCAGCATGACACTTTATTATTGTGCGTTATTGCTGAGCTCTCACAGAAGTGCATATCTTTGCCTGTTTCCAGGCTGCTTTATAAAATGGCTGCCGCAGCTCTCGCTCCCCCTCCCCTACCATCCCCGCCCGTTCTTCTCCTCGCTGCACTCTCTGAGCCTGTGCGCCATCACTCAGTACTGCTGATGAGGGACGGTGGCCAGAGCTGGAGCTAGTGGGGGGATGGGCCTGTGTATTTATCCCTCTCACTCCCTGTTCATCACACTAGCTGAAATTGAATTTGAGACATTTGGTAGTTTGCTTCTCAATTTCAGCAGGGTCTTTTAGTGTGTGTGCGCGTGTGTGTTGTCTAGGCTGCAGGGGGTTAACTGGAGTGTGCGCAGTAACAGTTTTCACAACAATGATCTTACAACACCATCTATGAGTCAAGGCTTCTCCCTGTAACCAGCCAGCTGGGGTACGAGCTCTGATGAGCCAAGTCAGGAAAAATGTCAGACACACAAACACGAGCCACCATCTCTCTCCACCACTGGGATTAAAGATGCAGTACAGTGGACATTCTTCCTATTGGTAGCTGAAAAACAGGCTATTTTCCCATCTCTGGTATTTTGATATAACAGACTCTACTCATATTTTCCACTGAGATCTACAGTAAAGCACAACATCTTACTAGTTTCTATTTTCTTCAGCTAAATACAAAATGGTTCTTTCAGACTGTATAACTTGTTGTGTTTCTAGTCCCCACATGCCGTACGGTACACACATACGATGGACGTCGAAAAATGGGACAAGGTACCGATTTAGCTGTAGATGATGTGTGCTTCCTTTCTGTCCTTAGTGGCTGATCAGTGTTCGCTTTGGCCAGTCGGCGATTCGAGGAAGTGGGGCCTGGTCAGCTCTTAAGGGCAGAGGGGGCTGAATTCTTTTAGCTAGTGCACTGCAGTTGAGTGCTGTGCTGTGTGTAGATGTACCTAACCCATAGCTTCTGTTAGTCTCCCTAAAGGTTTGATGGGGTTTGTTGATCAATGTGCATAGGCCACAATGCCTGCTGTGGCGTAGAAAGGATTGTGACACTTTTGAGTTTGTGTGCAGTGTTTTATTTTATTTTTTTTAGATTTGCTGTGCCTTGTATGTGTGCTCTACATATACTCATTATGGCCTGAGAGCTGGTCTTTCCTCTCCTGGCCATGCAGTGTTGCCTTCGATGTATGTCTGTGATGATTGTAGCTCAACATCACCGCATTTAGGATTTTCTATGTGATTTGTCTCCTGATGATAAGACAGACGCACAATGAACAGCTACATCATGACTGATTTATTTCAAATGCCTGTTAGAGGTTGAAAAGTTCCACAAGGCAGAGATCTACATTTAACTCCTGAGGTCAACCTGTAGATGAGACGATGTCAGCGTGCGCATGGATGGTGTTTAATTGAGGCTGAAGTTAGTGTCTAAGTGGTTCCTGCAAAACAAGAGGAATCACCCTTTGAGATAAAAATGCAGCCCAGATGACCTGCGGCTGCAGCAGACGGTTCAGTCTCGCCCACAGGAAGTGATAATCCAGACCACAGGAAGCGCTTAACACAACCTCAGGATGCGATAAGTCCAGAGAAAAGACACAAGTCTGCCTCAAATGAAGCATTCCCTTTTTATCTGACGGCACAAAATGGCTGCCCTGGCCGAGCTCTCCCCCAGTCTGTTTCTCATTGGCTGCCTGGCTCTGCATGTTGACGGTTCTTTCCTTGGTTCCTCTGTCTGGCACTGAAGAGAGAACCACTTCAGAGTTTTGGCAGTGTGATCTGGCAACCTGCTCCTGAACACAGACCAGTTGTTTTGTCAGGATTTCTTTTACTCTCTCAATACACAGACAAATTTGTCCAGGTTTTTTTTTCTTAGAAAGGTGAGCTCCTATTTAGATTCTACACACTATGTAGAAACACACAACCCTACTATCCTCATTTATTATCAGCCTTTTTTTGTTCAGAGAAGGCCTTCATAAAACCCTGACATGTTATTGTCTTTTACCCATGTCCATGTAATAATCCCAGACTACATTGCTCTTAGCTGACTTGTTATTACCCCAAACAGACAAATAACCAATGGGCCGCTTGTGCATTTCAGAAGGTCAAATGAGTGGTTGAGTATTTATAGTTTATACATTTCTGATGTGGAGGAGCTGAAGTGGCAGCGTCCACTGTTGTTTCACAGGGATTTATTTGTAACTTCAGTGTTTTTAACTAAGATGTTTAATGGTTGTATTCTAAAAGCATAGTATCAGGACACAGATGTATTAAATCCTTCTTCTAAAAATAGACACAAAGACTATTAGCAGTTTTGGAACAGGAGCGGAGCTAGAATGTGACCTAGTCATGTGTTAAGCGTCGATGTGTGGAAATATAAAGGTGCGCAGGTCCGTCCCCTCTATTGCGCTCTCATGCAAACTGCAGGCTTTGAGTAAACACGCATTTGAAGGCGAAGGTTGCCCAGATGGAAATATTTTGTGCTCATTTAGCGCAGCATGTGTGACTACGCAGTCAGGTATTTCCTTTTAGAGGTGGATTCATTAAATCCCTCTGTCAGAGCCACTAGACAGTGCAGTGGTTACGGTCAAACCAGAGAGACTGGGAGTTCCACGAGGTTTAATGTGTGGATGCACAAACATGCTTGCTACTCGGTGTCTGTGTGCAGACACATCCGTACCTGCCTTTAATCAAGTGTGTTTAAGAGTGTTCGTTGAGACGCACCCTGTTTTGTAAACTCTACATCCTTCTTGTTCTCCTCAGGCTGTGTCCTCCGTCAGCTGCTTTGCCTTTATATCATAAACCACTGCTAAACCAGTCAAATAAACACTGTAGCAAAATAAAAATAAAAAACACCAGTTATTTACATTTTCTTTTTTCATTTGCAACAGGGCAACTGGAGGACCTGAGGTTGCCATGGGAACCGGCCCTTGGCCCCAGCCCCCGACCGAGGCTGAGCAGCTCCAGGCCCTGATGGCGGCCGCTAACGGTGAGTCCTTCACCCCGTCGTCTAGTTTCGTCTTCTCTTCTCCAAACCCACCTCTCCCTTCATCAGTTGAGCCAGTGCGTGTGGGCAGTGGTGTTTTTTTTACATGCTTGGTTGGACGCTAGCCAAGACACTCATTGATAAAAGCTGTCTCAGTCCACATTGACGTGCCCATGTTGTCTGCAGCTTTTCTACAATAAGAGAAAGTAAATGAACCCTTTTGGCCTAGATGCTAAATCTGCTCCTGTGCCTTTGGAGTGATCTTGTCTGATCTTATCAATATCTACAAAATACAGCATGCAATTCCAGATTTGGTCCAATTAGCCCTTACTTGTGAGTTACTATTTTTTTTTATTACCGTGATTATTAGCATGCTGCCAGATCTAAGAAGAACAGCACAACCCTTTGTGTATTGTTGATAAAATAGTTTACCTCCACCTGTACCATAGATAATGATCTGATATAGGTTGAAGCACATATGCATACATGCAGGGTCCACTCCCTTTGTCTTCTATTTAGATCAGGTGTACTGTAGCTGACCAAAGGTCTTATCAGAGAAACGTTACTGTCAGTGTGTCAAATCAAATTATAGAGATAGAGGTGCATGTTTGAACTGCACACACTGAACATAAGCAGTGTTTTATCATAAGCAGGAAGCCAAGCGGCTCTGTGATCACTCATTAATCAGCTCTCAGAATCCAAAGACGAGACACTGTGCGGTGGCTTAGTTGTGTGGCAGTGACCTAAGTGTGGAATCCTTAGCGATCGCATGGAAACACACAAGACAATTTGCTTTGGAAACAGGCTGCGCAAAACCGAGAGAGGCAAACACAATAACACAGAAATTGTGGAAATCAGATGAAGATTTATTACCAGTATAAACAGACAAAAGGATCAAGTCATTGTTTCCACTGTTATTTTAAACAGTGACACGTCACAGCTCCTCTACTTTGGACTCTTGTCCGGACATTGTCTGCAGTTTTTCCTTTGGCGTGAACAGAGAGAAACAGCAGTATCTTAACCTGCATGTCAGCAAAAACACCTAAGTGTCATCAGGAAGGACGTGCACATGATAAACGTGGTCACCTAATGTCACTGTTTTGAAGTAGTCTTAGTTTGTTGACAGGACAACAAATAGATATTCCACCGTCAGAGAGCAGGAAGACTGTGAACATGTTCAATCTAAACGCTTTGGTCATTGGATCCAGTGCAGCACAACCGCTTTTATGTGCAGGTTTGTTCTATAGGCTGAGAGGGATGGGGGAGGGGGTGTCTGTGTTCCTGGCTCTGCAATGCAGGGGCTGTGGGAGCATTAGGAGCAGAGCAGCTACGTCATGCACACATACAGGCTTGGGGGCATGTCTGACAGAGACACAGGAGGAGTGGACCACACCATCAACTATAACGTAGAGCATGTTTGGATGTACTCATTTCTATTGTCTAACAAGTTTCATCCCTCTCTCCGCCCCCTCCTCCACCCCTTATCCCCCCACTCCGTCTCTCTTCCCACCAGAAGTGAGCGAGGCTACGGCCACTCTGGGACCTGGCACCATGGGCCTCAGCACCCGCTACAGCCCCCAGTTCACCCTGCAGCACGTGCCAGACTACCGCCAGAACGTCTACATCCCCGGCAGCACAGCCACCCTCACCTCCAACCCCCAGCAGCAGCAGGCCACCGCCCAGCAGGCCACCCAGCAGGCACTGCCCCCGCCCCAGGCCTCGGCCCAGCCCGAGCCCCCCAAGGCCGCCCAGACTCCTGCCTCAAAGAAGAAGTCTACAAAGAAGGAGAAGAAGTAGACCCGAGCAGGTGGCGGAAGGAGAAACCCGACCCAATCTGACGAGTTGAACCCCCCACCCCCTTCCTGTTAGGTATCTCACTGCTTTGCTGTCACTCACGCTAGACACTGTCGACGAAGTAACGACAGCGACTTACTTTTAACCACATGGATGCTGTTGATGTTTTTTTTTTTTTTGAAAGAGTATGTCTTGAAGAATCTGAATGTGCTGAAGGCTGTTGCTGGTGTCAATAAGTTGTGTAAAGGGTCAAGTGTTACTATAATCGTTGTGGATAGATACTATTGGCAGGGTATGGGGGGTTACTGTGATTTTTCTTTTTTTATTGTTTTGGCAAACATCAAATGGACAAAGAGATTCAGTGTAAGAAACCTTGCTGGAATGACGAGGCTAAACGCAGTGATATATTCGGAGATGAACTGTTAATGTTTTCATGTTGGACTCCTTGTGCTCTCTCCTTGAGGAGGACAGTCAGCTATTGTAAAGTACGCTAGTCGCCATCCATTAGATTCCTACATAGGGCCAGCCTTGTGGATACCAGGCTGCTGTTTGACAGGTATTACGAACTCTTCTGCATGCTCGTTAAGGTTAAAACCACATATACTATGTTAGAGTTGTAAACTATGCATTGCAAAAGCAAAGATCCTCCCTCCAGTCGCAGGTCAACACAATGCACATGTAGCATTTAACTTGACACAAAAAGAATTACTTTTGTAAGCATAGTTTAAAAAGGTAAGATTTTAATCTCCTGATATTTTTATGACCTGAGCATGCACCCAGAGGAGGGGCTGGCGGAGCGGTGGCGTGGCATGAGCCCTGCTGTCCACGCAGCTGGTACACCAGCAGGGACGGGCTGGTGTTAAACCTCCAGATGGGCCCGTCCATGTCGCCTTCCTTCTACCAGACCCTCACCTTCACGCCCAGCTCACGTCCTCCCCCCTTACTCACTACCCCACATTAAGAGCCAAACAATGAAAATGCACTGTTTTTATTCTGAAGATGACATGATGTAGGGGTAGTAATCACTTCTGTCTTTAGAGAAACGCGTAGGTTTGGTAAACGTACTGTAAGTGCTTAGGAGTTTCTAGACACTTTGCAGGCCTCTAGGGTCGTAAGTATTGCTCCAAGTTATCCTGAAGTGTGGAAGAAACCTCTTGATGTGACAGAGCAACATGTTTTTTTCCTTGGGAGATAAAACATTCAATAGCATAAAAGAGGTGTTCATATAAGATTTGAAGTCTTTACTTTGCCGCCCATCTGTCTGTCAGACCCCTGGCCAAGAACAACTGCATAAGAGAAGGCAGCTTGCAGACTAGGCCAGGCAGGATGGAGGTGTTGTGGAAAGAGGTACACGGACTGAGGTGGTACCTTTACATCACCTGGGGGAGTGGGAAACAACCTTGGCGCTACCAGCTGAATGTACAGAGGAACCACTGTTGACCCATCCACCCCCTGAACTCTCTCTAATGCACTGACCCAGGTAAACGTCTAGAGATCCAAGCACAGCAGTACCTGGAGATACCACTCGAGCCCTGTAAAAATTCCCTCCATCACTAAAACCAATGGGAAACCTCAGTCTCTGGACCACTCTCCTCTCCCCTCCACTCCCTGGTCCTGTGAGGCTCATCCCCACTGTAAATAAACAAGTCCTGTCGATGGAATGAGCCGCTTGTTTGTATAGTAGGGACCACGTACAACATTTTCAAAATAAAAGTCCCTCTCCGCAAGGCGTGGCTTACTACTGGAATGTGTTGCATTTTGTTTTTCAAGAAAAATCACAAAAAAAAGTTCAAAAATCTGAGATGTTCAACAGTTTGTGTTGCAATGTAGTAACTAAGCACCATGAAAGCCAACTAACTCTTCAGTGTAAATAAACGAATTAAAGATAACTTTAGATAAGTAAAATAAAGTGACACGCGTAGACTAGCTAACTTGTGATATGTGTTGCGCATATTTTTGTGTTCATTTTCTCTCTACTATCTTTTATCACCCTGTAAAGAAACAACAAAAAATATGAAAATGTTTCCAATCCCTCTGTAACCTCTTATTGTTCTTTTGCGGTGATTTTATCTTGTGCATTTGTGAAAAAATGCCTCTCATTCTCTTTCTGTCCATATGAACAAATTATAAATATTATATATGTGTAAGTCCGTCCGCTGCTGAATTAATACTACTCTATCCTGCTGTATTATCTTTCTTATCAAATGCTTATTCCCCACGCTTTACCCCTGTGTTACTCTTATTTTTATGCTAATATTTATATTGCTGTTTTATTTTCTCTTGGACACTGACATTTCAAATAAAAAGATTCTGAAATCATAAAAAAAACGAACTGTGTGCATATTTCTCGAAGCTGTTTCCACTGGCAAATTCATAACCTAGCAATTATTAGCCTAACAGCATTTATTTATTTAGCATCTCAAGCGTTAATTTTGACAATGAAAAGGAGCAGTAGAGCAAAGACGTTTCAGCTAATTTGTTGCCATAGAAATCTTCCTAAACTTCAGCTTGGGGCTTTATAGGAAAAACAAGCTTTGTCCTCAAGCATCCTATTTAGCTGAAGCCGCATGTCCTTCATCTTTTTCTCCCAATGGAAACATTGTAGCCTGAACAGGCTCCTTGTGGCCTTAACAAGGTCTTACACAATCACATACATGTCTATAAATAGCCTGTGGGAGACGTCACCAAACTCAACAAAAGGAGCAGGTTAACTTACTGGTGCAGATGTTGGGGGATGGAAAGATGAATTGTGATGATGCTCATGAATCAGGCACGACATTTATTCCAGCTCCAGGCAATGAAGGTTTCATAAATCATAGAATCTGCCTGAAAATGAGGCAAAGAACAACGAGACATTAATGCAACAATCCAGTTATTCACACAACTGCATTCCGACAAAAAACCTTGCAGATGCACAAACCCATAATGGCTGACTCCTCTCCTTCTCATTGTGTTACATGGTTGCTACGGCAACTGCCCTCCTCTGCGCTGCATGCTTTTCTTTGTTGGCCACATCTTTATTACTAATCTATGCAGTGGCCATTATTGGCTCTGCTCAGGGCCTGGCTGAGCTGAATGAGCTGCAGGAAGACAAAGACATTTAGCCATTGGTCAAATCTGGCAACATACAGGTCTGACACGTGGTCAAAAACACATCTTAGTGTAACATGTGGCCCAACACATGTCTTATTACATACTATACAGTACTCTGACCTGTCTTGACCACATACTATGCAAGGATGTAGTTTCAACCACAAACTACAGTATACTGACACTTTTTCCATTATATACAGTGCATTCTAAGACACTTAGACACATGTGACACTTTCTTATAAAGTATTTTTTATCACATACTTTAACAATGATCATTTTTTCAGCACTTACTATACTTAGACTTTCTTCTTACTAAACTATTACACTTTTTTTTCATAACATACTAGACTGTGATAAGTTTTTTTATAACATGCTACTATGACATTTTTTTATCACATATTATAAAGTGATTTTTAACCACATACTATACTATTACTTTCTTTGCCACGTGCTATACAATAATAATTTTTTTCAGAAAATACCATACTGAAACTTTCTTAATCACATGCTATTATATGACACTTGTTTCATAACATACTATACTCACAATCCATTCACCACATAGGCCTGTTTCGAGAAAAGACATTTTTTTCATTGCATATCACTGTATACTAACTTTTTTATCACATACTATACTAAGCTTTTTTTTGACCACATAATGTACTACACTATGGCATTTTTTTTTAACCTCAAACAATATTATGATACTTTGTTGATCACTATGATACTTTTTTCACCACCTACTATATACAATGGGAGACCTTTTAAATCACATATTATACTATGAAACTTTTATTATTACATACTATACTTATTTCATCCCCATCTTGTGCTAAAGTATGTTTTTTCATCACTTACTATACCATGGCACCTTTTGACCACATACTACACTATGACTTTTTTACCACATAAAAAATATATTTATGTGGTAAAAAAGTACAAATATAGTACAAAGTGTATTGTGATGTTTTTCATTATAATCATAGTATCATCATAGTATGTAATGGAAAAAAATGTCATGTGATGAAAACAGTATCAGTATACATGTCGTATGTGTTGAAAAAAAGTGTCATAGTACAGTATAGCTTGTGTTGAGAAAAAAATGTTATAGTGTTGTAGGCTTTTCCCAAAAGGCAACATTCAGGCCACTGTTGGAATGTGGACTATGGCCCATTCCCACGGTTTCACAACTACCTCGCTTTCATATGTAGTCTCCAGTTGTCTGTATGGCATCTGGATTCAGCAGTGGTTGACATGTGGCAAACCTCACTGTGCTTTGATAAGTAATAAGATTAGTATACAATACTGGTTAGGAACACTAACACACCACCTCCTCTAAGTGTCCAATGTTTGGTTACACAACATATGTGCGTTAAATAATTTAGATCTCTGCACATGTTATATCCTAACACAACCCCAGCAATCTGAGATTAAAAAAAAAGTTTGTCATCTTTTATCCAGATCATCTCAAATCTGTCCTAACAAGCTAAAGCTTGTCTGAAAGATGTTATATTCAGTTCATTAGAATTCTACATCACCTAAAATGTGACAAAAACGGCTGATGCTTGGATTTAGACGTCTGGGTGTAATATTTACTGAATTACTACTTGTCTTTTTTATGTTTAAATCTTAAAACAGTATAACTTTAATAACTTTTGTTGTGATGTGTAGTTACTCAACCTGCAACTTCTTTATTTAACAGTCTGCTGAATAAGTAACACGGGTGTGTGTGTGTAGAGATAAACTCCCCCGTGCTTACATTCCAGCCGTCAGTATCAGCGTGGCTGTGCATGTTCAGGGGATGGAGCAGAGCAGCAGGAAAGCAAGGCCGAGCAGAGAGAAGCTCGGTCGTGCACGCTGATTAGTGTGAAATATCCATGCAGCAGCTGCACCATTTCCGTGGCAACACCTGTCGCCATGGCGCTGAGTCGCTGACATGCCTCCCAGTGTCTGCATGTCCGAGGCGCTGCACATTTGCACACATGCACACGCATACACACAGTGTTTCAACTAAAGTCAAGGCTCTCGTGTGTCCAAAATCTAATGCATACAACCAAACATCCTTTCCAACATGAACACAGCCACAGCCTTTTGCAGCAGCAGTGCTGAACTATAAAAAGTGGCTTATTAGCTTTTTGGGCGCATCTTTGCATATTTTATTCTGTGCTTTCCATTCTGGGCTCAATTCATCCTCTTGTCACTTAAATGGGGAATTTAGTGTTTCCATGACAACTGCAGTGGTGGAGGAAATGGATTAAATGCTGTGTCGGGGGTGTGGCAGCTGTATGATTGTGTTCACTGTATGGAGGGTGTTTATACAGAAGGATTGAGGTTAGGGTTGAGCTTTTGTATCGGTGTATGTGTGTTGTTGGGGGGAGCAGTATCCTCTCAAACCACATTGCGCCAGATGGAAGCCGGTGATCCACTAAAAACACGCCCCGCGCCTTATCTTGTTGACTTAGTGCAGTGATGTTTTCTGCCCGGCCCACTGTCTCATACTGTAACCTTGTAAAGTAGCTCCTGACGCGATCCTGTCTTTTTCTTCCTTCCATCTTCTGAAACCAAAAGCAGTTAAACCCGCCTCTCCGTCGCTCTGAATGCAGCTCTGGCCATCACTCAGGCTGTCTGCCGCCCTCATTCCTGTCTCTGTCTCCCCTCTGTCTGATTTCCATCCTCCAGCTGAGAAAACAGGTGTGATGGCTCCTGGCAGAGGAGATGAGGCCAGAGGGAAAGACAGAGCTGGAAAAGAGGGAGCGCGTAGAGAGGGGGCTTTCAGATGGGGAGAGAAAGGGTCTGCTGTGTTGAAAGGCGGCATTGTGTTCTGCCGCCACATTGCCACGGCTCCGTCGCTGTGATTTAGCCGAGGCTGCAATCAGCACATTGCTGTGTCTCTTTAAATCAGGGCAGCGTTAGCCTTAGCAACATTCAGGCGCCAGTGCTCCAATGCTCCCGCTCAATGGCCACTGAGACCACTGAACACCCCGTTAACTCTGCCTGGTGGGCGCATTCCTTTCCAATGAAATAATAAACAATCACAGGCTCTATAGGTATTATGGAAGAACTGCAGTAAATGTATTGTTTCCATTTTTAGCAAAAGTAAGTTGTTTTTCATTGCCTCATATTTGTTGTGCAGGACACTCAGGGTTTATTTTTGGAGCTGGTGCACTGGGCCAAGAGGAAAAAAGGCCACATTCCTTTCTCTGCCTGTTAATTTTTTATGTGGAACATCTATCGAAAACACATCAGAGTCTCTTTCTATCTGTCTCCGCATGAGGAGGAATCACATTAACCCCCTGTTGTCTGCTTCTAGGTCTCTGGAACTTCTAAAATGCGGCCTCCATTATAGTAAGTGTGTCATTTGGATTTAGGCCCTGCTTAAGCTGTAAATGTATATGTTTCATGCTAGAATTATCGCCAGATGAAGCCGATCTTTATCCCCGCTGCATTTCCACAGAGCAGAGCTCTGTCCTCCAACATGTGGTGACCCAACATGCTGCAGAGACAGCTGCAGGATGGGGGGAGGAGGAGGTGGGGACCAGGGAAGGAAGAAGAGAGGAAGGATGGGGGGGGGGGCTTCCTTTTGCTGCACTAGTGAGTGGGGGGGGGGGGGGGGGGGGGGGGGGGGGGGGGGGGGGGTAAAAGAAGCGCGGAAACTTACATCCTGTCCCGCCACAAGCAGCTGGCTGCGTCACGTCCTGCTTTTTTCCTCTTATGAACCAAGGGAGAACGTCCTCCGTCTGAAATGAGATCCTTCCTGGCAGGTCTCACGCTGAGAGGGAGAAGAGGCAGCACCGCTCCACGTCCCAGGATCCTGATGAGGATGTGGTCAAATCTAAATCAATCATCATCATTTAAAATCATTTCAATGAAAATCCTTTAAAAGTTTTGGTTTCATGGCGTGGGTCTTACTACACTGCATGAGTCGGATGTGATGATATCATTACTGTGCTTTGTCCAGGCTGTCTGACTAATGTTATTACCACATACAGACATCAATTGTCAAGTTTCCCATTACTTCCTCTCTGCACTGCATCACTGTATTTTCCCCAGTATGACTGTATGTGTGTGTGTGCGTGTGCGTGTGTGCGTGTGCGTGTGCGTGTGTGTCAACAGGAATGATCTTAATTGAGTGACACAAGGAGGGGCCACAACAGAACAATCTCCCCATTCTGCTGTGTCTCCCTTCTGGGAAATGGATGACACATGGAGACGGCCGGAGTCTCTGTGAGTCACAGGATGCCCAACGTCAGCTACCGGAGTCATTCTAAGGCCTGGCACTGTATAGTTTACGTAACATACTGTACCAGCCTGACAGGTTTTGACCACAGACTATAAAGACGGGGCCAAACACACATCTTGCTGTAGTGCTGCAAATCATAATTTGTGTGTGTGTTTCAGCAGCAAGCGGAGGAAACAACCTTCCCATAGAAATAAACAGAAGATTCTGCAGGAGGGTCTGAGGAATAAGGAGCAAAAGCAAGGAAGGAAGACAAACAAGCTCCAGTGCCCTAATTTACCGCCCTCATGGCTCAGCACCCGCCCTCCCTCATCGCGCTCTCTTTGTTCTCCCCCTCCCATCATCTCTGCACTTCTGTCGACACACAACACTCATTTGCCTCATCTAAATCTTTTCTTTTTACCATTTCCTCTCCCAGCACTCGTTTCCTTGTCTCTCTCTTGTTAACCTACATAACCAGACACACTGTGCCCTAGATAAAATGGTGGTCTGTCGGTCTCTTTGTGACCCCGCCTTTCCTCCATCCTTCCTTTTCCCGTCCCTCTCTGTGTTTCCATCTGAGATGGCAGCGGAGGTCCACAGTGCAGTTGGTCTTGCTTTTTTCTCTGTCTGTGTCCATAAAGCTCAAATATTCATGTGCATGCACCATGCAACATCAGATGATGTCCGTCGGCATCAGACTCTCAGTTTCCATGGCAACGCCCGCCATCCGCTTCCTCCCCTCCTCTCCTTTTTTCATCTCCGTTGAGAGGTAGGGGGCTATGGCAGCGGTGATTACCTCCCTGGTAACATGCGGCAAAAGGGGGAGACGTGAGCATCGCGGGGGAGGAGATCACTGGGATGTGAGACAGGAGGAAGTGAAGGTGGGAAAAGCAGAGGAAACAACACGAATAATAAAAAGAAAATTATCCGTGTCATCTTTCCTTTATGATCTGGCTTCCTCCTGGTCTCTTCCTCTGTGTCACCTCTTTGCCCCCCCCCATAAAGAAGCAGCCTGGCACAGACTGTAAGCTGCTTACCATAATACAGCTTCACAATGGCTTCTAATTCTCCTGTTACACCCCCCACCCAACATGTCTAGTCCTATGAAATGGATGGCGTGAACCGGCCACATGTCCTTTACATCTGCGGCGTCTGGAGCAGCATTCTGTGAACTGTACATCGCAGTTTCTCTGCCCTTTCATTTCGATGGACGAGACGTTAAATGGAGCATTTGACTCCTCTGTCCTCTCTTATGGTATAGCGCTATGACTCATGCTGCATTTACTGTCCCCCTGTAAAAGTCCCACCCTCTCAGCTCGGCCATTGTTTACGGCCCTGATCTTTTCCCATCGCCCGTCGAGTGACCATCATTTCATGCTTGACTGAATATCGTCTACCGTGGCTAATGTGAACTGTTGAAAATGCATTTTACTGCAGCTGCATAATCACATCTGTGTCTTTCAAATATATAGGTCAACTACGTCTATTGCTCTCTCTGCTAATACCAGAACAAATGGCAGGAAATAGATGAGGTGGACATGAAAGACAGAAGGAAACAGACAAGGAGCAGTTAGAAAAAACAGGAAACTAAACTAAAAACGATGAAGGAAACAAAGGTGAGCGAGATGAGAGAGACATGTGAGGGAAGAAGGGGAGACAGGAAGGGAGGGGCGAGAAGAAAAATCATGCAAAAGTCACACGGATGCTGATTTTTGCCGGTAGACGATAAGTGTAACCATGGTTACCAAGCAAAAAAGTGATGTCATTGACTCCAGTATGAGTCTGAGCATTTTGGGGGTTGGGTGGTCGTGGAAGTGTGAGTCTGTCTTTCTCGGTTTTGTTCTTTGGTTTCCTATCAATCATCCGGTTTTAAGGTGACGCTCTGATGTTTTACACTTAAAGGCTGATGTTTCGGCAAATGCATGGATTCATTATTAATCGTGTAAACCTAATAAAATGCTGATCACACTAGCAGGCACCAGGTGATATTTGAATAGATAGATACACAAAGAAAAACCAGGGTGAAGCAACTGGTCCCAGAGAATAAGCACATTGTGCAGCGAAGACACATGAAGGCAACACGACACAGATATAAGCACGAACACAAATGTGTCTGCGTCTATGCACAGCGACACTCAGATAAAAATGAGTTCAAATTTTCTCTGAACTCAATACGTCACGTTGGTGGGTATTCATGTTGACCCCACCTCTTGACATGAGCCTCTACCTTTTATAGGACACACACACACACACACACACACACACACACACACACACACACACACACACACACACACACACACACACACACACACACACACAGGAAGACACATAAATGCCACTTTTAGAAATTTACTGTCCCCAGAGGAAATCAGACCTCTGCAGACTCAGCTGATGTAGGTCAATTGACTGACAGCATCCCCACCTCCATCAGTGTTTATGGATGGACCCCCCCTTAACAGGACACACACACTATGTCACACTAGAAATGAACCCATTACATGAAAATAAATCTATAAAAATAAGAAAAAGAAGTCTGGTTGGCCAATGCCCATTCAGTAAACAACTGGGGTTCACACACTTGTGATCAGAGCCTGACCGGTCTAGACAGCTGCAGCCGACGGGCTTCCACGTGGATATCAGCATCACTTTAATTGGTCCCCATCACGGCTATTAGTTATTGTCTACTACACCACCATGCCCCATCTTTCCTCGAGGTCCAGAATGCCCCAAGGCCAAGGTAGTTTGTCACAGTTGATCTTAACTATGCAGTAAAGATCATCAACCAACAACAAAACCATCATTTTATGTGCCCCTGTGCAAAACGTGGTCTGTTCCAACACAGCAAAGCACCGTCAGCGCACAAACAGACAAAGTCGTGTTACAGCTTTCGAATCTACAACAAACTTCGTCCACATGTTTATCTGATTGCGCTTGAAAGGCCGGGGTCATTACTTTCTTTTTAAAGATGCCGCAGCCGCTCAGTATCAGCCGCAGATCACCACTGATTGTCAATGCTCCGTCGTCAACCACCACAAGACTTTCCTTTAAAAGCTGCTCACAGCTGCTCACCATCGGGACCGGTTCCCCGTAAAACTCCACACGCCTCGCAGCACGTATGTAAAGAGTAGAACAGAATGTTGTACTGCCGGCAGTTGGAGCTTTGTCCATTTTAACACCAAACCTCTCACTTATGTGAGGATCCTTTGTTGGATTTCCAGAAAACAGGAGCAGGGGAAGAGACAGCGCTATGGTCACGCATGTGGCTGTGTAACCCCCGGCGCTGGTTAATATGCTGCATGCATCAGGCCTCAGTGCAGCCGGCGCAGCGCACAGACCCTCCTCTCTGTCCTCACACACACACACACACACACACACACACACACACACACACACACACACACACACACACACACACACACACACACACACACACACACACACACACACACACACACACACACACACACACACACACACACACAAATAATCTCTCACGTGTTTTTGGGGAAATTCTTCCCCACAGATGATGATCCACTGGGATGAGTCACAACATGGTGGATTATGAGCAGAAAATGACCAAATATGAAAACCAGGGGGTGGTGGCCGGATTTATGTGCATCTGTGCGTGAACTGAGTCGAGGATCGTGTTCATCATGACGGTCGACGGTCTACTAAGAAGCTAGATTTACCTCTTTGCTAGGAAATGTCTGACAAACAAACGAAAGCGGGCCTCCACCGCTCTGACGGTACGTGAGCCACAGAAAGGCCCGTTTGAGATAATTCTCTTTACACAAGCCCCATCTGCTCTTTAATGAGATTTAATGCTTAGGTTGTCTTAGGTCGGCTGTGAATGCTGGACATCCTTAAATCTGACACACGCTCACGCAACACAACAACACCGAGGCCTCACACACGCTGCACCTTGGTTCTTCAGGACTACGTCGATGGAGATGTCACTCGGCCGCGATAAAGCGCAGCCAATCGGTTGACACCCGCCGGCCCATGTTAATTGTCTGCTAATTGTGTATCACATGGAGAGTGTTATACAAGCGGCCGAGTAATCTGATCAAGGGGACGATCATTAAGACGTGGCGGCCGGCGCAGGGACGCTGAATGGAGCTCACGCCATCGCTCGCAGGCAAATTCAGCGCGACGCAAATGAGCACACAAATCCGCCAACACGCCTTCAGCGCATAGTCAAATCCCCACGCACACAGTCGCACTCGCACCATCGTTCAAAGACATCAGTTAAAGACCTTGCGCTTCTGCATTCGTCAGCAGTCGCTCATACCCGGTTTCCCCGGGGTTTAAATGCCACGACAGGGGATGTCTGTGTGTGAGCAGCAGGAACGCTGACAAACGGCCAGCGCACACAAACGAAGCGAGGCTTTAATTCAGAGTTCTCAGAAAGTGAGACCGAGAGGTGCTGTGGAGGCTACAGCCAAGTTAAAGACAAATGAAACACGTTTATTTCAGGAGCCTGGCACAGAGGATGCAGAGCGCAGCCAGGGAGTGTCTGAGAATGACGGAGAGAAAGAACTAAAGGGATGGAGAGATGCAGAACGGGAGAGCAGATGACATGTTCACAGTATGTAAATCTATTGTTTTGTTTCTGCACAGATGAGGTCACATCTCCGCGTCTCGCACTCCCTCCTGCAGGAGGTGGAGGGGGAGCAGTCAGCCGCGAGGTTCACTTTGCTACCTGGAGACCGACGGCCTCCGCCGGCGAGCCAATCAGACGCTGTGAAAAACAAGCTCCCGCTCATCCATTGGTCCACTGCTCCCGGGAACTCGTTCCACTATCAATGGCTGTGTCATTGTGTCGTCTGGCAGTGCCAAAGCCAATTATACTGCCCCCTTTCTTTGTCCAGACCTTTTTCCTCCAGCAGACCCCCTTCATGCATATAAGGGCACACACACACACACACACGTTTTCCCAGAGTTTTGCACTGGGAGAGTCTGGGAATCAGGAGGTCCTGAGTCTCATAGCAATGAGGCATCGCTATTAATCCCAACACAATCCACCCTATATTCCCCACATGAGCTTCTTAAGAAACCATCTTCAACCTAATAAATAAACAACATCCCTAAGATCGTGTTTCCCGATGCAGCATCCAAATGACTTTTCTAGTTCATTTGTTCACGTTCATGTCTCACACAGACAAAACTTCTGCATTGCTCCAAGTAGCTGCAGTGAATTCTCCCAACATCTCTGTCTAGTCATGGGTGAAAAGGAGTGGAGGTGAGGAGAGGATGCGCACACAGCAGGCGCTGATCCACATCACACACACGCATGAAACACAAGCCGCCTGTCTGCTCTCAGCTGCTCCCACAGTGAACAAAGTCCATAGCTTTTTAATCCAAAGGAGTTTTGTCTGCCGGCTAATCACTTCATCGTGGCCAACATTTCCTCCCATCCATCCTCCCTGTCTTAATCCCTCAACTTCTTTTCATCTGCTCCTCTATATGTTCTTGATTTCATTCAGTCTCCAACCACCCCACTGTTTAATAGCAGCACTTACGCTGTCCCTCCCTCGTTCCCAAGCCCCCTCTTTCAAACCCTCTTTAGTTTCCTCTCCACTCTAAATCTGCTCGAGATTTAAAATATGCAACATGATTCTTAGAACATTCCCCACACCTAAAGGCTTTCATGTAAAATTGATATCGCTCACACGAACAATTGTTTACTTCCTGAGAGGCTTCCTCATATCAAGGGTAATGTTGATATTGTGTAGAAAACACACTGTACAGACAACAACAGAAAGTAAATGTTAGCATTTAGTAGTTTTATAGAAATATGTATTTGTGCTTCTTGAAAAGTAGCTTTTTTTTTCTTTTTACAACTTTCAAAACATGACTCACAGGGATAATCACAGGGCAGCCCTTCAGTTCTACGGCCAACATGAGGAACACACACACACACACGCACACACACACACAAACACTGGTGAACAGCAGCAGTCGGGCCTGTTATAGCTGCTTTATTAGAATCAGATGCTACAGAGCACACGCTCAGAAAACAGCCCTTGAAGGAATTGTCCTTTAAGAAGTCACTCAAAGAGGTGGAGCATATATTCTAAAAGCATGCACCGAGGTGATTTCGCTCTGTGAAAGCAGGAAGCCCACACACACCACCTTGGTAGAAACATCAGTGCTCTTGAAGGGACTCGATGTGTACAGAGATTGTGCAGTAATGCTTGCTGAGCTCACTTCAATGCCATCTACAGTACGTTCATCTCGTTCTCCTGTGAAGGCCGTAGTGAGGGGGGGGGGGGGCAGGATCACACTATAAAAACAAATGAGGAAAAAAAGGCTCTTTATAATAGTGATGTAAAAAACAGTTTGACATTTTATTTTTGTAAACTGAATTTTAATATTCCAAATAATCTACATCCATATAGGAATCCAGCATATGACTTTAACAAGCATTTCACTTACTCCTGTAGGCGGAAATGCATGCACGACAGTCATTCCACCTGTTTCTCCTTTAGCGTCCAAGCAAAGGTTTGTTAACGTGGTCTGGAAACAATATCGGTTCTATCCTCCGGTACTGGTGAAAAAAGAAGGCGTTAGTAGAAAGTACTGTATTACACACACTGAATGCATGTGAGTGTAGCCATCGGCAAACATGGTCAGATATTTTGATCTACTGATCTACACCTTGAGTGTTTTGGTGTAAATTCATTGCCCTGTGTGCAGGTTTCAAGGTTGTAAAAGGATGAAAGGAAGTAGGAGGCTTTCTGGTTAAATTAACAGGCAGTTAATGAGGTGAAAGGAAGCCAGAACCAGCTCGAGTTCACTAAAGAGCACAGCTCACAGGAGAACTGGTGGGAACGGCTCCTTATTCTCCAGGTGTTTGACACGTCTTCCAAAAACAGAACTCTATTTTCTTGAAAGCCGTCAGAGATGAGGTGACGCATTTTAAGTGACAGAGGCACACGTGTGGTTAAGTAGCCTGGGAGACAGGTAGGAACTATGCTTATATATTATCCACCTGGAAAGTTTCATTGCCAAATAAACCTCCAGACTGACCGGCCTCAGTGATTGATATGGAAACGGTTTGCTAACAGTGGACTGACTTACAGCCTGGAAGAACAGAACTGCATTCACTTGACACACGCATTAACCAAAGCCATGCAGTGTCAGAGAGGAAAGGCCATGACTGATGTGGTACACCTTCCGGTTGCAATAAAAAGCAGATGCAAAGTCTGAGCACACCAGAGGGGGGGGGGGGGGGGGGGGGGGGGGGGGGGGGGGGGGGGGGGGGGGGAGAGAGAGAGAGAGAGAAAGAGACACACACACGACCAAGGAGAGGAAATAACTCACCTCGCTGCAGAAAGTTGAGGGAAAGTCCAGACATATTTTTTCCAGGCCTGCAGCCAGTGACACGGATGCGTATTCCTGAGCACTGACTACGATGACCACCATGCAACAGGGAGGAGGGGAGTGGAGGTTATGACTTATCCTGACTTATTTTAGAGACATTCTGAGACAGGCTAATAGTCGCTGACTAAAGACACATGTGCTTCCTGTGACTGTAGTCTGATCACAAGCAACAGTAGCTTTGACTAAAGTTACTGTAAGTTAGTGCAGCTTAGCTTCATAGAGTGTCTATTACATTATCTGCTACTAGCCACTAGCATAGTAACTTTGGATAGCTGAGCAGGTGTTTGCGAGTTAAGTTGCATTCTGGGTAATGTCACCTCCAGGAGCTCTGCTGTATTGCCTCTGAACTGTAAACTGATCCAGTGTTAGATGCTAAATTAGTGGGACACTTTTGAGTCATAGCACCTAATATGGTCACTATCAATCAAAACAAATCTAATAAAAAATCAAATTTAATAAAATGTTTGATGCACATTGGTTTAAACTAAATGAAACCGCAAACTCAGGACAGATTGTTGAGGTTTTCCATATATTGTTATGGTGCAGAAAAAAACATCATTAAGCAACAGTGATGGAGCGAGGAGACATGACTGAAAACAACACGCACCCAACGTCCTCAGTGTCTTTCACACAAATAACACAGTTTAAAAGGTCCCAGTGAAGGAACATGCTGAACACTGACAATCAGTGTTGCAAAAGGTCTGGAAACTCCAGCAATATACATAAAAACAACTAGACCTTCTGTACGAGCGACACATGCAAAAGCATGATTTGAATGCCATTGGCCAGAGGAAGCCTGAGAGCTGTGCAATCTGTGTTTACATGATGGAGAAAGAGGGAGAAGAAAAGAGAAGTGAGGAGTTTACTTTGGCAGAGGATTCTAGCTGATCTAGGCTGACGCACATGCTTTCATATTAACACGTCAACAGATGATGATGATGATGATGATGTGCTTTTAGCACGTTATGTAAAACCCGACATGGCCAAGGACTGAGCCGATCACAGTTAAAGTACTCAAGACATTTTAATGGATCTGTGTAGCAAACAGAATAACTAAGTGCATTATTCTGTACACATGTAGCATTCGCAGGAAAAACAAAAACAAAAATATATCGTCTCCACACAAATATGTTAAAATAATGAACCGTAAAAATGCAATTAGAAAACAACCTCTTTAAAAAATTGAACAAAACCTGACTCCGCTTAGAAAAACAACACATATTCCAGTGATGTTCTGTCATTTCCTAACAGCAACTTTCCAGTATCTGGTTCACTCCTGGCATCAGTCATGTAATATAACCACGATGTATGTTGGGCTTGCAAGCAAGGGCAGTAGTCCATGGGCTTAGGCACCTACAGTAATTATTCTCAGTGTCGCCGTACCAGCACTTGGTTTTTGGAAGAACATCATTTCTTCTTATGTTAAGTGCCAGTTTCTTTAGATAAACACATAACTTTTCATGTCATGTAATTGCTGGTGTGGAGAACAAAAACAGTTTTGGGATTTCTGACATGTAACATTTGGAGCTGTAAAGATTTCCCTACATCACAAGCACACTTTTTCCACCCTGAGACTGGCTGGGTATCGGGGCTCGAGTGCACGCTACAGTATTACGATTGCATAGGTATGAATGTTGCGAGGAGCAGCTGACATCGTGTCTAGGGTTTTTCTGTCAGCTTATTACACAACTTCATGGCAACATCTACGCTGATGGCTACTAATTGCAAACAGAAGCAATGCCAGACATTCGTGAACTGCAGTTGCAGCTCGGCGTAGAGAAAGTGGGCGAACAAACGAAAACACACACATACTTGTCTCAGCAGTTTTGGGCCGTTTTCCAGTGTGCTATAATATCCTCAGCAGAAAGACCACAACGCTATTTCTGAAACCCGAGCATTTATGACAGCACGGCCGGTACCGTGCAGTAATTACAGATGGCAACACACACACACACACATGCAGGGATCCAGTTGTGCACGCAAAGCTAAATATAGATCGCCTCCTTCACTCACACACATTCATACACACAAACACACAGGCATGTGAACTGCTTGAGCCAAGTTTGCATGAAAACAGCCTTTTTTTGTTTTGTTTTGTTTTTTTTGGCTGACTGAACCTTCTACAGTTTATTGATGAAAGCATATATAAATTGTGACTAACTCCTAAGTTTTTATAAATTATGCCCATTTATATGTGGAATTCAACTTATGCACAGTGAAAAGGAATAGAATAAAAAAAGCAGAAACACATTGAAACCCTCAGGTGAGAACTGTTGTTGGACTGTTCTACACACTCACCCCAGTGCAAAGTGTGATTGGACAAGACATACAGTAGAAGTGAAAGGATGAGACAGGATTTCTGCTGGTTGGCACAAAAGGGCAAACAGTGACATGCAGTGTATCACAATTACAAAGCAGTGTGTTACATATGTTAAAAATCAACGTGAAGAAACACCAAAGTGAACAAGGGTTTAAAACCCCATGAAGCGTCTGCAGGATGCGCCGAATTCTAAACATCACAAGTCTAAATTTCAGATCTGGAAATCTCCCTCCTGAGTACAGTAAGTCTTTGGATATGCTCTCGATGCCCTTTGACGACACTCGAATCAATCGAAATAAAGAGAAAAAACAAGACAGAATAATAACAGATATGTGCACATGCTGAAGAAAGCAAAATCATTTGTGTAACATTGGCAACAATTCAACAGTTGACAAAAAGGAGTTGAGGTGACCGCCCGCTTTCATCCTCTGACCCTCCGCGTCCTCCCAGAAGACACAGTCCATGCTATCCTAAAAGAGGGTGGCTGGAACACAGGGGTGGGAACAATCACAGGCCTTTTCCAGCAAACTAATCTCAGGCTGATGTTGGCCCCTGGAATGATTAAGAAATATATCTGTGCTTTTGATATCAATAATCCTGTAGGTAAAAAAAACAAACAAAAAAAAAAAAAAAAAAAAAAAAAAAAAACTTAAACTGCTTAATTGGACCGAAGGGAAGCCTCCAGTAATTCGTCTAATGACTCAGCTCCTTCTAATATAGGATCCTCCTTCTCTTCTGCCTTTTTCTTCTTTGCAGGCAATTTACTTGAAGGTGTGTCCTCCTGCATCAGCTCTCTGGCCAGGATGTTGGTTACTGCATGACCAGCTTTTCGATGGTTGGCTGAGGAGGAGAAAGACACGATTTAAACCAAAATAATAATGTAGACGTTGTCTCAGATGTCATACGTTCAAACTGTAAATAGATGACACCACATGCCATAAGATCTCATGTAACACCACATCAGCAACCAAAGTTCACATATCCAATACAAATCAATCACACTGGCTGCACTTACACACAAACCAGTGTGTGGAAGAAAGATCAGTAAAACAGTCATTTCAATGTTTTACTTTTACACACATGCATTTCCTTAAGAAAATGTGGGATCTTACAGTATGTGTATGTGGAGAAGAAACATTTAGAGAAGGTCAAAGTGAGACTGATGAAGATGGTGACTGTGTAAAAGCCATGAGGGAGGCAAAGGTTATAGGACGAAGAGCAGGATGAATCACGCTGTGAAAACATATGTATAAATACACAGTATATAAAAAAACAGGGATGAAAATGAGACATGGATGGAGACGGAGAGTTAAAGGAGAAATGTGCTGCGAGGAGTAAGGAACAGTGACAGCAGTGAGGAGAGATAAGGCTTGCACAGGGATGGAGAGAGAAACAGGACAAGAGTGTGACAGATTGTGTCCTCAGGATACTGTCGCTTTTATTCTTCTACCTGATCACCATGTTATTTTCCTTCCTCTGCGCCCACACAAACCAGCAGCAGCAGCAGCAGCCGCTTGCGTTATCTCTCCTTCCCTAGACTTTAACACTCTCTGTTCTGCTGCATGGGAGGGCAGCTGTGCAACAACGGCCATTTTGAATTATATAGGTCAGTGGGAGAATGTATTTGCTGTTATTTTATGTTTGTCTAGAACTCAGCAGTCCTCGAAGGACTTCATGCATGTCGTTAACACAACAGGGCATGTTTGTTTTCATGAAAACATGTTGATGCAAAATGTCCCTATGAGAGGACAAAAAACCATAAAGCAATGTTATGATGCAAAATAGAAAAACATGCAAATGAACCATGGCAACGCAAACAACACAACAGGAATCGTCACATGGTTCTGGTGGAACACATAATCACACAAGTTACCGAACAGGGCTCCAGAACCAGCTGTGACAAAGACACAATTGAGTCTGGGAAGAAAGAGGAGAAGGAGGATTTAGAGATTTAAGGTCATGAGCACAGTTAAGTTGTGTTCTTTGTGAACCTCAGCGGCTCCAATCTGCGCAGACAGCTGAGGTGTCAAATTATCACCTCTCAAACTCCCCCGACAGACGCATGGCCTCATCTGTTCCCGCATACAACCTCAATCTCTGCATTTTCCAATGCATTTTTCCCCTCACTCAAACATTGAGTCCAAAATTATACAAATGACCCAGAAACTAAGTACGTCTGTCAGCGTAGGTGTTATTCCCTAAAAATGTGCGGCGCGCGTGCTACAAAACCCAACCCGCAGTGAAAAGCTCTTGAAAGGCTGTCAACCCGGCTCCTCTCCTCTCTCATCCTCCTCCACTCCCTCTTGAGGAGGAAGACAGAACAGGATAAAAGTCAGCAGCACAGACTTGCACTGGAGGCAGCATGGGGAAAGAGATTAATTTAGGCAGGAACCTGCAGATTAAAGCAGCGAGGGGAAAATTCTGACATTATCCTCTGTATATGAATTTAGTTAAAATGCAGGAACTCGACCAGCAAATATCAGCTTACAAAGACAGAGCCAAGCTTGACTCGGCACACCAGATGTACCTCAGGTTTGATTAATCAGTCTAAACACATTTATTCTTTTGTTTCGTGTCCAGCAGCAGAACGCACACACGTGAGTCATTTGTGTATTTGCTGGGAACCAGTTATTTTATATATAGCTCAGTTTGTCACGCAGAGTTGAACACAGCCTGTTGTTAAATCTCCAATGCAGCTGTGGAAGGACGTGTCTCACACCAGAGAAAATAAAAAAAGCTGACTTTTGATTATTAACCATATTGTCACACACAACCGCTGCACTCCAACAGCACCACGTGGCCATAAAAACACAGGAAACTCTCAGCATGGATGCCATATTCAGAGCAGCTCTGATGTTGACTAAATGATCCATGCACTTGGCACCACGCCTGATACTTACTGCAGTAGGAAATGAGACTCACAACAAAGACCAGTTTTAGGCCTGTTTACTGCTGGGCATGAGATTGAATGAGTGTTCTTGCACACTGAGGGGCAATCAGTGGCACAAAGACTGTAGTGAAAAGATCATCTGCAACACATTACACTCCAGGGGACTCAATAATGACTGCCTGATGAGCAAAAGAATGCTTTGTTGTACAGTATGTGTGCGCGCCGCCACTCAAAGTGGAGAATACAGCAAAACAAGAGACATAGTGAGAGTAACAACAGTTTGCTTGGAGTGGATAGTGAATACAACCCCCACCAGCTGAATGTGTCATGCAGCCTTCTCTATACTCCTATACTAAGCAGTAGCACAAGGTAACGGCTATGAATAGCATTAACATGTTTGCAGACGCAGCCTGCATCCATGTTTGATTATTTAGGAGGATCATATCGCCCTCCTCAGGCGACAGAGCGTAGCACACTTCTCTCCTGCACCAGAGGACTGTGGGAAATAGTGACGTCATGTAGCATCACCGCTGGCTGGTGTTTGTGTAGAGGCATGCACTGAGTGTGACAGCACGGGCTTCGCTAGTTCCGGCCTTTGTCGTACTCCTATGACAGTGTCAATAAGTAATGGCTTGATTGATGAGTGGCTGGTATTTGCTTCTGTGTTTCTTTTGCGGAGGAGCAGACCGTCTGCAGAGACAGCGTGTGCCTCTGTTGTTGCCACCGTCTTTATCTCAGTGTCTGTGTTGTGATTGGTGCTTTGTTAACTAGTTACTACTCTGATTGGCTGTTCTAAAAAGGGTCATGACCCAGCAGATGGGTCCATAGTGAGTGTTTAGACACATCATTCATCTACACACACGTTCTTTTAAAGTGCTTTAGAGATATACATCACAGCTACATTGATACATATTGACACTGAGACACCATAACTACTATCTAACACAGAGTCTGGTGAATGATAGCATCTGAAAAACTATGCAAGGTTATCTGTGCTGTGGAACGTAATGTGGCTGTATTGGTATGCAGCAGTGGATGTGTCATTGTATTGGCAGGGGAGCATCTGGTGTGTGTGTTTTATGTGCATGTGCTTAATGGGAGGGCAGACAGATGGAGGGCAGACAGCTGCGGGTACCCCAAGGAGCCTCCCTGTTCTATGCAACCAACACAAACACACAGGGAGAGCTGAATGGGCAGAGGTGAGGGGGTAGATAACCTCAGACGCCTCGTGGCTCTGCATTCAGCCACGCCGCTGTGACACAATGGGCATGACGACACACTCTATAGGAGCCCAGTTATCGTTTAAAGCCACGTCGTTTGCAGCCACCACAGCTGGAGGAGGAGTGAAACACAAAGGAATGCTCATGTAGTGCAGACTCCTACATGCAAACGTGATGACAAACTCTAAACAAAGTGATGAAGTAAAAACTGTGTGAATGTATGTTCCTTTGTATAATGTGTGACTTTACTTGACGTAGCACCACCTACAAGATGTTCTTGGGTGCAATGTGACTTGTTAAGAGGTTTCCTACACAAAACTACAACTACTGTACTATTACAATTAACTGCAAAGGAGATACACAACAAACATAAAAAAGACTCAATAAGGAAAACTTAAACCATTTGATTGTAATTCGTTTAACTAAGCATGACTTGCATGAGTGCTCCATGCAAATATAGACATATAAACACTGCTAAATCATAAGCTCCCGAGTAGAAGCACACTGAAGACATGGTAACAGAGACTGTTGTACCTTTGTTTATTTGGAAACCTAGTGTCTAAAACTGAGCTTGCCCTGCAGCACACAAGCATCTCACAAATACAGTATTTATCAGTCTGTTTACCCTAATTATCTGTTACCGTGATATGTGACAACACTGCATCTCAAGGGAAAAATGTTTGTACAATCAAAGCCCTTGAGTCTCATGCATGTCTTTACTTCTGGGACATGAGGACATTTCATATCATCATCCTTGAGCTGCGTTCTGCTCTCAAGTGAACAAACTGAACTGGCATTTAGGAGATAACCTGCTGAATGTTACATGCTGTCTCGTGCGGGTTGCACCAAAAAGACACTGAACATATTACACCGTTTAGTCTAGATGAGCTGGAAGGTGCTTTCTAGTGTCTTTATCCTGCTAATGTGGGCATCCTGAGGCCCCACTGGTGCCAGATATGTATCGGTGAAGCCAGAGTCAGGATGTGCCGCCTCCTACTCCAGCTCCACTAAATTAAGACCTCTGACTCACCCAATCAATCAAACATGTGCGCGCACGCACACACACTCAACATCAAAGACACCCTGCTATTGTGTGGGAGAAAGCGAAGTGCGTAACTGGAGAAGTGCAGCCTTTATGAACTCCGAACAAAGCTGACGTCGCTATGAACACAGACAACCTACAAATCAGCCATGCAAAGCTTGAACCTGGCCAAAAGAAAAAACAGAAATGGAGAGGGAGAAAAGGCACTGAGATTTGATACAGCCACTTATATTTTCCTACTCCTACAGTGAGAGGAGGAAGGCTTGCTCTCTCCAATCTCCCTCTCTCTCTCATAAGCACAGTCAGGTATTTCCTGTTAAGAGTGCGAAGAGGCCAAAAGTATTATGGGTGGCTGACTGGGCCCTGAAGTGGGCCCCACTCTTAGAGAGCTCCATCCCAACTCCCTCTTCTGTCTCCAATTCCCTTCACGGCTTCTTCGTCAGTTTGGTGGTGAAGACCCTGGGATACTTTTAACTGAAGACAGTTTGCTGCTGTTTTAGTCACTGTCTACCACGGAGCATACAGTGAGCACAGTTTTACTGGACAGCATGCAAACGAAAGCGAATGAAAGAAAACAGCAGAGTCTACCCCCTGGCTCTGAGCGTTTCCACTTTACAGCACCCTTTCACATCTGGCTTCTATTGAGGAAGGGATTGGGTTGCACACACTCTTTCCCAACCGTTCTTATGTGTGAATGCTCTCTCAACCCACACAAGTGCATGCGCATAGACACACAAGCACAGTCTCTCCCAGTTAATGGGCACAAGTTTCCAAACACTAGGAATCGTGTTACAAAGTTAGGGTGTTAACAACTCACATTGTCTCGTCTATATCGGAACGGTCTACCAGACCATAATATACACAAAATCCGCCATGTATAAAATAAAAAAAATGAGAATACACATGGAAAAACAACTACTGGGACAGGCAGCAGAGTGAGGAGCTAGAACACCCTGCTCTCTATGTGAGCTTAAACTGAACATGGTCTGAATGAAAATCAGCACATGCTGGAATTTAGCTTAGAGCACGTTCCCACACACACACGATGAACTTGGTTGGACCACTGATGAGAAAAACAGTGTCAAGTACAAAATGCTAACGATGTTCACATCATAGATTCATTGCATATCAAAACAATAAAACTGTATAAAACAGGTGTTAATCTCAGTATGATTAGATTCCTAATTTCATACTTTGCATCAAATTGAGATTTAGAATGTGTAGCTATTATTGGGCACATGCTATGGTATAATTTACTAGACAGAAGATAAAGCTACTAACTTTATCTGAACCAAAACATTTACAGCAAGCTTCAGTGGGACCTGAATGATTCTTGTTTTCCTCAAACTTCAGTCGGCTACTGACCAGCAGTGATTTGACTTGTCTAAACATTCTACCCACACACTGGTTTTCCTTCCTTGGTGCTACAGTCCTACTCTTACATTTTCCTATTCTGCAGCCACACCCTCATCATATTGCTGCCCACACCCACCCTCCCTCTTCTTTTGTTGTTGTGCCAGTCATTGGTGGAATTGGCTCACCCCTCTCCCCAGGAGTGGCCAGAAAATGCGACCGCAATCCACAGTCTCGGAGCAACAGATGGCAAAGGCAGAGGGGAGCACAAACAAATCTGTTGTTGTGCGTTGACAGAAAGAGCTGGGGAGAAGGAAGGAAATGTATATGTTTACCTGCTTGTCGAGGCCCTCTCTTTCTTCTGAATGCAGCTCCAGACTGCAGGGCCTCCAACAGGCCGTCCATGATGCCAGTTTCATCATCCTCTGTAAATACAGAATAAAAACATGATGTCAGCATCGCATCAAGAAACACGTACTTCACAACTGAGATAAGCAATAAACTTTAGGTTAAAACTATGGATTAATTAAATGGGTGTTAAACAGCCATTACCAGCAGTTATTGGAGGTTTTGCCTGCTTCTGGTTCTCTTACACATGCCAACCACCACGTGGGCAGAGGGGTAATTTAACAGCCATGAGGCCTTGCTGGCAAAGTAGCTACATTAACCTAGATAGGCTGTGACCTAGTTTGGCTCCTGTCAATGCTCTCGCACCACACTGCACAGAGATGCAACCTCTGTGACACACTTCCATCCATATTACAGTACTACAGGATGAACAGGTAATTGTTACCCCAAACAAGTCAAACAGGCCATTGCGGTGTTATCGTATCTAAGCTTGTATGTGTTTACATCTTCTACATACTGTAGTTTAATGTGTCTGGAGTAGCTTCAGTACTTTTGCATTAGGCGGGGGGTGGTGGGCAAGATGGTTTTAATTATCTGTATGTGAACTTCAACACACACACACACACACACACACACACACACACACACACACACACACACACACACACACACACACACACACACACACACACACACACACACACACACACACACACACACACACACACACACACACACGTCTGGAAAACAGGACAGTGGGTCAGTGGGGTTGGGGGTTAAAGGTTTTTGTTGTGACCTCCCAACCCCCCCCACACACACACACACACACACATACACACACTTTAATCCTGCAGTAAGCCATGCAGCAGATGGTCTTGCCCGTCACTTAGAGAAAGTCTCGTACGCCTTCCCAGAGTCTTGCAAAGCTCACATACACCCCTCAATGTCCAAATTCTAGAACTGCACAAACTGTTGTGGGCCTTGTTTTCTTCCCTTCGGGGAAACACATCTGGCCCATTTCCATTTGCAATAATCACAAGGTCGTCTTAAACCACTGGTGGGAGCATCCATACACACAGACCTATTTGTAAATAGTACTAGAGACACCAGAGAGGCCACACAATGGCCTGGCTGTGTGAAAATGAGAAGCATGACGTTCCAGCTTAAATCTAAATATCCTGAGGGCTGTGCATATGGGTCAATACATTTTTGGATGTTACTAGAATGTATGCTTTCTTTCATCAAAGTGAATTGGTATAATTTGTTAGTACCTAACAAGAGAACTATAAACTAACTTTAATAACTGTTAAAAACTGTTGTCATGGCCTCAAAAGCTAAGGCTGAGCATAACACAAGCATCCACACACTCCACACCTGACTCATGTAAGGACATAAGAGGAATTAATTAGTTTAAGAGCATTAGCCCATGAGCTTTTAAAGATGTCTTTTCCGATCGGATTTGGACACACATGTGCCCATGCAAACACATACACACACCCACCAACACACAGCAGTGTGTGTTGTGCTGTATGGAGCAATGGCACCTCTAATGGATGATCACACAATAAGAGAGTAAGGAGCAACAAAGAAATGCACAGAAAGAGGAAAGAAGCATGAGGAGGAAAACAGTGTTGAAGAGTGAAGACAGTAGAGCTTTCATTGTGCTAGTGTGACATGCTTTTGCCTCTTTCACGCGGGGTAGGGCATCAGGCTAAACACTCTTATCCCTTCTCATTCCCTCTCTCGGTCTGGGCCTTTCTCCTCTCCTCTAACCCAATTTTCAAAGAGACAGCAACACGGTCTAATCCCTGAGACAGCATCTGCTGTCCTACTCTCCGTTCCATACCCTCCCCCACAGGACTCCCTCACACTCGCTCCTATAGTGGAGTATGAGCACTCCTAGTGGTAGTTCCCATACCCGCATATTTGAATACACAAGAACACACCCTTTGGCACACATAACCTCACAATGTTTTACAGACTCGACTGACACCTAGCTGTAGGAAGAGGGAAAGGACGCTTGCTACACAGTCTGGGCATTGGTCCAGAGACTGTGTGCAGCCAGGAATGGATTTTTCATTACAGTGCAGACACTATTTATCAGATCAAAATGGAGCAAAGATCCTATTTAAAGCACAGATCATGATGTGGATTTTCTTGGGTGGGGCAGTAAAATACAGTGAATGCTGAGCCAAAAAGTGTGAGTAAAGTCGCTTGCCATTTAGATGATCAAATCAATCAAGAACTGTAAAGTAACTGACATCATGTTCAGCACATGCGCAAAGTTGGTCCTCAGTCAGCGAGCGTCAGTCTGTCTGACAGAGGAATGGCAAGGCCACATACCACAAACACACACTGACCTTTCACTGTTTAACTAGCAACTGGGGTTTGATGTTTACACATTCAATAAATTCATAAGATAGTAAGGGTATGTGAATGCGTGCTGGGATATGGGAAGAAAAAAGGGGAACTAGAACAAGGTCACTGCCCAAAACTGCAGCTGCTGAAAGCAACCAATGTATAAAAGCCATCCAGGCTGAGGGTTATAAACAAATTCTGAACAAAGACCAGGTGTTCGATGCCGGATTTGTGTGTGGCTAGATTTAAATAAAGGTTAAAAAAAAGGGTGCTCAACTACTGGAGCAGTCAAATATGCCACCTGTATGTAAATGATCTCCAAGACCCAAACGCACGCACACACATCTTTGAAGCACTATTATGTTGCATTATTGTATGGCTCTGGGGCCTCAACATGGCATTTGATTACTTCATTAGGAATATTTTTCTCAATGTTCAAAGTGTGTGGTGAAAAATGAAGGCTTGATTCTTGCTGTGTCTTTAAATGAACAGCAGACGCAGGGGGGAGGAAAAAAGAAAAAAAAAACAGAGTCATGGAATAAAAGCAAAGGAAGAGAGGAGAGCAGAAGCCAGCTGGTGCATGTGGCTCAAGCAGAAGAGCCAGAAAAGACCTTTTTGTAAAAAAGGCACACACATTTTGGCCAATAAAAGTGTTTCACAAGAAAAATACACCATCATCCTGTAACACACACACACTCAGGCTGCTGAAAGTGTTGACGGTGGAACTGTGGAGTCCCAGGAGAACCCAAGTGAAGCCAGAGCGAGAAGGAATGTACAGAAACTAGGTCACAGTCTGAGAGAAGAAGGAAAAAGTGCCTGAGCATTAATGTGTGTCTGCGTATTAACTGTGTGCACAGGAGTGACAGTGTGAGAAAGTGTGTGTTACATGGGACAATATGCTGCAAGCTGTTTTTTAAGTACATCAGCATCTCTCAGAGGGAGAAGCATGCTTTGGTGATGAAGCGAATTAGAGATTCTCTATGGAAAAAGTCTCCCATTCAAGAAGGGCAGTGGAAAGAGGTCAGACAGTTCCTTGCAGACATCTGCCTTGTCCTCAGTTTCTGTGGAGCTTCATTGTCAATAGCTTGCTTCAAAACACAGGTCATCAGCATTAGATTAACTCTGGTCTATAAATACTAATGGGTTGGTCTGTCACAGACACACACACAAAGACACACACACACTTGAAAAATGCATGGACTCTGACTGCCCCCAACTGGAATCTGGAAGAAATACAAAATGGTGTGTGGAGTGTTTCTCCTTTCAGTCACAAACAGAAGGTCAGCTATGAAGCTACAACTGTGACCTGCGTCAAGAAGTTTGCTCTTCTTCTGCCTCTCCTCCTTCTCCTTCTCTGCTTTTTCCTTGGCTAGCTTGGCTTTCTTGAGCTTCTCTTCAGCCTCCTTCCTCTTCTGATTCTCCATCACTGCTTGCTATCCGGGAGAAAAATGAAAAAGAAAATCAGTTTCTATGCAGATTACAGTGAAATCCAATTCAAGAGAGAGATGCCAGAGTGTCTAAACAAAACCTACAATAGTAGTTTTCCAATAGGACTTGCAAAACAAGTTATCTACAGCTAATGTACTGCATAAATAAGACAATATGAGTGACTTCAATACAAACAGGTGCAGAGCCTCCTGGTTTACCTTTCATCTGTTCCTCTTTCATCTCCTGCTTTGTCTGTACTTGTGTGAGCTACTTTTGTCTGTCTTTTGAATGAGAACAGACTCCTACAGTACTTGGTCCCTGACATAAATGCGTACACACCTGAAACATGTTTTTGAAGGTGTTGAGGTCTCCAAAGAATTCCTCTACAGAAATCTTTTTCGAGTTAAAGACAAAGTAATCTCCCAGGTCATTGTACTCCTTCTCCATGTTCTTATGCATTAGATCCAGCTTCTCATACTGCTCCTGAGCAGTGGTCACAAAACTGTGCAGGGACAGTGTTAAGGAACACAACTATAAATAACTAAAATTAGATTTAAATAGTCTATATAAAGTTGTGTTATAAAATAGATAGGACTGTTCTAGACAAGCATTTCAAATACATTAGTGATCAAAGGATATGGACATCTTCTCCACAAATAGGTCATTGTCACTTTGCGCAGGAGGGAATGTTTCTAAATCTGTTTGCAGATTCTTGATCTGACGGCCCATCTGGTCAAGGTTCTTCTGTATTGTCTCAGCAGAAACTGCAGGAGACATAATGAACAAAACAGTACATAACCCTGTATACTGATGATTATAGAGTAAAACGAAGGACTTATTCGCAAAGGGAAGTCAATTGAAAGTCACATTTACCTCTGCTGGCCTTTTCCACATGCATGAGCTCATCTGGAAAGCTCATGACCTCCGGATACTGCTCCTGGCACAAGTCAGCAAGGAAGTGGAGCAGCGTTTGCTTTAGGTCAGCAGACTTGGTGTCTCGCAGCTGATCAGCAGGAGGATTGATTCAAAGTGGTTAACACAAATTAGGATGTGATAATGAAAAAGTGCATTTCACACCTGTTTACAAAAATGTACAACTTTTTAAAAGTTCCAATACTGCTTCACTTTTCTTTGTGTGAACATAGCAAACAGCATCTTAAATGCTGGTAGAATTGTAAAAATTTCAGAAAACGAACTAGTGAAAGTTTTACTGTTACAGGACCTATTTGTATTTTTCACACACACTGGGAATGAAGTGAGTGACTTTCAAAATAAAAGTGACTTCCTAGTGTTTTCACCCAGTAGTGGTGACTTAAGTGTACAACATGTCTAAGTTCTATTTTACCTTGCACAAATATGATATGGAGAATCCAAACGCACTTCCATTGCGGGAACCAGAATTCATATAATTTCCAACAAGTAAGATAATCTGCAGCAACTTGGCAAATGTCTGGCTTTTCCTGAGCTCCTCACAGGCAGCTGTCACAGAGACCACATCTGGCTTGATGTTGTTCAGCTGCTCATCAAACTGCAGCTTGAATTGGATGGCCTGGAGCCGTGGCATCAGTTTCTTCACGCTGGACATCTGGAGAGAGAAGGCAGGAAGTGGGACATCACTGTCATTCCCGGTACCGCATTTACCCCATAGTTTGTGTGTGTGTGTGTGTGTATGTGTGTGTGTGTGTGTGTTACATCCTTCACAGCTGAACAAAGCAGTCTGTGTTTAAACACTCAGTCAATACTCATAAAAAGAAAAATCCTTACATTAATGTAGAACCAAAACCGTTACTTTTAGTAACATTATTTTAGTTTCTCTACCAAGAAAACATTTTAAACAATTCTGAAATGTGGCAAGAAACCAAAACCTCATTTGTCATTTTACCAAGTTGACTGTGTCACTGCTTACCACTACTCCAAACTGTTCTGATTCAGCTAAGTCGTCATATTCGTCCTTCATTTCTCCCAGAATACTCAGTTGCTCGGGTGCTGGAAGCTGTTTGACAAGGTTCTATAGAGGAACAAAAGGGGAAATGCACATGACAAGCACATATGCTACTAGAAACTTGTTAAAACAGAACACAAAGACTCAATTCACCAAACCTAATGTTGATCAAACTGTAAACTCCAAGACACACTACTTTCCTGCTAATTGTTATTTGACTTGTACAAATAAATACATATGAAAGAAACTGGTATACTTAACAAGTCACATTGGAGAAATGTCAAAATTACAGTTTACAGGCCATCACTATATATACAGAGACATGAACAGATGTATGTACCTGAACCATAGACTCTGTGAGAATCTTTTCGTTGACCTGCAGGATGGCGTTCTTAATTTCTTCATAAGGGAGACGGAACGATCCCAGGAAAATGGCTGTATGGCGAAACAAAATTAACAGTCCTAATTAAAATTCAGGAATTCAATAATGGAACTTGAAGAGCCGCATCACTGGTTCTGGTGTATTAGGTCTTCAGACGTGCAAACTTACAGAGGTTCTGTGCAGATTTAGAATCAAGAATCTTCAGCTCCTTGACCTTCTTCTTCTGAGCCTGCATCTTGTCATCATCTTGTTCCTTTTTAGCTAAAGAAGTGTACAAAAATGGAAGAAATAACATTCAGAGAAGCAAAGAAGAAACGTTAGACGCTTAGAAATCACATCTCTGGTTGTAAATAATGTTGGAAATCAGGAAATCAAGGGGACTGGTAATGCACAAAGACATTGATTAAGGGAGAGATGGAGGGCCTATGTGAGGGCTACAAACACTGACAGACGTGGCAAGCCCGTCAGTTTTTCACTCTCTCCCAACTGCCTGGTGTCATGGAGGTGTTAGGATTATTGCACCAGTAGCCGTAGGTCAGACTGAACCACTAGAAATGGCTTAACACTTGGGGAAGCGTGTCCCTGATGCGTGCGGGCCTGGTAAATATGCTCCGACATTTCCTAGCTGTTAGGCATTTAAAGTTGCAGCGAGCCTCCACACATGTATATGCCGCGTGTTCCGCCGCGCACAACCACACTTGACAGAGACAATTCACATAAACTTGCACTGACAAGGTCATGGCTGCGACTGTACGGATGTGTCAGTGTGCATGCTGAATGTGCACCAAATGAGAATCAGGACTGACAGATGGGGCCGGCCACATAACAGCCCGACGCGTTCAGGCACATCAGATCTAAGGTCAGCAGAGAGCTGCATGTCAGAGAGGTTCACTTGTATTTAGACAATATTATCTAACCGCTCATAAGCAGTTTAGCTTTCGCATGAAAGCACATGATTAAATGCTTAAGTCATGAGTAAAGTAACAGTAAAGTAATTAACAAAACTCACAAACAGCACTTGACCTGTTTAACAAGTGTGTGTCTGTAGCTGGTCAAAATAAAAACAATAATAGATATTAAATCAAGAGATAAACACAAAATGATCTGCTTTTTCAGACAAAGCCTTGAAACCTAAATATTTACTGATAAGTAAACAAACTGCAACAGTTAATTCAAACGGATGTAAACGCTCAAAAGAACACTGACTTCTTATAATCATAATATATTTCTAACAGCATGAATAATATTGGGGGATGTTGGTCTCCTGTGAACGCGAGCTCTTTTGGCTTGTTTCTTCTGTTTGTCCCTTGTGTCTCTGTGGCCTTGTCCTTGCCTCATCTTTGTAAAAATCAGACAGGAAACAAGACTCGCTGTCTGGAAAACAGCCAGCAACAACACTGGTACAGCATGTACAGCATGGTGCTGCTCTTTGAGCTCCTGAGCCAGAAAACACAAGGTAAATTTATCCATCTACCTGCTTCCACTTCCTGATCAGGGCCTTTTCGGCGTCTCTTTGACTAAAATAAAGTAATTCACCTGAAACTACAGTAAACACTAACTATTATAGATGGAGATGTATAAGACTTACACCTTTAACAGTGCTACCAACAGCCAATACCGTGTAATTAAACATTAACTAACATCTGTTCTCTCCACTATACATGACCTTATCTTTCCACTTTGAGATATTTCACACTTCTTTTCCACGTTTAATTTTTTTCAGGGTAGTGACAATTTGATTAATGATAATAAGAACACCACTAACTATTCTCTACAGAGAGACAGACACCAAAGGATAATAACTGATGAATCCAACCTTCTGTTCTTTCATGAATCCAGTCAACAGTGCTTCGTAATGATGCAAGGGGTCAGTCAGTCTGTTCATGAGGCTCGCCCTCATAATGAGCTCTTCATCTCTTTCTTTCTTCAGTCACTCACAAATAAGTCAGTCAGTGGACTGTGGCTTCAATAAGGCCCATTGTTTCTGTCTCAGCAGTATACAACTTGATAAAACCTCATATGTTTGAACCTTTTTTTGCACCGGATTTGTGAATCAGTGTAATCAGCTTTGTGCATCACTACCATGAATCCATAACAATATTGTTTGTCCAACACTCCAGCTGTAGCCCCTACTGAGAGCAGGAAACCATCACAGGATGTTGGTCATTATGCACACACAGGGCCAGAGAGGAAACAACAAATATCTCTTAACAAAACCAAAGCCAGTTGCAGCTGAAAGGTAAGGAAGAAACACAAAGGAAGTGACAAACGTCCACAGATAAACACCTTATGACAGATATGGAAAAACAAAAAATTGATAAAGCCCAGAATCAAATAACTTCTTTTGAGATAGTAGTAATTGATAATTACACAATTAACATAATGCCTGTGAATGGCTGTACAAACAAAACAAGTCGAGATGAACATCTAAACAATATATAATCTCAAACTGAAACAATCCAGTTAGTCAGACATATGACTAGTGATGGCATTAAGTCACTGGGTCAGTGTGTGTATCAGAGGGATGGAGGGCCGCTGGGAGAGAGAGCCTGTGTACAATGTGCATCTGTGCTTTAACAGCCACGTTATGCTTCAGCCAATAGAATCAGGTTTGGTTATGGTGACATCACAGCTGATTCATAAAATGGGGTCGGTGTGCAGATTGTAAAATGGCTGCACTGTGGTGTCCACATGCACAGCTCATTTCATTTATGAGCTGATGGCACCTCAAGCGGCAGCTATGGAGGACTGCACCATGTTACACTTAGTCATTGTGGGGGAGGAGAGGAGAGGAGATGACGGAGGGAGAGCACACATGTGTGACTAGAATCCACTAAAACATAACCAAGTGCATATGAATACAGCTCTGGAGTGTCAAAATCTTAAAATCCATATTGTATTGCACCAGCTGCTTTTTTGTTTCACTGTCACACAAGTAAGAAGCCTTTTATGAGAGCAACCGACTACCCCAGCTTTGAAAAATATGTACATGGCACACAGACACGCACACACACAAACCACAAACTTCCATTTTCCTGGAACACCTCCCCCCTCGACTTACCAACAGCTGCTTGGCACTGAGATGATGAGGGAAAAGAAAAGGGGGTGTACGTGTGTGTGTGTGTGTGGTGTGTGTGTGTGTATATGCACATGTCTGTCAGGAAAGAAAAACTAAGTTCTTCCATTTCTGTCTTCTGTTTATAATTAAGTGTGAAAGAACTAAATAAGCAGAGGGATGAGGGGGATGGAGAAGAATCACGGGAAGCCAGGAACCCAGGTCTCTGTCAATATGTAAGTGTGCACATGTGTGTCTGTCTGCTTCTTCACAAAGAGGAGTCTGTTTATCAGTCAGCAGAGCTGAGTGTGTCCTTCACCCCCTCCCCATTCCCTTCCTCTCTCTGTCCTTAAAAGGAGAACATGTGCAGGGAAGGTAATGTGTAGTCAGGCCTGGAGAGAGGCAAAGAAAGAAGAAATGGAAGAAAAAGAAAGTTAGGAAAACAGGGGAAAAGAGGAAAACACACGCACCCTGACCAGTCTAAACTACACTACAGCCTTGACTCAACAACAGCTTGTGTACTCTCACAGGCAACACAGGCTGTGTTGCCTGCCTTTTCATTTTCTTTAATGTGGCCTATTCATCCTTTCACCACCACTCCCTGCTTATGGAAGACTACAGTTTATTTTTAACCCACTAAAAGCTTTCATATGATACGCTCTATTGTGTGTATGTTGGTAAAGCGCCCTCTGGTGGCAGGACAGGAGAAAATCACAACTCTGTTCGACTTCAAACAAACTTTTTACCATTCAGCATTCCAACATGGAAAATTGTCTAAACTGGAATAGAGGAGAGGGTTTATAGTTTCAACACCAATATTTGCAGGGTGAGCACTTACTGGGAGAACATTGCTGAGGTTGCTCCAAATAGAAAGCCGTAAAGAGACACAAACAAACCTTCTGCCAACATCTAACATCAACAAGAACTAAATATCTTTCAGAGAACCTAAAAAAATATTGTTATGATTAAAGTTTGAGAAAGTCTTTGTTAAATATACTACAGCACTAGTGCTATACTAGGAATGAAACAGAAAAGGGGAGGGGGGTAAAGTTCTTTGTCTAAAGTTACCAGAAGGCCCAAACTCAGAGCCAGAAGGACAGCTGTAGCTTTAGTCCCTTTAAACTTTAAATGTCCAACATTCTGTCACTTGCTTTATAAAAGGCTGTGCGTGTGCGTGCGTTTGTGTGTGCGTGTGTGGTAATGTAAGCGTATTTGACAGAAGAAGAATAAGGGGGTTTCCAGGGTAACTTCAGTTTTGAAAGAGCCCCTTCATCCTGTTTTTCCACTGTGAAAGGAAATGAGGAGAAAAGATTCCTGCCTGTGTGTGTTTGTGTCTGTGTGCGTGAGTGCCTGAGTGTGTGAAAAGGACCAGATGGCAGGGTGGGGCAGGGAGGAGGGGGGACGGGGGGCAGGATGTGGGAGGGCCAGGAGGCAGGGGGAGGGTACGAGGGAGGGGCCAGGACTGTGCTCACATGCGCTCCCCTGGTGCATGAAAAGCGCAACTGCAGTGGAATTATTAGACCAAGTTGTAGTTTAATTATTATATTAGTTTTAGATACATTTAAAAAAATCTGATTTAGACCTAAACTATCTGGAATAATAGACAAATAATAACAGTATGAGATATAATGTTTTGTCGGTTTGACTTCAGGCATTAGACTTAATAAAAATGCTGGTTGAAATAAATGTGTACAAATGTTTGAAACATAATATTGTCAAGCAGTTATCACAGAGTCTTCAGGCCTCTAATTACAAAATAATATAAAAGGTTCTAGGTCTTTATCATGACATTATGACAAAAGAGCATCTTGTATTAAACTCTGCTCCAATGTTCATATTTTAATGTCTGAATTGAAGGTGCAGTATGTTTGAAAAGTCTGTTAGTCCACATAATATCATATAAGATGTACGTACATTATTACCTTAACAGTAGGCAGCAGAGTGTAAATCATATTTGCTAATTAATTTTCACTGAAAACCTCATGAGAGTGAAAGAACAGACCTCTTGCATGAATGTTCCATTCAACTTGAATTGAAAAATAGTTTAAGATATATTTTAAGGTATTCACTAGTCTAATTAAAAGTGATTTATTCTTCACTTTTAGTGAGTTCTAAACTTGTATTGACTACTGGAGGCAAAAAGTGAGGGTCCATCATAGGATTAACATTTATGTATGGAGTCACAGTGCCCTCCACTGGTAAAACCGGTGTACTGCTGCTATAAAGTGAATGGGCATTAAACCTACACTCTGGATATAAAGTTAATTGCCTTCACAGTCCATCTCACGCATCAAAAATGTTTTGGGACTTGTGCGCAAGTGAGACAGAGATAAAACCTGAAATAAAAAACATGTTTCTTGAGCATAACTGGAAAGCGTATGTGAAAGCAGAGGAACAGAGGGTTGGAAACAGCAGGTCCATTTCAGTGTATGTGATGTGTGTGTAAGTGCTGCTCTCTCAGGGCCACTCTGACCTCTCTGTGCTCTTCTGGCCATGAAGGTCTTTGGCGATGACGCACGCGCGGCACGTAACGGTACCACTGATGAGACACATACACAGACAACACACACACAGTACGCTGCCTGCATTGCTGATAAGGTGCACTACAGTCAACACACCGACACAGCACTACCTTGAACTCGAATTCGCACTTGCTGAAACCACACAAACAGCCCATAAATCCCCATAGCAAATAACAGAGGACACAGACAGACCCTCTCCAACACACACACATACACACGCACACCCAAGAGGTGAACTGCTATGTGGTGCTTATTAAATCAGTCCTATATCAGCCAGTCTCCTTGGGACAGCAGAAAAGATTTACTACAGCAATTACACTGGCTAATTACATGGAGGAGAGATAGAGGGAGTGAGAGAGACCTACAAAGTGTAAAGGAGAAAAGGGAATCAAATCAAAAGGAGTGACAGCAAATAAAGGTGTGAAAACTGAGACGATGAGAAAGCAAATCAAGTTGAGATAGAGAAGGAAGTTGGCTAAGGATAGAGTATGAGGGTGTGACCTTGAAACCATCACTACAATGAATAGGGTACAAGAGTCAACACAAAAACACAAAGGGCCAGTGTTCAAACTCACAAATGAAAACCTATCTGTGTGACTGACTGACTGAGTGACTCACTGAGCATGTAAGTAGTTTTCAGTGGTGCTCTGATAGTCTGACTGACGCTTTGGTATTTGTTATTCACAGTGTGAATGTCCTTGAAGCTGCACTGGCCTCCACAACAGTGCTCCCTCTACGGGGAGCAGAGTGAATTACATCAACCGGGGAGCTTGATCACAGTTACACTGGCTACAAATCAAACGTGATCTTTGTGAGCGGCATGTGGTGACATTTGCAGACATTGACACACGTTATGCAGGCAGGTGGAGACCACTGATGAGATTAGTGCTCTTACAGACAGCTGTCCAAAGTCTGACAGCCTTCCTGTTCAGTGAAGACTGGAAGAGTAGCAATTAGGAACAGTTAATACTGTAAAATATTCTCAGTCCCTCCTTATTGTATGGGCTCAAATCTAAATAGCGGTCCTGTAGTTAGCTTGAAAAGCATGAATTTAAGCTCCTGCTCATGAACAAGTCATCTTAAATTCAGTTTTTGAATTTAACACTGCGCACAACTACATGTACTGACATTTCTTGCTAGTCAATTGTGTCCATCCAGATGACTTGGGTGACATATGCAAAACCATGCAGAAAGTGTAATTTACACGAGCACAGAGGTAGAAATGAGAACTTATAAATTGGGTTTCTATCTCAATTAAAAAGTTGGATGAACTGTAACACACATTTACCCCATGAGGCACATTTTGCTCTGGGCAAAACGGATTAGGTGAAGCCCTCCTGTCAGACCTCAAATATTCATAATTCCCTTATAGAAAAGATAGCAGAAAGACAGCAAGTGGGGCGAGAAGGGAAAGCACAGAAAAGAGCGCACGAAAGCGATAGAGAAGCACTTTATGAATACAAGCAGTTATGACTTATGCAAAGCAAAATAGATGAAAGGAGGACAGTGGAAAAATGGAGGTCTACACGGTGTCATGCCATGGAGGACAGTTAAAAGCTCATAGGAGGGTTGGAGAACACACTCATCCTCTGTTAATCCCTCAGTTTTTGTCCTCTCGTCTCCAACCATCCATCCCTTTACTCGTCTTTATCTCTGCTTCAGTGATGAGGACAAAGGAAAGCACTCACTCATTTGCTCTATCCCTTTCCAGCCCTCCTTCTCCTGCTTTCTCTCTCTCTGGGTCTCTTCAGGCAAGGCTTGCAGGCCTGATTAGCAATTGTGACTTGACCGCATGGTGGAAAGATTGGCAAACATGCACAAACACACACACATGTGACAAAAAGGGGGACCAGGGCCAGTTTTGCTAGGCTTAAAAACCCCTTGAGCAAGGCCCAGAGACAATGAGGGGTCTGGAGAGGAGGGGGGAGTTTTGCCTTTTCTAATGTCAGCCATTGCTCATAGAACACACACACACAGACACACACACAAAGTATATCTGTCTGGAGGCAAAAAGTATGGTCTTTTTTCTGGTGCCTGTCACTGTGATTTTTTTTCTTGCACTCAACATGTTAATATGACTAGCGAGTGAAGAAAATAGAAGGAAAGGAAGAGGGAAATTTGTGGAGAGAATGCTGCAGGATAAATGAAGGGGATGAGTAACAAATGTAGAGCAGCAAAGTGTGAGAGACTGGAGAGCAGGAGAAAGTGAGCAGAAAAGTCATGTGTGAAGCCAAAGAGTCTGAATGAAAGAGGAAAGGAAGCTACAATTCAAGAATGACTTTGCCCTGACTATGGTTATTAACACACAGAACTGGACTGTGGTGTTTTATTTCTAGCTTCAAAACTTTAGCAAGTATAGTAATCGTGCAATCCATACCACAAAGAACACAGCAAACACGGCCTTGCATTGGTGTAGGTGAACTGGTCTCTTTGTTGCAAATGCTTTGGGAGAACTACTCCAGGTGTTTGAAATACATCAAGAGCACTGGATCATAGTGAAACTAACTAGCTGGAGGGGAATGACAACTATGATCTGGCAACCTCCACCTGTGTGCAGGAACCTGGGGAAAAGCCTGTGTCATCAAACATCCATCGGGGTGCTGCAGGGGTTCCAGTTTGCGAGATTAGTTTCAACATTTTCCCAAAAGAGGAAAAAAAAAACACAACTCCTGAAATAAACTAAACAAGAGAAAGGATATTTACAAGAGACAGATGGGCAAATTCTCCCCTAGAACATCTGTCTGCCGGTCTCTCAGGAATTGGCTTTAGCTGGGCCTAGACAAAAACATACACAAGCATGCACACAAAGACACAAACAGGGACACACATTCATACAAAAATACACACCTAATCCCACCATGTGCTTAGTGAGCCATCAGGGAGCGCGTTGCCAATCAGACAGCTATGTGAGGCCGGGCGAATGAAAACAATCAAGGAACAACACATAATATGGCAAAGGCTGGCACATATTTTATGTGAGCAACACTGTGTGTGTGTGTGTGTGTGTGTGTGTGTGTGTGTGTGTGTGTGTGTGTGTGTGTGTGTGTGTGTGTGTGTGTGTGTGTGTGTGTGTGTGTGTGATTGAGTCCACAGACGCACATTGGATCAGCCTCTGCTCACCCAATACAGTCCTAGAGGGACTGTATTTGGAGAGATTTTCTGGGTCTTCTGTAACTAAAACGGATTGATGTAAGAGTGGCACATTTAGGAATTTATTTATACCTACACAGCATTGTGGATGAAAGCATTTGCTAAATCAAAAGGATTTTCTGTTTCCATGTTTGTGCTTAGTGTTAACAATACTCCCAACGTCGGTAGTCAGTGCAAGATTGTGCTTTAAATGCTGTACATACGCAAACCTGTGAGAACAACAGGGTTGACAGTAACTTAACAGCTCCAATACACACTGCTTCACAAGCCCATGTAATATTTCCTCTGCTCTACCTGTTGTTTGCGCTGTAACCCAGCGTGTGCGTATGTGTGTTTGTGTTTTCGTGTGTATGTCTAGTGAGATATCGCTCCGCTCTCTGTCTTGTCTCTTCTCACGGCTCAGTGAGTATGTCAGTCTGCATTGGCCCTCTTTCAGGAGCTACTGAGAGATGGCAGAACCATTAAAATTTAACCCACTATCCTACCACTCACCACACACTGACAAGAGAGGGGGAGAGCGAGGCAGAGATAGCCAGGGAAGAATACAAGAAAATACAGGCATATATCTAACCGCAGATATCCGCACACATACAGACACGCACACACACACACCCATTCCCAAGGAGTCAGTCAGATGTGATAGCGAGAAATGGGGAGCGACGGAGCGAAATATCCTATACAGATGGAAAGTAAAGAATAAGATGGAACAGATTACTGCTTGAAAACCAGCCCCACACAGACACACGCACAGACACACACACACACCTGATGCATAGGTGGCTATGGAAATGAGTGGCATCAATTCAGCAGGGGAAATGGAGAAGGTTTTTTGGGCCTTACGTCCTATCAGTCTGCGCTATCCTCTCTCTAAATCCACATTTCCACACTTTCTATTACTTTCCCCTTCATCAGCTCTGGCTTCTCATTCCTGCAAAAGCAATCCTCCTTTTTACCCCCCCCCACCCCACTTCTTTCTAAATCTATCACTCTCAGTTCAATATTTCTGACACATACCTTTTTCATTTTTCTCCTCTCTCTCGCACACAATTTTCCATCTGTTTCTGTCCTTTTCTGCCCCAGTGGAGTGTGGGATAGCAAGCAGTGCTGGAAGGGCCTATGGTCTCTTAATTAAGAAGCAAGGCGAAACGAGGCCACAGTTAACAAGGACATACCCCCCCCCCAACACACACACACACTTGCATAGCTTCACTTGTAAGGACCTCCACTGTCTAGAGGTCCCAGCATTCTACATTTTAAAGTCTGAAACTTTAATTTTTCCTCCCAAAGACAACACACAGGAATAAGCACATGCGGACACACAGCACCCGCTCACAAAACAACACAGCAACAGAAACTGTTGAACATCATTGTGCACAGGTCACACACCCACAGACCTACACCCACAATTTCCTCTTCTTTCACACATCACAACACCTAATCAGAGGCTGAGGACCTGGGTTGAAATCTGCGGGGCCAGGACTCAATCAGCTACTGCAATCAGACACAGGACCAACACACACAATCACCAACATTCATTCACACACAGTTACAATTACACACGAGGACAGTGCACACATAATCAGCCCTGAGCTGACAGATGAGAGGAAGGCCATGATATTATTCAGTCTACCTCATCACCACTGTAACCAACGCACATGCACACACAGAGGAGGCGGGATGGAAGGTGCTATTTTGAGAGCGTGTGCGTCCGTTCTCTGCGAAGGTGACTTTGGGCTGGCTGGAGTGGTAATTGGGTACACATACAAATGCCTTTTTCTTCCTCTTCCCCACGTTCACTTCAAACTCTCCATCCCCCCGCCTCCCCTTTCCTCCCACCATGCTCCCCTTCTTTCCCTCAGCAGAGCCCCCGAACGTGATTACAATTCTGACATGAGTGAGGGGTGTAGGGAGAGAGAGCGCGAGAGAGAAAGAGCAATGGAATGAAGAAAAAGTGAGGGAGACAGATGATTGACTTGAAAAACAAAGCAGGAGTAGAAAACTGTTCTTACACCGGAATGAAAAGGGGGAAAAAACATTGTACAGACACACACGTACATGCATTAGCATTTGCCCCTTTCACACAAAAGAGCATACCTATATATACGTATATATCATTTACTCAGCAGGGGTGCAAGGCATGTGGAATAAAATACATGAAATGTCACTCAGACTGTCGCCCTGATCTTTTCCATTGAGACGTACACAGACACACACATATTCGCAGTGCAACGGCCATCTCATTTCCTAAGACGAGTGACATTTTCTCTCTCCTTTCTGCACTCCGTCACTGTGCTGATAAAATTAGCATTCCTTCCTTCCTCCGCTCCTTCTTCCCCCGACGACTGGACCAGAGGTGAAGACCACAGGGACAGAGCGAAGGGAGAGGGGATGAGAAACAAGAAGGAAGACGGGAACAAAAGACGATGCCTGAGAAAAACGCCGAGAGAAATAAACAGAGTCATGAATACGAAAGAAAGGGGAGAGATGGTAAGACAAAGACTGTTAGATGAGAGACTGTGTGAGGAAAGGAAAAATGAGAAAAGAGTGGACAGGACACAGACTTGTGGAGAGAGTAAATTGAGGGGGGGTGCTCAAGGGATTCATGTCACCATGGCAACCCTCCTCTGTCTCCATTGCTGTCCAGCTGTAGATGAACTCCTGCCACTTTAGTGGACCTTGGCATAGATAACATTTTCGCTCATTATTCTAGCCTGATGAGCAATTTTGATTTCCAAAGACATTTAATATCCACTTTTATAATAGATATGCACCTGACAAAACAAGACAAGAATGCAGCCTTTCTCAAGCATCAGTAATTCGTTAACTGCCCAAGCGCACGGTGCAACTGTGTATGTGGATGAGTACATAAACTGAAATGTGTGCATTCTACAGGGTCAGGGTAGGGGGCCCAGAGAGTATAATTAAAAGCCAGATACCAGAGTCCTTGGACACGACTGCAGCAAGAACTTTATGGAGATAGAAAAAAAAGGGAAGAAGGGAGAAACAGAAAAAGACACTGACCTTTAAAAACAGAGTGAGTGACACACAGAGACATGAGAGTTGTAATGGAAGATAGGATAGTGGTAGATAGACTGGATAAGATTATACTGAATTGAAGACCAAAAAAAAGGAAAAATAGTGAGAGACAAACCAAGAAAAGACAGATTATTGGTCTGAGTTGCCCTGAGATGTTTGCACGAAGGGCAACAGAGAGGGAGCGAGGAGAAAAATAACAAAGAGGAGAAAGAGAAGGAGAGAGAGAGAGAGAGAGAGAGGGGGGGGGGGGGGGGGGGGATATGAGAGAATCCTAATCAGAAATCTGAAAAAAGAAAATAATAAGGCTGTCTGACAGCAAATGTCAGCTCAGGGAGGGTAGCAGATGGAGGGAGAAAGCGAGGGTAAGACAGAGAAACACAAAGATACAGGAAGAATGGAAGAGGAGAGGCGGGAGGAGAGAAAGAAAAAACCTTGGAGAGGAGACAGGTGGGGTTGGACTGATGGAGACACTTCCCCATCACTGCTCCCTCCAGGAGGAAGCAACACAATCTTTCTGATGCTAAGAAGCAACACATCGCCAGGAAAGATATTCCCCATCTCCCACTGCAGGGAAACAGAGCCACCAGGTCATGCGGGTGAATCCTCATGTGAGGGTGTATACGTGTGTGTGTAAATTTGTGTGAACACATACCACATTCAGGCGCCCTTGAGCCAACCTTGACAGCTGCTTCACTAGAACTAAGCTCTGCACCGTTTTAATTCAAGAACAAGTCAGAGAAAAGCATCATTTCTGTCTTTAGTGTTACTTCATCGTGACTTGATGATGAGGCAGAGCAAACAGCCCCTCACGGTTCTTTGCGCTTTAGTTGTTCAGCACCAGTACTTTAGGGTTTTACCCAGACATGAACAGAAGCGGCTCCCATTTTTATCTTTACATCATCTTAAACAGTTTACGTTTCAACAAAACTCCCATGACAACAGCAGAAAAGAAACAAAGGTTAATATCCAGATATTGCACATACACTGGGAAACTTGAACAAAAAGTGTCTGTTTCTAATTTACAATTCTATACTTCTGTGCTTGAACTTTGAACACAGTCTTTAAATTTTAAACACTTAACAGTGTCAAGAAGCCAGAGAAAAGTCAGCAGTGAATTAGATAATATATGCAATGTGTCAGGGCGAACATGAGCAATGTGAATCTTAAAAGGAAATCACACTTTAATGAGTTAAACAGTTCTTTTAAGTTATTCTAAGGTCAATGGGGTAGAGCCAGGGTGATTCTGATGCAAGACACACTGCCCACACAGCATCCCAGTCACTGGTGTTAATAAGCTAAGGTTACGTGTGTTTGTAAAGAAACATACATGCACACCGTAACTTCAAGACTATAATCCGCTACTTTTTTCACATGCTTTGAACCCTGCGTCTTAAACAACAGTGCAGCTAATTTTTGGATTTTTAGCGGCTTACGAGTTTCATGCTGACAAACACGGCTGAGAGGTTTACACCAGCTTTTAAGGCTTGCGTGTTGTATGCGCCCTTATGCATTGTTACGTGGCAACGTTGAGAATATTACAGCAGACTGGATAGTACAGTGGTTAGTGCTGCAGGTTAGATTCCCGGCCTCTACCTCCATACCTCATTACACTAATGAGAGATACAGATATCGCCCAGGTCAACAAGGTCTGGGTCAGGTACTCAGGAACTAGGGCAATCTGATGTGAAGTGGGCTACAGGAACAAGAATAATACATTAATGGACAACACACACACCAGTACTACTACCGGTGCTAATAAACTACTATTAGATTAGCACCTAAGCAACTAGTATCTGATTGCTCAAATATCAACAAGAACACCTGATGTGACACCTGATGTCAAAACTAGAGATTGATGATGTACAACACAACATAAATGCTGTGGATGCCAGGTCAGAGGGAGAGATATCATCATCCTCCTCACTAGGGGTTCCAAGACCCAATAATAGAGCAGATCAGCAAGATCAGCTGACAATGATAGATGATGCACACCTAGGTTCTTACCGAGAATAAGTGAAGCACTTCCTGCTGCACCATCTTCTGTTAGAAGATGTGAATACAGCACTACAAACAATACCAACTATGACCATCACTGAGACCAATGAGCTAATATACAGTACAGCACATACAAATCCTTAAGATGAAAATGAAAAAAAAGGAGTTTGGAGGCTAAGATCAAGGCAACGCGGAAAGAGATTAGCCAACTATCAGCACTACAGAAAGGCATACAAGGAAGTACCACCTACCCAAGAAGTATAGCAACATGATCATACGTGAGGCCTTGGAGATTACCAAGCAAAGGCTCAAAGCCCTGGCTACCCGAGACTAATTTCAAGATTATCGCCCAAGTCAACATCAAGTGCGGCATATACCAAGGAGATACTCTGTGCCCACTGCTGTACCCCCTCAGCCAGATCATCACCAAGCCTGGTTACAGGAACCAACTAAGGAATAACACAACAATCAGCCACCTCTTCTACCTGGATGACATCAAGCTGTATTTCAAGAGCGAAACAAAATATTGACTCGCTGATACATACTGTACCACCATTATACATACAGCCAAGAAATAGGAATGTCATTCAGACTGGTGTTGTCTGATGGTACCAAAGAGAGGTACCCTGACACTGTACGCTAAGCGTAAGCAAGGAGGTGGAGGATTCAGGATGAATCAACTAAGTTCCATGAATATAACAGAAAGATGGCCCCAACTGATGGCATGCTTGGTGAATACCTCAGGCAGCAGAAAACAGAGGAGGAAGGGAAGGAAGAATAGGAATTGTCATGGAAGGACAAACCCCTGCACGGTATGTACCACTAGCAGATAGAAGAAGTGGCTGATATCAACAAATCCTACCAGTGGGTGGACAAAGCTGGACTGAAAGACAGCACAGAGGCATTAATCCTAGAACCACAGGAGTAGGCTCTAAGTACTATATCAAAAGGCCGGGATCTACCGTACCAGGCAGGACCCCAGATGTAGGCTGTTCAAAGATGCCCCTGAAACAATCCAGCACATAACAGCGGGATGCAAGATGCCACACCCACAGACACACACATTATTAGATTTTGCCAGCTGAAACAAGAACCTTCATAAAATGCAATTTGTTAAAAAGAGTACAAACCGCATCAAATGCCTGACTTGCCTGGTTGGTCATGAGAAACCATTAACTGTTAGCATTTAGCTAACAGCTACCAAAAAGTAGTGACATTCTTTTTTTAATTATTAAAACATACTGCTTCAAAAGCTGTAAAGGTGTAGAGTTTGTACTTTTAATGTTGTCTTAATTTGATAGATATTAAATCTGTCAGTATGAGTATAATATACTGTAGTAGTCAGTGGTAAATCAATAGAATTAATTTTTAGTTATCATGAGTACTTTTGAATTGTCAGCAGTAGAGGAGAGAAGAGAACAACACAAACTCTGACATTTTCATGTGTAAACTGAGTTTGTCTACTTGTAAAAATTTTGTATTATTATTTACATTTTTCCAACCCCGCTTGTATTTCATATAAGCCACACCTAGACATCTTTTTGAAAATAAAATTGTGCAGTACATGCTCACATTGAGATTATAGTGGAGGATCAAGGATGGGTACTGAGAAATTCACCTAGAGATAAAAATCTTAACATTCCCCAGAACAATAGCACACATTGATCTACGAGTTATATCACCTTGAGGTTATCAACTACTTAAAAAGCTGCCCCTGATTTTCATCATAAACCCTGGTCTCACCATCACACCTCAACCGTCTTCCTTACTAAGGACATCTTCCCAATCACTTGTTCTCCCCTTCGCTCCCTCCCCTCATCTCCTTTTCTCCCGCTACACCCAGTGAGTAATGGCGGGAGCAAAGGATAGTGGCAGAGAGCTATAAAAGTGTAATTTGCTCCATTTTCCTCGGGAAACCAAATTCACTTTCTGTCCTGCGTTACAATCTGTTAACATTCAGATGGCCAGCATTGCAGACAGAGCATTACCGCCTACACTCGCTACTAATGACCCTCATGCAGAGTGCACACATACACACATCCGGTAGCCAGGAGAGCAAGGACACAGAAGCTATAAGCGTATAAAGAAGTGTAAAATGTATACGCGAGCATGTGCACTCGCAAACACACAGACTCATTCTAGTTGTAATGGACTGCGAAAGGCCAACGGGGGCGGGGAGGGCTTGGGGGGCCTGGGAGAAGGGAAAGACAGATAGATAGAATAAAAGTCTCTGCAGAAAGGCCAAGAATATTTTATATTAAAATCAAGTCATTTGTTCAATCTCACTTTTTGCTCCTGTTGGCTGCCCTGCAATCATTCCTTTGGTCTAATCAGTCCGCCCTCTAACTCTCTTGTTCATATTCCCTTGCTTTTTCTTCTCCTCTGTGTAAATCTCCTAAACTCTTGTTCCCTTATTCCATCTCTTTGTGTCCTTGTAGACTTCCTCCCTGCCTGTCTCTCTCCTTTCCTAACGTGTCTGACAAATTCTCTCTCTCACACACTCATCTCATCATCCCACCCTCTCAGCAATCCTTTCTCTCCTTCTCTATCCCTCTCCTCCATTTCCACCACTCCTCTCTCAGGGAGCTAATAGCCTCCTCCTTTGTTCTTCAAGAACAGCGGGGAACAATGGCGGAGTGGGGCTTGTCGTTGTGGCAACAGGCATGAGACAAGAGAGCGGGAGGGAGACAAAGAAGACAGACATGGAGAGAAAGAGCAAGCACAGAGGGGATGCTGGTTGTTAGCCGGGCGGCAGGGAAGCGAGCACTGGCTAATTACACTCGTTTCTATGCACACCGCAATTAAACCCTGATGCACACACATACACCGCCTGTGCTCAGAATATCCACCGCCAGAAAAACGCACACACACACGATCTGCAACATAAGACAGAAAAGGAGAAAGAACACAAGAGAGGAGGTAGCATAGAGGCAACAAGAGGAGGCTGGAAAAGAAATAAAAAGAAATGACAAGGAAATACTGTGGCAATTTTAAATCAATGATACTGCTCTCTGAAGTAACAGAGGAAAAGTCCATTAAACGTTTAGCTCCGCCACAATTAGTTTCATCAAATCTATTTAAATAATGTAAATTGTGATTGAGGTGTCTCTCTGACCTCATCCTTTCACATATTCTTCTTCCATAATCTAATATCAGCTAAACAGTTGCTGAACCAGTTGGAACAGAGTTTCAATACTTGATCACATTAATTCTTTCCATCTCTTAGAGAAGCTGTATTCCCCACACTCTGAGTGTACCATTAGTTCATCTCTATTCATCTAATCAGCTCATTCAGCTCATTTCTCCACAGGATCATCACCCACTCTCCAGAGATGAAGTGGTTTAACTTCACACAAATTAACAAAGTTAGATTAGTGGAGGGAATTGATTGAGAGAGAGGTTGAAATTAATGTGGGGGGAGTGAGAAAGATGGATAGGGAGATTTACATCCAGGTCACATTGCGCTGTAGGGTACAACCTATCCTCTGTCTCATAAACATCACTTCTCAGTTTCTTTCATCCTTCCATCCATGCCCCAACACTCTTTCCATTAGCACACGTCTCAGAGAAACATGTTCCACCCTGACTGCCTATCCACTCTATTATTCATGTAGTTCAATGCAAGTGTGCATGTTGCAACTGTCGGGTGTTCATATTAAAAAGCAGAAACGTGTTGCTACTGCTACATGCGTGAAAGCTAATGTGTTGGTCTCATTGCACTCGGTGTCCACAGCAAGAAGCAGCCAAGGAATGAGAACGTGTGTGCACATTCATACCAATAGGCACACAAAAAGCACAATTCCACACGGCAGCATGAACACACATACAAATGTAGAGTGCCAATGAGGCAGATGAGGAGTGAAAGGAGTCACATTAAACAGCCAAACTTGTCCTGTTTCGCTTTCATAGCCCCAGTCCATTTTCATAATCCATTAAAACCACCGCTGAGAAGAGACGGAGACATGGAGAGGGGAAACATGGGAAAGGGGTAGAGAGGGAAGAAGAGACAGAGAGAGAAATGGAAAAGGAGGGAGAGGGGACAAGAAACATTCTCAAAGTAATCTAAAGCTAGTAGATGTATGGGGGTGTGAGGAAACAAGATAAGATGAAGGGAGTGGAGGAGTGAGAGAAGAGAGCTCGTCTCAGAGGCAAGATATGGGAACAGAAAGTGTCTGATAGAGGCACAGACAGATTAGGGAGGTGGATAAAAGAAGATGGGATGCACTGATAAAACAAGTTGGGATGACAGCAAGAGATTAGGAAGATTATTTAGCCGCAAACATTGATTGTGAATATTACAACTGCATGTGGCTTTCTGGATGTGTGCATTGCGCTTGTAGTACTCCATGTTGTGCATTTGTACAGTGGCAAGGGGCAGAAGGTCGTAGCTTTCAGCACCAACAGGCTGATGAGACTTTGGGGCCAAACAGCCTGGGGGCAGAGCTGGCCTTGTTATTTTTACTCTCCCACACACACACACACGCTCACACACAAACACTCGAAACTATCTCAAACACAGACACAACCACTGTAAAAAGCCAAAAACTGAACACTCGAAACTATCTCAAACACAAACACAACCACTGTAAAAAGCCAAAAACTGAACAAAACGATAGTTAATACTGTACGAGACGTAGCGCATGAAAAATAATTTAATTACTTAAATATTTAGAAGACTGAAGTCCATTAGTGAATTTCAATAATTAACGTTGTGTTTAGTTGTGTGCAGTTATAGTTGTTGTAAACACAAGTCAAAGGATTTAACGAGCTGATAGAATCTGTTGTTCCGAGTTGGTTCTGGAAACTTTTAGTCAGCCGAGGATTAAAGCAAGGCTTTTTATGCCTTGGAACTTGCTTCAGGTACATAATCCATCACAGCAAAGGCTATTCCAGCATTTTCCCCTTGGTTGACAAAGTTACGCTACGTGTGAACCTGTGTGTTGTGTTTGCAATCTTTTAAAAACTTACAATAATTAAACAACTGCGAAACTTACAATAGTTTAATTATTGTGTTAATAAGTTATCTTTGTTACATGCATTTTACTGTTTGTCTTCCAGGTTAGATTTCTGGAAAGTGCTGATAAATTAATTAAAATAATTGCATGCCCTAATCAGCAGACAGTTTATAATATGTGTCTTGCAGCAGGTCAAATTAACAGGAAATAGTTACATACATTTAACGTGCAATGAGCTGTGTATGAACAACCATATCTACTAAGACCTGTTTGGTCGTGGGACAGGTAAGAGTTAAAGAACCAGGGGCTAGGGTGCCGAGACATCCTAAATCCTATCTTCCCCGAGTCAGTGGCGTGAAGGCTATCTCACATACACCTGACAGAGACGGAGTGCTGCCAATAGCGCCAGAGGGAACGAGAGAGATGGAGACAGGCAGTTGGAAAGAAATGTGAAAGGAGGGAGTAAGAGACGGCTAAAGAAAGAAGGCAAAATACGAGCGCTTATGCACAGACTTGAAAAGGGAAATGGATGGGTAATGATGAGCACAGTGGTCAGAGGATGACCATTACATGTTTTGTAGCTCATTATAAAAAAACTAACCAGAGAAGTGGAGAGGCAGCATTTTGTATTTGTGTGTTAGTGTGTTACGAAGACTAACAACCAAAAAGGCACCGTGTTACAAAAGCACCAACAGCTCCAGCAGCCACATACTGAAACTTTAATCAGGCATTAATAAAAACAATATCATTACAGTGTGCCTGAGGAACTGTCAACAAATACCTCACTGAATCATGCACACACAAAATTACAGTTGGGGGAAAATGCAATGAGGTTGTTTGGCTGCATGAACATTGGAAAGTCTTACTCAATGTCCGCTCACGTCTTAATTTTTGTTTTGTTAGTGCGTTTTGTTTATTAGGTCCATTTAAAACCCCTGTGTAGCATAAAGCATAAACAGATACTGGGTATAAAAGTTTATACACACTTTTGAAAATGAGAGGCTACATGGGTGTATGAGTGAAGACTGAGAATAGAGTTTCAAGGACAAAGGTAAGCCACTCAGCTCTTGTCTAAAAGCAGAGCTGCTTCTTCATACAGTGAAGGAGCTGAATTTTGAGTCAAGCAATTTGTAAGTAGTGCAGCTACCCACTGTTCAAAGAAATAAAGAGAAACTATGAAAAAAAGGGAAGCCAGACACAAAATGGACATCTAGAGAAGCCCACCTGAATGCTATAGTCATCTTAAAAGAGTAGCAGAGCTATAGAAATCTCTCTAACATGCTTTCTCTCTTTGACAAAGCTAGGCTGGAAAGATGAAAGCACCGAATGAAAGCCTACACTGAACCTTAAAAGACAGGATAATGGTGGCACCGAAAGCAGAGCTAGAAAACAAGTGAGAGGAAGAGACTGGAAGAAGTCATTTTGTGGATCATCCTAAAACATATGAAGGGAAGGAAGCTGAAGAGACAAGGAGTGAGGATGGATTATGAGTGGGAGAGGGCAATAAGCAACACGGACGATAATAAGTGAGGAAAGCAGAGTATGATGGAGGGAGGGAGGACAGGCAGTGAGAAAAAAAAAGAATGAGACATTAATAAAGTCGGAAAAATCTAAGAATTTACTTTTCTTTTTTCCTTACTTGCAAATAATCCATGCCCTACATACACACTCAACAAGAGCCAGTTCTGTGTATGCGCAGGCATGTGAACGGATCACGCACCGATAACATTACACTCCTTAATTCCTAATTAATCCTTCTAAAATGGATTATGGTGCAAAGCATGACAAGGTTGGCTTCCACTCTTTGCCCTGGTGGCTGTGTGTGTGTCGCTTTGCCGTGTTCAGACTTAGGGTCTCAAAAGGCAGCCCTGTCCTCTCAAATGATGTTGGGAAATGAAGCTGTCTGTGGTCCCCTGTCAGACAGATGCACACGTTTGGAGACTCACGATTGTAAGCGAACACACACATACAACAAACAAAAATGCTCATGAATTATTGTGTTTAGAGGCAATAACTCTTAGCATTATTTACACATTTTAACTGAGGACTCACGGGGAATATGTGCTTACTCTAACAGACACTCATCCCCAGACACATGCACTTATCCTGTTTAAAAGCTGCCACACAAACCTTCCCACGTGATCTATTTGACATTACTCTACAGTCTAGGGTAACACTAGAAGGCTGCACACAAATACTTCATTTTCAATTCAATCATTTTACAGTATGTTCTACTGAACCTCTGAAATTAACCTATATCCACTCACCTTTTTTCAAATTTCAAAAGATGCAGGCTCTATGCCACTGCCATGACACACACACACACACACACACACACACACACAACATACTAATACTTGTTATGCTCATACAGTATATGTATTAAAACTATAAATGTGACAGTCACATTGTGTTCACTGTCAAAATCTCATCATGCAACAAAGCATATTCACATTTGGACAGAGGTCTGAGTAAAACACATTTGGACCAGAGTATAAATTAATAGCGTGTAGCATATTGCACTGAGTGGTGCTGGGTGCTCAGTGATGTGTTTGTCGTAGCCTCCATGGTTTAATGAACACAGAAAGGACTGGGGGAGGCTGTGCAATGGATGGATAGGGAGAGGTCACAAAGGGATAGTTGGGAGGAATTAGCATGCTTTCATGCATTCTACGCCTCAGTGGAGCACCACAGGGCTTGTTGATGCCTCTAAGTGCTATGCAGTATTAAGCAGAAAATCTCTAAGGAGGCCGGTGGCATAGTGTATGTGTGCGGTGTGTGCTGACTAACCGCTAACTGTGTACAGTTAAGTACCAAGCCCTGAATAACCTATCTGGGAAACAGACGGGGCAGAGGAGACATTCAGTGGAAAATTGTCGGAAGAGTTGGGTAACACAATGCTTGTTGTGATGTGTTCCATCTCAGAGGGAGGGAAAGAGATTAAAAAAAGCAGAGCAAAGCAGAACGACTGAAAGAAGAGGAAAGGTCTTTGTCCATCCTGAGTGCTTTGTCATGTAGGACACACGTTCTGAATTAGCTTTCTTTATACAAGCACCAGGGTCATCTTCTACAGAAAACCTGCTGACCGTTACCCTGTTCATGGTCTCAGCTCTCTCATGACCTCACACTTTTCTAAGCTGAGCCTCCTCATTTTACCTCACCTGAATCTCCAACCGCTCCATCACTCCAGTCGCTTCATGTCTCCTCACTTGGTTCATTTGTCATTCCTTAATTTCCTCCTTCAGTACTCTCGCTAGTCGTACACAGATCGTTCCTGCCTCCATTCATCGTTCACCAAACCTCATTCATTCTGCGGCGATCTCCTTCACTCTACGCTCAATAACGCCATCAGTCTTCTCGTCTCCTAAACCAAGATTAGTCTCCATCCATCTGTAAACTTTGACAATATCCTCGTCTACTTTTTTTGAGAGATGCACTAGAGTTTTGAAAGTCATATTACTGCTTTATAGACACAACTTGGGAAAAAAATGAAGAAAGTTGCAACAAAAATAATCTAGAAGAAGTGGAAATACTGAACAGTGCTGCTGACAAATACTATTACTTAGGTGTTATTTATATAACTATTGGATTTTCCAAGTAGACGTGCATTTCAGAACGCAAGGTGAACCTGCTGCTCTGATGTTTTCCCCTTTTCTCTGGCAAACAATGCAGTGGCCTTCGTGTTTGTTACTTTCAAATGGCTTCAATCAAGCCACATGCCTGTTATCATCAAACGGGCTCCAGAAATTTGCACTTTCCCATAGTGGAGACAAGCTTTTATCTTTATTGGGTTAGTCAACTACCTTGTGAGCCAATAAACAAGCAACTATGTTTTTAGTAACTTTCTCTTATGAGAGCTGCAGTGCTGCATCAAACGCTAGCCATATTTTTCAAAGCCTGGAAGAAAGAGAAAGCAGTGTGTTTGTACTTCTACTTTGAATACTTTACAGCCTTCAATATCCAGACTTAACCCTAATTTTAGATGCTTACATACATACATACATACATTTAAATGTAAATAGCCAGCACTTGAACCTGCCAATACTTGCTTAGGTTTCATTTGATGATTAGTAGTATTATTAACAATAGTGTTGCTCTTGTTATTGTCTGTCAGGCTAGGGAAAACATCAGAACAAAAATCTACATGAAAGCATAAACTTCAGCTTCGTCAAAAACTTTCCAGAGCAAACTTTAAAAAAATGTTCTTGGGAGAAATCTTTAGAAGTCTCTGGCCTACCACTCAATTCACTGAAACAGACAAGAGTTGCTGCTGATGCCATGCGCATTCCCAATAAGTTCTGAAAGGTTGACTTTTTCCTGTACAGCTACAGCATAACAGCTCCACCAAATAAGACGCTTCAAACCTTCAATACATACAAAACAAAAGACTGTATTGCAAAGAAAGTGAGTCAAAGTAGCTGTGGTATGTGTCACCAGCTTTACCTCATTAAGAATGGTCAAATTTAAGTGTTGGACTGTCTGCTTTAAAAAAAAAAAAAAAAAAAAAAGGTACTCGTCCAGACCTTTGCACAGGCTATCATTTTCAGATCCAGACAAGCTCTTTCAGCCCCTACTGTATAATGATACAACTCCAAAACCAAATCTCTTAGATCAATAGCTAAAGTAGAAACTCTACAACTCTGGTCACACAATGACGAATTACTCATCTGCTTTCCCTTCATCTTTCTTTTACTGTTAGTCCCTGAAACCCTGCTACCATCTCCTGGCTTTGCCAGTCTCACTTTCACCCTGCAGTTAATCTGCTGGGTGGAGTGATGAGCGCTTGGGGAACCGACAAGAAGAAGATGAAGGAGATGAAGGAAGATGGGAATGAGAAGAGGGGGAGTGGGTGGGGAGTGAGAGATGGCCATGCATTATTGAGCATACAGAGTGGAGTTTTTAGGGGATAAATGTGAAAGCATGTTTAGGGACAACCTTTTTCCCCTTCCGCCACCCCCCCACCCCCTTCTCCCTTCGTTCATTCCCTGCTCTCCCTCCAACGTTCCGTTCCCCACGAGAACCGCCACATCTCTTATTCAGTGGGGAAGTTAAAAATTCAAAGCTAAGAGGGAGTAGGTGGAGGGGAGAAGGAGAGAGTACCTGCAAATGGTCAAAATGAAGGAATGTCTTTAGGGAGTTTTCTCAAGTGCTAATCTAGAGAGCTCCTTGCTTTGATTAGGTGCATGTGTAGTGAGGGGTGGGTGGTGGTTGTGGTAAGGGAGTAGGCTGATGGGGCGGATGAATAAAAAGGGAGAGGAGGGTGCAGAAGAGGGTGTACACGTACACTTTAAGCCGTATATTGTAGAGTAGCACACAGCATGGTGAAAAATTAACGTGCCTGCAGGGCGAAGCAGAATCCTCAGCTCACAGAACACAACACATGCAGATACTCTGTAATAGAGCAAGGGTTTCAACATGCAAATACACAAACAGGCTGCTATGAGCACAGACACGAGTTGATAAGGTATGCAGCATAACTGCACTCGCATACAGACAAAATGGCAATACAACTCTAAACTAAGCGGCTGGTACAAGATTAGAATGTGCAGCATGAACTCGGAGTATTATGGGTGTATGGTGTATATGCCACTGGGTTTGCCATACTGCAAACGGCTGTATTCACAACTTTGACCAGGGCAGAGTTTCACCAGAGGATGTGTCTGTGTGTACAGCGTGCAGAAACTGTAGGAAATTGATAGTTTTAATATGTGTAGTTGTGTGAACCCTGAAGATACAGTCTAAGCCTAAAAGCATAAAAGAAAAGATAGTCTAATAGCACCATAATAACTCACTAGCTAGCTAACACCACATCAGTAGCAGCTCAAGGCTACTGTCAAACTACCCAACTCAGATAGAGACTTCGGACTTTAAAGGACACTTTCAAATGTCTCAGTTCCTGCCATCTGTCTTTCCCGTTTATCATTTTAAAGCTTGCTTTATCTTCCACCCAGCGAGTCTTTAGTCATTTTTCTGGTTCAATCCTTCGTCTCTTTTCATAAGAAACCCTTTATCAGACAGAGATAAGAGAAGAGAGATGGGGAAATCGGGAGAGGAAGAGGAGTAGGAAGAAGGAAGATAGGGGTTAATGCTCCGATCTTGTCAGCTTCATCTTTGAAGCTGTTGCTCTTTACCGCTCCATTTTTTATGTATGCTATCAATGACATCAAAGTGGGCTACATCTCGTGTGTGTGTGTGTGTGTGTGTGTGTGTGTGTGTGTGTGTGTGTGTGTGTGTGCGTGTGTGCGTGTGTGCGTGTGTGCGTGTGTGCGTGTGTGACTGCCCTCAGGGACAGGTAGCTAATATTACAAAGTAAGAAACAGCCAACCAGTCAATTTGCATTTGGTAGCAGCTACACTGCAGTTTGAGTGCTCCTTTTATTTCCCCCATTTTCAGGATACATGTTCTCTAATCACATAGGTGGACTCTGCAGCACTTCCTTCCTCCACAACCCACCAAGGCTAAAATTAAAGCATGTTTTTTTCCTACTAAAGGCATCGGCAGCTTCAAAAACAGGTATGTATGCAGATATAAAAAAATGAAGGGGAGGGAAAGAGTATGCCGTTGTTACCAGGAGGGACAAAACAGAAAGGAAGAGTGGGTGGAAGAAGCGTAGGTGTCCACACATATATATCCCTTCATTCCCACATCCTATCATCACTGCTGTTACCTTGCTGGCCTGGGTGACAAGAGCCAGAATCACAGCCACTAAGGACACTTAGCATCTGTAACAAGATTTAGGGCTTATCAGCAAATGCCTCAATTAAACACACACACAGACACACACACACACACACACACACACACACACACACACACACACACACACACACACACAGTTACACACATATTCAACACACAGGTTCTCACGGCTCCTGCTCAACTGTCATATCACTGAAAACATTTAAATGGTAATGGTCTTGGGAAGAGAAATTGGAACGCTGGCTGCCTGGCTGGCTGGACGACTAGCTGGCTGCATGGGAGAGGAGCAAGGAAGGCCTATTCCATTTAAAAACGGGATAATCTCCAGGAAAGAGAAAAGACTGCAAGGAGATTAGGCACACACAGCAGTAATGCTCCACCATGGGTACACTTAGCTCATTTGCATGTAAAACACAGGAGGAGAGAGATGTAACGAGGGAGGCATGGAATGAAGAGAATGAGGGGACAAAAGCAGGCGTTAGTGTGTGTGAGTGTGTGCACTTACATGTGTACACATACAGTAAGTGTATGCGTCTGTTTGGGCATATAAGTGAGCTGCTGCAGTTGGCGGTGCAAGCCAAAGTGAGCACACACACAGACAGACGCACACACATGTTTGAACCTGATAAGGCCTGATGAATGAACAGCGATTTGCAGCTGGTTCTCAACCATAAAGAGATGGTGAATGAGGGAACGTTTGCTATTGCCACATTGCGAATACACAGCAAAGCTTAGAAAGCAAGCAAAGCCAGCCTAACGCACTGCTACTGTTGAGGGCTTAGGAGGTATAGTTAGGATTTAAACTTAAGCAGTGGTATAGATAAACACTTAGATGTACACACAAGCACACATTCCCAAACACTAAATACTTTATTCACATAAGCACTCTTACTGAAAAGCTAGATTTACCACTGTACACAGACTCATCGTGTGGCTATTTGCTGGTGGCAAAAGGTGCTCAGAGAAAATGGGGATTACAAAGATGTACGTAGAGAAATGGCTACATCCCAAAATAGAAAGAATACCACAGAACAGCAGGAAAGAATAGTCCGATTTTTTTGCCATGGCTTTTCGCAGCATTAGTGACCCTTACATTAACCTGCTTCTCTCTCTGCAGCCCTAGACTGAACAGTGCATGATTTATTAACATGCTACTCTGAGCTACAGAAGTAGAAGAATACACAGAAATGTTGCATGTCTAACACATAACACACAAAGTTTTCAAAGCAAACACTAATTTAGCACAAACACACAAGACTACAAATGGTTTTATTGCCTAATGAAGTCTGACTACTCCTCAGTTATCTTCTGTAAATGCTTTATTAGTATTTAAAATAACGCACACACGCACGCACACACACACACACACACACACACACACAGACACACACACACAGACACACACACACACCAATGCTACCAAAACACTGTTGTCTAAAATTATTTCATTAGCAGGAACATTTTGACTCCAAGTTCAAGTCAGTATTCCGTAATAAAAACAAGTCATCAAATGTTGTGAACTCTGTTTAGCAAAAGATGTTATGATCTAATCAAAAACACTGCGCCATAATTCTCCATGCCTCTTGGTCTTTTATTGCTAATATATTACATCTCTCATCCCTTCAAGTGATTGTTTTGCAACTTGAAACAAGCCCCAGGCAAGCTTGCACGCACGCACACACACACACCTACACCCACACAGACACTTTCTTGCTGATTGGTGTCTCATTAAGGTGAAAAGTGAATGGAACACATTCGAGAGAAAACTGAGCAGTCCAAATACACACACGCGAGCGCAAACTCATACCTACAGAGAAGAAAATTGATTTCTTCAGAACACAGGGAGATCAAAAAGCTTATTATAATTGGTTTGTGAATGTGGCTCCGCTCACCCACCCACTCTTCTGAGCACATAGACTGCATGCAGACACAGTTGTAGTAACAAACACGAATTCATCTGCAACCGGCTTATCTTATTTTCGAGGAAGCGGATGTGTTACAAGAAGGTGCTGTTGTGTGTTTAGATGTGTTGTGCAGCAATCCACAGAGGACAACTTCAGAAAGCGCCTGCTTGGGCTGAGCACGATCTCTACCGAAAATAAAAAATGGGGTTGCCATATGACAACAGACCTGGGAAATGCAGACACAGAGGAAGAAAGGGTGCAACGGCTGGAAAAGTGGGATATGAAAATTATCTTCCCATTATGAAGATTAATAATCATATATGCTCCTGGCACTTTTCTCTCCTGAAATCAAATTAATCACCACCGCTCCCCCTAGCCCAGCTTTTCCCTTTGCTCACTCTTCATTTTTTCACCCCACCTCCTCCTCTTTCCCACCCCATCTCTCACTCGCTCTCTTATTCTTTTGCTAATTGGGCTATCTGAGGTGCAGACTTCAAAAGGCACCTGCTATCAAACACAGACCCTGAAAAATGTGAGAAAAGGACAGTTCACATATATATACACACTCCTATTAGATTACCAGTGTATGAATTCTAGCCTCATCACAATCCTCTGGCACAAAAACCTGTGCAGTAAAAGCATCTCATTACACTGACCTATTAACATTATTATTCCACAAAAACGCAATATTAAAGCCCTTCAAAGTGACGAACTAGAACCTGTAGCCTAAAGACGAATGTGGAGATAGGCTTGCCACCTGAAACATTACACAAGACCAACTGCTTTAATTCCTCATCTAAACAATGAAGCTCTGTACTGTTGCAAACAGACCAACAATGGTGAGAGATTCAGATTGTTTTTTTGATAAACTAGACCAAAGACCAAAGTCAGCAGTACAGTACCTTGACTAAAACCTAACCCTAAACATTATGATTGACAGAAATGCATGTTTCTTCATATTTTCATGTTGACAGTGTAGTTTTGTGCTTCCGTGCTGGTAAATAAGATGTTCAGCCACACACTAACTCTACAGTGGCCTTGGCTGCAGTGGGTGTTCACAAGGCAAGTTAGGCAACTTGAAAGAAGAAAGGTGAAAAGTCTGCAGGTAAGGAGGCTACATGAATAAATCAAGTAAAGGCAGTAGTAGTCTGGACATGTTCTATTCTTCCAGACTTAAAAAAACACCACAGTTGAAAACAAGCTAAGTAGACTCAACACAGAAACACATCTTTTCCCAGACAGAAGAAGTGTGTGTGCATCTAAATAGCCAACCTTATATAACATGATTTTGTAAACAGAAAAATTCTGTAACATGATCTGAAATAAGTGTCAAGATGTTGATTCAAGTACATTTTAGTGGCAACATCCAGGACAAAGAAAGTAAAAGGTTTAATTGCCATCTGTGTCATGTGTCTAGGATTGCAGGACATATTTCTTAAAATAAAATCTGGTATGTTTAGTCGACAGGGAGAGAGAAACATGAATACATGGACAGAGCTTAACTAGAGATGTGCCAAAAAAAAATAAATAAATAAAATGTACATAGATAAAGGGCAAAAAATATAAAAACAAGTTCGGTGTGTCTCTTGTGATTACTTCTGCTTTCCCAAGGAGCTTCACAGGTCATCACAACTGACCCTGGTGTGTGCAACTAAGGACGCACTGCTGGACAACTGGCAAAAAGAGTCAGGGAGGGTATGTAGTGGCTGAATGTGATGTCAGTTCTGGGTAACAAGAAATGTGAGGTGCAAATAGGAAGAGAATCAGGTAGAAGACAATGAAGAGCAGCAAGTTAAGCTCCCACACGTGACACATACTGTAATAACATCATTCAGAATAACTTGAGAAGTGTGTTTATGCAAGACAAGCGCAGACAGGGTGAAAGGTCAATCAACATAACCTGGGCTAGATGTTTATTGGATGTGAGTAGATGAGGCTACTACACATAGGCTAAAAAAACACACTTCTCTCTAGTGGAGTCTCCATCCCACATGTACTTAAGCAGTTTCCCTAACTTGTGCATTTAAAAGTACAAATGCTGGAAATCTGACTGCTTGAGTAAAAGTCCTATGTTTCTTTCTCTCCGTACACACACAAACAGGTGTGGGGCTATGAAAAGGCCACAGTGTCTCTATACTCGTCTTTCAGAAAAGGTTATTAGACATCAACGGGAACAGACGGCTGTCTCACCCAATGAGACGGGGTAGCGTGGCTGCACTGGCCAAGAGAGATAAAGGGAGGGGTCAAATTAGGGAGTGACAGAAGGATGTCAGGGGCTTTCCATACAGGTGAATACAGATGGGACAGCTGCCTACGCTGACATTTAACTGACATCAACGGCTAGCGTCAGCCACATGTGTATGCAGACTTCTGTTTATGTATATGACATGAGCCGGAGCCTGTGTGTGTGCCGAGATCAAATCTGAAGGTCAGACGGAATTATATACACACCCACACGCCATCTGAGTTCTCGGGCCTCGGCAATGGTATGAATATGGAGGAGTTAGACCAGAAGGCTCTGTGACACTGGGACAAGGTGATAGGATTGGACAGGTGTGTGTGTATATGTTTTTGTTTGAGATAGTGTACACCCATGTGTCAGCGCATTGTGCCAGGACAGCAGGTGGCTAGTCAAAGGACATCAATGACCTTCTCCTTATCCCTCCCCTCTATCCACATCCCTTTGTCCATGTCTCCCCTTTTCCCCAAATCCCAATACATCTTACAAAGCAGTGAATGCTCTTTGCACATGTCACGCACACATCAGGATGATGAACGTGCGCATAAAAACAGGTCTGGGTGGTTTATACATAAAAACGAAAACATTCCAGACAAATGTAAATGTATGATGCGTCCTCCAAGCAGAGGAAGGTTAGAATTAGGGCTGCCGAAATTAATTATTTTAGTCACAAAGAACCTACCAATTAGTTCAGCGATTAATTGAGGAACTTTTTTGTCTGTTACTGATGTTGTGTAATTATGTATTATGAATTATGCACACACACTTGTATGTAAGATTACTGTGCCAATTTCACTCAGCATTCTCGAGATTTTCTCCTGTGATCCTAAATGTTTAAAATAACATGAGTTATTGAGGAGAGCTACTTTGGTCTTACAACAACTGCACACATTTTCAATGTCCTGTCAGTCACAATGTGCGACCGTGATAATCGTCAGTGAAAATTCCTGACTCAAATTCTGTTCCGATTGAGTTTCTTGAGGAATCCTTTCAGTCCCTAGTGAAAATAGCTGGAGGAAATGTGTGATAAGAACAAAATGTAAGTGTGGGCATACTTCTTACCTTTAGAGGCTGATGGAAGCAGAGCAGGACAAGTAAAATATACATGGAGTTAGACAAAAGGAGCAGGGATGTCACAGAAATGAGAGAGAGAAACTGGTTAGAATGTAAAATACAACATAACAACATAAGCAGCTTGAAAAAAATACACACTCCACCAACTCACTCTTTGTCTGTGAGGAGAAGGTCAAGGTGAGTTTGGCAAAGAGTTCATCATTTTCAAACTGATCCTCTTTTGACTGGACCCAGAAGCTGTTCTCAGAGAGATCCTGAGGTCCGATCTAATAGAATGAATGCCAGCAAGTACAGAAAGAGAAAGAAGGAACAGAGGGAGACAAAATGAGAAATATGTATTGGATGTGTTGGATAACCGTATCATCAAATTGACTACATTTTCCAAAAATGTCCATCTGTGCACCTGGCAGACAATGAGATGAACAAATAAAGTAGTCAAGAGAACAAAAGAAACAGCAGGGCTGTAAAAGGAAGAGGCAGGAGTATGGTAGTAAAGGGAGGGGAGGAGGATGGAGGAATGAACAAAGACACAAAGAAGAGAGGAAGAGTAGGAAACAAGTAGTCATTTTCTCTAATCTTCACACGGTCTCTACTACAAAGCATCTTGTGCTTCAGAGCTTCACAAAGAATAAAATAAAGGGAGAGTTCCACTTTTTACTCCCTCCCTTCATTCTTTCCTTATTTAGGTGCTTTTTTCATATCCCTGTCTTTGCCTTGTGTTGGTGTCTATCTTTATTTTGGTCCCAAATAACTTTGTATGCAGCTCCTCCACTTATCCTTCCCATCAAGGGAGAAGAGAACAACCACATCAAATGGAGAGAGTGAGTGAAAAAGCATTGGTAGTGAATTTACAGATATTAGACCTTTCAATATGGACAAAGCCTCAGGGAAGGGAGCGTAGGATGGAGAAGACAGAGAGGAGGGAAAGGAAATGTGATATGAGGATGAGCTGAAGAAGCAAAAGAGAAAGCCAGAGCACACAAAAAGAGGATGAGACCAAGTCAGAAAAAGTTAATTTAAATTACAAAAGAACACTGTCCTTTCTAGCAGCAATTTAATTATCTTTCTGTGGCGCAGTTAAAAGAAGAAGGCTTATTAAAAAGCAATTTCTGTGACATTCTCATCGAGAGACGCAGGAAGAAAGAGAGAGAGAAAGCATCAGCTAAATGTTGATGAAGTCTGCTGCAGCCATTAAACAGTAGCTTTAGGCTAAAGAGAGACAGAGTTTTGATGTTTCAACCATCACAGATGAGGGAGTAGGAAAGAGAATTAAGCACATAGCCATGACATACAAGTTTGCAAGTTACAGGTCATTTCATCCCTTGCACAAAAATATGTAATTGTAGAACTCAGTCAAGTGAATTGCACTGATACACTGATTGTACTGATACTATACTTAACTATGCACAACATGACTGACCTTGCTCCAATTAGCTCTTTTCAGTTGGACCTCAGGTTTATATTCTTTCTTGGGCTTGAGCCCATAAGGCAGAGACGGTGCTGCATTAACCCAGCCCCCCATGGCAAAGGGTGGAGGTGGAGGCATGCCTGGCCCTGGCGGAGGAGGAGGGATCCCAGGACCACCAGGTGGTGGTGGTGGGGGTGGAGGCCCCATGCCAGGTAAGGGGGGAGGGGGTGGAGGCCCCATGCCAGGTAAAGGTGGAGGGGGTGGAGGCCCCATGCCAGGTAAAGGTGGAGGGGGTGGAGGCCCCATGCCAGGTAAAGGTGGAGGGGGTGGTGGAGGTACTGACATGCCTGGCAAAGGAGGTGGTGGAGGAGGAGGAGGAACGGAGGTAGCGTGACCTGGTAGGGGAGGAGGAGGTGGGGGGATATGTGCACCTAAATGGCCTGGTAAAGGCGGTGGTGGAGGGGGCGGGGGAATATTTGCATTCTGGCCAGGAAGAGGTGGAGCAGGGGGCGGAGGGGGCAAACCGGGTGTTGGCACAGGAACAGTAACCGTGACAACTTTAGTCTTCGCTTCTTCCAGATCCTTAGACAGTGTGGCATTCTGTAGGGAAGCAACAACACAGTATGTTATTTTACTGTCTGACATTAATCTGGGGCCACCTATTGTAGTTTTCCCTGAACCCCAATTTGCATCATCTGTCAAATGACTAAATATGAACATGGATAACATCTTATCTAATCCTGCAGACTCATAATTTACAAGTCATAACGTGATTCTTGTTTGCTAGCAATTATTGTATAGACTTAATTTCCAGCATTTCCAATAAATAGGCATGACAACAGAATGATTACATTTGAGTGAAAGAAAAACAAAAGATGGAAAAAGAGTCACACAGAGAGGGATTAAAGTCTGGGTAGGCTCGAATTTGGGGAGAGATGGGAAGAGAATGGAGGATGCGGCACAGAGAGGAAACTTAGCAGGGGGGAATTAAGCCCAGAGAGGAATTCAAAAGAAAAAGTTTTACAAGAGAAGACAAACTTTTACATTACAAGAGAGTGAAATCAATTTTTTACTTTTACAATAATGGGAAATATTGATTAAAGTATTTACATCAGTGGAGACACCAATTCTTGAAATAAACTGTCTAAGCCATATCCACTAGGATACGGTTCTACTACTATGAGACAAGACCAGTTTAAATGGAGCTTCAGTATACGGTCTTTAAAAGCACAGATATTGAGACAAGTTTCACTGTAAGTATTCTTAGGCGAGTAAAGTGTAAACTGCATGTGAATGTGTATTCTATGCACCCTAACAAATTGTTTGTGTTGATTTCCAAAAGAAGACAGTAAGACACATACAGTGCCTTGAAGGCAGCCTTTCTTAGTGAGGCAGCAGATGAAGAATTGGGCACAGCATCACACAGGGGGACAGTGAGAGATCTCTACATGTGAAGAAATCTTTGATGGGCAGTGCCTCAAACACACAGAAAGTGAGCCATCTTGGTTTGAGTAGCTTGTTTGATGCCTGGCTTGTGATACTGTTGATGCTTTGGATAACTGTGTGTGCATATGCATGTGTGTTTGGGCTTTTGTGTGGCGAGAAGATGACTCTGCTGGCATCAGCCACTTTGGATGAAGCTCATTTTGGAAGCTGCTTAGTTCTCTTACTGACAGAGAGAATACACACGGACATCTTCATGCGGTACGAGCGCACATGCATAGAGGCAGACGGTTCTAGGTCAGATGGTGTGTTTGTGAGCTTGGGTGTCACTGTGAGGAAGAGTCCAGCTGGTGTGGCAGCAGGATACTGACAGCTAAACAATCTTTATCTTTGCCTCTTTACTGTATGACTACAAACACATACACTCACACACACACACCCACACTTGTCTTTGTCTAAAAAAAATTATTCAGCCCAAGTCCATCCCTTCAGTTTCTTCATTATTTAGTTTTAATATTCCTATTCCTACTTTCTATGTTTCCAGTAAGTCGAGAGGATTTGGTTTATTAGCCCAATATCCTTCTAGTGGTTTTTTCAATGCCACACTAGCAGTTTGCTAATTAATTCAGGGCCAATTGCTCCTGTATTTGTATGGATGGGTATAGACGTTGAAGCCTGAATACATGTTAAAAGATTCTGCATTTCTAGGACTTGTAGGTGACTAGAAATGAGATTCAGTTGTCTGTCTCACCCAGTCCCCTGTTCTAATCCAGTCTTGATTGTATTATACTGATTATGGCATGAAGCTCTCGTGGAGGAGCTGTGCTAACTCTGGGCTGTGAGAGTGTACCTGCTCTTTCAGGGTGCTCAGTTGTTGTTGTAGTCCCTGGATCTCCTTCTCTTTCTCCTGCTTAGAAGAGGCCAGCTGTTCCTTTTCTTGGCTCAGGTCCTGCAGCTTCTGCTCATAGTCACCCTCCAGTTTCTTCAGCCCCACCTGCAACTCTTGGCGCGCCATCAACTCTGCATCGAGCTAATACACAAGGACCACAAATACGGTCTTAGATACACCAACTAGTAAATGTCTGTTAAGCTAAAAGGTGCAAAGAAACCTTGACTTTAGAGGGACTGCCAGTTAAAGTCACATTTGGATGGGAAAATAACTTATTTTCTTAAATACAGATTAAGTTTGGGGGAAAAAAACGTGAAAAGTGTACAATATCATATAATTACCACAAGACTGCTACTGTACATTACATAAATATTTTTCCAGAATCATCTAAGGAAATAAAAGAACAAATATACACACACATATCAAACCCTCCTCTTTGTTAGATACAATACTTTTGCTTTGTTTAATTTATGGTTTTCTTCAGTCAGGTTTCAACCATTCAGTAGAACTATATGATGTGACTTTCATTTTAAAGATTTTGTGCTCATTAGAAAAATAGACAGAAAGGAAAAAAACATTTAATTCCTTCTACTAGACTTGACAAATGGGATAAAACTATTTTAAAATATGAATACATGAACACAGACACACAGCTATATAATTTGCACACAGCAGATCTTTTACTCTTGATGTTGGCATCCTGACAGTCTCATCCCTAATCCCTGCCAAAGAGACTGTCTGCAATTACTCCATCATGCACAACTAGTACTAGGGTGTGTGGTCAACCAAGATCAATCCAAATATGAGTTCATATAGTGTGTGTTTGCGTGCGCTCAACAGATAAGCTGGCTTGCCTCTGTGCAAGAGAATGTGCCTCTGTACGTGTGCCTAAATTAAGGCTAGTTTCAACTCCCTCTTTGCAATTATGCTGTCACCCGGACAGAAACATCAGGGTAGCAATGAATCACAATCAAGGCATTTTACCACCTTTGTGCAAATGTGTAGACGAGTATCTGTCAGGTGGCAGTCGCACGTGTTTGCTTATTCTCTAAATCGGACTCTGTTCCTCCACTATTTCTTACTTTATGCTGATGTTTAATTATATTTTGTGACTAGATATAAGACTTTAATAAGGAGGAATGCAACTGTTGTGTGTATTTTACCTTCTTCTCTAGCTCAATGGCTTTGGCCTCGCTGGTTTCCACTATGGTCTTGTTCACCATGTTATCTACAGATAAAAGGATGACGGAAGGAAGGGAATGGAGAAAGAGAAAACAAGATCTGGTTTTAAACAAGGCACCGGCACATGTCTGACATATGTTAAGGCAAATACATTTACCAACAGACATGCACACACAAACACAAGCGCAAACATTTGATTCCATGTGTCCCCTGAACACTAAAGTAAAGTTTAGTGTGGAACATTTCATTCATTCTAGCAGAATACTGTGCACTTCTAAACACACAGTATTTAATCATTCCAGTGTGAATGTCGAAAAAAAAAAAAGCGGTAGGAGTTGACCAACTTTCCTCAAATACATTTCACACCATTTTCAAAGTAGTCAGATATTCTGTTTTGCAGAGTAGAAGGTGAGAATAACACATAGGTTGACCAACGTTGTGCCTCTACATAATAGGAGCCCACTGCAGATTTTGTGTCACATGTCTAGAAAGGCATGAGGAGTTAAAGCCAATTAATATAAAAAATGAATGCAACAAAGTCAGTGGATAAAATACAGCTAATCATGTTGCCTTAAAAAAGGGAATCACAGCAATGGCAGACAAAAACAGTAAAAAAGCTAAAATAGAAAAATGAGGAAATTATATAAACTCACAGAAAAGGGAGTCATAAAGATTGTGAAGAGATAAAGTGTGCCCTCAGTTGCAATAAAAATGGCTAATGGAAAACGGAGCTGAAACTATGTAAGATTCTGGTCATCTAGATAAGCTTCCAAGCAAGCCAGAGAAAATGAGAAACCTATTTTGTGAAAGGGTTCTGCCAGATGAAAGAATCTCCCAATAATATGCAAACCCACATACAATTTCAGAGTGTGCATCTGTGTACGAGTTCACATGGTTATTGGATGTGTAGCGTGCGGGGTTGTGTACTTCTGTCATGGTGGCTAGGCTAAATGGGACAAACTTCAAATCGAGAGCACTAAGGGAGACAGAATGTAGGGGAAAACTGTGCTGAATTTCAGAGTTCAAAGAAAAACACTAAATAATGCATGCGGGGCAGAATTGGGCTGCTTTCCACCGATAATAACTCTGGCAGCCTTAAAGGAGGCCAGACAGCCTGTGTGTGTGTCAGGACGCATTTAGAAGCACTGCAATTAGAGCCTCCTGTTGTGATCAACGGAGACCTGCCATAAAGAAGTATTGAACTCTTGAGGCATTGCCTGCACCTTTGCGCTGTTCTGGTTTCATTTACTACAGTCAGCAGGCGTTTGCTAGTCAACATTTAGAGGCGTCATGAAGATAGTGTTTAAAAACGCCAACGATTAGCTGCAGCTGTCATAGATACTTTCCCGATATACGCAGGAAGGTCTGCACCACACTATGGTTGATTACGATGTTTATTTTAGCCCACAGGCACCTAAAAGCAGGAAATGCCTGCAGATACATGTACATGGGTAGTGCTGACTTTAATCATTACCACTACCAGTGCCCAACCATTTGAGTCTTATGCTTCAGGCTTCAAATATTAAAGAGAAAAATTATTTATAAAATCAAACACAGTATAAATATGTATGAGACTCTAGTACGTCCTTGTTTGACAAGGTATTTTCCTCCTGATAAAGTTAATTTTATACCACTGACACACAACTTGACGAAAAAAAAAACCTGTAGCACAGCTCCCACTAATGCACACTGCCTCTCTAGCGCCACCCAGTGGTGTTTCTGACTGAGTGCATATTTGTTAACTATGTAGACAAGACTATGTTGTAATAAGTTTTCTTTAAACAAAAAAAAAAAAAAAAAACACAAAGTGTTAGGTGTACTTGTCAGTGACATCAACAAGAGTCAGTTTGCCAGTGCAGAATTTTCTTTGATGCCCTGAAAGCTACATGTACGTATATATGATAGGTGGAACAGAGGCAGATGGGGCAGAGCGAACACTGTCTCCTGATTTGACAACTTACCTATCAACCCGTCAATGTTGAAGCTAAGGTGACGGCACTTGAAGTCAGGGTCCGCTCCACTTTTGTGAAGCACGATCTGAGCGATGCACTCGTCTATTAATTTGTAGTACTGAGGTCTGTGGAAAGAATTAAGTGACAGATGCACAGAGAGATGGATTATGAGACTGTGAGACAAATAAAAGAGATAAGACAAGATGGATGAAAGGAGCGTAACAGTAAGATTGATACAAAAAAAATAACCAGGTGCGCACTGGAAGCCTAATGGTTATTGTGCATGTCCTGCTGAGTGCCACGTTTCCTGTCACTCTATCGCCATAACATAAAAGTTAAAATGGCCAAATATTAAAAAAAGTGTAAATTAAATATATATGCATGTTGCAACCACAATGACAAAGCTAATCTATATGGCTTATGATAGCAGTGTGGTCTGCATTAGGTACTTCATGCAGAGGCTGTGACAGACAAATGTGTGAACACAAATGCTTTGCGAGACTGACCATCTACGCAGGCATGACAGTTTGAATGTCACAGAGATTGATTGTGTGCAGCCACGTTGGTGGGAGTGTGTATATGTCCAGTGCCCCATCTGATCAAGGCAGCTTCACACAGACACTCAATTTTGGAGGTGTCTTATTCGCTGACCCCATTAGATGCTGCCAGAGTCACAAACTCAATACTTTATTTATTCTGTCTCCCTCCCTCCTTGTCTCTCTTAGTCACTCTGCCTTTGTCAAACACTTATTTCAATTCTTCACAATACTTCAAGGTCCTTTTTTCATGAGGTTCAAATTCATCCATGGAGCGAGAGAGACATCTAGTGTCGTATTGGAAAATGAAGTTTTTAACCTCTACGTTTTGATAAGGGCTTAAACTGCAATAGATTTTGAAATGTCTATTAACTACTCATGCATACTTGAAATTGAAATACTTCACAAACAAGAACAAGGTGAGCAGAGGAACAGGTTTAATTAATTCCCATTTTGTAATGGCTTCTACTGAATGAGTCAATGATTCATCGTCTCAACATCCATCTAACATCTTAATTAAACTCTCTATTCCTCATTATTTGATCTCCCTCCGATTCCCTTCTTTTATCTTCACCATTACTAGGCTGTTTTTTTACCACTCTAAAGCCCCCGTCGCTACTACTATCTGTTGCTCTGTAAAATCTATTGTATCGTTTACGGTACTGGGTCAACGATATTAAAGAAGTAGCACAGTGGACAACACACTAAACTCGTGATTCGTGACTTAAAAAAAAAAAACATACATATTTTCTAGTCTGCTGAGTGTTAATATGTATGAATGCTTATATGGAAATGTGTGGCCAGGACCCTTGTGAGTGAGGGAATATTGATGTTTATGACTTGTGTGTGTGTTTGTGTGTGTTACCTGGACTGATAATCATTACGGACGAGCAGCAGGTGCTGCATCATAGACAGGAAGTGGCTTTCAGCCTTTGAGTCCTTCACAGTGTTGACTACAATCTCAAACGCGTCCCTCACATCATTAAAGCAAAAGAAGTTAAGGCTGAAATAGCACACACACTGAAGAAAATACTATAGACAGACTTAAAATATATATATAAAACGCACATAAACCAAGAGTCCTAATGCTTATCAGCTACCATATTGTATTGTCTACATTTCTGGTGTCCCTGGGAGACATCTGGTGTTGAAAATTGCAACTGCATGACCAAAGCATTTAAGCAGCTGATAAACAAAATGAACACGGCCACTGGCTTTTTAAGGACCAAATACAATTATCATAATTTCTCTCACCAATTTATGTGATATCAAGGTGTAGTGGCTTGGTGAGGGTAAGTATGGACGAGCAGAGGCTTTTGCATAGACATGTAGCTGGCTCATTCAAACATTTATCTAGACATTCCGCATTAATGAAAACCACGTTTATTCTTCTTGTTTTACAAACTAGGGTCAACGTCCATGCATTTCTGGAGGGAGACACAAGCAGTCAGTGCAAGGATATTCCATCTCCATGCGGACATCATCAAGCCGAGCTCTGAGATCCTCAGAGTCATCTTCAGCTTGCTCATCAAACACTATGAGTTGCACCCTCAGCTCTTCATTTTCTATCATCCGCACCTCCTGCAGAGAAAGAGATGGGATGCAGGCAGACGGATGACAAGTGGGAGGACGACAGAAAGAGTCTGGCAATCAGGCATCACAGTTGACAGAAGGATTTTACAATACGTGTCCATGAGCCAGTCGGCAAGACAAATGCTTCTACACAGTATTTTCCGCACCTTCAGCAGGTCTCTGAGTCCCAAACGTAGCAGTTCAGAGCGAATGTGGATTCGAAACTCTAACTCTTCTCCCCGGCTGATCAAGGCATTGATCAGTTGCATGCAGCCACCCTGTCAAATACAGATATTAAAGTATGTTTCCCAATTCAGACAAGCTGGTAAGATGCTGACTGCAATTAAATGAAAAGCGAACAGATTTTAAATGAAGCAAAATATAGTAAGATTTACATGTGATAAACTACACGATTGCATCCGTGTACATATGTACCTTAAGAGCAATGTTTTGAACGTTCATGCCAGTAAGGAGAGGCTGAAACCTCTCAATTTCCCGTTTCTCAGCTTCCTCCGTAATGGCCTCCAAAACGCGTTCATGACTGCAAACAAAGAATTAATAGATAATAGCTTTACATAATAGGTACTGATGTCCCACCTAGCTGGTAATATAGAAGTTAAATATGCAGCTTTAATTTTCATGATGGGTTGGTAGCACAACGGTGACAGTCTTTCACTAATGCTTACAGGTTTTCAGAATGTTCCAAAATGCAGAGAGCAGACAACAGCTTAACAGCATCCACCATCATATGAGGCACCTTAGGATTGATGGCTTTAACCAGAAGGGTAATTCCCTCTTCTGAGTCCAGCATAGATTTCAGACCGTGCTAAAGGGGAGAGGAAGGACAGAACGTGAGACAAAGCTTAATGAGGTTTCTGCAGGCAAGAAAAACCTATTTAGGCCATAGAGATCACATTAAAAGACTAAGTTTCTCTTGGTCTTGAAAATAATTCAATGTTTTACACATGATAAAAGCACACATTCACTCAACCTGCTTTAGTTGCAATGTCATCAAATAATTGTCAAACAGGTGTCAGTCAATTAAATTATGCTGCTGCTAAATTGCTTACATCAATTACACTGCAGATTTAGGTTAACTACTACTAATATTAGCATGACATGATTCCTACATGAACCAATAGGCAGGGAGACTTCTATTTATTTTACTTTGGAAACCAAGTACAGTACTACTATTCATATTCTTTGAAGTGCAGTATTTATTGACAGACGTGTATTAGGGTTAGGGTATAGAATAATTTTCACATCATTTCCAATATTAAGGAGTATCTTCTTTCAAAATAAACATTTATTAATGTTAATACAATTAGCTAGCTAGCTTCTTCCTTTCTTCTAGTTTCTGCCCGAGCTGAACTCTATCATATAGAAAAAAGGACATAGTAGAACACGTGTGCTGAATTTTTGTTAATCTATTCTATTCTATTCTTTATTTTCTTCATGGAAATAATTTATGATTCTGATCATAAACTCTTACTGGATCTGAAATTACTACGATTATTATTATTAAATACAGTTATTATTATTATTACTACTACTACAACACAGTGTATTTACAAATAGAACAGTGAAAAAAATACTGTTGTCCTGTGTAACTGCGTGTACGAATATACATTTAAGAGATGAAGACACAGGTTACTGACTGCATTCAGTGCAATCGAAAGAACATACTGACTTAATAGCACCCTCTAAAGGAAAAGTTGCAAAAGCACAACACAAACAGGAGGAATGATTTTATTACTATCACTTCACAATATAATCATTCTTTAGTAATGTTTAATATTCAAAGGCAGTCCAGTTCCTTACCTTGTTGTTCATGAAAGCTTTCAAACAGCGAATAATTTCATGTTGACATTTTACTCCATTCATTCTAGTGGAAAACAAGACAAAAAGACATCAGGAAGACAGAAGATAAACAAGATAAAAAGTTATGTGCCTAATATGTGACTGAAGTGTCTTACGAGTTATCTTCTTTTTCGTCTTGTAGTTTTCTTAGCAGATTCAGCAGCAAGGCCAGTCCCTCAGCTCCAAAGTTCTGGACCCAACTACAGTACATTACCACACAATTAATACATGATAAGTAATTCATGTAACATCCCTAGTTCATACATACAAAACAATATCTTTATATTAATGAGGCTAAATTTGTTAAATTTGGACTGGTTTTAGAAGGAAAGGTACTGGACTGTCAGCCTGTGTTTTCAGTTGTACTTCTATGTATTATAGTACATGAGCTGTTCATGTTTGCACAACACAGAACACAATTACTGAAAAAATTAAAATTCAAAAACCTTCCATGCCCAACTGACATCAAATAGCACTTCTGGGACAATTTATTCATACATTAACCACTCCACCTTTTAAAACATGACTTTTATATTACAGTGCAATGTTTTACAATCTTGTATAACAGTGAGTCACTCAAGTCTAAAACAGCAAGACTGTAATGAATACATAAACAAATTGATCTCTACAAAGTTTAAATCAGCACTAGGTCAACCGGTTGTTTTGAGAAGATGCATTGTTTACTACAAGTATGTAGATAAAATATTTTGTATATCTGCATTACCTAACAGGGTTGTTATTCAGTGAGACTCGGAGTGATTCCAGACAGCTCAACATTTGTGTGTCCTTATAGTCCATCTTCAACTCCTGGATGTACATCATGGCAGATTTCGAGCTTTCCTTCTGGTCTTGCCCCTAATAAAGAAACAGAAATAGGATCAGAGGGCACACAAAAACAAAATCACTTTGCGTTCTGCATTTGTCTTTGTTTTCCTCCAGGTTATAATTGGTGTTTTTCTACAAGCAGCAGGGCACTAAAGGCAACAGTTAAGCCTCATTTAAAATTTTGATTTGCGGAATTAAAGTGTACTGTGTGTGGAATTCTTCTTCTTAATAAGCTTATTTCACAGTTAAATGAACTGTACTAGCAACCATCTGTGCTTGCTTATCTAGGCCCTTTGAGCATCTAGCATATCCGATTCCATATCACCTGCTGCTCTTGAAACATTATTTACCTAACTACTGGAAGTGAAGCAGGTCCTATCAGTGATGTGTGAAAAATTTGTACGGATTGTACATTTTATCAGTGAGTACAAAAAAAAGATGTATTTAACAATTTAATCTGAGTAAAGCAATGCTGATTACTTTTAATATGGTCTGAACAATAAAATGTTCAATGCATAATTTGATAATTTTATTTCCTGGTATATAGATGACACTATTTATTCAGCAAATGATTATATGGAATGTAAAGAATTCCCATGTAGAAGAATTCAAATTCTATGCAGTTTTATAAGTACTTGCTAAAATCAGTAACTAATTGCACAAAGTTGGATTCCTTCCTGTAAACTTTATTTGGCAACCCGTATTTTGATACTGACAGCTTTAGATGTGTGGAGGTACTGGGAGACCATCTCTCGTTTGATCATAATGTCTTTCTCTCTTAGAGGCTGCTGCTGCTTCTCCCCAGTAAGGTTCATATCCACCTGGAGAAAAGAAAAAGTATAAAGCACCCTGTGACAGGTAGATACAGAAATACCAAGTAAAGGTAAATTAATAAAGCAAATAAATAATCTGGAATCTATAATTAACACAAGACAGGAATGAAAATGTATGAATATATAAACTATTCCATCTAAAAAAAAAAAAACTGCAAAATGAACACTCCTTCTGTCTTTCTCACCAACATCTGTTCAAACAGCTCCAGGACATTTTCATCAGTAAGATCATGCAACATGGGACCCTGTGCACTGATCTCGTAGCTGGCAGCTGAAGAGTGTCTGTGACTTGGCACATGGCTTGGCTTCTCCTTTTCCTTTTTCGTCCTCATGCTGGTAAAACGCTCCAACTGGATTAACACACAGCATGACATAGGTTATAGTAAGAAGGTCAAATGGAAAACTGCAATGATTACAAAACAAGGCAAAAATAACTGATCAACTCACAAGTTGAAGAAGTGTATTTACCAAAAGGGCTTATATGATTAATAAAGCTCTCCAATGAAACTTTTGGGATATACACCAGTATCTTTTAAAAAAACTTTTCAACTATGTGAGTTGATAACTGAGAATTAAAAACGTCAACAGTTTAACACAAAAATCACTATAGCAAGATGCTATGGTGAATTAAGTTAGAGAGCAAAAGTGACATAACTTTAAAATAGAAAATGTTTAGTTTAGTCAGGACCACTGACAAAAAGGATGAGCGAAGCACAAAAGGTGATACTGGATAGCCAAGGCAAACCTACCTCATCAGGAAACAGCCTCTTGAGTGTCTGTATTTAGTAAATGGGTGAAATAAAGAATTTAGCATGGAAAAGTGGGGAAAATCCAGACAGCAGGAACAAGGCAGATGGAGGGAAAAAGGAGGAAGAAAGAAGAATCATTAGAAACAATTTAAGTCTCGAGTTCATAGGACAGCAGTTACAGGTGTGCTGCAATCTACTTAAAAGTCTAAGGTAGGACAGAGAAATATAAATAAAACACAAAGTAGCAACATTAGCACTTATCTTACATTAACAGTAGCACATAGTCACCATTAGATGTCAGGCTGCACCCAAAAATGTTACCGCAAGGATCCTAGTGAAATTAATTTCAAGCAAACTGGCTGTGGGTCTTCCTAGCATCACATTTCAGTGTCACAGAGGAAAATTCTTTAAAGGCCATAATGAACTTTGCAATTTGTTCTGTGGTTAACATAAATATCACAATGGATCAAGACAAGATTTTCAAACCTTAACAGTTTTGTGGCCACAACTGAAATGAAATACATATTAAACCTCCATAGACAAAGGAAACACAATAGACTATTTATAGACACATGATGTCTCTTTAACAATTAAGGATACTTAATTAAGCGTAATGTAGTTTACCCAACATTGTTCTGTTGAAAAGAATTACTGAGAACTGACCAAAAAAAGGAGCAAAAACCTTTATTTTAGGGACAATACTCAACAGAAAGATGTTTCCACTTAAACTATCATTTAATTACAGACAACCTTTATCATTTTATAGGCCACAACAGAAACACAAAGCAGACCAGTGGCTTCTGGGTATTTGCAAGTGACTCAGGAAAAAAAACTGTTGCGATAGATGGGGAAGGAAGAAAACATTCTTGAGTTTTAACTGTACAGTTCTGCTTTTAAAACCACAAGTAACATAAAACCTGTATAAACTGCTAGACAACGTCCTCTACAGAAGGGTCAAATGAAGCTTTTTATTGGAATAGATATTAATGGTGGGACTGCATATTATATAACAAATGTGATGAGGAAGTGACATGGCTTGTTCGAACCTTGGAATGTTATTCACATAATTTGCAAATGTCCTATGATTATGGTATTATGTCAGTCCTTTATTCTGTGTTTATATTCAAACTGCATTTCCTCAGAGTGATGTAGAAGTTGGAAATACAGAAGAAAGATGTTATCCTAAGTGGAGTGGGTGTGGTACAGAATGCATGTGTCACCTTGTTAACTATGGCAAATCAATTGCTTACAGTGTTGCCATGGCTACGTCCCTGTGATACTGTACTGGGGGAAGCAGTACTTTAGCAGGCACACCCAAAGGAGCTGAAGAGGTTCCAACGCACATAGATAAAGCAGGAAATTTAGCAACAACTCTGGCATGTTAAACACTCAGAAGGTATTTAGTTAAAAGTTGTTCATAGGGGAAAATACTCCCCTTTCACCTTTAAGAGGTTACTTTGCCCTAAGGAGAAAAGACTCACAAAACAAGTTTGAAGTAGGCTGCACTTGTTAATGACATACTGAGCAATATGCTGAATGTCTTGCTGAGTGTGCAGTGTATTAAGGACACATACTGATGACACAGAGCGGTTAATTTTCCAAGTAGCCTGTGGTAAACAAATACATAAACAAGGAGAGAGAATGCAACAAACCGAGACAGAGAAAACAACAGTCTGAGGCAAAACAAAACAAACAAGGAAATGCTATGGCGTTTGAAGTAACTGTGTCCTGTACAGTAAACTTGATGTCTTCCAGTTTTGTTATAGTTTTGCTATAATTATAAACGGCACTTTCTAATGCTCTGTGTGCCTCACTAACCTAGTGACTCAGAGGGCACTTGAGTGAACTAAATTCCTGTGTGAGAGATGTTACGACTGCGTCCGTTGAAGTGGGGCATGTTTGCTGCATGACTGCTCCTTGTCCTTGGTCTACTGTTGTAAATGTAAACACAAAGCCAACCACCCCCACCCGTTAACGCTTCAAAAAAGGAAGGGCACTGTTGTCATATCCTACGCAACTAGCTATCCAGTCATTCTTATCAGTTTTAGTACTGAAATAAATAACACAAGGCATATATAGCTTTTACACAGTGCAAAACCAAGCGTCATACTGTTTAAAATAGATATTACACTTAGATATTATCCAACCTTATATAATAAATACTTGTGTACATACTTGTTTACACAAGTACTTGTGTTGATAAGACCATTCACCCAAGAAAGAAGTGCTTGTTTGTGGAAAAAACTCAAAGGCCAAAGCATGGTGCTTATAATTCTAATATTTAGTTTGGATTTGCTTTATTTGTGCTTGTGTGTTTTTTGTGATCATTGTTTTTATTTTACATGCAAGTTTATTTCTGCTAATTTAAAGTTTTACTTTTACAACTAGTCTTTCTAGTCCTGCATTTACTGTGAAGTCCCTCTGAATGAGCTTTACCTTTGCAAACTGATTCACTTCAAAACTGCATGCATCACTGACCTTAGCTTACTTCAAGTATTCTGCCATTTCAAGACAAATAACAAAATACTCCTCGGTGCTGGGCCTTGTATTCCTAATTTAAATAACGTCTGTAGCCTGCAGTCGTAGGTGTGATAAGACTGCCACGCGCTCTGTGCCTCTGACCTACGCAGTCTGCTCGCAGGCGAGTGGCGTGTTCATCAGCTCACCAACATCCCTCAGATAGAAACAAGTTAATGTACTGCATACAAATAACAACGTTTCACCTACATTTTAACAAACAAACTGGCAAGTATCACCCACACGCAAATCCTCTACCTCACTCATATCCTCATATGCAACCCTGTTCCATCATGGTTGCCAATATGCATGCATGTATCACTGATGAGTTCTGCATCATCAATGGGCTAAAAAACAACACAACCATTACCTAAAAGAGAGAGGCATAACCAGTCCACCCTATATGTGTGCAGAAGAAATATGCCTCCTTACAGTTCTGCCTTACAGGCCTTGCCGACACGCATTTAATCCGCTAGAGGTTGGGTCAAAGGTGGGTGGTTTTAGCCCACCTGTGTAAAAGGCCTGAGGTGGAATCTGTGTTAGGGGAAAGAGATGCAGCAGAAAAAGCTGATGCAGTGTAAACAGTTGCCATGGTGCTGACACCAAGATCAAAATTTAACATCTGCAGGAACAGTAACAGTAACAAAGTAAGGACTTAAGTCAGGCTATTTTCTTGGGCACTGTGCAAACTGTAATGCTAGGCCGTATTTGAGCCTGCCTAAATGCTACGCATGCTACCCAATGCGGTTACATACAATGTAGATCATGAAATATTATACATTATTAAAAGAAAAAGTCATTTAGACAAATCATACAGTGTGCAACAATATGGTTTCATTAGTTCATTCCTACTAATAGAGATATAATCTCCTCCTCCACATAGTCTTTTTAAAGAGAAGTGTGGGCACATACTATTCACAGTTGTGCTGTTGTAACACACAGTGCAGTCGGAGATTAGCTGTAATCTGTCAGGGAGAGACTAGAGAGAGTCACAAAGGAGGGCTGACACTGTAATCCTAACTAAGCCACCCCCATGTGCAACAGGTTACACGCCGTAAGTAGTCATATCTAGAGGAGAAAATGCTTCTGCAGAGGGATTGGAGAACGCCACTGCCTTGTTTTGGAATCCGTCTGATTGACAGAAGAACAAATTATTAAATAGCATAAACTTGTGCAATTTAATGACAGCGATCAATTGAACTACAACTTTTTCTGAAAGCATTTCTCCCCTTTTCCACTTTGTGTGTGACAGCTAGTCATACCAAGCAGCTCTTACACCCTTAGTAAACACAGTGCCATTGGTTGACATATTCGAATATGATCGATACGCAAGCACTGTCAAATGTTTTTACCACAAATTCAAATTACTGTCTTGTTTCTTCAGACCTACCCATGCATAAACTTTGCAAGAGCATCTAACTCATAATTGTCTTATTAGGTATTGATACTTTAATTCTAATTGCATTTAATTGAAAAATAATTGCAAACAGACATTGTGCAACATGTTCTGGCATTATACAGGTAAGAATAGTTACAACTATACAGTGCAGCATATTGCCTATATTATCTAAAAAAGGACATCCATGGTGATTGCACTAAAACAGCTAGGAGGAACTGTCATCTTTGTCAACTGTCATCTTTGCAAAGCCTAAAGCTTGTGTTAGCCACCGTGTACAGTACTTCGTAATAGTCCATTCACAGGAAAGCCAAAATGCTGCCACAAGAGATACACAAACCACGTCCTTTAAATATTGATCAAGATGTTATGTACTATTCTGTTCTGATATCACAAGGTGAATTTTGACCTGGACGAGAAATATCAGCACACAGCCCCCATTTAAAAAAAAGCATACTGGCAAGTGCAGTCAGCTTTAAGAAACAGCACTAACATCAAATATTAATTGCACCCACACATGTGGAAAAATGCAAATTGGCAGGTTAAACAACCATAAAACTATACAGAGATAGAGAAGGGTTGAATGCAATTGATGACGTGAAATTATTAGGTGTTTTATAACCATTAGTCTAGGAGAAAATCGGTTAAACCCAGTTGTATTGAAATATTTTGAATTTCAAACTACGTATGTGATTTACAATGTATTCTTCACAACGTAATGTATAAGAAACTACTCTGGGAATTCTATCCTTCACAAGCACCAGAGATGGAAGACAGTTAGTGATGCTGCAGTAGGGCAGCAAAAATGCAAATGTTTTGGAGGGATCACTATTGAAAAATGTGTCAAGCTACCTATTGATAATAGCAGTATTTAGACTGCACAATTCGTCTGCACGTCAAGTGTGAATTCTCTAATTCACGTTTCACTTATGTAAAAATATTTTCCTTATAACTTTTTGTACTCTATTAGAAGAAGCTTTTCCCATCAGAGGGTGGAGTCACACTGGCTCCACTACCTTGGTGAATATAATTTAGTTTGAAAAGAAAAAAAAAAAAAAAAACTCAAAAGCAGAACCCCTGTCCTGATTACTCTGCATAGTCTCTGCAATATTTCAAACCTGCCTATCTGGCTCCAATAATACACCCCTGCTTTATGTTTAAACATAACCCAGGCTTCTAAAGCATCTACGCCTTACAGAGCATACAGAACATGGGCTATGTGCAAGTCCTTAAATACATTTATGAGCCCACTGGTACCTCCTTGCACAATAAATGGAAAGGAGGGAATGAGGCTGAGCAATAATGGAGACAAATAAGAAAGCATCCTGCTTGCTATTTTTGCACAACTTCCTGTAATAGTCCTGAGAACAAATGTATTATTATGGGTGAAATGCTTGACGCAACATGGAGCATGTATGCACACATGAATGTACTGAAATAAGTCAATTTAATAGCTGAGAAATTAGTGTGTGAACACCTAGAGATCAGAGAATCCATGTGTTGCTTTCAACATTCTGAATAATATTCTTAAAAAAATACTGTAACAGGAGCCACATCTTGATAAATCAAACATGATGAGAGGTGACTGGACTTAACTAATTTATCAGTTCATTTCAACTACACAGGCTTTGGACCAACTGAAGGACTTTGACATCTAGGCAGGTAAAACCTGTATTTAAATATTCAATAGCTGGAAGCAACATGCACATTTTTTTAAAAGTATTTAACTGTAAGAGAAGAAGTATTACAAGAATGAGACACAAAGTAAACATTATGCTAAACACTATGCTTCCTCTATGGCTTCCATATCACTGTAAACCACCACACACACACACACACACACACACACACACACACATCTCTAGCAAGCAGAAACCGGAAGACATATTTGTGTGCACAAACATCACACATGTGACTCAGAAACTGACAAGGAAGTATTGTCACACTGACAATATGCATCAGACTTGTGATTGACCCAACTGCTCTTCAACAATCCTTCATTCTCCTGCCATTATCTGATGTCAGGCAAGACTTACACTCACAATTGCATGACTTAAAATCCCAATTGGCGCATGACATAAAAATGATGTACCAGTGCATCAGTTATTAGCATTATCATCAGTAGATGACAGAATGACAGCATGCCAGAAACAGATTTGCCAGAAACAGATTTCCCCTTTGGGCTTAAATATATGCTGTCACAGGGGTTTGCACTAATTACACAGAAAAATCAAGTCTGTCCTGAATTGGTTCATGGTGGAGCAGAACACACAAACATCTTCAGCGAGCTGCTTGGTTGGTCAGTGACGCCACCATTAACATAAGACTGGGCAATCTGCAGCAAGTACAGGTACTGTAGCATCAAAAATACAGTATTAAAAAGAGAAAAAAATATGATTGACTTCCTGTGAATCTGTCTCTCTCACCCATATGACACATAACCCCAGAAGCAATTTGCTGTTTGAAACACAAAATCTTGATTAAGATCCAACCAGGCCCAGGTGAGATTCCATTCTAAGTATGGTATTTCAGCGCTGCGGCGGCTCTGGATTCCTTGTCTGAGCCTGCCTCAACACATTGGTCACCAGAACTTTCCTTACACAACACAGCTCTCACATCCAGTCACAACAGGCCTTGGAGCAAACTAAACAGTCCACAGCTGAGACAACCGCTGCTCCTTTTCTGTCTGTGGAGTACAGTAAGAACAACAAACAGAGGACGCCGCTCACTTTTATCATTCCGCTTCCCAATAAAACATTATTCCAACAAGTGTCTGTAGTTTGTCCAATGGATTAATTTAAGTGGAGTGCAAATTGCATGCTATTTATATAGTCTCTAAATGCTAATCCGTCATACATCTTGTCACGTAACAATATAAAATGACTATGCATAATAAACCATAATATTACTACTGATCCATGTGTATTAAAAGTCATACTGCACTATTATGAGTTAAGTCTTTATTAAGTATCTATAATTCCTGGAATTAATTCACCACAAAGAGCAACATCTTTGACTATTCCAACAAGAGGTTAGAACTATCTGCCTTTAAACTGTGTTTTTTGATTAAACTTTGAAACTTCAGCTGTCCATATCCATTTCCACTGCATCCCGCATTGATGCGCTGGATTCATCTTTGCTTGCTTCCTTCCCGACTCTCTCTTTTATTTGCCACAACTACCTTCTGTTACGCTCCCTGTCTCCCCATGATCCTGCTCATTGAAGGCTCAGTTTCTGTCCCCCTTGCTCTAGAAAACATTCTTTCACTCTGAGCCAAGAGGCCCCTGCCACTAGCAGTCCATTAACCACTCCAGTTTCACACTGGCATTCAGTCATCCTTTTATTCAGCTCATACAGCAGTATGCACTTCTTCCCCTGAGATGTACAGAACAGGAAACTGTGTGTCTACCTACAGTATTTGGGTGTGTGTGTGTGAAAAGTAAAGGACAGAACAGGCAAATATATAAGAGGGCAACGGGGACCTACTGCACACCAAAGATCCTTTTAACTACACTACTTGACTCAGGCTGCTGGAGTCAGACTGTGTGACTAAAGAGTTGGGATCTGACTAGCTTAATTGATGTCGTTATCTTAAATTAGGCATTTGCTGAGGTGGTTCCCCCAGGAAGTAGGTGCACTTCTGCAGAAGAAAGGCACACTAGGGCAAAATATTTTATGCTTGAAAGAAAGTGCACTTGTCGTTCACATTAACCAGGCCTCTTACACAAACATTTATCCTGCTTTTAACACTTAACCCAGGAGCACTGACTTGGACACCTATGCCAGATACAACACTACATTCAAGCCAGAAAAAGATTACAAAAGTTCAGTGAGTGTTTTTAGTTTAGTCTTGTTGTTACCGATGCGGTTTGAATGTATAACGCTATTACTGGAACTGCAACATAAATGTAGAACTTCGTTTAGGGGTTAGGGAAATAAATGTCACGATTACATTTAAATTCATTTGTGTAAGATTTAGCACAAGACAGGTACAGTATATGCTACTGAGACACTTGGGTTCTCAGTTTTGTCTTCTCGATAACTAATATTTACTGTTTTCATTTGACTAAGAAGTCAGCAACTAAATTCAGCAAATCTTCCTAAAAAAAAAAAATAAATAAATTGTATCGCCTGTGAAACTCAACAATATGTCCCAGACCTCCAACCTGTGATCTACAAGTCACCTTGTATACCAAACAATTGTCCAAGGCAGCAATCCCTGGCTAATCCACACTCCACCAGCTTATTCATGTCAACTGTATTAATGGATGCTGATCCTTTATATCTCTCCGGGCCCAGGAAACACGTATAGAGCTTTGGATAGAACAACTAGCTGATGTGCTTTTGGCTTAAAACAACGCACCTCAGCCACACTGGCTGTTATTAGAGTATAGAAGACCACACAGACACTCATATACTCTCTCACGCGTTCAGACATGATTGCATGCAGCAGACATGCAACATTTAATAACGCTATATTGTTCCTGTAGATCTGTAGTAAACGTTGCAGTGATGTTGGGGTTTTGGCAACATTTGAAGATTTTAATTAAATCAATATTTAGAATTTTGGTGTATTTAAAGTAAAACATGTCATTTGCTTTGTCACAACAAGCCACTGCATTTGTCCAAATGCAAAACCTTGCAATTGTCAGGGAAATTAAATGAATCAAATATATTACAAAATAAAATCAACTAAAAAAAATGTCCATCCTCTTAGTTTAATCTCCCAAACTATGGCCAGGTCAAAAAATGGACTATGAACTTACACTGCATTCAGTCTTATACACACCATTAAGTCAAGCACTACTATCAATGGTATGTCTGAAAAAAGTTGAAAGTATAAACTAACAAAACCCTGGATAAATTCATGCCATGAAAACAGCTTATGTCACACGGAAGCTCAAATACACCACAAATATTTCTACACCCGTTTACCCCTGTCTGAACTTTGACCATGGTCTAACAAATATTGTGCCAGACTAGGTTCAGGTTTCAGGAGTGTGCCAAAAGGTGGGCAGTCTGTTACGCAGGACTTATATTTCAACACATGCAGATCCTTTTGTTACTATCCCACTGGTTATCTTGACCCATACAGGTGTGTGTAATAATACCACTTGTATTACATAATTTACTGCAATGATGCATTATAAACTATGCTGGAACTACTAACTTAACTACTACATTCTCTCCCTACTGTTTGGCATGAGTGCTTTTGAACTTGCCCAGGTGGCATTGTTTGCATGAAAAGCTTGGACAAACTGTTCTGCATGCCCCATAGCTGTGTGCTGAAAACAAACTGTGCGCTCGCTCCTGTCAGGAGGATTTAAACCATCTTGTGTTGAAATGAGAGGGCTTGAGTGGGACTGAAAAGGTTTGAAAACCTTCCAAAAACATGTCTGCATGGAGCGCAATAGTTTAGTCAGTGACCAGATGCCAGTTCTGCGTGCACTCTATGGTTACCGCTTGTCTGTGAGTACAATATCACTTTTCACCTGTTGCTAGACATGGCCATGGGATTAAGTTACACAACAGTTTCCCTGGCAGATGACAGGCATTAGTGCTGCTGACTCCTGCTGCTCTGCTTCCCTGAAAGCACCATGCTGACACACTCAGGCAAATATTACATGATGTCACTGTGATTAAGTCACCTTGCTAAAATTCTAACTGTAAGCGGCGCACCCTATTAAATAGGTTTGGTTCATTATATTGGCACAATTTCACTCAGCTGTTTTGTTTTATATAAATAAAATAAACACAAAAAGTGCAGCAATAATACCTGAATAAATCCTTTACAAAGTAACAAAGCTTCTGGTCACGTGGTGACATGTTGTAATTTGTCAGGACTACACAACTTAACATTACTTAATTAGGTGTAAGTATTGGGTTAAAGGACAGTATTCTTATATGCTGACCTGTTGACCTGAGTGCTGAATCCCACAAGTTCTCAAAAAACTAAAAATAAACAGGTAGCTGCTGAAATATTTAAGAAAATAACAGAAGCTACAGGTGTTTTTAGAGTTTGCTTTTGATCATAGCAAGACGTCAAACAGAACATGCAGGCAAACTATTGGTGGTGTGATCTGCATATGCTAGAGATTTAAAGTGCATTAAAATACCCCTGTGCGATACTCACAAATTTCTTTTTCCCATCTCCATCCTCGTAGCCCTTCTTGGATTTTTTATCCTTCTTGGTACCAGCAGCTGATGCAGAGCTCCCCGTGTTTGACTCCATGTTAGTAACTTAATACGCTTCCTTGAAGTGGATTTCAAAATAAAGACATGTAGCGTTAATCCCCACGCTCTCAACCCAAGGAAAATATCTCCTTCGGTGATGTGAAAAAAGTTAATTCCCCTTGGGCCTAGTCTATTGCCTCGGCTAACTAGCCACAATTAGCACAGGGTTGCTAATGATTTGGTGCTATGCCAACTACACCGAACGAATCCTTTTCTTCGCTGAACCGCTCGTCCGTATCACTGAAGGAGGGAAATTCAAAGCATAGTCCCAAGTCCTCGGAGCGAAAAGTATGGAACCAACCTGTTGCGTGTATCAGACACTGATGAAGATGCGTTTCTACCTCTATTCACACGCAAGCCGCAACCCAACACTTTGAATTTTAGGTCCAGAAACTATGCGGTACAAAGTTAGCTAACTTTAGCTAGCTTTGGCTAAGCTAGCTTCTCCGCTACAGTAACGAACGACTCCGCGGTAAATAAAACTCCACTCTTCCTGGTTTGACGACGTGTTTCTATCAACCCAAAACACGGGCGAAGAGTCTGTGTTACAGATTAATCGGATCGACAGCATCTCCCAAATTAGTTTCCATGGCTGCTAGAAGTTTAGTTAACTTTTTAACCCCTAAGTGACAGCAAGGAGTCGACTACGTAGTAGTCTTCCTGTTCTTGTGACAGTCCGGTCGGAGCCCGGTGGGAGGAGCCTGAACTTCGCAGCTACACCTGAGAGGATTTAACGGCTGCTCGGAGACCGAAGCTGCGTCTGAGCCGGGGTTTCATTTCTTACTAGAAACGTACAAATGCCAAAGTCAACAAACATATTAAGCCAATGTTCCTAATGACTGCTGGTACTCAGAGCAGAGAATGGCGAAAGAGTGTGTTGAAACGTAGCCGTGATGTAGTGTACAATGAAAAATCTAAATTTGGAAATTAACTATTGCAAAACCCAGAAATTGTAAATTACACAGTGTAATGAAACATCCCACCACCAGCTGGCAGCACGGACAAACAAGTGTGTAGATTCATACAGCTTGTCATTTATGAAAAACCGCTGAGAGGTAGTAAGATTTCTACTGCTACTCTTGGTGGTGGTGCGTGGTTAAATACAAATTTAACTTATATTGTTTTCTGTCCTTTGTTAATTACATGTAGATTGGCAGCGCTAAAATCAAGAGTATAGACATCAAGTTAGTATGATGTGGTATTATAGTTATAGTTTTATAGTTCTATTGCTCAGGTTTCTCGGGATATTACAAAAATTGCTTAGTGTGACACTAGTATTAGATTTGAGTTTTACCAAATATCGCTGCACTGACAAGCTAAAGTTGCACAATCCAAGACATTAGAATAACTGCTAGAGCTAAGCAATATCTTTGTTTTGTATCATGAATGATTGTGATAATCAGTCATTATTTATACACAGTAGTATTCAATATTATTGTTTCCCTCCTTGCTGAACCACCAGAACAGAGATCAGTGTCCTCTCTCGTGGACCAGTCTATCTAACTTTTTTCCCCATGGTGGCAATAAAAAAACCTCTAGGTAATTTATTTTAAAGTTGTGTATTTTGTATTATATTGTATTGTGTTTTATATTTAAAACCTAATGTTTTTGTCACTTGTGATTTTTAATTTTGTCATTTTGTACTGAAATCATACGATACTAACTGTAAATGGACTTGTGGCGCCTCCAAGTGGCTAAAATCCAAATCGAAGGTGCGGCAGTGTCAGTGTCTATACAGCACGTCAACTGAAATGATATACTGTACCAGTAGGAAGGCGTTAGCTTACTTTAAATTCTGGAATTATTTGTTTATGCAGCTGACACTGGATGGGGGGTGTGGCGCATAGAATATAAAGAATAGATTTAGACCGGGCATATTTCTTTCTTCTGAAAGTAATAGAGCCAGCATCACCTACGTACATGTTCCCCGCTCTCCCATTTATAATATCTTATTTCACTGCTCCTCAAACCCAGACTATAATGTGATTATGTGATAGCTGGCAGGACTCAGACAAAAAAACAGTGTTTCCCTCATTTCAGTGAGATTCTCTATCACATATTTCATGAAAGCGTAATAATGTTCGATGGAATCATTTGACTTTAGCTCTCCTGGTCTGATAATGTCGAGAAATTTTGCCCAATACTTAAAATGCAACGCCCCCCTTAGCTCTCAGACATAAACAAACCAGTGAGCACAAATTGCATGCACACACAGCACAGGATTACAGCGACAGGGTCATCTATCTGTCTTGGTATGTGAGACATGTTTCCAACAACAAGATTAAAGAGGATTTGCACATAACCGGTGGCACTGAAACCGAACACTGTTTGGTTTATCTCACAAGACTCTTCAAATACTTCAGCCTCAAGTCTTCATCTTTTTGGGGATATTGTCGCTATAAATAGTGGGGGGAGAAGTTAATTAAGAGTGAAGGTGCACGATAAGGCTGGCAGCCGTACAGCACTCGTATAAGGTCCTCTGCGGACATATGAAACTGTTGGTCGTCCTCAACAGCGGCTGCCTCAGCAACAGCAGCATCACATACTGGTGGAAACACACACACACACACAGAGGACTGCTACACTTTAAAATAGCCCACATTTCCATATATTTATGTGACAACGTAGCCTCAACATTCTCTGATTTAATCACCATTTTACAATGGACTAAGAGGTCAAACGTTTGTGTTAATTGTATTATTTCACAAGACACGACAGTTGAGTTACAGTCATATAAAATATTTTATATACATTCTACTGTAGACCCCTTGACCAAATACTTTATGTACAAACTACTGTAGATCCCCTCACCTTTCCATGGAAAAACAGATTCATTAACAGAGCCAGTGTGACTTTGGACCTTAACAGCAGGCGTCAGGTCAAATTTACAGGCAATTAAACGACTTAATACAAATGGAGGGTATATCGTACTCGAATAAATAGTTTGCTGCAAAGTGCTTTTCAGGGGCCACATGGAAGGCGATAGGGCTGATGGATTGTTCTTTAATTAATTACCACAAAATACATGAGTCTCTCTTTTTAAGGAGCTACATCATTGTTTTTCAGCCTGCAGTGGGTCCATATACAGCACTCCTGTCCTCTGATGGACTGTCTTTAGGGTTTAAGGCAGTGAGACCATGAAAATTAAAATGAGGGGCAACATATGGCATAAATGAGACCCTGATCAAGTTGGGTCATGTTGAAAATAAAGCCATCCAACGTGTTCAAGACAACCAAAATACACAATGTTTCCAGTACGTACAGCAGCAGTTAAGGTCATGACCATTTTAACTTCACAGACAAGACCACTGCCAAAGGTTTGTCCCGGGGTCCAGTCTTATTTGTAGGAGGTCCGGGCTTCTCTCAGCGACCTGTCATATGGCATGGACGCGAAGAAAGAGTTCCGGAGCTGGCAGTTGATGAAAAACACGATAAGCAGCACCAGCAGGAAGAGAAGTAGGCACATAACTATGTAGGTGATTAGGTCCGGTTTGTGGAGCTCACCCTCTCGGAGCCCCCCGCCCCCTCTCCCTGTAGTGGGTCTCAGCAGAGCGGCAACGCTCACCGAGCCTCCGTGGGAGGCGTTCAGGGACGAGGGCGCGTGCGTGGAGGACTGGGCCATGAGCATCAGGTTGAAGTCTGGGGTGTTGGTGGAGTTGAGGAGAATCTGCCTCAGCATGGCGCCGGGCAGGCTCGCCGGCTGCGAAGGTCGGCTGGAGGATGGACGGACAGGGAGAAGGTTAGAGCCGCAGCACACTCACATCTGCAGCACGTGCGGTTTGTGATGCAACATCATGCTGGAATTGGGTGATAATCTTGGGAACAGCCCAAGGATGTTAAAATTCAGTCCGGCTCGTGCACTAAAAATAGACTACCCTAATGTTTAACAAGGTCACAGTCAATCCAGTGGCACCGCAAATTAGACGGGTGATAAGAAATAAGTGACAAAATGAAGTGAAGTCCGTACGGATAAACTATAATATAAGAACTTGCCGTAATCAATTTGTGGAATCCATCAGCAAAACGAATACTGTACTTACTTTGTTGTGTGCTCCGGAGAGTTCCGCAGGTGAGCTGGAAAAGACACAATCCCGGATCTGCATTCCTCAGCGGTCCCGGTTCTGTTCGCTCCAGCCACGCCGAGGACGCGCTATGAGAGGCAGCGGGTCGAATCTGCGCCCATAGACCGTGTATCGACGAGCGTGTTATTATTGCGCCGCTCTCGTCACATCGAACCGAACGGTCAGACCCGCGGGTCGGATCAGGTAAAGGAATACATGGCTAATTTCCCACTTGTTGGCGTTTGCTCCCAAACCGTCCCGTCGCGCCGGAGGTGGAGGAAAACTGCGTTCTAAGCGACCGTGGCGAAAGCCAAATGACACTAAGGTCCGTGGGAGCAGGTGAAGTTCAGCGGCATCGCCGGTGCGCACACGAGTCCTCCCGTGCGTCGCGGTGCGCAGTGCGAGATCCGCCTCAGCCTGCGCGTACGGGGCGCGGAGAAAGGGCAAGTCGGACTCCGGCTCCTCCAGCCCTTTGCTTGTTTATGTATCCAGTCAAGGGTCTCTGCGTGCGAGGAGAGGCTGCCGACGGCCAGTCCTCGTGGGGTTATCGATCCACATTAAAACGAGGCAACACAGAGGGCAAAACACAGCGGCACACAACCTTCCTGAGTTGTGTGTGTGTGTGTGTGTGTGTGTTTGTGTGAGAGTGAGAAGGGGAGAGAGAGAGAGAGAGAGAGAGAGAGCCGCAGCAGCTCAGGAAAGGAGAAGGAGGGATGGCGCTGGAGACACGTCACTGGACAGGGACGTCTGTAAAGATGGTCAAAAGACAAAGTATCTATCTATCTATGTGTGTGTGTGCGTCTGTCTGTCTGTCGGTCTGTCTGTCTGATTATTTTAATAGACTTATACAGATGAGTGGAGGGCGAGTCAGAGTCATTTCTGGCCCAGTGTGAGGAATCTCGCACTGGGGTGATGAGAGAACAGGAAAAGGTGTGAGATGGAGATTGGTGAGAGAGTGCAAGACCGCGTAGCTGTGATTAAATCTTAGAAAAAGTCCACAACCTCCAGTGCTGCCCCGTCTTGGATGTCGCAGCACGATACTCTGCTGTATGAGCAATTATAGGAAAGCGTTGTGAAATTCATCGCAGCATCTCTCTCACGCGGCCTGGCATCGTTTAAATGAAAAGAAAGTGCTGAGCACGGGGTTTGGAAGCTACTTTGCTCTTATGTGATGCTCTGGACAAGAACGCGCAAGCAAAGGGCCAGACCTTAAAAGCTCTGCCGATCTGTTTCATATTCATCTGCACCTGTTCTGTCAAAACAGAATGGCTGCTGGGCGGAATGGAAAGCAAGGACAGGGGACACACACACACACACACACACACACACACACACACACACACACACACACACACACACACACACACACACACACACACACACAATTTTCTGTAAGCCATCCTTAAATTGGATTTGACACCTCATGTATGTACTGTATATAGACACAGTATACAAACCTGTAAAAAGTGAATTACTGAAGTCTATTAATATAATTTATATTTAATAACAGTACACAGGATCACAGTGGCCATAGTTTGGTAGAATCATGTCACATGGGAAGTCTGAAAACTGCCTCAGGCCTTGTTTACAGATGTGGACACAGAGCAATAATTGTCACGGTTGAGGAGATCACTATTTGTTATTGCTTTTGTTTAGTTTCCCTCCGTCCATGTGTGTGCCGTCGTCCTCATTTCCATCCATCCACACACGAGTCCGACACAAAGGCGCATCCGAACGCAGCCCAAAGAAAAATCGAACCCAGTTCTGGCAAAGTCTGTGCGAGCGCCTTCGTGTGGTGATGAAGGCTGGTTCAGAGTAAGTCGCTCATCAGCGTTTCACCCATTCACCTTGTTTGAGTCGCGTGTCGTTCCTCAATGTGTGGTCTGTTTCTCCTTGTCTCTCCTGACACCCCCCCCCCCCCCCCCCCCCCGCATCTCCTTCTGTTTCTGTTAATCCTTTTAATCCATGTAAAAAGGGGGAGAGGACGACTCATCCATGAAGGAGCAAGAACTCAAACTGGAGATAAACAAGAAAACTAAAATTTGGGGGATTTCTTATCCTGAGTTTAATAATGTTGTTTTACAGGATGGAAGTAGAGAGAGAAGTGCTGAAAAGAAGCTTAACGCTCCTGCTGATGAGTCCCAGCCACAGCAAATAGCAGCCATGTGAGTTAACAGGGATTATGTATGTGTAGCCTACACACACCAACCACACTCCTGCTCTCTCTCTCTCACACACACACACACACACACACACACACACACACACACACACACACACACACACACACACACACACACACACACACACACACACACACTGAAGCGCACAAAATGCATGTTCCCCTGCACCGTCAGCAAACTGGAGAATTAGGCACACTCATTTTATTACTCTTATTTCCTATTATTTTCAAAAGGGAAGGGATCAACATTAAGGACATATTCCCTTAAAGGCTTACAGCTCCAGTCACCTCAGATTACACTGTGTCTGGCGTGAGTGAAGCAAAGAGCACCAACAAAAGCTTCAGTAATCTGCGCCCACAGCCGTGTTTTCCCAAGGTGTTATTGCTAATTCCTTTTGAGACAGAATTGCTGGGAGTCTACTGAGTTTTGTTTATGTTTGCCTCGTGAAAGACTCATAACCTTTTGGTGCTCTCCTCGGCGCGACGGCCTCCGTCCAGCAGATCTTTACGGGAGCCACGCGAATGCGTCGTCTCCGGACCCCGCTCGTCTCTGCTTTCTGCTGCTTCACCGTCAGGCTGCCACGGAGAAGCAATGCTAAAACGCTGACAATCAATATTTCTAAACAATAAAATCATCTCCCTTTGTGCACTCGCTCGCTCGCTCACACACACACACACACACACACACACACACACACACACACACACACACACACACACGCTACACATACCAGCAGGCAGACAGACTCCCCAGACCAAAACACAAAACTGACACAAGATAGATTATGAGAACGCTGGTGCGTGTGCGCGCACGTAGAGGACGTCTGACATGTGTAAACCACAAGCAGGAATATACACACGTAGCGCTACACACTTACGTAAACACACATAGAAAGACACAGGGAGCGGGAACACATGCAGTCACGGTGACAACTTGATCACTAGCGGCTACATACGCTGCTAGGACGCCTTTATCTCTTATGTCAATACACGTTCATTTTGTGCCCGATTTCCAACGAGGATCTCAAAGAAACAAACAGAAAAGGCACGTAAATCTCTCCCCTCTCCCATTTTCTGTAATTGTGTTCGTTTCCTTCCACCCATCTCCTCCTTAACCTCGGAGGAAAAATCAGCCGGCGAAATAGGATTTCTCCCTGCCAGCACATCAAACGCCTATTGGCAGGAATCAGACGCACCACAATTAGTCACTTGATTATCTCGCCAGAACACCAAATGCTGCTTCTCATCTCAGGAAGGAATAAAAGAAGAGCCTTTTACTTTCTCGCACACTAAAAATAACAAATGGATGCTCAAAGTGCCTGTGAGCTACAGTATAATGACGCCCCTGAAACACATGCAGCTAAAATTTCAATTATATGTGCAATTATGTTGTACGGGTACGATTATAGGCAGTGTTGGCTTAAAAGCTATATAATATTGTGTACACGGCCTATATTTGATCTAAGGGCAGGTCAAGGGGCTTCTTAACTCTGTAAGAAAGTAACTACAGATCAACAGAGGAGATACTGGAGCTTCATTCTCTTTCAAGTTCCCTTCTCTCCATTCTGTCTTTTTAGACGAGTCATCGTGAGGTCACGCTGTAGATCAGCGAGGTTTCTTGCATGAAGGGACCGATCTAATTGTGGGAAAGGCTCACAGTCATGAGGCAGAGCAGAGACTCGGCCTGGAAGCCGTAGACATTCGAGGCACGAAGAAAAGGATGGAGGGAGGGGAGGGGAGGGGGGCGTAGAGGGTGAGAAGTAGGGGAGAGGAGAGGAAAAGGAGGCGTAGGTAAACTACAGTATATCGAGTGGGAAATAACAGAAGCAGTGAAGAAATAATCACCAGTCCCACTATGAGTGTGTGTGTACAGGCCTGTGAGCAACACGTTGCTCTGTTTAAATGTCCATGAAGTGAGTAATCTTTTTATACAAGTGTCTGATCACAACGCTCATAATCACACAGTATTTGTTTCGCTGTTTGTGTCATTGAAGCATGAGATTCATTTGATACTTTGTCACTAACAGCAAGTAAATCACTTCACATGTTCAACAGCCGATTGTTATTTGTATATATGTTGTTCTAAATCTTCAATGCAGCATGTTGTGGTTCCTCAGGTCATTTACCCACAGTCAGATGCAGCCACTGATACGTCTTTCTATGTTATTCCAGTTGCAGCATCTGTATTTCTAGCACTTAATCAGTTTATTTGTGCACTTTAACTGTACCTTTGACTATTAATTAAAAGAGAACACAGCTTTGAATATGCATTTTGAAATGTTTCTTCCTCCGCTTTAGCACCTCTCCAGCTGGTGGCACCTTAAGCCTTCGCCGTTCTCACATACGCTTTAAAACAGCCTGTGACAGCGCGTGTTCGTGCGTCGCCCGAGTCGAGACACGCGAGAAGGAGACAAACGGGCAAACAGCAACAAAACGTGGAGGGAAAAAGAGATGAGAGCAGACTGAGCCGAGGCGAACAGAAAGTGGCAGAATAAAAGAGATGCTGCGGTGGGCGAGCGAGTGAGTGAGTGAGTGAGTGAGTGAGTGAGTGGAGATGAAGGCAAAACACACACCCCAACACAAAGCAGAACAAAGGGAAAGAACGGTGAAGTGATTCAGATGATGAATGGTGGTGAAACAGCTATGTCCGCCCGTAAAAGGGAAACTATGTTGCAGGTACATAAATACACTTAGGGGAAATGTTGCTGTTTATTATAAGCAGCGGGACTGGAATTGTTATAAACATGACTTCCTCTATGTCTCACTCATTCTCTTTTGGTACTCACACACAGCTTTCACAATGCTCGCGGTCCAGGAAGCGCTTTACAACTCCCGTAAAGTCTTCATCGCTCAGGTTTATATGGAGAAAAGCAACAGCAACAACAAACAGCTTGGCGTCGCTGAGGATGATGTCGGCGGTCGTTCTGCAGCAATCAACCACACTTGTTCCCTGTAAGTTAAACAATGTTTCAAGCTCCAGCTCCAAAGCGCCAACGGGGAGAATAGAAGGGAGCGCGAAACAGCTCCGTGTTTTTATTCTGATGACAATGAAGACGACAACGATGGGGATTTGTGTTGAAGAGAATCATCCCACCACATAGACGCACCGCTCACACATTTATCTTGTGTGGACGTGCGGTTTCATCCGCTCGGCCGCGCACACCCTCATTCCTCGCTGCGGCGGCTCACGCGCCTCGAGGGCCCATCCAGCCACCGGAGGGCTTGTCAGGGACTTGTCATATCGCCCCCCCCCCCTCCATCCATCTTGAATCAGCAAGCTGCGGCTTTGAGGAATTGGTAAACACTCAACCCGTTTCTCCTTCTGATAGCCCCAATGACCCCCTTCCTCTACTACTCCATCAGCTTTCTGACTGCTCCAGAAATGAGATATTGGCATTTCACTAATGATGAGTCCTCAAAAAAGCCTCGGCACTATGGATTTGTGATTGTTTGCAGGCCAGTTTGTCCGTGAAATACGAAGCGGTTGAAGTGGGTTAGGTGATATTCTATCTTGGGTGACAGAGGGCTATGATTTTTTTTTGATTGGAACAGCTTTGCGCTATGATTTCCTTTGGTGTGTTGTCCTGGTGCTCGCCTCCGGAGCGTTTTCCACTAATGAGACACCGCGAGGACAGACTGCCACGTCCTGAGAGGGTGATTGATACCGTGGATGGGGCTTGTTGCTGTTTATAAATGTAAGTAAAAGTGAGGAACGACACACGAACGTATGTGTGTGTGTGTGTGTGTGTGTGTGTGTGTGTGTGTGTGTGTGTGTGTGTGTGTGTGTGTGTGTGTGTGTGTGTGTGTGTGTGTGTGTGTGTGTGTGTCTCTGCAGCAGGAGACGCGTCGTAAAGCGTCCTGAGCTCCAGTCCGCGTTGGTCCCGTTCGGTGCATCCGGTGGCGCGCGGGTGCGAGCTTTTGTTTGTGTGCAAGCAAATTAGCAGTCACGCTTTAAATGTGAGTGTTTATGACAGCCAGCGTGATGTGTGAGCGTGCATGCATATGTGAGTAATCACGCCTCAGTGTGCTGTACAATGTGTGTCAGTTTATAGCGGAGGGAGCTGGAGCCCGTCCACGCGTGTGTGCCGGAGAGTCTAATAATACACAAGCAAGGCAGCGCTGCGCTCTACGTGCGTGTTTAACGTATATTTTTGTGTGGAAGCTGCTGAGTTTGTCTCCTGAGGGGGCATTCAGGCGGTAGGCAAGAGGTGTGTTGGAGAGGGACTTCAATCTCTCCTCCAAATCCCTGGAATCCCTGTCTTTCAGAGGCAGGAGGTCACATCGCTCAACTGCTCTGCCAGAAGAGACAGAACGAAGAAGAAGAAGGAGGGAGGAAGAGGAGGAGAGAATGAGGGCAGAGTGCGTAGCCTTGGGCTGCTGGGACAAATTATACCAGAGAGGGGGTGTGGGTTAGCCGGTGTAGCTCCAAAACACACACACACACACACACACACACACACACACACACACACACACACACACACACACACACACACACACACACACACACACACACACACACACACACACACACAGGTCAGTGTCAGCTCACAAGCCATTTGCAACCAAGCATGAAAAAAACACACAGTTACACAAATTGCACGATATGTTTAAAAGGCTCAATACACACAAAAGCAGAAGCGCAGAGTCACAATGACTGTGTGTTGCTCAGTTAACCCCTTAAGGGCAAAGCTAATATAAGTCTGAGGGGGAGCACTGAAGGGGATCTGATAATAGAATTTCCTGTGAACTTCCAGAAGCATATATGCCTTGGACCGACTTTGTTGCTATGGTGATTGGCTAGCTGCTGTTTGTGTGCTGTTCAGGGTTTCTGGGCCTGACTTAAAGTCTCCTCGCCGAGACAGTGTTTTGGCATTTGTGCTTTATTGGCCTGCATATATAGCGCAGCAGTGAGCAGTGGAAGGGAGAAGTTTAGTATAGGAAGCAGAATGAGAGGATGTGACAAAGGTTACAAGCCTGACTCAATTATGAAAAGAGTAACAGATGCACCTCTGACTGTTCCCTCGCTTGTAATCAGGGACGCCACAGGGTTTTTAGGGCTCTTGTAAACACATAAAAATACACAAACATCTTGGAAGTGAATAATTAAAGGAGCCTGCTGTAGACTGACCGACAGCCAAGATGGCTGCACTTTAAATTGGTGGTGGAATGTTTGGTTACTGTTTGGAACTTAATCATCAGACACCACAAATAAGCAGAGATCCAGAGGCTGTGTGTTATTCAGGCTCACATTTCATGATTTGTGGCCATTAATACCCAGAAAAAAAACAGCGATACCTGCAGCTGTCATGAGAAGCCATGAATGTGTGAACGTGCCCACTGTGGGTTTAGGGCTAAAAATAGCGCAGAGCCTTTTCAGGAAAACACGTTTTTTACGGGAGTTTCTCTATTTGGTACGACACTTTCTGCCTAAAGCAAAGATGTCGTAACATAATAGAAGCTAAAGTAAATTGCAATGAAACACATCTGTCAGCCTCCGTCACATCTGCTCTAGAGGACGACCATGTATGGTAGGTGTTAGTGACAGCTTTACAGGGTTCAGCAGCCCCGTGCAGTGGAAGGCGAGACAATAAAATGAAGTCTGTCAGTGACGGCACGGAACGATGCAGAGGAGGACGCAGGAAGAAGAGCCAGGAAACGGGACGGAGCTGAAACACAGGCATGTGGTGGAATGGAGTGTTTACAGAGGGGCTGTGGAGGGCAGCTCTCAAGATGCCCCTGACACACACACACACACACGCACACACACACACACACACACACACACACACACACACACACACACACACACACACACACACACACACACACACACACACACGCACGCATGGACACACACGCACGGACACACACGCACACACACAAACACACGCATGCACACACACGCACACACACACACACACACACACACACACACACACACACACACACACACACACACACACACACACACAGTATGTCTAGTTTGACATTAATGTGCACGTTGGCACCTGTTAAGCTCAGAAACATGTTGTGGTTTAATGAGATGCTGAGGGAAGTTTTATTAAAGCTTGGACACATTTCAAAGCAGAGCATCATATTTAACCACTGACTGAAATAAGAGCAGTGGTCGGTCTTCTGCTATGCTAAGTATATACTGTATATTTAATGCAGCGAAGTGTGTGTACTGCACTGTACTGTGTGTACAGTTTGTAACTTAGATAATTTATTCTCAGTGCATACATTTGTGCATAATGGGAGCACAGAGCAACGCTGCAGCAACATGTCACTGACTGCAGGCTACCGATGGCGGCGGGAGCCATTAATCCTCAGCCCTCGAATGATTAGACAACCAGCTTAGAGTTTGCTCTGTTTAATTCAAGCATCAAAAATATGACATTATACAATAGATCTTATATATGAGACTTTGCTTTAATGAACGCTTTTTGCATTAAAGTTAAAAATACAGTATTTTGTGTAAATGTCTGTAAGTGGGAATCGTTAAAAACTATCCGGTCTGTTTATTAGTGGAGTGGAAATAGTTAGCTGCTCCTCCACTCATACACAAAAACACACGTCTACTTGTTTCAATGGAAAACTCACTTAACATTTGTGCATCTGACACTAAATCAATGGTTATATGTTGATTATATTGATCACGCTAAAAAGTCAAGCACTGAAATGAGACCAAAGGGATAAAATCGAACATGTTTTGAATTTGTGTGTGACTGAGTAAGTGACCCCCCCCCCCAGAGAAACCACCACTGTAGAAACCATGGCAGTAACAATGGTGGGGCCCTCAACATGAATAGGCCCCTACTGATATCTCCTCATGGGGCTACGACATTTGCACCTACATAAAAATAGATTAATAATATTGGGTCTGGGCATAAAAGGCCACAGAATGAATTCATTACATTCATTCTGGGCCACAGAATGAAAGTAAAATACAAAAGTGACTCATTTTCAGTGAAGGTGGGAACGCATTTAGTAGTGTGTATTTCAGGAGTAGCCAAAGCATTCTGACCTGAAGATCGTCTGAGACGATCAATAAATCCTGACTGTTAATGGCTCAGGTCTGTCCTCATCCACACCCATGCTGCTCTTACACAGAGGACAGATGCTGTGGCTGATCCCACAGGCAAACACTCTCTAATCCCCCTGTTTCTATTAGACCTGCATCTGTGTGTTGTAGATACC